>NC_081359.1:21052516-21697933 GCF_030684315.1 Stegostoma tigrinum
TTATGGTTAGATAATTTCAAAACATATTATACTGGGAAAAATGTAATGCATCCTACTTAAATGAACACGATCACAATTGATAGGTTATATCTGAGACTATGATCCAAGATGGAATAAGTATGTTATAATATCTAGTTAAAATGTTCCTGTTTGTGCAAGTGTGATGGAAATGTATTAGCTGTGACCTCACCAATCTGCATAAGTTGTATTTAAATTGATGGATTCCTATGCATCAAATGTATGTCATTCATTTTTTAAAAAAAAACTTTTGTTAAATAACATATTGGCTTGAAGAAATGTCAAAAAAAGTAGTATTGAGCAAATTAAAACCGAAGTTGCTGGAAAAGCTCAGCAGGCCTGATGGCATCGATACTCAAATGTTAACTCTGACTTTTTTCTTCCCAGATGCTGCCAGGTCTGCTGAGCTTTCCCAGCAAATTCTGTCTTTGTTCCTGATTTACAGCATCTGCAATGTTTTTTGGTTTTTACTTTGTGTTGGGGAAATTAATGCTTGATGCGACTGAAAGTTTAATGGAGGTTAATAAACGTTAGGATATTGATGAATAAGTCTATTTCCACTTCAGCGTGAGTTTAAATACCCCATGTGTGAACAAAAATAAAGAAGATTTTGTTATTACATGATGGCATCACTTGTTAAATCAATTAAGGAGAATGAAACACTAATCCCTGAATAACAAAAGTAGTCTTGAGGAAATCTCAACGTGTCATCCAAAATGAAACAAAATCCCTGATTGTGTCACTAGCATCTTTAAATAAATAAGGACTTGGTTTGAAGACTTAATTTTTGCGCATGTAACAAAAACACAATTTGATATTGATTTTCCATTTCTGAGTTATTCCTAACAGATAAAATGAAAAGTAAATTAAGCATCCTCTATAAATTACAGGATACTGAAATTGAGCAGTAGTATCTATGGATTGAGGGAACACAGTAATGGCAACAACACATAGGTAGTTCCCTTATAACACGATAGTTGCGTTCTTGTGTGACCTCGCACTATAGGTAATCGTGCTTTAGAAAATTGCCATAGAAAATCATATTATGGGGGAATCACTATAGAAAATTGCTATATCTGTACAGCAGAGCGCAGAAAGTTCATGTTACCCAAAGACCGTTCACTATTCATCATTTTCTGAAGGAGGGTCTAGACCCAAAATGTCAGTTTTTCCTGCTCCTCTGATGCTGCTTAGCCTGCTGTGTTCATCCAGCTCTACACCTCTTTGTTTCACTATTCATCAATTGTGTTACAGCCAATTCATGTTAACAAAACATGCGTTACAGCAGAACTATTTGTCCAAGAATTGATTAGATATATGTGCTCTGAGGACAGAGACAGAAGGCAGGGGAAGAAATGAACACATGCAGAAATGGAAAAAAATACTAAATACCGTTATCAGAAACAATGCAAAGTAAAGTTGGAACTTGAGGGAAGGCACAAGAATACAAACATGAGACAATGAAAGAGAAGCAAAAGTCATCATTAATGAATTGGAGAAGACATTCCATTGTGATTTGATAAACAAGTATGTTTGGGATAACACAGTGATATGAATTGAAGATTGGCAAACTGACAATCAGTTATATCCTGGCTGTGAGAGACCTGGCAATATGTGAATATAACATAGTGATCAGTGCTGGGGCTTCAACTATTTACAACTTATATAAATGTCTTGCATGAAGAGGTCAAGAGTACAGTTGCTAAATTTGCCACAATGACCGGTAGAAAAGTAAATTCTGAAGAGGACAAAAGAAGGCTACAAACAGGCAAAGCTAAATTAAGTGAATGGGCAAAGATCTAGCAAATAGAGAATAACATGGGAAAATTTGAGGAAATTATTATCTAATTAGTGAGAGATTATAAAGCTCTGAGTTGCACAACGATCAGGTTGTCCTGGTGCAGAGATCACAAAATGTTAGTGTCTAGGTACAGCAAATAATTTGAAAGCTAACAGATGTTTAATTTTTGAGGGCAATTGATTACAAAAGTAGAGAGTTTCTGCTTCAGTTATACAGAATATTAGTGAGAATGTATCTTGAAAACTGCTTACAGTATTGGATCTATTTCATGGAGAATGTAAATGCATTTGGAAGCCATTCAGAGAAGGATTACTTGGCTAATATCTAATATAGGCAGGCGATCTTATAAGAAAAAGTTGAACTGGCTAGGTTTGTATCTGTTGGAGTTTAGAAAGTAAGAGGTAGCTTGATTGAAACATATAAGATCCTGAGGTGCCTTGTTGGGGCCAAGGTCAAGCAGATGCTTTATTTTTTGGGAGAGTATAAAACTAGGGTGGGGGGGGGGCAGTGGCGGGTGACAGTGTTTAAAAAACAGGATCATTCATTTAAGACAGAGAGGATGACATATTGTTTCTCATAGAGGGTTATGAATCTTTGAAGTCCCTTCCTGAAAAGAGTCCTTGATTTTTTTAAGGCAGAGTTAGATAGATTCTCGATAATACAAAGTGTTGAAATGTTATTTGTACTAGCTGGGAATATGGAGTAATGAGATCAACCTTGATCATACTGAGAGACAGAGCACTCCTAAGAGACCCGTTCCTGGACTGATCTTGTATGTTTGTATGTAAGGCAATGAGTACTATGCTGACCAATGCACCAATCACTTGTTTTAAGCCAAAGCAAAATTCTACTCATGCTGGAAACCTGAAATGAAAACAGAAAATGCTAGAAATTCTCAGCTGTTCAGGTGGCTAGATTTCCCTCTCCTGTTTACTAAGATATTTAAAACAGCTTTGACCATGAATACTAGGCTTTCAAATCCTCTCCCTTGTCCTCTGCCACCTAACTCCCGACCAAGCCGACAAGCCACCACTCATGCGCACCTATATTCCTGTCACTGTCACTATGCCCCAAAAACACTCCATCAGTGCCCTTCATTCTCCCATGCTCCCTCTATTCCCCTTTTTCTACCCTTAAGCTGCTTCATTTCCTGTTGCACAGGCATTTTTATGCTCCAAGATATAATGCATGTAGATTTAGCTGTAATTGTACACCAATACAATAGATACCAGTGATAATGGGAACTGCAGATGCTGGAGAATCCAAGATAACAAAATGTGAGGCTGGATGAATACAGCAGGCCAAGCAGCATCTCAGGAGCACAAAAGCTGACGTTTCGGGCCTAGACCCTTCATCAGAGAGGGGGATGGGGTGAGGGTTCTGGAATAAATAGGGAGAGAGGGGGAGGCGGACCGAAGATGGAGAGAAAAGAAGATAGGTGGAGAGAGTATAGGTGGGGTGGTAGGGAGGGGATAGGTCAGTCCAGGGAAGACGGACAGGTCAAGGAGGTGGGATGAAGTTAGTAGGTAGGAGATGGAGGTGCAGCTTGGGGTGGGAGGAATGGATGGGTGAGAGGAAGAACAGGTTAGGGAGGCAGAAACAGGTTGGACTGGTTTTGGGATGCAGTGGGTGGAGCGGAAGAGCTGGGCTGGTTGTGTGGTGCAGTAGGGGGAGGGGACGAACTGGGCTGGTTTTGGGATGCGGTGGGGGAAGGGGGAGATTTTGAACAGCAACTCATATTCCGCTTGGGAACCCTGCAGCCCAATGGTATCAATGTGGACTTCACCAGCTTCAAAATCTCCCCCTTCCCCCATCGCATCCCAAAACCAGCCCAGTTCGTCCCCTCCCCCCACTGCACCACACAACCAGCCCAGCTCTTCCCCTCCACCCACTGCATCCCAAAACCAGTCCAACCTGTCTCTGCCTCCCTAACCAGTTCTTCCTCTCACCCATCCCTTCCTCCCACCCCAAGCCGCACCTCTATCTCCTACCTGCTAACCTCATCCCATCTCCTTGACCTGTCCGTCTTCCCTGGACTGACCTATCACCTCCCTACCTCCCCACCTATACTCTCCTCCCCACCTATCTTCTTTTCTCTCCATCTTCGGTCCGCCTCCCCCTCTCTCCCTATTTATTCCAGAACCCTCACCCCATCCCCCTCTCTGATGAAGGGTCTAGGCCCGAAACGTCAGCTTTTGTGCTCCTGAGATGCTGCTGGGCCTGCTGTGTTCATCCAGCCTCACATTTTATTATCTTACAATAGATACCAAATGCCCAGTATCAGCCATTTATTTCAGATAACAGAGGTTACAGAAAGTAAGAACTTCATGATAGGCAATTGATAGGTTCCTAATTTCTTCACTAATTCCTGAAAGAGATGCTATAAATTCATTTTGAATTAGGGATTCTATTCTCTGATTTGAGGATGATAAAGAAGTCTGTGTAGAAGTGACAGGAAGGTCTCAAAGTTAATTGCTTTGTTTCAGGTTTGTCACCCTTATGATTAATGTGATGTTAAATATTTTTGGGTTCATGAGCGATATGCAACAGGCCTGACATTCATGGACACTTTAGCGAAGAACTACATTTATTTTCAATAGGATGAGGGAATGGAATGTTTTCCCCTGATGCACACACTAAGAGGTGTGCCATTTCTCTAAGGAGCTACTTCATTTCTTTCAGTCAAAGTCATCAGCAGGGCACAACCTTTGCTCATAAAATTCTTTTGTCTCCCAGGGAGTATGGAGCTGAATGGCTGTTAATGGCATTAGCAAAATGTGTGAAGTGGCTTAGGGGAATTAACCTCAGCACCTTGTGATTGGAGAATTAGGACACTGTGTGCAAACACCAGCAGAGCTGTCACCTTTTTATAAAAGAACATTGTGTATGTAAAGCATTTCACTGATTCATCATGACAGCATTCTCCATTTTCAATTGTTTGAGAAACTGCGTGGGATATTGGTTTCAATTCATAACACTAGAGGAGGTTGCTTTACTCTATCCAAAGGCCACACTGTCCTGCTGTCAGTAAAATTAGGACATTTTGTCACCCAGACCTTGACAGTTTAGTTTGGAGCACAATGAATTAGGAATTTCTAAAGTTCAGGGGTATAACTTGGAGTTTAAAATGAGCTTTCAAAGTTCCATCAATCATGTCAGTCCAATTGCAGTGCTTTAGTGTGTAATTCAAACACTTCCAAGACACATCACTCATAGACATTCATGTTGCAGTCAGATAGGGTAAGGAAAAGGATTCTATCCTGATGCTGGTTCAAGGTTTCTCAGTTCAAACAGCAGTGCATATTTTTGAAGTTGCCTCCATGCCAGCATAGTATAGAAATCAACTTTTTTGACCTATGAAACACAACAAATGCAGCCACACTTAAGAAGCTGAAGCATTTCTTTGACAATTCTAGTCAACATGATAAAGCATCTCGTTTCCATATCAGTGAGAAGTCAGAATACTGTTTTATGGTATATGCCCACTAAGCAGAATATTAAATATTCCAGTGGCATACAGCATCAGAAACGTGGAGTGGCACAGAGACTCAGTTGTCAGCACTGCTGTCTTACAGCGCCAGAGACCCCCGGTTTGATTCTAGCCTTGGGGCCACTGTCTGTGTGGAATTTGCATGTTCTCTCTGTGTCTACATGGCTTTCCTGTGGGTGTTCAATCTTCCTCCACAGCCCAAAGATATGCAGGTTAGTTGGATTGGCCATTCTAAATTGCCCGTAATGTACAGGCCAGGCAATTAGCCATGGGAAATGCAGGGTTATGAGAATAGGGCAGGGCCAGGGTAGTCGGTCTGGGTGGGATGCTGGTTAGACAGTAAGTGTGGACTGCATGGATTGAATGGCCTACTTCTATATTGTCGGGATTCTATGGTGTCCATAAGTTTAAAGGTGTCTAGTTTTAGACGTATATACCATTTGAAAATCTTCTCTGTGCCTATCTTATACCTGCCATAATTCGAAATAACTCTGGGTGACTTCACGGTATTGTTGTTATTATGGAAAGATTGTTAGATTGTTAATTTCTTCAAATGAACCATGTGTCAAAGAAGTCAAGAAGACATACAGTCTGTTGTCCCTTCAGTAAAGATAGTGGAAGGGTGGTAGAGGCAAGAAACCTCACAACCTTTGAGAAAGTATGTCAATGAGCACTTAAAATGCCATAACATTTAAGGTTGTGGGCCAAGTGCTAGAATATAGGATTAGTGTAGATTGATCAGTACAGACATGATGGGCTGAAGGGCCTCTCTGGGCCATATGACTCTCTTGACCAAGCTATTGCTCACTCTGATACACTTGGGACATAATTATTACATTAGAAAGTGCTGCAGTAGTGTCCTGGCTGCTAATACAAAGATAGATCGTTATCTTGGCCAAACAGCAAGAGATTCTGGGTACACTGGCCAAGTAAAATATTGAAGTCACAAAGCCTAGACATCAGACACACTTGTGCAGCCTGGTGCCAATGATATTAACATACTTTAACAGGCAGCAGTCACCCTGGACGGACATATCCCCAACAAATTATCCACTAAACAAATGAAGGCCCACACAGAAAGGCACTTGGTCCTGCTACACAAAGAAACAAACAGTAGCAAGCCATTCAAATGATTGACAATGCGTCAAACTATTAAGCGAGTCTCTCTCATTGGCCAGAACTATAGGAAGTTCCTGCAGACTGATCTCTTGGATCTTCTGAGGAGACTGGAGTGGCAAAAGCTGGAGACCCCCAATCGTCCCAAGAGAGAGAGGAAGAGAGAAAGTATCTTCACAGTCCCACTGAGACACAGAGAAAGAGAGAGACAGAGAAGCTGTACAAACCAACAAAGATTCAGAAATTGGTGTAAGCTTCACAGGCTGAGTAGGTTGAGAGATCGCATTATTTTGTAGTAAAAGCTATTGTAACTTGTTTCCTAATAAAGTTGGGACTGTTTTGCATTTTTCGTACTGGATTGGATTTGTGATGATTTGACCGGTTCAGTTTTCTGGGACACCTGGGCAAAATCATTCATGACATTCTGGTTGGAATTGTCACTGGACTCGAAACTCTTACTCTGATTATTTTCTTCACAGAAGCTGCCAAAGCTGCAGAACTTTTCCAACAATTTTTGTTTATGTCCCTGATTTGCAGCATCTGCTCTTCTTTCATTTTTTTAATTTAGTATCTAAATAGAACTTGTTACTTACCATTTCTCCATCAAAGAGGTGCTGCTTATTTTTTTATGTATAGAATCCCGACAGTGTGGAAACAAGCCCTTCGGACCAACAAGTCCACACCAACCCTCAGAGTACCCATCTCATCCTTGGCCAATCCACCGAACCTGCACATCCTCGGACTGTGGGAGGGAACTAAAACACTTGCCAGAAACCCAAGCAGACACAGGGAGAATATGCAAATTCCACGCAGACAGGCACCCGAAGGTGAAATCAAACCCATGCCACGGCGCTGTGAGGCAGCAGTGTTAACCATTGTGCCACAGTGCCACCCTTCTCAATTAACACTTTAAAGGCTTACAAGTGACAAACTTTCTATAGATCAAGTTAGCACCTGAGCTAGAAGGAGAAGGATATGAATAACACAGTGCTTATATGTCGATGAGTAATCACAAGAAAGACAAACTGAAACACATAGCTTTCTGTACACTTGACTCATGGAAAGGATATGGTAGTTCTTGCCATCTTCAGGCATGTCCATTGTACTCAATGCATTTTTTGATTAAATGTTAAAGTATAAGCCTACGTAACTTAAACAGCTGCTGGGCTGGCAAAAGGAAGATTACAGTTGACAGGCCATAGAATCATAGAATCCCTACAGTGTGGAAACAGGCCCTTCAGCTCAACAAGTCCACACCAAACCTCAGAGAATCCCACCCAAACCCATCCCTCTAATCCATACCTCCCTGAGGCAATTTAGCATGGCCAATTCAACCTAACCTGCACATCTTTGGAAACCAGAGCACCCAGATGAAACCCACACAGACGCAGGGAGAATGCGCAAACTCCACATAGACAGTCGCCTGAGGCTGGAATCGAGCGCAGGTCCCTGGCGCTGTGAGGCAACAGTGTTAACCAGATAATTAATTGTGTTTTGGGATTGTTACATGTTTAAGTCTATATCTCACTTTCTAGCACGTAAAGCTTCCTTCTTAAGAAGTATACATGAATTATCATGAGCCAGACTGCTGCATGTCAGTGATTCCTTGCTACAGAAATTCTCTTAATCTGTCATTTTTCCTGCCTTTTATCTAAACGTAACAGTGACATTACTATTTCAGCTCTTTCTGTACTGGGATTAAACTCAAACTAGGCTTTATCACTTTAGCAACAGCACTTGACATGAGCTAGGGTCAACAAATCTAATGACAATTTAAGAAAACAGACTTGCAAACAAAGGATCTCTGAATGGTATAGCACAGGAGAAAGCCACTGTGCCAATTAAGTCTGCACCAGTTCTTTCAAAGAACAATCCCAAATCATTTGACTCTAGAACTGTAAGAAATAGGAGCAGAAATAGTCCATCAACCCATGGATTCTGCTCCGCCATTCAATGAGATTATGGCTGATCCTACAATCCTTAACTTCGACTTTCTTGCCTTTTCCTCATCAACCTAGATTTTGTTACTGATTAAAAATCTGTATATCTCAGCCTTGAATATACTTAATGACCCAACCTCTATACCCTACTGCCATAAAGAATTCCAGATTGATTATCATTGAGGGAAGAAATTCCTTCTTTTCACTGTTCTAAATGGGTAACTCCTTTCTCAGAGATTATGCCCTCTGGTAATAAGGCCTCCTATAAGGCTAAACATCCTCTCCACATGTACCCTGTTGAGCCACCTACAAATTTTATATTTCAATAATGTCACGTTTCATTCCTTTATATTCCAATGAGAATAGGTGCAACCTCTTCAAACTATTCCATAAGAGAATAGGTCCACAACTGGGATCAACCTAGAGAACCTTCTCTGGACTGTGTCCAATGCCAATAAGTCTTTCCTTCATAAGGGGACCAAAATTATTCATTGTTTTCTTGCAGTGGTCTAACTAGTGCCTTGTGTAGTTTCAGGAAAACTTCACTGTTTTCTACTTCACTCCCCTTGAAATAAAGTCCATCTATTCCATTTGCTTTCCCTGTTACCTGCTGGGCATTTCTATTGCTTTTGTGGTTTATGTAAGAGAACTCTCAAGCTGCCGCTTCCTATAGTTTTTCTCCATTAAAATAGCGCTCAGCTCATCTATTGTTCCTAGCCAAATACATAACCCCACATTTTCCCACATTTATGTACCAGCTGCAATGATGTCTGAACACTCACCTAACCTGCCTGCATTCTGCAGATTTGTTATGTCATCCTCACTAACTGCCATCCCACTTATTTTTTTGGTCATCTGCAAACTTGGTGATAGTACATTCATTTTCCTCATCCAAGTCATTAATATATATTGTAAATAATTTTGCATCTAATACTGATCCCTGTGTCGCTCCATTAGTTATCCGTCTCCACCCCGAAAGTGACACAATTGTCCCAACTCTCTGTCTTTTATTAAACAGTCAATACTCATATTGTCAGCCAGTCAGACTCCTTTGTTACTCCTCTACATTCCTGCATTTGTTTTTTTCCCTTTCCAGTGCTTAACTTCCCTTCAGAAATCTTCTGATAAATCTTCCTCTACAAACCTGTCAGGAAGTGAATTTTATATCCCTAATCACTTGTTGCATGTAAATTAATTCCCTCACGATACCTCTGAGCTTCTTTTGTTTGCCTCCTTCAGCATTGTCTGCTTATTGCACATTCAGACATTGGAAACAGTTTACCTTTACTTAATCCTATTTTAATACTTCATTACATTGAAAGCCTGCATCAAAATCTTGTCTTGTTCTTCTTTACCTCAGCAAATATATGTAGGAATGTGCGGGAGGAGGTGGAAGCTGTCATTGTACAAAGCTAAATAGACGCTGGCTGCACATCTGGGTAGGGGAAATGTGCCTACAGTATTGCAGGCACTCACTGAACTCATAGAAAGAAACTGCTTTTCCATCAACTCTGCACTTGCTAGCCCATTTGGAACTGGAGGAAATCAGCGAACATAATCCCAAGTAACAATGTAACCTTGCGTCATGAATTTTCAAGGTATCTGAACACCAAAAGGATCCAATAGCATTATTGATAGAAGGTATAAAGTAATGACCTCCATGTAAAAAGATGAAAAATCTTAATGCTGTTCTGCAATAATGAAAACACTGACCAGAGGAAACATTTTGCCATACTGGTCTTCTCTGACTTTCCTTTGTGTCAAATGATTTTTGCTGATTATATGAATCTCTACAACTTGTGGCTATAATCAGCATATCTCTGGACAAGCATTCTTTGGGCATAGGCAGGTAATCTTATTTTTTTTAAACGTGGCATTAAATTCATGCAGGGTGACAACTTCAAAATATTCTGGACAAGGAAAGAACTAGCATTTATGTAGCATCTTTCAAGACTTCAGGTCCTCCAAAATGAAGCACTTTCCAAGAAATTAAGTACTTCAAACTTTTAATATTGGAACTAAATCCCATTGCGTCAAGTTCCAATGACAGCAATGCAATGACGATCAAATATTTTGTTTCAATGATAAATCTTGGCCAGGACGTGAAGGAGAACAATTTTACAGAATTGTGCTATGGAATATTTGACAATAATCTGAACAGTCACGGCTCATTTAATGTCTCATTTCAAAGATAACACTCCTTATAGTGCGACACTCCCTCAGTGCTGCACTGGGAGTGTCAACCTGGAATATGTGCTCAAATCTCTAAAATGAGATTGAACCCATTAATCCTTCTAAATTCAGAACCATGAGTCCGACCAAGTCAGCCGTGACTAGCATGCATTTAGTCAAATATCACCTTCAAATCTATTTCGTCCTTCACCTTCTTTAAGTAAATCCTTTTGGGAAGTCTTGCACAATTCTTGGACTAATTTATGTTAGCAGATCAGTTCTTCATTATTATTTTAGTCAATGTTGACTATTTTTGTTCTTACTGTTCTGTCCAATATTTTCCTTCGAGCTTTCAGTGCTCTGAGGAGCTTATCTGTAATAGTCAATTATACACCATTACAAGATAAGAGGTTACTTTGCCTACTTTCAATCTCCTTTAGTCAGAGCGACAGTTCTGAATTCATAACTTTTACCCAGTTAGGAATACATTACTGGCCCCTGAACTAATTTAAAGAACCAGTTGATCATGCCTGTTTTAGTATCTTAGAAATGGTGAATTAATTATTTCATGTAAATTAGATTTATTGTAAAAAAAATTGGACGGCATATCTTTGCTAAGTATAGTGCAGAGACATTAGCTTCAAGTTGATGCACTCAATGTTACAAGCACAGCAAAATGCATTCAAAATTAAAGCAAAATAAAGTTCAATAAAGCATCACTATATCTAGCTACAGTTTTTCAAAAATGGCATTTATTTTAAAACAGGGCACAGTGAAATGCCACTCAAAAAATCCTAATATGATTAATCAGAGTCAATGAGTCTTCGTGAAAGAGAAATCATGATGGCCTCTCTACCCTCTTTCTTGGTAATCAACTTATTTTTGAGATACCTGTCCTCATCTAATTCTGGCCTCATTAATGTTTCAAATTTTATTAGCTCCATCATTTTGTTTTTGCACCTTTAACTGCTGAAGATATACACTCTGGAATTTGCTCTGAAAATATCCCTATCTTTTAAATTATCTTTCTTCATCGAAGATGGTCCTTGACACCTACCACTTTGATCAGCCTTTCAGCCATTTGCCTTAATTAACAAGGTGTAGAGCTGGATGAACACAGCAGCATCTGAGGAACAGGAAAGCTGATGTTTCAGGTTGAGACCCTTCTTCAGAAATCTCGACCCGAAACGTTAGCTTTCCTGCTCCTCAGATGCTGCTTGGCCTTCTGTGTTCATTCAGCTCTACACATTGTTATCTCAGATTCTCCAGCATTCCTCCTGTCTCTATAACATTTGCCTGAATATTGCCTTACATGACTTACATCTAGTTTTACTTTGTAACATTCCTGTGAAGCACCTTGGAGAATTTTAATAAGATAACAGTACTATTCCAATGGCTGAGATAATGGGAACTGCAGATGCTGGAGAATTCCAAGATAATAAAATGTGAGGCTGGATGAACACAGCAGGCCAAGCAGCATCTCAGGAGCACAAAAGCTGACGTTTTGGGCCTAGACCCTTCATCAGAGAGGGGGATGGGGAGAGGGAACTGGAATAAATAGGGAGAAAGGGGGAGGCGGACCGAAGATGGAGAGTAAAGAAGATAGGTGGAGAGAGTATAGGTGGGGAGGTAGGGAGGGGATAGGTCAGTCCAGGGAAGACGGACAGGTCAAGGAGGTGGGATGAGGTTAGTAGGTAGATGGGGGTGCGGCTTGGGGTGGGAGGAAGGGATGAGTGAGAGGAAGAAAGGGTTAGGGAGGCAGAGACAGGTTGGACTGGTTTTGGGATGCAGTGGGTGGGGTGGAAGAGCTGGGCTGGTTGTGTGGTGCAGTGGGGGGAGGGGACGAACTGGGCTGGTTTAGGGATGCAGTAGGGGAAGGGGAGATTTTGAAACTGGTGAAGTCCACATTGATACCATTAGGCTGCAGGGTTCCCAGGCGGAATATGAGTTGCTGTTCCTGCAACCTTCGGGTGGCATCATTGTGGCAGTGCAGGAGGCCCATGATGGACATGTCATCTAGAGAATGGGAGGGGGAGTGGAAATGGTTTGCGACTGGGAGGTGCAGTTGTTTGTTGCGAACTGAGCGGAAGTGTTCTGCAAAGCGGTCCCCAAGCCTCCGCTTGGTTTCCCCAATGTAGAGGAAGCCGCACCGCGTACAGTGGATGCAGTATACCACATTGGCAGATGTACAGGTGAACCTCTGCTTAATGTGGAATGTCATCTTGGGGCCTGGGATAGGAGTGAGGGAGGAGGTGTGGGGGCAAGTGTAGCATTTCCTGCGGTTGCAGGGGAAGGTGCCGGGTGTGGTGGGATTGGAGGGCGGTGTGGAGCGAACAAGGGAGTCACGGAGAGAGTGGTCTCTCCGGAAAGCAGACAGGGGTGGGGATGGAAAAATGTCTTGGGTGGTGGGGTCGGATTGTAAATGGCGGATGTGTCGGAGGATGATGCGTTGTATCCGGAGGTCCAATGGCTGCATCTGCTAAAATCCAAGAGTTTGCTCAGTATACAAGATAAACATCAGAATTCCAAGAAAGGAAGAGAAAGGGCTTGATAGACTTATTAGGTATGTTGTGGACAGAGGTCTGAGCAGAGTAGATTTTGCTAAACCATCACCACACACGGAAGGATTGGGCATGAGAAGTCACACTTTTAAAACAACTACTAAAAATAAGTAATGCAATCCATGCATTAAGTTACAGACATTTGGAATACTTGCGAAGCAGTGCAGTAGAGGCAAGTTCAAAGGTGTTCCAGAGGAATGTAAATACTCTCTCCCTATTTATTCCAGAACCCTCACCCCATCCCCCTCTCTGATGAGGGGTCTAGGCCCGAAACGACAGCTTTTGTGCTCCTGAGATGCTGCTTAACCTGCTGTGTCTACCCAGCTCCACACTTTGTTATTTTAAATACAGAACATGCAGGTTAGGGTAAGGAAACATAGGAGAAGCATTAGGAGCTGTAATCATTCAGGGAAGCAGGACAGATATGAACAGCTACATTCCATGCTGAAAAAATTCTGTAGCTCTGGGATGGAGTGTTATGACGAGACAAGACAAATTTGGTCATCTGGAGCATTAACACTGGCAAAAACATTTGAGCTAAGTAGCCAGTTTCTATGCTGTGTTATATACATTATTTTTTATCCACTACTACTCCATTCTTTAAATTGGGCAAGGTCCAGCAAACCTAATTATAAGTAAAACATAATTATGAGGAAAAATTAGTTGGGGAATTTCACTGAAACTTATCTTCAAGGAGAAAATCTCATTAACAGGAAGATGCTCAGTGATTATGCTACAGTATTACAGTATTAAAATATTACAAGATTCAAAATGACTAAACAATGCAAATGCCTAGTCTTCACCTATCCCTACTGACAAGGAATAACTGAAAAAGGGTAAGAAAGCAGGGCCAGTCTACTCTCTGAAAGGAATTAGATAATAATTAAAGCAAAATTAAAATACTGTGAAAAGTGGCAATTTGAAACAAGTACAGAAATGCTGCAAATCTTCACCAGTTTTGTGACCATCTAAGGAGACAGAAACAAAGTTAAATGGTGCAATTTTCTCAGCCCAGCTGGAACTTTTTTTGGAAGAGTACGGGGAGGAATGTCGTTGGTCGGGGGCAAAAATTCAGTTTACTAAAAACAGGGTCAATTTGCAATTTTGTATAAGATAATAAAGTGTGAAGCTGGATGAACACAGCAGGCCAAGCAGCATCTCAGGAGCACAAGAGCTGATGTTTCGGGCCTAGACCCTTCATCAGAGAGGGGGATGGGGTGAGGGTTCTGGAATAAATAGGGAGAGAGGGGGAGGCGGACCGAAGATGGAGAGTAAAGAAGATAGGTGGAGAGGAGAGTATAGGTGGGGAGGTAGGGAGGGGATAGGTCAGTCCAAGGAAGACGGACAGGTCAAGGAGGTGGGATGAGGTTAGTAGGTAGGAGATGGAAGTGCGGCTTGGAGTGGGAGGAAGGGATGGGTGAGAGGAAGAACTGGTTAGAGAGGCAGAGACAGGCTGGACTGGTTTTGGGATGCAGTGGGTGGAGGGGAAGAGCTGGGCTGGTTGTGTGGTACAGTGGGGGGAGGGGACGAACCGGGCTGGTTTTGGGATGCGGTGGGGAAAGGGGGAGATTTTGAAGCTGGTGAAGTCCACATTGATACCATTGGGCTGCAGGGTTCCCAAGCGGAATATGAGTTGCTGTTCCTGCAACCTTCAGGTGGCATCATTGTGCAATTTTGTATGTTTTGTTTTAACAATAACATGGAAATTTATTAAGCAAGAAAAAATTGAGATAAAATAGAATTAAACCAATCAATTTATGCATAGCACAAATACATATATTATTAACCAAAAATGCAAAACCCAAATTTAAAATAAATTATGGTATAAATGTAAACAAATCACAATTTATGACACTGCACAGGTAGGCACAGCAGCAACCAGTTTTGTTCTGGCAAATTTCTGTCCGTTCATTAGATGATTTTTCTTCAACTCTTATCTCTCCCTGAGACATTTAGAAACAAAACTGCAAACTAAGCCCATTCTAACTTTAAACTCAGAGCACGGACACACGCGTGTGCACACTCATTCTTGTGTGCACTCACATAAGTGCATGCCCGCGCACGGATTTATTGGTGCACCACTAAACATGTAAATCTAAAACGAACAACTGATTTGAAAACGTGAGGCTGTTTTCATTGGAGCAGAGGAGATGAAGGGCTGATTTTGTGGAGCTGTTTCAATTTAAGGAGGGTTGTTACAGAGTCAGAAGCAGATTTTTCCAGCGATGAATGGTCAAGTGCAAGCCAGCAACATAAATTTCAGAATAAATGGAACTAAGTTAGGACAAAGAACTGGACATTTCTCTTTTAGCAGAAGTTTTGAGAGTTTATGACAAGTGCAACTGACGTTAATATTTAATGCACAGGCCACAAAAACATTTAACATGCGAGGTGACTGTAAAGGGATGACATGATACAAAAACTTCATAGTACCAGCAGATAGCTTTAGGACTACTGTTCTTCACTTGGAAAGACATAAATTTGTTGAAGCAAACGTTCTGTTTGAATGCTGTTAATTCTAGGCCCTGCAGCATGCTGTACCCTGAGAGCAATCTTTAAAAATAGCCTTTCTTTTCTTAATTAACTGTGAATCACTTTGAAACGTAAAAAGAAAATTGAAGTCTCTGTTGACCTCAGTAGATTTCCTGGAGAATAGCGAAAAAGTTTGCAATGAGAATCTGGGTGATGAATGTCTCCAACCATTTAGACCAGTATGACAACAAGTAAATCTCAATCACGCATGTTATTATAGGTGGATACAATCAACACAAGTACACTGTGACTCAGCATTCAGCAGGGGATAAGCTATCCCTAATCACTCAACATCACTGTTAGAACTATTCTGCACCTCCCACCATCACCACTGCTTATTAATGTTTCTGCATTTATAAATGATTTGAAGGAAATTGCACAGGGAGAGTTTCTGACTCAAGATGGCTGGATTGCAGACATTTCACTGAAAAAGCACATGTCTCTTGGCATGAAAAAGGACAACACAACTTAATTAGTACTGAATAAGTACAAGGCATAGGGAACACCCATTGGTTTTAATAGAGAAGGTGGCATTGATTATATTCTTCCTACACTGGAAAATGGACAAAGCCTGAAAGATTTAGCCAACGTGGGATCTAACATTAAAAAAAAACTAACTGGAGTGTTTAGAGATAATGGGAACTGCAGATGCTGGAGAATCCAAGATAATAAAATGTGAGGCTGGATGAACACAGCAGGCCAAGCAGCATCTCAGGAGCACAAAAGCTGACGTTTCGGGCCTAGACCCTTCATCAGAGAGGGGGATGGGGTGAGGGTTCTGAAATAAATAGGGAGAGAGGGGGAGGCGGACCAAAGATGGAGAGAAAAGAAGATAGGTGGAGAGAGTATAGGTGGGGAGGTAGGGAGGGGATAGATCAGTCCAGGGAAGACGGACAGGTCAAGGAGGTGGGATGAGGTTAGTAGGTAATTGGGGGTGCGGCATTGGGTGGGAGGAAGGGATGGGTGAGAGGAAGAACAGGTTAGGGAGGCAGAGACAGGTTGGACTGGTTTTGGGATGCAGTGGGTGGGAGGGGGGGAAGAGCTGGGCTGGTTGTGTGGTGCAGTAGGGGGAGGGGACGAATTGGGCTGGTTTTGGGATGCGGTGGGGGAAGGGGAGATTTTGAAGCTGGTGAAGTCCACATTGATACCATTAGGCTGCAGGGTTCTCAGGCGGAATATGAGTTGCTGTTCCTGCAACGTTCGGGTGGCATCATTGTGGCATTGCAGGAGGCCCATGATGGACATGTCATCTAAAGAATGGGAGGGGGAGTGGAAATGGTTTGCGACTGGGAGGTGCAATTGTTTGTTGCGAACTGAGCGGAGGTGTTCTGCAAAGCGGTCCCCAAGCCTCCGCATGGTTTCCCCAATGTAGAGGAAGCCGCACCGGATACAGTCGATGCAGTATACCACATTGGCAGATGTACAGGTGAACCTCTGCTTAATGTGGAATGTCATCTTGGGGCCTGGGATAGGGGTGAGGGAGGAGGTGTGGGGGCAAGTGTCGCATTTCCTGCGGTTGCAGGGGAAGGTGCCGGGTGTGGTGGGGTTGGAGGGCAGTCTGGAGCGAACAAGGGAGTCACGGAGAGAGTGGTCTCTCCGGAAAGCAGACAGGGGTGGGGATGGAAAAATGTCCTGGGTGGTGGGGTCGGATTGTAGATGGCGGAAGTGTCGGAGGATGATGCGTTGTATCCGGAGGTTGGTGGGGTGGTGTGTGAGAACATGGGGGATCCTCTTTGGGCGGTTGTGGCGGGGGCGGGGTGTGAGGGATGTGTTGCGGGAAATGCGGGAGACGCGGTCAAGGGTGCTCTCGATCATTGTGGGGGGAAAGTTGCGGTCCTTGAAGAACTTGGACATCTGGGATGTGCGGGAGTGGAATGTCTTATCGTGGGAGCAGATGCGGCGGAGGCGGAGGAATTGGGAATGGGGATGGAATTTTTGCAGGAGGGTGGGTGGGAGGAGGTGTATTCTAGGTAGCTGTGGGAGTCAGTGGGCTTGAAATGGACATCAGTTACAAGCTGGTTGCCTGAGATGGAGACTGAGAGGTCCAGGAAGGTGAGGGATGTGCTGGAGATGGCCCAGGTGAACTGAAGGTTGGGGTGGAAGGTGTTGGTGAAGTGGATGAACTGTTCAAGCTCCTCTGGGGAGCAAGTGGAGGCGCCGATACAGTCATCAATGTACCGGAGGAAGAGGTGGGGTTTGGGGCCTGTGTAGGTGCGGAAGAGGGACTGTTCCATGTAACCTAAAAAGAGTCAGGCATAGCTTGGGCCCATGCGGGTGCCCAGGGCCACCTCCTTAGTCTGTAGGAAGTGGGAGGAGTCAAAAGAGAAGTTGTTGAGGGTGAGGACGAGTTCGGCTAGGCGGATGAGGGTGTCGGTGGAGGGGGACTGGTCGGGTCTGCGGGACAGGAAGAAGCGGAGGGCCTTGAGACCATCTGCATGCGGAATGCAGGTGTATAGGGACTGGACGTCCATGGTGAAGATGAGGTGTTGGGGGCCAGGGAATTGGAAGTCCTGAAGGAGGTGGAGGGTGTGGGTGGTGTCACGGACGTAGGTGGGGAGTTCCTGGACCAAAGGGGAGAAAATAGAGTCCAGATAGGTGGAGATGAGTTCGGTGGGACAGGAACAGGCTGAGACGATGGGTCGACCAGGGCAGGCAGGTTTGTGGATTTTGGGAAGGCGATAGAAATGGGCCGTGCGGGGTTGGGGAACAATGAGGTTGGAGGCTGTGGGTGGGAGGTCCCCTGAGGTGATGAGGTCATGATGGTGTTGGAGATGATGGTTTGGTGCTCGGGTGTGGGGTCATGATCGAGGGGGCGGTAGGAGGTGGTGTCGGAGAGTTGGCGTCTGGCCTTGGCGATGTAGAGGTCAGTGCGCCATACTACCACTGCGCCACCCTTGTCTGCGGGTTTGATGGTGAGGTTGGGGTTGGAGCGGAGGGACCGGAGGGCTGCCCGTTCTGCAGGGGAGAGGTTGGAGTGGGTGAGAGGGGTGGAGATGTTGAGGCGGTTAATGTCTCGACGGCAGTTGGAGATGAAGAGGTCGAGGGAGGGTAGGAGGCCTGGGGGTGGTGTCCTACTAACCTCATCCCACCTCCTTGACCTGTCCGTCTTCCCTGGACTGATCTATCCCCTCCCTACCTCCCCACCTATACTCTCTCCACCTATCTTCTTTTCTCTCCATCTTCGGTCCGCCTCCCCCTCTCTCCCTATTTATTCCAGAACCCTCACCCCATCCCCCTCTCTGATGAAGGGTCTAGGCCCGAAACATCAGCTTTTGTGCTCCTGAGATGCTGCTTGGCCTGCTGTGTTCATCCAGCCTCACATTTTATTAACTGGAGTGTTTAGTTGTTTTAACTAAAAAGTTCCTTAACGGTGCACACACTTTATTGTGTGCCCTCTTATAACTCATTGTTACATGTCAAGGATAAGGTCCAGACTTCTTGACAATATGTAGGTGAATTAGCTCACATAGTCTCCCTGTGGTCTATTGGTAATGCAGTGCACCAAGTTCAAAATATGAGTATTAGTTATTTTGAGTCAGAAAGACAACATTTTCAGAATTACGTTAAATTGTAAAATTTTTAGAACCAACAGTTCATCTCGACTACTATCACTTTTGTTTGCAAACTCAGCTGACCTGAAATGCAAAGGTTACCATTCTCTCAAGGAGAGATAACAGGTAGCGCATGTATTCTCAAAGCAGTACATTCCTGCATAAAAACATACAAATAGAAGCAGAAAGCCAGTCAGACCCTTCAGCCTAAAATTTGACAACATTATGCCCATTATATTTATGGACTCTATTTTCCTATCCGCTTTCTATATCTTTTGATTCCTTTATTCTTGAGTGCTCCATCCATATGCAAGTCTGAGCCACAGCACCACAATCTCCAGCATGGGTTGGACAGGATGCAGGTCTGGAATTCACCCATTCAGAATAGGGATCAAACTCTGTGCAGTTGGCACTAATGTGATCCATGTCGGATGTCCAATAACCAGCCAACCAAGAGCATACACTTTTACAGGCATGTTGTAGCCTGGACCAATGGATATTGATGGAGTGGCTCCAATTTCTTTCCAACAGGAATATCTTTATAGACTTTATAGAATCCACACAGTGTGGAAACAGGCCCTTCAGCCCAACAATTCCACACTGACCCTCAGAGAATTCCATCCAGACCCATCCCCCGATAACCCACCTGATCTACACATACATCCCTGAACATTATGAGCAATTTAGCATGGCCAATCCACCTAGCCTGTACATCTTTGGACTGTGGGGAGGAAACCAGAGCGCCCGGAAGAAACCCACGCAGACACGGGGAGAATGTGCAAACTCCACTCCAAGCATGGAATTGAACCCAGGTCCCTGGCACAGTGAGGCAGCTAGCTAATCACTGTGCCACTGTCTCTCCTTCTTACTTCCTGCCATTGGCTTATGTTGGAGTGATTCACATGTTCATCTATTTTTGGCTAAATTATGAAGATTCTTGAGACATTTCTTAACCCTAATCATGCTGTATAAATATACCTTGCTGTTGGGCATGTTGTCAATTATATGTAATGCCTGTTTTTGCAAGGCCCTGCTGGTTGAGTTGAGCCTCAGATAGGTTACCTGACTATACTAATTTCTGGAGTGGGATTTGAACCTGGACCTTCAGGCTTAGAGGCAGGAATGCTATGTGCTGTCCAACAAGACAATCCTTGCCTCCCAATGCAGTATCTAACTAACACAGCTTTAAATATAGTTCAATGGCCCTGCAGACAGAATTTCAGATATTTGAAGATATTCCAGTCTTTGGGTCATTTTCAGTTAATGAACTGCAAACTAAGGACATATATGAATGCCTGCATTGAAGTTTAAAATACATTGTTTCTCTATGGCCAACATGGAAGCGAAATTTTAATATCTGTATGGAAAGACTCTCTCTGCTTTACTTCAAGAAAACTTATTGAAACTTTTATCACTACCAGTGAGGGTAAGAAGGCTCATAGTTTAACATTTCATTTGAAAAAAGAAACATCTCAGACAGCACACACTTCTATAAAATTGCAATAGAATATCAGCTAAGATTTTGAGTTTTCTGTGTATCCTCTGAGCTACAGATTTGGAAGATTCCTCCGATATATTCACTGCTGTTAAACTGCAAGTTTAATGCCAAATCATGTAGTTGGGGTAAGTTGTCTGAGGTTCAACTCAACTTACCCTTATTTTTGTTGGAGATTTCTAACTCATCACTGAGCATTCTAGCAGTTAGTTGTGAATGATCCGAAAAGCACTCCTAATGTCCCAGTAATATTGCCAAGGAACTTAATTGCTTTGTGTGCCGTCATAAATAGTTTTGAATGTCACTTATTGTAATGGTTTATACTTATGCACAGTTGAAGTATAGTGCCGTATGCGAGTTAACGAACGATGATTTTACATAAGTACAAATGCACGGCATGTTCTACAACATTGCCATTGAATGAAGTCCCTCTTGGATGTGTTTCACTGCTCTAAAACAATGGCATCCATTCAATTCATTCTCCAAAGTCTGGAAAAGTTAAGAACAAAAAAATGGAAGTCCTGCTAAACAATCAGAATATTTTTCAAACTATATTTAGCTGAGAAATACTTGTTCCTCATGGCCCATTGTTAAAAATTCTTTGATCTCTCAACTGTTTTTTTCAAATATCAAGTTATGACGGTGTAATTGGAGACCTCAAGCCAATTGATATGATATGAATACTCTGCAATAGGCAGCAGAGGGTAAGAGGCATGGAAGAAGAGGTAGCGTGTGATAAATTGCGAAATCAGAGAACGTCCAGGAACATCTTACTGTTTGGGGAGTGCAGTATTGAAAAAGAAGTGAGGACTTCTGACTCTACAAGATGAAATACTTTTAGCAGCAACACTTGTGCTTCAGGAAGATCAGAAGAACTCAGTCTTTACCAATGTCCCATTCTCAGCCCTTCAAAGAAACCTTCAGCTTCTCCTCTATCACTCGTTTCACAACATTTACCCCCAAGTTCAAATGAGTAACCTTTGCCTTCTGCTCCAATTTCCAATCATTCCTCTCAAATTCCAACTGTCTAACTCCACTCTATCACTCTGATAAACAGCCTTCCCTAGCTCCATCGCCAAAGTTTCCACTCCAGGGTTGGCCCCACCTCTACCATGTCTCCCCCCACCACCCACTTCCCAAATCTCCCCGCCACTGTCTTTCCTGCTCAGAAAACAGTTTGGCCGTAAATTTGACCAGGCTGAAACAGAATAATATTGAGCTCCTCCTGTTAAATTCTGTTCACATTTTGCAGGCAGAACATTGAAAGACATTGAACGAGATTACAGGAATCACACAAAAGCGTGGCACAGTGTGAGACGACTTGTAAATTCTCACATCAAGATCAACAGTTACAAACGACGGACAGAGGATTGGTACAGTTCTGTTGAACCAATCATTCACCGCACGAGGGACACAACTGCAATTTTGAAACTGTAATTGTTGTTCATTTTTTTTTGTGAAACTCCGATATTGCAAGGCTTTATGCTGTGGCTTTGATCTGGAACATACTACATAATCATTCAGTTTATACATTCAAAGCATGATCTTCAGCCTGAGATGAAACGAAAGATGATATTCATATCATTTCACCCCTGAACCTCTGACAAAGCCTAGTTGCATATTCACCTGCATGTGTCAATTTTATGTGATAGGATTATGCATGATATTAATGTTAATAGTTTTTGAAACATATTCCAATTAATTGAATTGGCAAGTTTATTGCAAGGGCACATTTAGAAATGACACAGTGTAATTTAGTTCATTCAAATAGTTAATCATAACATTATAATTAACAAGTACTAGCACTGAGCCTGTCAAATCGACCCATGATAGTGTAGTTCTCCAAAAATTTAATTCATTTAGTTTGCCTTGCACTGTATTATTTTCAACTACTGGATTAATACCTTTTAAGATTACGAAATTTACATTAACTGTCTTTTTTGCATTCATAATGAACTTGTTGCTTTTTTTACAATCTCGGGAACGGTACTTGCTATTGTTACGAATTGAACAAATGAAGGAAGGTGCAGAACTATCATTGTTTCCACTGAACGTGCTGCAGACTTGGAAGATGATGCTGTTCCTGCAGAAATATTAGTATCATTAGTGTGCTCAAGCCATGCAAATTATGTATGCAGTGATTTACTTGATAATACTTGTTTCCTGAGAGTGCTGGGAAATGGAGAATGGTGTTACAACACCTAAAGGGCATGATAATAGTCACACTGTGCTAACAAACAATCCATAGAATCAATAACCATGGGTGATTCTTGCAGAGTGCAACCTTCGTGCAAATTGATTAAACCAAGCCAAGTTGCAAACAACACAAGACCCAGAGGGAGCGGGATACAGGGAGATACACCAGCAAGGGTACTAGCCACAGTCAATATTCCTTCCTGGTCATTGGCTTCTGGTAACTGTCAACCAATCTCGACCATCCTGAAGTGAAATTGTAGCTGCAGCCTTGATAGTTTAGACTTCAGTACTGAGGTGTGTGTGTGTGTGTGTGTGTGTGTGTGTGTGTGTGTGTGTGTGTGTGTGTGTGTCCGGGGTTGGGAGGGGGGAGGGGGCGTAGCAAGATTTAGAAAGGTATAACCCGTGGCTGAGAAGGCTGTAGTGAGTGTCGGGGGTTGTCCACAATCAAGACCATACTGGTTTCAAGGGGATTGAAAAATGATCACTCCAGTCACTTTCACCTCATATGCCAGGGTTTAGGTGGGCAGGGTAGGCAGGCATAGGGGAATGTAGACAGGTTGGCAGGGACTTGGGTAAGTTTGAATCCAATGGTATTGAGGGGATGGACCACAGGAAGGGGATGTGGATATTTGGGTCCACATTGATATGGTCAGGCTGAGGCTAGGGGATGCTAGAGGAGGAATGCTCACTGTCATCTTCCGTTGTGTTAGAAATCGAAGGTGCACAGTGGGAAGAAAATGACAGTGGCAGCACTTGGAGTGAGCAGGACAATGACTTCCACACGCTTCAACACAGGCAGCGTGTTTAAAGGTGAGCAACATGACTTCTGAGTCTGAATGTTTTGATGGCCAAAGAGTTGTGGAGGTAAATGAACTATAGTTGCACTTTGGGACTACATGGAGCCCCCTCCAGTAGATTCTACAGGAACTGCCCAAGCAGCTGAGGACTCTGAGGGGTGGCTCCCAAGTTAGGAAACTCTAAAATGAACACCATTAAATTGGACAATTTGGAGGTTTCTGCTTCTGTTAAGTTAATAACCAAACAAGAAAAGTTAGACACTTAAATAACTCACCAACTGCTGGGTGAATATCAAATTGAACACCATCTCTCCTCCACACTCCATCATAAAACACACACCTCTAACTACATTTCCCCTGACTTCTTATACCCTTGGATCTTGGCAACCCTCAACAGGATCTTCACAACTCAACCTTGCCTGCCATTCCACCACACCTGCCAGCTCTGATATTTTGCCTGCCCATTGGCTCCTATAGCCCTTTATCCTTTGGACCCAGTACCATTCTCAACACCAATCCCCTCCATCAGCAGCCCAGACATCCCCTTATCTGGCAAGATCAAACACCCATCCATCCACCCTTTCAGCCCTGAAATTCCTCCCTACCATCACCACTGCTGTTGCTAGTCCTGGTACACCACTGTCAGTGTAACTTACATGAAGCATACAATAACTTACCTGGCATCTTACCCACTTAACACCTTACAAACCTGGCATTTTATTAACCTAGCACACTACACAATTGCCACACTGGCGCTTCATTTACTTGGCATCATGCCCTAGCACATTTTCCACGAAGAACTCTACCAACTTAACACTCTACCCTCATGATACACTACCCACCGGGCACCTTAACTCCATAACAAGCAATCACTGTAACCCCATACTTAATTTCTTACCCTTTCAGAGTGGCTGGTCAGACTGCCGAACTTTTAAACCTCAGAGCATGAACACACTGGCTTCTCCAAAGGAGGCATGGTTTGACTTTCCTGACTATCCTGCTCTAAAATGGGAGCTCTGGTGATTCTGAGGCAGGCAAGATCAGGGTTGCCAGCTAGAAATACAAAGCTGAAAACTAATGGGAAAGAGACAGGAGTGGAGTGAAAAAGTGCTTGTCATCGTCATTTCTTAAAAAAAAAACTGAGGCCCTGGAACAAAGTTTTCCTCACATTTGAGCTACATTTTCTTTCTTCAATCTGAGAACTTCACTGAGAAAGAAAAAAAGTGCTGACTTACTCCACCTTACAGGAATTACCAGGAAGGAGGAAATGTTTGTTCCTGAAGTAAGTACTTGGGGAACTATTGGAGTCTGAAGGAAGAATGAAAGGAAGAAAAGTGAGCAGCACCAACTGTTGGAGGAGAAAGGGAATAACAAAGAGTGTCTTACCCTTGCAGGATATCTCTCTTCATGTCAGGTACTTCACTGAGTTGGTGGGGATGTTTAATCCTTCAGGGATGCTTTGAGGACACTCTTAAGGAATCCTGGCCTCCCAAACAATGATGAACACGTTAACAACATGGATAACACAGTATGAAGCTAGAGGAACACAGCAGGCCAGGCAGTATCAAGGGAACAGGAAAGTTGATGTTTCAGGTCAGAAGAAGGGTCCTGATCCAAGACGTCAACTTTCCTGCTCCTCTGATATTGCCTGGCCAGTTGTGTTCCTCCAGCTCCACACTGTATTAGCTCTGACTCTGGCATCTGGAGTTCTTACTGCTGCTTTAACAACATGCCTTCTTTAGTTTGGGATTCTCTTGTAAAAATGAATACAATGTATACCAGCTGGAGAATGACCTTTGTGAAGTCCAACATCATTGAGAGGGCAGCCAGGGGAAATGAAGGGCACTCAAACAGCAACCTGATTTAAAATAGGCTCCCCATTAGGTCATGGTAAATCAATAAAAATATATTGATGAGATTTTCCTCTCTGCCATGAATCAAACAAGCCTTAGCACTCACCATTCCATTCTACCTTCCGACCAATACAGAGGTCAGAGGTCAGGGACAGTGAGAATATGAGAACTGTGAGCCCAATGCAAACCCACCAGCTCCACCCAAGACACAAGTCCCTTTGCAAAAGTGTCTGGAGGAGTTGATATTTCAAATAAAAGTATGTAACTTACATCTCAGGGATTGCTATATTAATTTTGCCTTTTTTCTCGGTTACAATGATCACTCTTATACATGGAAGCTGAGAAGGAAAAGAAGCCATTATTAATCCAATACTTAAATTTGTGTACTGGGAACTGCAAAGAAACCACTTGTACTCAATTTATGGTCCTAAAGATAATTGCATGCTGCTATGTCATGTATTTTTCTTCAATAATCTGATTAATTATCAATTCCTAGCAGGCACGAGCTATAAATTAACAGACAACAGATTCCAGAAAGAACTTGATGGGTTAAATAGCCTTGACAATGCATGTCAATGATTCTGAGAGCCTAAAATCTGAATGAATGAAGTAAACACCTTAAAATATCAAAATAAATTTTAAAAAATCTCTTCCCTGTGCCACATCTCACAATCTCTCACTTTGTGACAGCTTGCTGCAATGAAGCTGTTGACATTGCTCAGTCTTTCACTCAGTTTGGTTTCAGATTGCTTGCCTTGTGACTTTGCTGCAGGCTGCCAAATAAAGTACTACATTTCAAACAAAAATAAAATCTTGCCACATGTGCCTCTTTCCAAACTTACCACACGTTTCAGTCCCAATGTAAAACTGTGAATGAAATCCAGCACCCCAGTTTGGGATGTTCTTCATGTACGTGCCAGTTGAATGACGCAGTAAGGATGGCCAAAGTTACACCATGTGTTCTGAGTGGGGACTTCAACATGCATCACCAAGACTGAATGGCTGACAATAACAGTGACCAAGCTGGTTAAGTACTAAGTAACATAGCTGCTAGATGGGGATTGTGATAGGTGGGAAACAAGCAAAAAGAGGGAATTGGGCACCTCATGACCCCATCCTTACCAACCCATCTGCAGCAGATATACCTTCCCATGATAGTACGAGTGGGAGTCACCTCTGTCGTCCTTGTAGAGAAGAACTTCCATCTTCACATGCCCTCAAATTATGTAAAGGCCATAAGACATAAGATCAGAAGTAGGTCATTCAGGCCTTTGATTCTGTTCCATCATTCAATGAAATCATGGTTGATCTGGTAATCCTCAAATTCATTTTTCCTGCCTTTTCCTCATAATCCTTGATTCCCTTACTTATTAAGAGTGTCTCAGCCTTGAATATACTATATGAAAAAAACAGCATCAGCAGCTTTCTGTGGTAAAGAATTCCACAGATTCATTACTGTGTGAGAGAAAAAAATCCTTCCTCATCTCTGCCTTCAATGTGTAACCTCTTATTCTGAGATTATGCCCTCTGGTCCTAGGCTCTCCCTAGGAAGGGAGAGCCTAGGACCAGGAAAACAATTTTTCCACATCCACCCTGTAAAATCATCTAAGAATCTTGAACGTTTTAGAAATGTCACCTCTCATGTTTTTTAAACCCCAGTGAGTGAAGGCTCAATCTAATTCACCTATCCTTACAATCGAGTCCCACCATATCTAGTATCAGCCTCGTGAGCTTTCCAGGGACTACCTCCAATGCTAGTTTATTTTTCCTTAGGTAAAGAGCCCAAAACTGATCACAGCATTCCATCCTTGGTGTGACTGGTGCATTACATAATTTTAATAAACTTAGCACCATTACCATCAACGCAAGCCTAAAAGTGTCACCCTGGCAAGGCTACAATACAAAACACAGATTAATTTCATGGCAAATAGTGTAAGCAACATATGATGGGCAGCACTAATTCATACTTCTTCAATTAATCAGATCTAAACTCTCCACTCCAGTCACTTCCAGTGGTGAATGATGATGGACAATAAATCTGAAGTGCCAAATAACTGATTCACCTCAGCCTCCATCTGAAGTTTCCAGCAACTGAGATGGCAGTCTTCAGCTATTTCAGTTCACTCCTTATGATGACTGGAAAAGGCATACTGCAAAATCTGTAAGTCCTGACAGCATTTTAGCAATGCTGCCGAAGACTTATATTCAGGACCATATAAGCCTAAGTAAAGCTGCTCCAGGACAGTTACAAGACTAGCATTCACATGACAACATAGAAATCGGTTCAGTACAATCTGTTGATAAAAAGCAGGACAAATCAGACCTGACAATTATTGCTCAATTAGGCCTACTCTTAATCCTGAGCAAAGTGTTGGAAAATGTTACAACACTAGAAGCAACTCTTAACAATAACCTGCTTAATGATGCACAATGGCTACTCAGTATCTGACTTCATTACAAATTTGGACAAATGAGCTGAACTCAAGAGTTGAGGTGGGTGTTACTGAGGTGATTGTCTTGATTTTTAAATAATCAATCACGAGAGGCTGAGTATAGTTGTTATGTTCGCCTTATTTGAGCAACACAAGGAGTGATCTGCCTCAATTATGAGAATGAAGCAAAACTGAAGAAGACAGAAAAGTTGATTATCTTTATACTGGTGGCATCTCATTATCTATATTCCAAACAATGGCAGACAACTGGCTAAGACACGGTCCTGCTCTGAAAGGTAAATGGGGTGTTTTTTTTTAATCTATGAAAATACCATATCCTGGTAAATTGTCTCATATTTTTCCATGTTTGTTTGAATACCTATTACCCATTGGTACTGAAAACGTTATCCTTAGCTTGCATCACCTGAAATATGTGCAGTCACTCTTCTCAGTTTATTGAAGTGCCCTCATGATACCCAGTAAATTGGTCAGGCTCTGAACTATTTGTGTCAGGGGACAATCTCTACCTAATTGGGTGCTTCAAATCCCTTGGCCTGTTTCTTAAATTTCCACTTGCCATGAACTTAAGGTTTAGAACTTTTGGGCTGGAGGAGGTGAATCAGTGAAATTAACAACTGAGGTTCCTGTATTGAATACTATTTTTTTTTAATCAGGCTATATTTCAGCCTGTTCTTTTTCCTGGTCCATGAGTTGATCATTCAGCTGATCTGCTTGTGTCAATTATTGACCCATTAAAGTATTACAGAGTGCCTGAATAGGGTTGAGCACAATCAAGTGAGGGTTACATTTGACAGGCCTAAGACTATGGGTACCAGTTTAAGGTGTACGTTATCATCCAAGTTCTCAGCATCATTAATTAACACAAGTCAATTTTGCAGTATTCTCAAACACTCTCTGGTATAATTAAATATTGGAACTTAACAGATGACCTAGACTCTCCAAAGCTTCTCCACTAATCATCTATATGTGTCATACGTGTGATTTCTTGGTCTCCTATGGTGACATTCAATGTTGGATGTTGCACTCCAGATTGATTGTGGTGTAGTATAGTTCAATCCATAGTGTGAGTGATTTGTTGGCTGTAGTAAGAACATCAATTCTATGAATTTCGCCATTAGAAACAACATCCTGTAAATTAAACTAATAATCATCTGGTCATCACCAGTCAATCAGCAATTAGAAAAAGAGAACAAAGAACAGTATGACACAGGAACAGACCCTTCAGCCCGCCAAGCCTGTGCCAACCCACAGCGCCTTTCTAAACTAAAATCTTTTTGCGTCTGCACAATCTGCATCCCTCTATTCCCAGCTTATTCATGTATCTATCAGGATATCTCCTCAACATTGTTATTGTATCTGCTTCGAACGCCTCCTCAGGCAGGGCATTCCAGGCACTGACCAACCTTTGTGCCCAAAACATCCTGCCATATCTCTTTTAAACGTTCCCTCTTTTAACTTGAAACCTATGTCCCCAAATAATTGACGTTCCTGCCTTAGGAAATTGATATTGACGATCCATTCTATCCATGCTTCTGATAATTTTGTAAATTTCTATTAGGTCACTCCTCAGCCTCTAACATTCAAGTGAAAACAAATCAAGTTTGTCCAAACTTTCCTTATAACTAATACCTTACAAACCAGGCGACATCCTCATAAAAGATAATAAAGTGTGAAGCTGGATGAACACAGCAGGCCAAGCAGCTTTACAGGAGCACAAATGCTGACATTTCAGGCCGAGACCCTTCATCAGAGAGGGAGTTGGGGAGAGGGCTCTGGAATAAATAGAGAGAGATGGGGAGGCGGACTGAAGATGGAGAGAAAAGATGATAGGTGGAGAGGAGAGTATAGGTGGGGAGGTAGGGAGGGGATAGGTCAGTCCAGGGAAGATGGACAGGTCAAGGAGGCGGAGTGAGGTTAGTAGGTAGGAAATGGAGGTGCGGCTTGAGGTGGGAGGAGGGGATGGGTGAAAGGAAGAACAGGTTAGGGAGGCGAAGACAGGCTGGGCTGGTTTTGGGATGCAGTGAAGGGAGGGGATGAGCTAGGCTGGTTTTGTGATGCAGTGGGGGGAGGGGACAAACTGGGCTGGTTTTGGGATGCAGTGAGGAAAGGGGAGATTTTGAAGCTTGCGAAGTCCACATTGATACCATTGGGCTGCAGGGTTCCCAAGCGGAATATGAGTTGCTGTTCCTGCAACCTTCGGGTGGCATCCTTGTGGCACTGCAGGAGGCCCATGATGGACATGTTGTCTGAGGAATGGGAGGGGGAGTTAAAATGGTTCGTGACTGGGAGGTGCAGTTGTTTATTGCGAACCGAGCGGAGGTGTTCTGCAAAGCGGCCCCCAAGCCTCCGCTTGGTTTCCCCAACGTAGAGGAAGCCACACTGGGTACAATGGATACAGCATACCACATTGGCAGATGTGCAGGTGAACATCTGCTTAATATGGAAAGTCATCTTGGGGCCTGGGATAGGGGTGAAGGAGGAAGTGTGGGGGCAAGTGTAGCATTTCCTGCGGTTGCAGGGGAAGTTGCCGGGTATGGTGGGGTTGGAGGGGAGTGTGGAGCGGACAAGGGAGTCACAGAGAGAGTGGTCTCTCCGGAAGGCAGACAAGGGTGGGGGTGGAAAAATGTCTTGGGTGGTGGGGTCGGATTGTAGATGGCGGAAGTGTCGGAGGATGATGCGTTGTATCTGGAGGTTGGTGGGGTGGTATGTGAGAACGAGGGGGATCCTCTTGGGGCGGTTGTGACAATCTCTCAATTATTTTTGACTGTTGTTCTCCAGTGAAATTGGTGATAGAACCTTCCAACTTACAATCAAAGTTTACAGCTTTTTGCTCCTCCAGCTCTTCTAATTGTACCTTTCAAACATTTTTCATACTCATACAGTCTCTACAATACAGAAAGAGGCCACTCAACCCATCAAGTCTACCACAATCCTCCAAAAAGTAAGCTACCAATTTCCACCCCTCCAAGGGGTTTTACTGTGGTTAAACCACCTAACTATTCATTCTGATAATCATCAAATGTCTTCTTGAATACATGGGTATAGTAAAACACTGCATGAGATAATCTGGGCCGAACATTTCAACTTGTTTCAAGGTTCCCTTATTACTGGCATATAAACACAAATGCCTTAGTTATTAAATCTAATGAACTTAAAAGATCCTACAGTTCAAACCCTATGTCTACTAATTTGATTGTTTTAAGGTCAGTTTCTCTATGAATTAAACATCAGTGCTTCATCATTTAAAATATATTTTCTTACTCTTCAGGTCACAATAACTTTTTTTTTGTCCAGTGAGTAAACATATCCATGACTTATGAAACTGCCCATTCTCACAATGTATTCCCTTATCTTTGTTACTTCAGATGTAACAATCACTTCTTCACATTTACAATTGTATCCCAGTACCATTTCATCTTCTCTCCACCGATCTTCTGCTCTATCCACCTGACATCACCGCCTCCCCGTTGCTCTATTTATATCAGAGCCCCCTTCCCCTCCCCCATTTCTGAAGAAGGGTCCGGACCTGAAACATCAGCCTTCCTGCTCCTCTGATGCTGCCTGGCCTGCTGTGTTTATCCAGCTCCATCTGTAGTTATTCCAGTATCATTGCTGACTTTGACGCAATCATTTTCAACGATCAAAATCTGGGAGGCATATGTATCCTCTTCACTAATGTTTTGGGTGGTGCCAAATCATGCAATCCTGCTCTCCCAAAAACTTTATTGTCAAAGGCAAATGTATTTCCAACAGAAAGCTGCAAATTAATTTGTTTAATCTCAACTTTCCTTTCACTTGAAATATCCCAGTTAACTGCACCTTAGGAAGTTATTCACATTCACTGTTGTGTCCTTTTCTAGTCATTATCCAATTAAAACATTCTCAAAATACTCTTAAAACAGCCATCAAATACTCGCACTTGATTTCAGGTTTTTACCTATTTTTGTTTTACAATTAGATATTTCCAAATATAACTTGCTAAATTCCTTTGGAATTTTTACTTCTCAAAATTTCCTCAATTCAAACAGGTGCCCTTCAGAACTTGAGATAACAAGGTGGAGAGCTGGATGAGCACAGCAGGCCAAGGATCATCAGAGGAGCAGGAAAGCTGACGGTTTGGGCATAGACCCTTCATCAGAAATGGGGGACGGGAAGGGGGTTCTGAAATAAATAGGGAGACAGGGGAAGGCGGATTGAAGATGGTTATCTGGGGAGAAGATAGGTGGAGAAGAGATAGACAGGCCAAAGAAGTGGGATTGGAGCCAGTAAAGGTGAGTGTAGGTAGGGAGATAGGTGGGACATATATCAGTCCAGGGAGGACGGTCAGGTCAAGGGGGCAGGATGAGGTTAGTGAGTAGGAGATGGAGGTGGGGTTTGAGGTGGGAAGAGGGGATAGGTGAGAGCAAGGATAGGTTAGGGAGAGGGACGAGCTGAGCTGGTTTTGGGAGCCAGTAAAGGTGAGTGTAGGTAGGGAGGGGATACGTCATTCTGGGGAGGACCGAGAGGTCAAGGGGGCTTAGAAGGTAGGAAATGGAGGTGCTTCTTGAGGTGGGAGGAGGGGATAGATGAGAGGAAGAATAGGTTATGCAGGCGAGGATGAGCTGGGCTGGTTTTGGGAAGCAGTTGGGGGAGGGGAGATTTTGAACCTTGTGAAGACCACATTGGTAAGCATTGGGCTGCAGGGTTCCCAAGCGGAATATGAGTTGCTGTTCCTGCAACCTTCGGGTAGCATCATTGTGGCACTGCAAGAAGCCCAGGATGGACATGTCATCTGAGGAGTTGAAATAGGTTGCGACTGGGAAGTGCAGTTGTTTAGTGCAAACTGAGTGTAGGTATTCCACAAAGTGGTCCCCAAGCCTCCGTTTGGTTTCCCTGATGTAGAGGAGGCCACTACGGGTACAGCGGATTCAGTATACCACATTAGCAGATGTGCAGGTGAACATCTGCTTGATGTGGAAAGTATTCTTGGGGCCTGGGATGGGGGTGAGAGCGGAGGTGCAGAGGCAAGTGTAGAACTTCCTGCAGTTGCAGGGAAATGTGCCTGGAGTGGGTGGGGCTGGAGTGGAGTGTGGAGCTGACAAGGGAGTGACCAAAAGAGAGGTCTCTCCGGAAAGCAGATAAGGGTGGGGAGGGAAAAATGCCTTTGGTGATGGGATCGGATTGCACATGGCGCAAGTGTTGGAAGATGATATGTTGACCCACCTCTTTGACCTGTCTGTCTCCTCTCCAACCATCTTCTCCTCTCTCCATCTTCTGTCTGCCTTCCCCTCTCTCCCTATTTATTTCAGAACCCCCTTCCCCTCCCCCATTTCTGAAGAAGGGCCTGGGTCCGAAACGTCAGCTTTCTTCCACCTCTGATGCTGCTTGGCCTGCTGTGTTCATCCAGCTCTACACCTTGTTATCTCAGATTATCCAGCATTCGCAGTTCCTACTATTTTTGTTGCAAAAAGAGTTACTTCTCTGCTGGCCTGAGAAAAGATTGGTCATATGTCACCAATTGAACCCGTGTCCTGAGCTTTCAACCTGCCTATCAGCAATCTCTCAATTATTTTTTACTGTTGTTCTCCAATAAAATTGGTGATGGAGTCTTCTAACTTACAGTCAAAGTTTACAACCTTTTTGCTCCTTTAGTTGTTCTGATTGGTTCTTTCAATTTTTTTTCATACTCATGTAATCTGTACAGCGCAGAAAGAGGCCATTCAACCCAACAAGTCTGCAACAACCATCCAAAGAGCAAGCTACCAATACTCACCCACCACATCCCCACTCACCCGCCACATGGGGTTTTTGCCATGCCTAAACTACCTAATTTACACAGGACATCTTTTCTTCACTGTGGCCAACCCACCTAACCTGCACATCTTTGGACTGTGGGAGGAAACCCATGCAGAAGTGGGGTGAATGTACAAACTCCACGCAGGCAGTTGCCCAAGACTGCCAGCAAAACCAAGTCCCTGACACTGAGAGGCAGTTGTGCTAACCAGTGAGCCACTGTGCCACCTAGATTGCCACTACTACTATTACAGTCCTTCCTCAGCCCTGGGTTCTTCCTGTGTGAATTTGGCCCACACACAGCCCTATGCAGATGACTTGGATTTGGCACACATGCAGCTTTTGTGAAAATTCGACCATCACAGAATATTTATGAGCAATCGCTCTCTTTTCAGCGCTTCCTAGACTCAGCACCGCTCCGGATTCTGTGATATCCTACCGAACAGTCTCATTTCTGCTCACTGCATTAGCTGTGGGTGGTAAATGAAATGTACTCACCTGTTTTACACTGCTGATCTGATAGTTCAAGATGAATATTGTGCTCATGGTGCTATTTGCGGTATCCTGTTTTTAAAGAACCAACTGCTATCTCAGTTACAAGACTGAAGCAAAACTGTCAGCATCTCATTACCCACAGTCCAATCTTTCTTCATACATGACTATTCATGTGTCCTCAGATATTAAAGCATTTTAAGTCGAATTGGACAAAATTAATACAAGGGCAGATAAGTGATCAGTGACATATATGCCATACAAGTGCCAGGCAGTGACGGTGTCAAACAAGAGAGAACTTACGTACCGTGTTTAAAATTTAATAGCATTACCATCGCAAAACAATCAATTATTAACATCCTGGTGGTTACCATTGATTTGAAACCAAACTTGAACAATCATATAAATACTGTAGTTACAAAAGCAGGTCACAGGGTAGGAAATCAGCTGTGAGTGACTCTTCTCCTGAATCCCCGAAACATTTCCACCTTCAAACAGGCACCATTCAGTAGTGTGAACGAATATTATCCACCTTCCTGGATGAACACAACTACAACAATACTCAAAATGCTCAAAATCCTCCAGGACGAGCCATGTACTTGATAACATCCTATCCAGAACCTTCAACATCATTCCCTCCACCACCAAAGCACAATGGAGATGGTGTGCTTATATAAAAAGCACTGAAACAACTCATCAAGTCTCCTCTGACAGCACCTTCCAAATCTGAGACATATACCATCTTGAAAGACAAGGGAAACAGATGAATGGAAACAGCGCCAATTACACATCCCCCTCCAGGCCACACTCCATCTTGGAATTGAATTATGTTGCCATTCCTTCATTGTAACTGGGTCAAAATCAAAACCCTACCTCACAGCTGTTAGGTATTCCTGTACCATAAGGGCTGCCACAGATCAAGGAGGCAGTTCACCATCAACTTTTCTTGGGAAATTAAGGAGAGGCAATAAGTGCTGGCTAGCAAGTGATGCCCATATCACATAAATGAGTTGAAGTGTTACATATTTTCTTTAAAACGATCCTCACCCACCAACAATTAATAGATCCTGTAGACAAGTAACTAAGAAAAGGAACAAAAACTCAAGTTGCTGGAAAAGCTCAGCAGGTCTGGCAGCATCTGTGAAGAAAAAAAAACTTGAGTTAACGTTTTGGGTGTGGTGATCCTTCCTCAGTGGTGAGGAGGTCCATCAGGCCTGAAATGTTAACTCTGATCTTTTTTCTTCACAGATGTTGCCAGACCTGCTGAGCTATTCCAGAAACTTTTAATTTTGTCCGGATTTACAGCATCCACAGTTCTTTCAGTTTTAACTCAGCAAAGGGATTCCCAATTCTCTTGTTTATGCTAAATGCATTTAGTTATCTTCAAGTTCTGTCCCCAGTCAAGTAAAATACAAATAGCTAAGTCATAAATGCACATTATTTCCAGAATTATACATAAAATGTGAATTATTGTTGTAACAATGTAAAGAGTATAGCCTGCTCTCACAAACAGTAACAAATGCATAAATGTCCAGATGGTCTGTTTTAACTACATTGATTAAGGGATAAGTATTGGTCACAGTGTCAGGTGTAATTGCCTTGTTCTTCTCTGAAACAGTGTCAGAGATTCTTGTACTTCTACCTGACAAGATGGAGGGGTGTAAAGCCTCATCTGAAAAACACATTCGACAGTACAAAACATTCTCAGTATTAGGCTTGAGTATGGCCTGAGATTTTATGCTGAAATCCTGATTTCGAACTAAAAGGTGAGTTTTCTACCTACTGAGACAGAACTATTACAAAAATACTTCAAACTAAATCAAAACTGAAGGAAAACTGTGTCAGTAAGACAAGGTGGAATGATTGGTTGGAATTCTAGCTCCCAATTTTCCTCAGAAAGAAACTGTGCAAGGCAACAATATGGCTTTAGGGAAATTATTATTTTCTGTGGCATCTAGCGAAATATTCTTGAGTGTGACAAGAATCTGGAGAATTTACGATATAGAACATAGAACATTGAACATTACAGCACAGTACAGGCCCTTCGGCCCTCGATGTTGTGCCGACCTGTCATACCAATCTCAAGCCCATCTAACCTACACTATTCCATGTACGTCCATATGCTTATCCAATGACGACTTAAATGTACTTAAAGTTGGTGAATCTACTACCATTGCAGGCAAAGCGTTCCATTCCCTTACTGCTCTCTGAGTAAAGAAACTACCTCTGACATCTGTCCTATATCTTTCACCCCTCAATTTAAAGCTATGCCCCCTCATGCTCGCTGTCACCATTCTAGGAAAAAGGGTCTCCCTATCCACCCTATCTAACCCTCTGATTATTTTATATGTCTCAATTAAGTCACCTCTCAACCTTCTTCTCTCTAATGAAAACTGCCTCAAGTCCCTCAGCCTTTCCTCGTAAGACCTTCCCTCCATACCAGGCCACATCCTAGTAAATCTCCTCTGCATCCTTTCCAAAGCTTCCACATCCTTCTTATAATGCGATGACCAGAACTGTATGAAATACTCCAAGTGCGACCGCACCAGAGTTTTGTACAGCTGCAGCACAACCTCATGGTTCCGGAACTCGATCCCTCTATTAATAAAAGCTAAAACACTGTATGCCTTCTTAACAATCCTGTCAACCTGGGTGGCAACTTTCAAGGATCTGTGCACATGGACACCAAGATTTCTCTGCTCATCTACACTACTCAGAATCTTACCATTAGCCCAGTACTTTGCATTCCGGTTACTCCTACCAAAGTGCATCACCTCACACTTGTCCGCATTAAACTCCATTTGCCACCTCTCAGCCCAGCTCTGCAGCTTATCTATGTCTCTCTATAACCTACTACATCCTTCGTCACTATCGACAACTCCACCGACCTTGGTGTTGTCTGCAAATTTACTAACCCATCCTTCTGCGCCCTCATCCTGGTCATTTATAAAAATGACAAACAGCAGTGGACCCAACACCGAACCTTGCGGTACACCACTAGTAACTGGGCTCCAGGATGAACATTTCCCATCAACCAGCACCCTCTGCCTTCTTTCAGCAAGCCAATTTCTGATCCAAACTGCTATATCTCCCACAATCCTATTCCTCCGCATTTTTTACAATAGCCTACTGTGGGGAATCTTATCGAACGTCTTGCTGAAATCCATATACACCACATCAACTGGTTTACTCTCATCTACCTGTTTGGTCACCTTCTCAAAGAACTCAATAAGCTTTGTGAGGCACGACCTTCCCTTCACAAAACTGTGCTGACTATCCCTAATCAAATTATTCTTTTCTAGATGATTATAAATCCTATCTCTTATAACCTTTTCCAACACTTTACCAACAACTGAGGTAAGGCTCACTGGTCTATAATTACCAGGGTTATCTCTACTCCCCTTCTTGAACAGGGGAACCACATTTGCTATTGTCCAGTCATCTGGCACCATTCCTGTAGACAATGACGAGTTAAAGATCACCGCCAAAGGCTCAGCAATCTCCTCCCTGGCTTCCCAGAGGATCCTAGGACAAATCCCATCTGGCCCAGGGGACTTATCTATAGATTAAAGGGAAGTCACTTCCCTTTTGGAAATTTTGCCTCTTGGTCAAATTACACTTCTTCTGGTAGATCCTGGTTTCCTGTTTCTTATGCAATTTATAAAAAAAAAACAAATTTCAATTTAACCAAACCACACCACATATCCAAAGCGATGAAAAGCTGGACCAAATAAAATTTGTGAGACATGAACCAGATAAAGAATAGCATTAATGCTCATTGAAATAACTCCACAAACACCAGTATCCTGTCACCAAGTCACCCTTAATTAACATGTGGAAAGTACTTCACACTGGCCCCGCTCCCTCAAAGTGCCCAAGATGTCCGACACTCCTGTTTATATCTGTCTGCCAGGGCTCCCAAATTAGATGACAGTAACAACCACAATCAGGGAGCTCATATTGTATGAGATCCATTTGGCTGACCTCATTAAAATCACTGCACTCATTGTGGAATTCACCAGAGGAAGAACTGGATGACTATAAGAGTAAACTTAAAAAGGTCCAGAAAAGGATGTTACCAGGGCTCGAGAATTTGAACTATAGGGAGAGACAGAATAACCTGGAGCTATTTTCCCTGGAGGCTGAGGGGGTGACATCATAGTAGTTTATAAAATCACGAGGGGCATGGATAGAGTGAGTAGTTGAGGTCTTCTCCCCAGGGTAGGGGATTCCAAAACCAGAGGCATAGGTTTAAGGTGAGAGGGGAAAGATGTAAAGGTGACATAAGGAGCAGCTTTTTCATGCAGAGGGTGGTGCCTGTATGGAATGCACAGCCAGAGGAAGTGCTGGAGGCAGATAAAACTACAATATTCAAAAGGCACCTGGATGAGTACTTGAATAGGAAGGGTTTAGAAGGATATCGGACAAATGCTGGCAAATGGGACCAGATTACTTTCGGCTATCTGGTCAGCATGAACAAGTTTGTTTCTGTACTGTACATCTTTATGATTCTATGTTAATTGAATTCAAGACTGATGGTGAAGTATGACTCTCATCACAAGTGCTTTCCTTGAGAATAGGTTTATTTATGGAGTGCAGTATTAAATTTGTCCTACCTACTAACTCTCAGTGCTACAGCAGACACATTTCATACTCATTTGAGTACAATTAAATGACTAAATAAGTTATTTGGCTGGTAAGCCAACCTTAAAGTGGCATTGTGACAGAAATTAAACTTTCAACAGGAATTAATTTCCTATTTTGGTTGGACATGATGGGTTCTAATCTCTGTGAGACTTTATGAGGATGCTGACTCATGAAGGAATTTTTTTGTACCAAAACCTTACCTTTTCTAACTATTTTAAATGGTGCTTCTTAAAAGTCACTTTTGGAGGTAGTAGTTAAAAGGAAGTTAACTAATGGTTGAAGGGGAAATAAATTCGAAAGTATGCTTATCAATTAAAGTATTTTGAAAGCACCTTATATGAATCATGAACATCAAAATAGACCATAGTAGACCATCGATCATCAAAGAATTTTTAACTACTCTAATTTATACAATAAGAAAATACCCTAGATTTTGTATACAGAATGAACAGTATTCATTGAACAACTCAGTTCAACATCAAGAACTTGTACATGATGCAGCAGCATTCCAGTTTGTTTTGCAGCAGAATTTTAAAACAGATATAATAGAGAGCCACACAAAGTTAAAAGCCCGCCAAAGAAATGACATTTAAATCGTGTCTTAAAAGGGGAAAATGAGATATAGAAGCGGAGAGCGGAATATGGAGGGAATTCCAGACAATAAACCACGAGCTCTTACTCGTCAAACATCCTACAAGAAGAGGTGATGAGTTTGTGATGCAGCATGAGAGAATTTACATTCATGAGAGTAGTAATAATATCTTTGCCACTTTGCACAAATGATACCAAAGGAAATGAGACTTCAACAAAAATATACACTTGATCAAAGGTATTCCTATAGCAAACAGATATAGTAAACCTTATGCTGAAACTTGAGAGTGTCCTATTCAGCTTCTATGAGTTATGGTCACTGAATATGTAAAGAACAGTTTAGATTGCACATTTTGTGTCCTCGGCTATATTTGAATGAATTATGCACAGCCTCTGTATAACAGCATGAGATCAAATAAAGAGAACAATACTATGAGAAAATCAATGGAATAAAAATGATCACTTGCAAATCTGCTTTTCAATAGTTCATTCTTCTTTTTTCAAATGTTTTCATCCAGAATTTATAAATACTTCATCTTTAAGAATTCTGCAAGAAAGATTTTGCAGGCAGACCATAGATTAGCACATGCTCAGAAAATTTAAAATGATTCACACAGAGTCAATTATGTTTATTGCCCATAATTAATGGTTATGTCAACAAAAGGAGCTAATCTGTACATATAAGTGTTCTAAAACAACACCAATGACAAGTCATAATTCCACTGACCCCTTCACCCGCTTCCAACACAAGTCCTCCTCCTGGACACCACCCCCAGGCCTCCTACCCTCCCTCGACCTCTTCATCTCCAACTGCCGTCGAGACATTAACCGCCTCAACCTCTCCACCCCTCTCACCCACTCCAACCTCTCCCCCGCAGAACGGGCAGCCCTCCGCTCCCTCTGCTCCAACCCCAACATCACCATCAAACCCGCAGACAAGGGTGGCGCAGTGGTAGTATGGCGCACTGACCTCTACATCGCCGAGGCCAGACGCCAACTCTCCGACACCACCTCCAACCGCCTCCTCGATCATGACCCCACACCCGAGCACCAAACCATCATCTCCAACACCATTCACGACCTCATCACCACAGGGGACCTCCCACCCACAGCCTCCAACCTCATTGTTCCCCAACCCCGCACGGCCCGTTTCTATCGCCTTCCCAAAATCCACAAACCTGCCTGCCCTGGTCGACACATCGTCTCAGCCTGCTCCTGCCCCACCGAACTCATCTCCACCTATCTGGACTCCATTTTCTCCCCTTTGGTCCAGGAACTCCCCACCTATGTCCGTGACACCACCCACGCCCTCCACCTCCTCCAGGACTTCCACTTCCCTGGCCCCCAACACCTCATATTCACCATGGACGTCCAATCCCTGTACACCTGCATTCCGCATGCAGATGGCCTCAAGGCCCTCCACTTCTTCCTGTCCCGCAGGCCCGACCAGCCCCCCTCCACCGACACTCTCATCCGCCTAGCTGAACTCGTCCTCACACTCAACAACTTCTCTTTTGACTCCTCCCACTTCCTACAGACTAAGGGGGTGGCCATGGGCACCCGCATGGGCCCCAGCTATGCCTGCCTCTTTGTAGGTTACGTGGAACAGTCCCTCTTCCGCACCTACACAGGCCTCAAACCCCACCTCTTCCTCCGGTATATTGATGACTGTATCGGCGCCGCCTCTTGCTCCCCAGAGGAGCTCGAACAGTTCATCCACTTCACCAACACCTTCCACCCCAACCTTCAGTTCACCTGGGCCATCTCCAGCACATCCCTCACCTTCCTGGACCTCTCAGTCTCCATCTCAGGCAACCAGCTTGTAACTGATGTCCATTTCAAGCCCACCGACTCCCACAGCTACCTAGAATACACCTCCTCCCACCCACCCTCCTGCAAAAATTCCATCCCCATTCCCAATTCCTCCGCCTCCGCCGCATCTGCTCCCACGATAAGACATTCCACTCCCGCACATCCCAGATGTCCAAGTTCTTTAAGGACCGCAACTTTCCCCCCACAGTGATCGAGAACGCCCTTGACCGCGTCTCCCGTATTTCCCGCAACACATCCCTCACACCCCGCCCCCCCCCCCCCACAACCGCCCAGAGAGGATCCCCCTCGTTCTCACACACCACCCTACCAACCTCCGGATACAACGCATTATTCTCCGACACTTCCGCCATTTACAATCCGACCCCACCACCCAAGACATTTTTCCATCCCCACCCCTGTCTGCTTTCCGGAGAGACCACTCTCTCCGTGACTCCCTTGTTCGCTCCACACTGCCCTCCAACCCCACCACACCCGGCACTTTCCCCTGCAACCGCAGGAAATGCTACACTTGTCCCCACACTTCCTCCCTCACCCCCATCCCAGGCCCCAAGATGACATTCCACATTAAGCAGAGGTTCACCTGCACATCTGCCAATGTGGTATACTGCATCCATTGTACCCGGTGCGGCTTCCTCTACATTGGGGAAACCAAGCGGAGGCTTGGGGACCGCTTTGCAGAACACCTCCGCTCAGTTCGCAACAAACAACTGCACCTCCCAGTCGCAAACCATTTCCACTCCCCCTCCCATTCTCTAGATGACATGTCCATCATGGGCCTCCTGCACTGCCACAATGATGCCACCCGAACGTTGCAGGAACAGCAACTCATATTCCGCCTGGGAACCCTGCAGCCATATGGTATCAATGTGGACTTCACCAGTTTCAAAATCTCCCCTTCCCCTACTGCATCCCTAAACCAGCCCAGTTCGTCCCCTCCCCCCACTGCACCACACAACCAGCCCAGCTCTTCCCCCCCACCCACTGCATCCCAAAACCAGTCCAACCTGTCTCTGCCTCCCTAACCGGTTCTTCCTCTCACCCATCCCTTCCTCCCACCCCAAGCTGCACCCCCAGCTACCTACTAACCTCATCCCACCTCCTTGACCTGTCCGTCTTCCCTGGACTGACCTATCCCCTCCCTACCTCCCCACCTACACTCTCTCCACCTATCTTCTTTACTCTCCATCTTCGGTCCGCCTCCCCCTCTCTCCCTATTTATTCCAGTTCCCTCTCCCCATCCCCCTGTCTGATGAAGGGTCTAGGCCCGAAACGTCAGCTTTTGTGCTCCTGAGATGCTGCTTGGCCTGCTGTGTTCATCCAGCCTCACATTTTTTTATCTTGGAATTCTCCAGCATCTGCAGTTCCCATTATCTCATCACCAATGACAAGTCAAACTGCTTTTAATGAGATAGTAGGACCTGCTGATGCTGGAGAACCTGAGATAACAAGGTGTAGAGCTGGATGAACATGGCAGGCCAAGCAGCCTCAGAGGAGCAGGAAAGTTGACATTTCAGGTCTAAACTCTTCTTCAGAAATGTGGGAGGGGAAGGGGATTCTGAAATAAATAGAGAGAGAGGAGGAGGCAGATAGATGAAGGAGAAGACAGGTGGAGAGGAGACAGACAAGTCAAGGAGGCAGGGTTGGAGCCAGTAAAGGTGCGTTAGGGAGGGGTAGGTCGGTCCAGGGAGGACAGACAGGTCAATGAGGTTTGTAGGGAGGAAATGGGGGTGGGGCTTAAGGCGGGAGGAGTGGATAGATGGGAGCTTTTAGCTGCTTTTAATGGTGTTATTGATGGAGGAATGCTGGCCAGCAGAATCTGTGTACTCTTCCTCAAATATTACAATATGAAATTTTTCCATTTACCTTGACAGGCAGAGGGACCTCATTTCCATAAGACCATAAGACATAGGAGTGGAAGTAAGGCCATTCGACCCATCAAGTCCACTCCGCCATTTAAATCATGGCTGATGGGCATTTCAACACCACTTCCCTGCACTCTCCCCATAGCCCTTGATTCCTTCTGAGATCAAGAATTTGTCGATCTCTGCCTTGAAGGCATCCAACTGCACTCTGCGGCAATGAATTCCACAAACCAACCACTCTCTGGCTGAAGAAATGTCGTCTCGTTTCAGTTTTAAATTTACCCCCTCTAATTTTAAGGCTGTGCCCATGGGTCCTTGTCTCCCCGCCTAACGGAAACAACTTCCTAGTGTCCACCCCTTCTAAACCATACATTATCTTGTAAGTTTCTATTAGATCTCCCCTCAACCTTCTAAACTCGAATGAGTACAATCCCAGGATCCTTAGCCGTTCATCATAGGTTAAACCTACCATTCCAGGGATCATCCGTGTGAATCTCCGCTGGACACGCTCCAGGGCTAATATGTCATTCCTGAGGTGTGGGGCCCAAAATTGGACACAGTATTCTAAATGGGGCCTAACTAGAGCCTTATAAATCCTCAGAAGCACATCGCTGCTTTTATATTCCAACCCGTTGAGATAAACGACAACATTACATTCGCTTTCTTAATTACAGACTCTACCTGCAAGTTAACCTTTGGAGAATCCTGGACCAACACTCGCAGCTCCCTTTGCACTCCTGATTTGCGAATTTAGAAAATAGTCCATGCCTGTATTCTTTTTTCCAAAGTGCAAAACCTCACATTTACTCACATTGAATTTCATCAGCCATTTCCTGGACCACTCTCCTAAACTGTCTAAATCTTTCTGCAGCTTCCCCACCTCCTCAGTACTACCTGCCTGTCCAACTATCTTCGTATCATCGGCAAACTTCGCCAGAATGCCCCCAGTCCCTTCATCCAGATCATTATTATATAAGGTGAACAGCTGTTGGCCCCAATACTGAACCCTGCGGGACGCCACTCGTCACCGGTTGCCATTCCGAAAAAGAGCCTTTTATCCCAACTCTCTCGTGCTCTAGTCAACATAATGGTGCAATTATTTTCACCCTCTAAAACCTACTGGGTAATTGGATATAATTGATCCCTGGCCAGATTTAAAAACAACAGAGTCAGTGAAGTAAATATCACAGGCTGGAAGATCCTCAACCCAAATGGCTGTCAGAAAATGTTCATAATTTTATCCTTCTAGGGTGAGAATTTATTGACAGCTGGAGGCAAGATAACTTTACACTTGGACAATTTAGTCAGTTTCATTGTCACATTTCATTTGATCATTGGCAGCATCAGTTGTGTCAGCTGATGTGAAAACATGGTTACTAGCTGCAATTTATTGATCATGGGTGATGCACATCACACTGCTGGATAAGTGGATCATTAATTAATCAGACACCCATAAACACAAATATTCAGAGTTTGCATGTTTGCATACACTAAACTTAACCAGTTTGTCATTAGAAGATAGAGAATAGAGAAGTCCAGATATGATCATCTCGTTGCTGTATAAAAGCTGACAGCTCCCTCACATCTGGCAAAATTCTGATCTGATTTGTCCTGTGCACAAGTGCTCACAACCATTCCAACATTCTCAGTAATAGGAATCATTCATTTTTAATAGTTTACTGCTAAATCCCACTGAAGCCAATCATGTGGACAATGCTGTAGTTTGTCCTTATTCCGTGATTTTTATTTTACCATGAATTGTGAATGTTAGCCATGTCAACTCTTCTGAAAATCCAAGTATATTGTACTGAAACAATTTTCCACATCAGCAATCCTTCAAAGAAAGTGCCTCATCCAGGTTAACTGCGCTTTAACAAGCAACGATTTTTGAGTTTCCCCATTTAAGCCCTGAAAATTATCTCAAAATGTTTCCTCATAATTTATGTAAAATGTTATGGGAAGAGGAAGATAAGGAGGAAGAATCTGACATGCAAAATGCAGCAATGACTGTTTGGCATTGTACAACGATCTCTTTAATGCAAGGCTAATTTAAGGTTGCAACAAAGGACCAATGTTCCAAGCACTTTCAACAGATACACATCTGACAACACTGCCATATAGGCCATGACATGGGTCCTCATCCTGTTCAATGTCCCAGGATCAATATGAAATCTGGAATTAAAATGGCAAGAATGTGGATGTCCAAAAATGTCACAAGCAGACATGCTGAAATTTGTTTTTGATTTCCCACAAGATAATCCACCACCTTACCCCTCTCAGTTAAAATCAGACTATTATATCTAGTTCTGAGGAAAGGTCATTCAACCCAAAACGTTAGCTCTGATTTCTCTCCACAGACCTGATGAGCTCTTCCAGCAATTTCTATTTTTGTCTCTGACTTACAGCTTCCACAGTTCTTTTGATTTCCATTGTTTCTTTGAGCCTTGTAAATAGGTTTGCACAATTATAGTATTTTGGTAATTTTCCAAACTTTAAAATATCTTCAAAATTTAGCAATTTCATAGAATAGCTTGGTCCAGGGCCTCATGAATATCAACCCTCAAAACATCCCCAGTCCAACATTTTTTTTTGGATTAAGGGCTCCATCAAGTAAAAGAAAATATATAAATTCCACCGTTCTGGCCCCTTCTTTCGTGTGTTTTGTGATGTCCCTGCCTAGTGACATTAAATACCTAAAACAAACAAATATGTTACTAGCAATCTGAAGTAAACCAATTGTGGTGTGGGATAATGGAACATCAAATGTGTATTCATTTTAAATAGTTAAAAATCTAGCCAGATTTTGTTTGAAAGATTTTGGTCTGCATTCAATGTGTCTTCACAATTCCAATTATTCCAATATTTATATATTCTTACAATTCTTCACAATCTCTCAGTAATCCATGCATGATATATTGATTTCCCCATGTTTTAGAATACATTTATGCTTTCCACGCTATGGGAAATTACTTAGAGGCCCTATGAAATTAATAGAAACAAGCTCATCCATATTGTATTTTTCATAAACAACTTTTTATCCAGTAATATGTTTCACTAATCAAGCAGGTTTACAAACCTAACAGTTACGAAGATGCTATACCTTTACATTTATAATTTTGAAATCAATCCTGTTGAATATATTTTCTGAATACAGTTGCGGACCATTTCAATAAAATCTAAGAAGTGGAGAATGCATTGCAAAATCTAATTATGGTTGGTTGTATCAATACATACTGGGATTGTACGGGACAATGTTCCAATATCGATCAACACAATGTGATTTGCTGTTGTTCAAAGAGAAAGTCAATGAATTCTTTCCAGATCTTGACATCTGAGTGGATAAGTATAGAATTTGCCATCTTCACTGAATGCCTATTACAGTGCACTGTAATCTGGGCACTCCAGACCAGTCATCCTTATGTTTTTAGACAACTCATTGCATTATGTTGTGTCTCATACCATTGCACTGTCAATAGTGACTAACAACAATAGATGCATTAAGTAGAATTGATTCCCTGCCCCATATTATAAAGGATCATCATATATACTTGCATTCATGCTTACTTAACCATCCCTAACTGTTATAATAGTTATATCCTTTATCCTTTTGACCTCATACATTCTAAGAATCCTTCTAAAATTTTGTATCAACCCATTTCTTGGGCTAAATTGACCCATGGTGACCAAATGCTTTCAGTCTCAAATATACACGTCACTCAGGCATTCTTTAGGTTTGAATGTAGTGGAATGTCTATATAACATCTATCCATTGATACAAAGGTTTCACAACTACGTGTGAAAGGCTTGTTGGATGAGAGGACAGTTTTTCTGATCATATTTATGCATCCTCAGTTGCTGACTTGTGCCAAATAAGTTGTTCAACATTGGTCATTCTCCAATGCTTGCAAGAAAACATATTTTATTGGGAAATGACCAGACTACTTTGATGTGTCTAGAATTAATATCTGTGATAAGGCTTCTCAAGAAGATAAGTATTATGAGTTAAAACAGCTCTCAGAATGCTGTTTTGACTAGAAAAGAGCACTATTCTCAGCTTTACAAATAGAGTTACCAGATCAATTGAAATGTCCCCCAACTTTATTAGTTCCTTTGCTATACAGTTCTCAAAGAATGAATTATTCCTGATGAGAATTTTTTTTTGCTAAAATGAAGTCTCCACGTTTGGGATTTGTCTCTTTCTGAGATGCAATAATAATGGGTCAAATGTTGCAATCTTCACTGGGACTGATAACTTTAAAGAGAGAAATTTGAGATTGAAGTGACTGACTGAAAACATCATGCAAAAAGATTTCGGGTTTAAAGGTATTTACAGTAACAAATCAAACTAACACTCCTTCAGTCGGTTGTTTTTTTCACTAAACTAAGGTGCCACCCTCCTTCCATCAACATTTACAACTCCCAGTGAGGAATGAATTGAAGATACCCACTCAGGCAAAGTGAAACTAATCTTCCAGCTTTGTTTAAACTCACATGCACTTGGTTTCTTCAAATTCCTACCCATACCCTACATGATGAAAAGTACAGTCCTTCAGCCCCTTTCTCTATGTCTCAGACTTTTGGAGATTAACTTAATCTGTGAAGTTCAGAATTATTTTTCGGAAAATTTTTAGGAAAACCTATAACCTGATTCCACCATGGGTTCCTATTGACATTTAACCTCTTAGATCCCATCTCTATGACAACATGAATAACATGGGCCTTGTATCCAGGGAGTTTTGCCAATTAGCTATCATTTGGGCCCTCACCCCCAAATTAATTCTATCTTGGAATTAAATAGGCAGTTTAAAATTTTACATTTCTAACTTTTCCCTGGGATTTGGTAACTGTCAGTGTATTTACCCTCAGCATAGTTGCTCCGGGCATTTTTTTTACTGGAACACACTGTACCATTTTTCCAATAAAACAACTTTGGCTCTCTTTTGACTTTTAACAACCAAGTCCTCAGCTTCTTGTTCCCAGGATGTAAAAATGCTCAAATGATCCTCAATATACTCCATTTTACATTAGTTTAAACACTCAGCCAAAAAACAGAACAGCTCCACAGACTTCACATTTTAACTCCATGCATTTAGTCCACGTGTACCTATAAGACAGGGTTGCAAAACAAGAACATTTTTGAAACTTGTTAATACGAGGTGGCCATCACTCGCCGGGCCCTTATTTATTGCCATACCCATTGCCCAGGCGGCAGTTAAGAGTCATTGCTGTGCATCAGGAGTCACATGTAGACGAGTTGGCTAAAGATGGCAGATTTCTGTCCCTAGAAAAAAATTAGTGAACCAGATGGGCATTTATCATAATCAACAGTGACCACATGGTTTCCATCAGATGAGCTTTTAATTTTAAATTTTAATTGAATTCAAATTTCACCATCTGTCATTGTGGGATTTGAACCCATGCCCCCAGAACATGTGCCTGGGAATTCCTACTTGTGTAGATGACTAAAATTACCACTGCATCATAGCCTCAACAAGAGGCATTCAATGAGCAGTTACCTAAATTTAAACAATACTGGGCGCTTAAGAGATAACAAGGTATAGAGCTGGATGGACACAGCAGGCCAAGCAGCATCAGAGGCGAAGGAAGGCTACCCGTCTTCAGTCCAAACCAGAAATGTCAGCTTTCCTGTTCCTCCGATGCTGCTTGGCCTGCTGTGTTCATTCAGCTCTACACCTTATTATCTCAGTTCTCCAGCATCTTCAGTCGCTACTCTCTCTGAGCACTTAAGAACTAGGTGAAGCTGAAAAGTAATAGTTTTCCAAGTTGGTTTCTTCAATTCTTGATACAACCTACTACAATGGTTATATACCATAGTGATTCCTACAGTAACACTTTGCAACTTTATATTAAAGGAATGTATAAAAGAAATAATTAGTGGCAAATTTGATTGAATTCCTTAAATCTTTGTAACAGCCAGATGAGGAGATTGACAACAGAGGCGCCAATTCAACTGTCTTGCCTGATTATAATAATTGCAGTTTTAATATTGACAATCTGAATCTTTTGACTAATTCTCTCCTACATGCTCAACCCCAGCAAAAACCTTCTCAGTTTAAGAAGACTAAACCTTTTGGCTCCTCTGTCGAAAAACTGCAATTCAAACAAAAGAGATCAGCGTGAGAAAACTATGTTTTTATTCAGTGTTATTCCACCATCAGAAGTTGTCATTGAGGAGTGATTTTACCTTAAATATAGGTTGAGCACAAAGTGTCAGGTCAATTTCTCAATTCTGGTCAAAGCTGTACAAATGATATTTGCATGCATAGAAAGAACGCAGAGAAGAACAACAAGACTGATCCAAGCAAAAAGCGAATAAATTTTCTTCAAAGGCTAAATATCAAACTATGAAACAATAAGTGAGGGGGAAAATGGAGAATCTGATCATAGTTTACACATATTAAACCTAGAATAGGTCTTCAAATTAAAGCTGAAATGGCATCAGAGATTTGAAAAAAAATTAGTTTAAAGTAAACTTACAACAAATGAAAAATTTACATTCAAAAATTAAATGATTTGACTAAGAATTCTCAGTGGAACATCAAGTGAAACTCTATTGTGAAAGCAATTAGGTGCTATATCTTCCTTTTGTAGTCATAGGAAGAGGAAGCTAGATTAAGAAAATTTAGCTTGAGGTGCAGAACCTATTGAAGTGTATCTTTACTTGATGGAAACTACAGAGAATTTGAAAGCGAAGCAAGGTGCATGTAGAGATAAATGACAAAGCTCATTTCTGGTACCATTGTCTCTGCAATTTCTGACATGCTATACAAGAAACAATTTCCAAAGTGCCTGACTTCAGTGGAACTGTGACAATTTGTTATGAGTGTGGAATGATTGTTAATTCAGACTTAAATGTGGAACACCACCCAAATCTGTAACCACAAAATTTATTTGGTGACCTTGCAAAAGTGTACAAGCTCATAATGCTGTTTCTCTCACAGATGTATCTTTAGATCATGTTTGATGACAATTTGAGGCAACATTAATTAACTACAAAAACAGGCACTTAAATTAGGACAACAAAGTGTGAAGCTGGATGAACACAGCCGGCCAAGCAGCATCTTAGGAGCACAAAAGCTGACGTTTCAGGCCTAGGCCCTTCCCGAAACTAAGATGCTGTTTGGCCTGCTGTGTTCGTCCAGCTCCACACTTTGTTATCTCAGATTCTCCAACATCTGCAGTTCCCACTATCTCTCCCATGTAAATTAGGAGATAGCTTTATGTAATGCCTTCTGTCTTATTGACATTCAAACAATTATGGATCAAGCTGAACACGGATTAGTTAAGGTAATTTGTTACCTCAATGCTCTTTTAATAACTGGATATGCTAAACACAAGAATCTGGAACAGCTCAAAAGTATGCTGCAATATATAGGAATGCTGGAGCTTGTAAAAAGATAACCACAATTATATTTTAGAATTTTGGTTCATTCAGGGTCATTATGTTATTAATGCTGAAACCACATATAATTCTTCCGAGAAAGACAACGGTAATGATAAGCTCTTCCCAACAATGAAAGGGTAAGGGATCTGAGGGCCCAGATTCAAGGTGATTGACAACTGTACCAAAGGTGCCATCAGGAATTTTTGTTTTATTTAGTGCAGCAAGCGATTATCATGTGGAACACATGGCCTGAGAGAACGCTGAAAGCAAACTCAGCTGTGGCTTTCAAAGGAAATTGGAGAAATGTCTGAAGGTAGAAAAAATCTGAAGGTAAGAAAAATATAATCTGCAGGATTGTGCTGAAAGAGCAAGGAATGGGGACAAACTAGATTGGTCTTGATGATTCAACAAATGGCCTCTTTCAATGTTTAATGTTGTTGTTTATTTGTGTGCATATGGTGAATTGTCACTTTAAGAGTCCAATCATATGATGTAAGTTTCAGCTTCCTGGTCCTTTTTGGAACTTAACAGGCTAATATTTTCATGAGAGCTGTCATGGTTACAATGACCCAATTAAAATAAAAAAAAATTACAATGTGCATTGCGAAAGACTCCCTCCCTGGTCTACGTGTTCTTGCCTGAACTCTGTATATCAATAGCACAGAAACAATTTAGATACTATCCAACAAAGCAGACTACACTTTTATTAAACCACAGAGCAACATCTCTAACTCACAATAACACTGGTCACTAAGCAGCCGTTTGAGCTCGAGCCAGGATCTGTATTAAGTTGACAGATCTTCAAGCATATCTTATGGGTGGCTACTCATACCAATCTCCCGGTGCTTGAAAGATTCTTATCCTGTACCATTTGTTAATATGACCATGTTGGTTATATATGGTTGTAGCCCATTTCATAGAGTCATAATTACGTCATTGCCCTGTTTAATGGCTTCTGCCAGATGCCTCCAATGTGGGCCCCATCCAAGGCTATGCTTGACAAAAACAAAAGCAGTTGTCTCAGATTGTAACCCCTAGCATTCTCATAGACTCCAGTGCTGGAGTAAAGAACATAGAATCCCGAGATTGGTGGAAACAGGCCACTCAACCTCTCAAGTCCACACCGACCCCCACAAAGAGAATCCCACCAACACACACCCCCAACCTACCCTGTAACTATGCATTTTCTATGACCAGCCCAGCTAGCCTGCGTATCCCTGAGCACTATGGGCAATTTAGCACAGCCAATCCACTTAACATGCACATCTGTGGGCTGTGGGAGGAAACCCACGCAGACACAGGGAGAACATGCAAACTCCTCACAGATAGTCTTCCAAGGGTGGAATAAAACCCACATCTCTAGCATTGTGAGGCAGCAGTGCTAACCACTAATCCACCATGTCACCCTGAAGGAAGCTTTTTTTTGCCGTATCAAGACCAAAAGTGGCTTCTTTATCTCTCTCAGTTTCAACTTAATGCATATTGGAAATTTAATTTTCTTAGCAGGCCTGTGGTCTTAACATAATTCCTCACCCTGCGTTCTTTTTTCTCAAGCCCATAATGCAGTTCTTCGGTCAGGTTTCCAATTTCATGTTCTTCATCACCACCATGAGCGAAATGTTGGTCATGGGGTTCCATTACATTAATTGATATGAAACAAATAAAGAACAGTTACATGATTAAAAGTGTTTATTACATTTAGAAGGTAAATAACATATTACCTCACAGTGCGACTTGCATCTCTTTGTGCCAGATATTTAAGTGCAAAAGGTTAAAACGTATTTCATGGAACTGAAGTGATCTCTTCAAGCTGTCTAAGCGACTGAGTACATTATAGGACGTGCCTCACCATTCAAACAGTGGGAGGGGAGATAGTATGGGGAACCAATAAAATAAAATTTTTTCTTTGAGAGCACAAAACAAACTGGGACATGAGTGAGGACATGATTTCAATTCTGGGGGAAGGATGAGTTTGGTCACGATTCCACCTGGCATCTTCTAGTCATGTCCACCTTATTTTAGATTATTTCTAATTGAGCTTCCATATGTAGCAGGAGCATGTGGGACTTAAGCTCAGGTCTCTTGGCCCAAAGGTAGGGACAAAAGCACTGCACCACAAAAGTGGTTGTTGAAAATCCCTCAATTCACGTTGCCGGAACCCGGAAATTTGTTTTTGGCAATTCTTCGGGGTCGAGGAAAACTTACTTTGACTTCACTCTTGTGGGTTGTGGGTAAACTAAATTGTCATGAATTAATAGACAGAAATACTTTTGAACTGTGATTGAGTGCTTATCTTAAATCTCCAGCTCTTTAAACTTTAGAAAATAATTGACTGTAGTTGTCACGGACACATCAAAACACATGCTCAGTCATATTGATTGACTGCTAACCGCTGCAGGTTAGAAAATAAGCAGCATCTGGTTGGGAAATTTCATTCCAGTTCTTTGTTGACTTTTTGCTAAAGTCTGTTATGTCATTCCTACTGTTTAACTAAATTTTAAAAGCTAAAATTATCTCATCAGGATGCTTGGAGTTTGCAGTTGATTGACAGTTTATAGGGCTTATTAAAGGATTAGCTGTCTTTCATGTGGAATCTGAGTAGAGTTCTATTTGTTTTTATGAGATTAAATATTGAGACTATATAAAGTTTTTAAATGGATTTTATGTGTGATTGGTTTTGCATTGACAAATGTGTAGCAAGTCAGATTGTTAGATTGGTAATCAATTGTTAGTAATTTACTTTTTCATTGTCACATGACTGCTGAGGGCAGCCCATAGTAGGTATGACGATGTCATGGAAGGAATAAGGAGCCATGGATCTATGATTAGGCATTGAGTTGTATGGATGGTATGGTGGATGATAAGTAGGTAGAGAGAGTAAATGTGGGATAAAGAGACTATTAGCTGCTTAAATAATTTTGAGATAATGTCCCAAAGAAGCAAAGCAGGCCTTTAGCCTACCAACCAGCATAGCTTAGCCTTGCCTGACCTCCCCCTCAGCTTCCTATTATCTGCTTCCAGAGTTGTGGCCAAACTGGATCCAATTTTAGACTTCTGCAAGCAAAATTACCCAATTTTTTCCTAGTATTTTTTACTGATGTAGGACCAGAGATGAGAGATATTTCCCAGTTAAGCTACCCATTACCCCCAAAATAAGTGATACTTATGCCTTCTTTTCAATGGGAACAATTAAACATTAGAAGACACTGCTCTCTGAAACTTTTCTGTGAGAGTTCCTGGTTTCTGCTTTGAGCACTTTGAATAGTTTTCTCCAAAGGACATTAGAAGACACTGTTGTGTGTGCTTATTTCAAAAACAAGATTTGTCTTTAGTGTTTTTTTTTCCCCATTTGACATTATTGCCCATTGAATACTTGGCACTCTTAAGTGAAGAAGAGCTACTTGAGTGGCAATTTACATTTAAAGGTAGGTATCATGAAATATTATTATATGATTTAATTTTATACTCAAAGGTAGGAATTTTCATGCAAATAGTTCAGTGTTGCAGGATTGATTTCACAGTATTTCATCACAACAATGGGTTGTCTCTAAGTTCACGTTTGATGACAAATCTAAATGGTTATGAATTCTTTGAAGAATGAATTAAAATGTTTGTTTTTATAAGGGATTAAATGAAATTAAAAATAATAAATGTTTTTTATTTTAATGAGTCTTCTTTTTTGAAATAGTGAATTCATCAGTGAACGCTTAAGGACTTTATTTCATCTCAGCATGGATACTGTAATACGCCCAGGTTAGATACTGGGTGAGTTGCATGAGAGACATAAAGTTGAAGTACTGTGGGTGAAAGAATTCATTGGCATGATTTGGCACTAAATAGACACAGGGAACATAATGGGCCCTTAGTTATGTATAGATATACCTGGTTTGGCATGGGCGTATGAAGGGAAACAAGGGTGTTTGAGAGGCATCGTTAAGTATGCATAAACATGAACGAAATGTAGGGAGTGGAGAGTGAAGTGGTGTGACGTCTGAGGGATGAATAGTTTTTTTTTGTTTGTTTTATGCTATTTTTTCTCGCTTTGAATCAGTGATGATGACAGTCTATCATGTCAAGGTCCCTCAGAACTTCCAGTGAAACTCCACTCCTAAGACAGTCCTTTCAGCTCAAGAATGAGTCAGAAAAATCTTCTAGGAAGCCCAATGAAATCATCTATTAGCTGTCCCTTTAATAGTTGATCAAAAACAGTTTGTATCTGAACCAGAGACAATACAGTTGGAGAAGCACAGCAGGCCACCCCAGCATCAGGAAAGTTGGCGCTTCTCTTGACACCCGTTGAACCCCTTCTGTTATCTTGAGGATATTAGGGTCAGGGTATGGGTCAGGGTATTAAGTCAGAAGTGTCGATTGCAGATTATATAATCATTTTCAGGTCTCTTGCTGTTTTTGTGTTGCAGTATCACTTGTAGCAAATCATTTTCTTAGATTATTCCATCTACATCATGTTGTGTCACCTCTAGCTATAACTTTGATTTCTTCAAACATGGTATTTGATCTGACAGGACTGTGAGATTGGCATTTGTATCAAGCTGAAAAGTAATGGATATCCATTAACAGATGCAAGTCTGTCAAAATTAAATTGGTTGAACCAACAATTTTCCCTAAGGATGCCTCACGTTTCTTTTGTAATGGAGGTAAATTTTTTAATGAAAGTATCTTTTCTAAAGGAAGAGGTTCTGCTGCATTAATCTTTTTTGTGAGTAAGCATTTGACTTTTTGTTGCTCTAAAAACGTGCCCTATTTCTGCACATCTTCTGGAAATGACTCATTGTTTCACAGATGTAATGTTCGATTGTCATAACTGGGCACTTCTTGTGGCAGTCAGACATTTTCATTTGGCTGTGTTGACGCTGGTGTCTAGTATTTGCAATTTGGCCTAGTTTCTGATCTGGCTTGTCAACAGTCTGTTTTAGTTGTTTATACTTTATAAAGTGAACAAATTATATTGGCTTCCTGTGGCAAAATTTCCTTCTGCTCTCTGAAACTTTTCTGTGAGAGTTCCTGGTTTCTGCTTTGAGCACTTTGAATAGTTTTCTCCAAAGGACAAGCATCTCCTAGAGTACTGTGTACCGTTCTGGTTGCCCTGTCCTAGGAAGTATACAATCAAGCTGGGGGGGGATTCAGAAGAGATTTACCAGGATGTTGCCAGGAATGGAGAGTTTGAGTTATAAGGAGAGGCTGGATAGACTGGGACTTCTGACACTGGATAATAGTAGGTTGAAAGGAGACCTTATAGAGATTTATAAAATCAGTGAGGTATAGATAAAGTGAATGACAGGTGTCTTTTCCCTAAGATGGGTGACTTCAAGTGTAGGGATACATATTTTTTATGCTGAGAAGAAAAAGATGTAGAAAGGAATGAAAGACATTTTGTGGTTTGCGTGTGGAATGAATTTCCAGAGTAAGTGATGGATATGAATACAGTTACAGTTTAAAAGACATTTGGATATGTACATCAATAAGAAATGTTTGGAGGGATATGGGCCAAATGCAGGCAGGCAGGGCTAAGTTTAGATTGGGGTTATGGCTGGCATGGACTAGTTGGACCAAAAGGTCTGTTTCCATGCTGTATGACTTTATGACCCTATGACACGAGCCTACCAGATGCTATTTTTAAAACAGCAATAGAAAATGGCTACATAGCCACTATTGTCCCAGCTTTCTTTAATTCAAGATTTTTATTGAATTCAAATTACACCATCTGCAATGGTGGCATTCAAATCCATGCCCTGCAGAGTTTTGGATTGGAGTTCTGGTTTACTGTCCAGTGATAATACCAGTACACTAGTCTTCCCTACAGGAGTGTTGTATTTGCCCTTCCACTGCTTCCATGAGTGCTGTGAATTCACTGACTGATTCTCCTTAAGCTGATAATATTTTTGAAGTTGAAAACTTGCTTTGTTTCTAAAAATTTTTTTTCTGAAAATATGGTCTTTTTGTTGTTTCTCTCTTTTATTGAATAGAGATATTTGTGGTTTTCCAATACATTGTATGTTTTTCAGAATGTAAGGAATTTTGGAAGATTACATCCATTATATCCCATCACATAGCCATTTCTTTTCATATTTAAGGGTGCAGGCCATTTGGTTCAAAAATACTTCTCACTTTTCAGTCATATTCATCTTCCTTATACTTTCTTTCTCGTGACTGAAGTTGTTTTAAATACCACCCATCCTTTTGCTTATTTACTTATATCTATTCTTGGAATGCTTTCTGTGTCCTCTACTTTGAGGTCAGTGAAAAAATACCTGTTTACGTTTTCACCAGTTCACTGTTTCCTAATATTAATTCTGTAGTCTCACTCTCTAATGGACAATGCCCACTTTTGTTACATTTTTACTTTGCATATAATTATTGAAGATTTTGCTGCTCCCTTTATATTTCCTACTAGTGTTCTTCAAAGTCCATTTTACTTTTTTTGAGTTATCAGTAGCTTAAAATGTTCTCAACATTCAGCAAAACTCTAAATTTTGCAACATTGTACATCTTTTCATTCAATTTGAAGACATCGTTGACTCAGTGTTTTACAACATGGAATGAAACCTTTCAGCCCATTGTATCCATGGTGGCCACCGCACATCTTTATTCTAGTCCTACTTTTCAGCACTTGGCCCATAGCTTTAGCCATAATGCTTCAAGTGATCATCTACATAGTTATTAAATGTTGTGTGATGGTTCCCACCTATCATACTTACAGCCAGTGAATTCCAGATACCCACAATCCTCATGGAAAAATGATGTTGCTTAAATCACCTCTAAACTTACTGTCCTTTATCTTAAATCTATGCCCCACGAAAATGGAAAGATTTGTTTCTCTCTACCTTATCTATAAATTTTTCCACTTCAGTCAGGCCTTCCTCAACCTTCACTGTTATAAAGGTACACCACCACCCTCCAACTCACTTATCTAGACGCTTTTCATAGCTGAAATTCTCCAGCACAGACAACATGCCAGTGAATCTCCTCTCCACCACCGTTAGTGCAATCACTTCCGAGAGTGTTGCAATCAGAATTGCAAACAGGCCTCCAGCAATAGCCTAACTAGTTTCCATCACATCCTCCCAACTCTTGTATTCAATGCCTAAACTAATGAAGGCAATATTCCAAATGCCTTCTGAATTACCCGTCTGTCTGTCCTGTTGCTTTCAAGTTGTCTTCTCTTAGAGCCTGTCTTTCTTCATACCATTCGATTCTCTTTCACTCAAGTTATTTACTTTTGAAAGCATCCAAGATATATGCTTCAGCCATCTCCTACGATAGAGCTTTCCACACTCTCTTGAGTAAATAAATTTCTCCTTATAGCCCTTTCTTATTCTAGAAATATTAGTTATTAACTTTTATTTATATTCTCCCACAAGTAGCAAAATTCTCTTCACATTGAATCTGTCAAACCCATTCCATGATTTTAAAATCCTTTTATCAGATCTTCTCTAAAACTTGGAGGAAAGGGGAAGTCAGTGTTTTGGGTATTACCCTTCTTCAGGACTCAGCTCCCCGGCTTGCTGTGTTCTTCCAGCCTCCTGTTGGTCTACCTTGGATTCCAGCATCTGCAGTTTTTTTTTGTCTCTTACCTCTCTTACTTCTCTTTGCTAAGGAATATAAACCCAACATGTTCAATCTTTCCCTGCAACCTCAGTTCACTCCATCCTTTATAGAGAGGAGAAATGGCTGAACCTAATCTGAATAACTTACTTGTTTGAGGTTGAATAATAAGCAGCGAGGCTATTAAGAGGGAGTTCTAAATATATTTGAGTCAAACATATCATATTCTAAAACAAATCAAATTATGTTAAATAGCATTACCTGTCTGCCTGATGCCATTGTCGCCTGCTGAGTGATCATTCCTACATGGCAGAGTCTTGGAAATCAATAAGACACCGTGTATGGAAAATATTGAGCATAGCCATTGAGCATAGCCAGAGCCAACTCCAAATGGAAAGGCTGAAGAGAATATCATAAATATATATATAGGGGGAGGCTCGACAGTAGAAGGGAGTATAGTATGGTACCAGGGTTCGAGAAATTATGCCAGAAAGAGACTTATGTGAGAAATGTAAACTACTATCTACAAGTTAGGCTGATGGATTTGTTTCTGTGCTGTACATTTTGTGTATTTCTGTGTGTCTGCAACTCATTTTGTATTCAGTTTCTGCAAGATTCATTGATCGCTGCCTTAGAGGTGAATGGATGAGCAAAACAATATTCTATTAATAAAGCGTAAGTTTTATTACAGTTGGTTTGTATCAAGTTCTGCGGCAGAAATAATTCAAGACATTATTCAGCGTAATAAATTAAAAAGTTACTGTAACAAAGATGTAACTCCTAAAAACATTTCTCCAATTCATGATTTTGTAATTATCCCTAATTGCAAGATTAGCAAATGAGCTATTATGTTTTTGCAAGATTTTATGTTTTCTAGACAAATTGTGTATTTTATCTGTTTCTAAATATGGTAAAGATCTTCCAGCACATTTAAATTACACTCAAGGGATGAGATGTTTGAAGTTACAAACAGTTTCCATTATCTCTGCAAATCATTCTTTACTTTTGCTTCCTGGACTGAAAGTTGAACATTTTTGGACTATTTCCTTGCAATATCTATTGATGCAATTTTATTTAAGTTGACTTCTGTTTGGTGCAAAACATTACAAGGACAAGTAGGAAAGCATATTGAAAATGATCTCATCACACCTTTTGTTCATACTATAAAATATATTGCTAAGGGTCAAGCTATGCATATTTGAGACCGTACGCCAAGTCTGTGAGCGGGTGTGTAAGGAAAGGTGGATCCTCAAGTTTGCAGCAGCTTAATTAGCATGATCCCACTTCCAGGACATTTTAGAAGTTAGCATGGTTAGAAAGAGATTATATTGGCTACATACAGACCATCGATGGAGTAGACAATCAAAGGGCCCTTTACAAGCATAATGTAGATATTGACTGAAATTTTCTGGTTGGTAGTTGGGACATCAGCTGAGGCTAAATTCCATTTGATGAGTGGTAGCAATCTTCCAATGGCAGACTGTGAGTAAAGGGTCTAGGCCCGAAATATCAGCTTTTGTGCTCCTAAGATGCTGCTTGGCCTGCTGTGTTCATCCAGCTCCACACATTGTTATCTCTAACATTTTTAGGGCTCCCCTTCACTCCTAACCACCTGAATGACCAGAAATGTGTTATGGCTACATCTATAATGGTAGGCTAGCCTATGGAATGACTTTCCCTCCACAGTAGTGATAAGGTTTATCATTCATTAAATGCTCTTCAGAGGGTATCACTTCTTTATTTCTCAGCTGCATTGGCAGCAGATGGAAAGTAGGACTGTTAAACTCTCAAAGGCTGTTGGGCCTTCTGTTAATTGTTCAATCTCAGGAACCTGCTTGCCATGCTTAGTTGGACAGCAAGCACATGGCTGGGCCCCTAATAAGTCAGTTCATGAGAAATTATATTGGACCCAGGTAAAACAATTGAAAGAGATAAAGGTTTGATTGTTGCTTTATATTTGAAAATAAAACCTTTCTCTTGCTGCTTGCATGCCAAGTTGATTCATAAAAATAGATCTTTATTGAGTTTGGTCACAGATCAGACATGATCATGCTGAATGACAAAACAGTTTCAAGGGGCTGTATGGTCTTCTCTTGCTCCAATGTGACTGCACATATATTGGTGTTTTTCTTTTATTCACTCATGAGATGTGAGCATTGCTTGCTGGACCCACAATTATTGCCCATCTGCAGTTGAAGTTGAGAAAGTGGCAGTCAAGCTGCCTTCTTGAGCCACGCCAGTCCACATTTTGGGGATGGACCGACAATGCTGTGCCGGAGGGTATTCCAGGATTTTAAAAAAAGAGCAGTGAAAGAATGACAATATATTTCCAAGTTAGGATGATCAGTGGCTTGGAGGGGAACTTGCAAGCAGTGGTGTTCCCATCTATCTATTGCTCTTGTCCTTGCAAAGGGTGGTGATTGTGAGTTTAGAAGGCACTGGCTAAGGATTTTTGTGGAATTTCTGTAGTGCACGTTATGAATGGCTCACACTGCTGCTAATGAGCATTGGTGCTGAAGGGTGCGAATATTTGTGGATGTGGGCGCACAAAAGAAAAGTCTCAACAAAATGTGTAAAATATGTCAACAAAATGAGTGAAACACGTTCAAAATCAATAATGCATAAATCCCATCCTTTTATAACTTAGGTGAGAATGTGCACAAGGCAAAGGTTGAAGCATGAGAAAAAGAATAAATGAAGGAGATGTCATTCCATGTGTAGTAACATTGTTTACATTAGCAGGGAAACATTCATCACTGCCATATAAAAAAATACAATGGCAAGAAAGGAAACTATTGTTTGGAACTGAAACACATTCACAAGTTGAAAGGTAAGGAAATGAATTTTTCATGGAATGAGGATCATTGAAGGAATTGAATCCAGCTTAATTAGGCAGAGATGGTGATATAGTGTTAATGTCACCAGCTCTGGTAATCCATTGACCTAGGTTAATGCTCTCGGGACTTGGTTCCAAGTACGATCATGGTAGATGCTGACATTTATGTTTGCTTAATAAATCTGGAATTGAAAACTAATAAAAGTAACTGCAGCCATGAAGCTCTCATCAATTTTCATAAAAGCTGAAATGAAACAAAGAGCTGGGGATCTGAGTGGAAACATAAATTGCTCAAGAAACTCAGCAGGTCTGGAAGCATCGATGGGGAGGAAACAGATTGAAAAATTTGAGTCTGGTTACTCTTTATCAGAATTGCATAAAAACTGGTCTGATTCTTTGAAGGAGGAAATCTGCCGATTTTACCTGCTTTGACCGGCACATGACTCCAGGCACCCAATGAAATTGTCTACTGTTGATTACCTTCTGAAGTGGTCCCATATTCCCCTAGGCAATTAGAGATGGGCAATAAATGCTGACCTCACCAGTGAAGTCCAACACATGAAAAAATTGAAAATCAATTAAATAATGAGACTCAAAAAGAAAAATGGCTTTTTTCGCCCCCATAGAATTGTGAGGATTGACAACCTTGGCTTTTACAGGTACAATAAATGAAACAAAGCCATTATGATATGAAATACACAGCAGGTGATTTAAAAGTAAGAAGAGCAGCAATACACAAGACAATGTTGAACCAGCAGCACACCTACAATTCTGTAGGTATGTGATAAAAACATCTTACTGCCATATTCATCAATCCAGTGTATTTTTTATTCATTCAGGGGATGTGGTATTGATAATCAAGCCAGAATTTTTGCATACCAATTGCAGACCTGGAGAATGTGGTGGTGAGTTGCCTTGTTGAACTGCTGAAGTCCATGCAGTGTAGGGACACCTGCAATGTTGTTAGAAAGGGACTTTTAAGGTATTGATGATAGATCATCTGCCCAGTTTCCTTGCTTTGTAAATTTTGACCAATTTGATGCTTGCCATGCCAGTTCAGAGGACAGGTAAGAGTCAAACACATTGCTTTATGGCTGGGCTGACAGAAGAGCCAGACTACACAAGGACAGCAGATTTCCTTCCCTAAGTGGCATGAGTGTACCAGGTAAGCATGCTTATGACCACGGTTTTATGGTTCCCATTACACTTTGAACTCCAGATTCTCAAACTAAAAAAAAACAAATTCCACTACCTGCTGTGTTGGAGATTGAAGCCAAGTCCCTTCAGCACTACCAGAGTCTCTGGGATATTCATCCAACAACAATATCACTATGTCATTGCCTCCCCTTATCCAAGATGGGAAATTACATGTCTCTGAGATAAACATAATTAAAATATCATTCTATTGAGTCACATAATTTGGGCTGAACTTTCATCTTTCAAGGTAGGTAACAAATTTTGCAGCTCATCATAACTGTTTCAAAAGGAAGTATGACAAAGACAGGGGGATAGGGTGGGGGTGGGAGTCATAACAGGACCCAGGTCTGCTGTCTGTGAAAAAAGGTTCCAGGCTGCTGTAGGTACTTGTTGTCATACTGCGATGTGTGTTCCTGAAGTGAAGAAAAAAACAAGTTCTCACCACTCGCACTCCCTCAACTTCCACACACTTTTCATTCCTTAGCCATGCCCACTCAGGGCCCTCTCCCACCTCCCAATGCCCCTTATACTCTCATTGTAGGTCTTTTTGTCACTCCCATGCCCCTTCACTTGCTATGTTCTGGCAGAGAACCAATGAACATTATAGTATCAACAAAGTGCGCAGGGAAGCTTTCAGAAATTTTATTAATTCACTGTTCTTGACAACAAATAGGCAGTTTAAAATTTTACATTTCTAACTTTTCCCTGGGATTTGGTAACTGTCAGTATATTTACCCTTAGCATAGCTGCTCCGGGCATTTTTTTTTACTGGAACACCTTGTGCCATTTTTCAGTAAAACAACTCAGGCTCTCTTTTGGCTTTTAACAACCAAGTCCTCGGCTTCTTGTTGGCAGCGTGTAAAAATGATCATATGATCCTCAATATACTCCATTTTACATTAGTTTAAACACTCAGCCAAAAACAGAACAGTTCCACAGACTTCACATTTTAACTCCATGCATTTAGTCCACGTGTACCTATAAGACAGGGTTGCAAAACAAGAACATTTTTGAAACTTGTTTATACGAGGTGGCCATCACTCGCCGGGCCCTTATTTATTGCCATACCCATTGCCCAGGCGGCAGTTAAGAGTCATTGCTGTGCATCAGGAGTCACATGTAGACGAGTTGGCTAAAGATGGCAGATTTCTGTCCCTAAAAAGAAATTATTGAACCAGATGGGTATTTGTCATAATCAATAGTGACTGCATGGTTTCCGTTAGATGAACTTTTAATTCCAGATTTTTATTGAATTCAAATTTCACCATCTGTCATTGTGGGATTTGAACCCATGCCCCCAGAACATGAGCTTGGGAATTCCTACATCTGTAGTTGAGTAACATTACCACTGCATCATAGCCTCAACAAGAGGCATTCAATGAACAGTTGCCTAAATTTAAACAATGCTAAGTACTTAAGAGATAATAAGGTGTAGAGCTGGATGAACACAGCAGGCCAAGCAGCATCAAAGGGGCAGGAAATCTGACATTTCGGGTCTGGACTGAAGAAGGGTCAGCTTTCCTGCTCCTCCGATGCTGCTTGGCCTGCTGTGTTCATCCAGCTCTACACCTTGTTATCTCAGATTCTCCAGCCTCAGCAGTTCCTACTATCCTAAAATAATTTGGAGGTCAGTTTTGCCAACCTAAGGCATCTGTGCAGTAAATCTAACGTTGCTGGATGTACTTATTAGAAGGTAGTAATTGAAATGAACATCACAGAAGCTCGAATGCACACAGAATGGTTTTGGAAGTCAATTCATTTTATAACTGGAGCACAAAAATATGCAAATTCCCACGTGAATGAATAAGGTGTTGATCCTAGAAAATAGAAGTGTCTCAACAATTGGCACTGATATAATACTTACTCAAGCTAACTAAAAACAAATAAAAACAGTTAAAATATTACTTTGAATACAAGAGAATTGAAATAGATGATGACAATTGTTCAAGCCAGGAGGAAGTTGTGGTACAAAGGAAAGCACAGTTTTGTTTTTATTATTTCTTACTCTTGATGGCAGTCCTTTTGCTGGAGTTACTGAAATAACATGACCTTGGAACATTTCTTAAGATGCAAGATGGATCTCTGCAGACTGAAAACAGCACTGCAACTTGCCTCTTTAAATGTTCTGCTCGAATACAAACAGTTTGCTCCTCTTCAGTGATGTGGACTTGGAGACTGTGAAGGACAAATTGCAGAAGGGATTCAGGGACTAGACAGACAGGAATGTGACAGGACACAGATGGAAATTGGGCTAAATAAGACAGGAGTGTTGATTGATTCAAATTAAAGCGAGCAAGCCACTGAATTTCATTTTCTCACTTGGTAAGTACCGCTATATCGGAATAAGCAACTATTGATATTTCAATGGATAATTTAAAATGTTAAGCCATCCCTCGAGCTCTAATTTGGATCCATTGCACAACTGTAACTGATGTTTGATTTTTGTGGCACAGCTATTTTGTTAACGGATGTGGGTGAGGTTGATATACAGCCTGACACTTTCTACTTATTTCACCTGCCGTTCGATCACAGAGGTTAATTTTAGATATCTAATGTCAAGCAATGTTCAAAATTAGAATGGCCAACTGCGTGATTCGACCTTGTGGTTGCACAAAAAACATAGAAAGTAGCAGTAAGCTATTTGGCCCTTTGAGCCTGTTTTGTCATTCCATATGATCATAACTGATGATCCAAGTGAGTACCCCGTTCGCAGTTACTCCTAATATTCTTGAGTCATAGAGTGATACAGCACAGAAACAGACTCTTTGGTCCACCCCATCTGTGCTGACCACGTTTCCTAAGCTAAACTATTCATATTTACCTGCGGTTGGTCTATATCCCTCTCAAGCATTCCTATCCATATACCTGTCCAAATGTTTTCTAAATGTTATACCTGTACCTGCAACTATCACTTCCCCTGACAGTTCATTTCATACATAAACCACCTACTGCGTGATAAAGTTGCCCCCCTTTCTCCTCTCACCTTAAAAATATGCCCCCTACTTCTGAATTTCCTTACCAGAGGGAAAAGACTTTTGCTATTCACCTTATCTAAAAACCCTCATGATTTTATCAACCTCTATCAAGTCACCTGTCAACCTCCTTCGCTCCAGTGAAAAAAGTTCCAGTCTACTTAATCCATTTAGCTCTCAGAACTGTATCTAATTCTTTCTTGAAAATATTCAGTGTTTCGGCCTCATCTGCTTTCTATGGCAGAGAAGACTACATACTCACCAGAATGTGGGGGAAGAAATTTCTCCATATCTCAGTCTTAAATTGTCTGCCCCATATCCTCCAACTGTCATCACTAATTCCGGACTTCCTGGTCATTGGGAACATCTTTTCTGTGTTTATCCTGTGTCGTCTGTTCTAATTTTATAGGTTTCTATGAGACCTTGCCTCATTCTTCTAAACTCAAGTGAATGTAGTCTTAATTGATCCAATCTCTCTTCTTATATCAGTTGTGCCATTCACAATGCTATTTACTACTCTTTTACTTCTTCTTCTTAGGTAGTCATTTGGGATCAAGGTTGACTTGCTTCTACTTTAGTTAGCTGAGTTCAGAGAGGAGTGATAGGTACAACGTGTAATCTGAAGTCTCTACCCATGTGAGGGAGGTGGTGCTTGAATCATTGGGTAGGTGGGTTGATTGGAGGTTTGTGCACTCAGTCTGTTGTCTCTATTTTGCCTCGACAATTTCCAACAATGTATTTTGATGTGTTCATGGTTCTCTTGGATGAGTCTTCTCTTATCCTCGTCAATCCAAAGCCAGTGTCTCTCATGTGTCAATCAGAATGTTCAATATCTTCAGTGAAGATGTGAAGGCAACCTTAAAGTTTTTCTATTGCCCTTCTGGGAATTTCCCATTGCAACTAAGTTCCAGATAGAACTAATATCATGGAGGCTTCGTATCAGCTGTACAGATGACTTGTCCTACACAGTGGGGCTAACTTTGATGAATCGTTCATTAATGTTGGGCCCTTCAGTTTGGGAGAGGGGCTCTGCTGTGGGACAAGTTTACCTGCCATAGGATTTGGAGGATCTTGTGAACACACCACTGGTGATTCTTCTCCGGAGTTTTGAAGCAGATGTTTCCAGTCATCAGGTCTCAGAGATTTATAGGAGAGTGGGGACCTTTGTTGCCTGGGAAACCATGATCTTAAGTCTAATAACTTCACATGCTACTTTGAAATAGTTTGGCCAAATGCTTAAGCTTTTCAAATTCTTGTGAAATTCAATTTAATTCCATAGTGAGTGCATTGTTCGAGAACAGAAACCCCCAGCAATTTGAAATTAGCACTTCAATTAATTGATAAATAGTTTCAATCACAAATTAAAGTGCTTGTTCAACTGTTTCCATCTGAAACAAATACAGAGTAATATTCTTTATTATGATAAATAGTTACACATTTATTAGTGAGAGAACAGCTGTAACAGATATTCACTAATTATTCAATTACCATTTTAAAGGAAAAGTGATGACAAATTATGGTACAAATTGACTCGGGGACCGAACTATAAATAAAATGCTGTTACCAGCATTTGAACAATAGATTAGGTGGCATGATTTAACAGACATTCACTGAGAAATGTCACCATCAAAGTCCTGAAAAACATATTTGTTCTGAACCTCATTTCAAAATGTCACAGAATTTCCTCATAATATTTGATTCAATAACAACAGAAGAACCACATTATAACTTTATTTTTGTTCCTGAGGAAGTTCACATAAAGTAGCTTATACCAAATTCACACCAGGACCTCGCTATTGCAAAGCAGCCCTTGAGTTTCATCCGCTTTTCTCATTACCATGCCTGTGGCTCAACTGGTGGTATACATACCTCTGACTTACAGAGTTCCTAGTTTAAATGTCTCCAAACTTGAGGACTAAAAACAAGATACGCACTGTAGTGCAAAACTGAGGTTGTGTTGCAAGCCAGGATTTGGTCATCTTTTGGTTGACGTCCGATCTACCTTCTTGAGTAGTTCTAAAAGGTCCCATAGCACAATCTGATATGAGTGCAGAAAATCTATTCATAGTGTTCTAGCCAAAATTTATCCATCAATCAAGCTCAAGAGAAACAGATTATCTTGGCATTATTATTTTGTTGCTAATGGACGTTTGCTGAATGCAAATTGTCTGCTGTGATTCCTACAAGAGTGACTATGCTAAATAAGAATGCATTTTACTGGCAACAGAGTTTGAGATGATCAGAAATCATTCAGAATCATATAACCAATTAAAGCACAGAGAAAAGGTCATGCCTCCACTGGCTGAGAGGGACATAGACAAACAAGCCATCCAGTCTGATCCCACTTGCCAAACTTTAGTCTTTGGCCTTGCAGGTTACAGTTCTTAACATGTCTCTATGCCTCCTTTCAAATAAGCTTAGAGTTTCTGTCTCCACTCCCCTCTCAGGCATTGAGTTGCTGATACCTACCACTACCTATAAACACAAGTCTTTCTTTGTCTTTCATCCACCCCAGAGCAAGGTACATAAGTTTCCTGCATTCCTGGTAAAGCCAAAACTTTAAGCACAGCTTACTTGAGATTGCTGAATTTTGATAGCTGCTTTATTTAACATTGATATTTGTTAACTGAGAACCAAACTCCACTTAACTGAAGTTTTGTCAGCCCTTGGGCAAAAATAATAACGCAATTCTACATGTTGAAAATGATTAAATTACTGGGATACATTTCAAATGGACGTGCCTCTATTCTGAATGATAATTATGAAGGAAACAACATAACTGTTAGTAAAATTCCGCACAAATATGGTTGAGTCAATTTCAGACAAATGTCTCTGCAACTATTCAACAACTACCAATCAGAAGCATTCAGAAAGATCAAATTTAATGTTTTGCTAAATTACAGGAAGCTTTTTTTCAGACTGCAAGTACGACCCTGAGCTTTCAATTGACTGTAATTTTAATTCTCCATCTTGCTCTCATTCTCCTGTTCCCCAGCCTCCTGCAGAGTTCTAGGAAAGCTCAAAATGAACTTCAGGAACAACATCTCATCTTTCAAATGGTCATATTGAGATCCTTGATTCAACGCAGACATGGCTTCTTTACATCTGATAGTGAGATACTGTCTAAATGCTTCCTTATGCTTGTTCTTGTTCTGACAGATGTCTTGAAGGTTATTAACGAAACTATTTACATAGTTTCATAGAATCAGAAACTTACAAAATTTTGGTTTCACTGCTTACTGATGTGACTGTGTACGACAAATGCACAACTAAATGACTAAACACACTATGCTGACTCCATTACGCTGAGAGAGCAAGTGAAGATGAAATGCGTATCTTTATACTGGAACTGCACATGAAATGATGACATGTAACATTTTTTAAAAGTACATTACATGTGTGGTATGGATTCTATGTAATAATATAATATACCAATTTCCATTTAAAAATTAAAAACCCTTTTCTGATAACATGTACAAGGATGCATTTAGATAAATTATCTCTGGGTTTGGATAATGATTTGCTAGATATGTAACAAGACCAGATTTAGTCCTTATACTGTTATCAAACCTGCCTCTATCACTTTGCCCCGTGGTGTGCTGTTTGCTGTCATGGGTGTGTATTTTTTTTAGATTAGATTCCCTACAGTGTGGAAACAGGCCCTTCAGCCCAACAAGTCCACACCGCCCCTTGAAGCATCCCACCCAGACCCATCCCCCTATAACCCACACACTCCTGAACACTATGGGCAATTTAGTATGGCTGAACCTTCTTGCCTGCAGAACTTTGGACTGTGGGAGGAAACCAGAGCACCCAGAGGAAACAATTGCAGACATGGGGAGAATGTGAAAAGTCCACACAGGCAGTTACCTGAGGCTAGAATTGAACCTGAGTCCCTGGTGTTGTGAGGCTGCAGTGCTAACCACTGAGCCACTGTGCCACCCTCACATTTCCGTTCTTTTTCTGGCATAGTATCTTCAGTATTCAAATCATTATCCTTGTGACAGGTGGTTACTGATAAGCTATTTCAGTTTGATGCCTAATTTATGGTTTCAGACACAAATCACTTTTTTTTCTTCTGCATGTCAGTGTTCTGTATGTATATGGTCTAGTAAATCTTGAAAAGAGCTTGTGAATTCACTACATGTTTGCAAATCCTGGCTCATCTCTCAATAACCTGAAATAATGTGTTTGCTTGGGGACCTGCCGGATAAGTTCAGACGATACTGTAAAGACTGTGACATTTTCTTCATATTTTTGATTTCTTTCCCAAAACGAGAAAAGAACTGTTTTAAAACCAATGACTACCAAAGAATTACTGCAGTTTTTAAAAATAAGTAAGGTGACACTCATTGTAAGCAAATGTTACACAGCTGCGGGTTCAACTTGTAGAGGGAGAGATGCAGAGAAGCTAGACCAAGTGGGTGTATAAATGGAGATTCAGCTGGCAACAAATAGCTGATTGGTCTGAGTACTAGTGGCCAATGATCAAAAACTTTTTTTTTTCCTTCAGCAGTTTCCACAATCTGTGACTTTAATTAATAATGTAGAGATCTTTGTAAGGGTGAACGAATCACGCTGTATCTCCTGGAAACTGGTGCACATCTGCAGAGAAGAAAAGCGAGGAAGTTGTCATCTGGTCATCACAAAAAAAAACCTGTGAATAGAGACCACAGAGTTGCTTTCTCATTTTTTTCTTGAACCATGACACACATTTTTGTTTTCCTGTTTGTGCCCATTGGTTCTTGTAAGGTAAAGTTTATAAGGAGTCTGACTTTTAACTCATGGTATTATATGATGACGTTTCATAAATGAAGCAGTAATTCTTGTCGAGAATACCAACCAGACCCAAGCTCTCTGTCAACCCAAGCCTGTAAGACAGAATTCTATGTATTTTTAAATTCTTTAAATCCTGCAATGAGCATGGGAAAAGCTGGGCTTGATTATCAGTGTGCCACCCCAGTGATGTTCACCACAACTGAAGCTGACACTTTTTTAGCAGTTGAAACTGGTCATCATCTGCTGTGTTGCTGAATCTGTCCTGCTTGGCAGTTTTGAAAATAGCTGTGATCCGTAGTGTTGTGCAGAACCTTTGTGTTGCAGCTGGTGGCTTTAATACCTCATACACCATAATAATATGCAGATACTAGCATGGTCATTAACCAATTATAGTTGGCCATGCTATTTTGACTGTGTCAAATCTTTGAAGTATCCACATTTTGGCAATATTGCTATTTAAGACAGATAATTCCAATGCAACGAATGTAAGAACTATTGAAGGATGTCAGACCTAATATAAACAATATATCATCTATGGACTGCACCACACTATGCCAGTTTCTGGACGACATCTCATATAAGGGGTGATACTTGAACTTACATCAGTTTCAACCTCGTATTTAGACAATGTTGTCCATTCTCTTTGGGATGTATCACTTGAAAAAGGATAAAAGCTTTAGCTTTTCAGATGGAATCAATGTGGTGTGTTAAATTGACCATGTATTGTCTGATTGGGGTCTATAAACTGTGGTGATGCAAATTTTTTTGTAGACTTCATTAATATGCTTGTGTACCATTGATGGAACTTTGGAAATGTCGCTAGCGTTGTTTTTTGATCTGTTCTTCTTCATATCCTTCACGGTGAAGTGTTACGGTTTCTTGTGGGTTTCTCTGGGTAATTAAATGTCTTTCACATTTTAGCTGAATGTGCTCTTGTAGTACATATGACACAAAATACTGTACACTGTCTTGGTGATTAGGGAAAGCCACATTTCATACAAGATTTGGATATTTTGGTGAACCTGTTGAGGGCTGCAATAATGGTTGTAGAATCAAATATTTGAAGATGTTACTGGCCTGTTGCAGGTATGTCAATTTTTTTTTGTAATAACACGTTGACAGAATATAATTTCCATTAAGTTTTTTTGAAATGAATGAGTACAAAGGCAATGACCTGATCTTTAAGCCTTTCAAATCAATTAGTTTTGTTAAAATCACCTTGTACCTTTGCATTGATATATTCCTCTGAATTGGCTCATTGTTTCAACTGGTATGGCATCAACTCAAGCTCATGTATTCTGAAGTTTTCTCAAACTTTATATTAATTTTCTAAAATTGTCAAAATTTTGACAGGATCCTTGCGGACACTATTAGAAATAATGCATTTTTTTTAATAATCATTCATTCAGCAAAATAAAGAAAAAGACTATCTGTCTTTTCTTTGCTATTTGCCGAGCCAAGAAGTAAAGATTGATTCTTCCTTTAAATGGATGAAATGCTGACAGCATGTTACTGGAGCACCAATCCAACCTCAGATGTTTGGTTTCCATCCTTACAGTGCTTTTTAAAGTGCCAGTGTAATACCATGTATGTGACTTTATGCCTTTTCTGTTTTGCTTTGTGGTTGGCATTTTTTTCCGCTGTTGCTTTAAATGTAGCAGGATTTTGTCTGGAGATAGTGCTCACAATGAAAGAAAGAGAGAGGTGGTATCATTTGTGTCTATTTTTCAGTTGAAGTATCCAAGCAAAAATTATGTCTTCTGAAGATATTCTGCACAGCTAATATAATTCAATTCATGAACCAGTTACTGAAGAAAAGCCACTTGAACACTTGGTTTCTTCTGCGCAAATACAATAAACTTGTGTTGTAATGGTGACTTGCTAAGGACAGGAAATTATATGCTAATTATTGAAATCCATCTGTTAAAGTATTGGTTTTCATTAAATTAACTCTCAATTCATAATAATGGCTTTAAAATGCAATGACAAAATATCACAGTTGCTGATCTCGTTCATTCAATAATGGTTTTAAAATGCAATGACAATATCACACTTGCTGATTTGGTTCAGTCTTTGACGTATACTTATATGTTGACATCAAGTCCATAGTTCAATATTTGGCAATACATGCTGTGTTGGCTCAGATACAGTTGTTACCTTGCTTAAGGTACTGGAGGGCTGACGGCATCCATGGAGTTGTACATCGGGAAAACTCAACAATATCAGAAGTGGAAGGCAGAAAACTGCAATCAGCAATTTTCAAATTCAAGAGCCTTACAGAAACTCAAACAGTAAGTGTTTGACAAGGCACCTCAGTAAAGTTTAAGTCATAAGAACCCATGGTGCCGGAGATAGAATATTGGCTTGGATGGAGAATTGGCTCATGGGCAGGCACCAGCGATTGGAGATAAGGTTTATGTTTCGGGTTGACAACCTATAACCAGTGGGGTTCCACAGGGTTCAGTGCTGGGACTGCAACTGTATATGAGGAATGTCAATCAACCTTAATTCCACTGAATGGTGGAGCAGGTTTGAGGAGCCAAATAGCTTACTCCTGTTCCTATTTCTTATGGTCTTATAGCAATATTGGGGACTGAGAAATGATCTCAGTGAGTTCGAGTGTTGTTTTTATCTATTTTAGACAGCATTTTTAGATATACAATGGCGTACCTCTGTGCCAGTGTGATTTGTGTCTGGACCTCCTGGTTCAGAGGTAGGATCAGTACCACTGTAACACAAGAGCCCTAAGCACTGAATTCTATACTGAGTGTAAATAAGATATTATGCTAACTATTCTCCGTAGATGAAGAATGTGGCAAATTTTCAGTTTATTGATTATCCTTGTGCCTCAGTGGCAAATGTCAGTTTTTAAATACTTCAAGGTTTCAAGCTTAGTTTGACCAGTTGAAAGCAGCAAGTCGCATGGGTTTAGATATTTTTCATCAATCTCCTAAACAGCTAAGGCATTCATAACTTTTGCTCAATATTACCTGATAGGAAATCAATGGTGTGAGAACTAGTAATCTCAAATTATACAGCAATTATAAATACAGTAACTGAGTCCTTGTATATAGGGTGACATGGTCATTATACATAAGGCGAAATATTTATATATCTACACAAAATTGTGCAATGCAAACTGAGAACTGCAGAAAGTACCAAGTGCATTATGACTAAACAGTTTGTTTCTGCTATGCTTGGTCACAGAAAGCAAATTGATCAGAAAAAGAAGTATTAAAAAGTGACATTAGTGATAATCAGTTTGTAATATATTAATATAATCAAACACCTGACTTGTTTTAATATACTGACGGACAACTGATCGTATAAAATCCATATTTCTAAGCCTTTTGATCAATGGAACAAGATAGGAGCTGCTCAGATCTGATGTTAATGTTGTTATTAATTACTTGTTTCTTAGCTTGAGCTGTTGTCTTCTTTTCACCTAAGACGGAAGAGATGAGAAAATATATTAAAAAATGAAAAGATGCACCTGAAAAATAATTCTCAAGCTCATTACACTTACTTTGGTGTTCAAAACTACCTTGTCATATTATTTGTGTTCTATTAAATAATCCTGTCTTTTCTTTGATGAATAGGTCCAAACATCTAAAAGCACCATGCATTCTTAATAAATAACAATCTTAAAATAAACTGCAAACCACAGCATATATGCTCTGCTCCTTTTCTCTTGCTTAATAGAGTTGTGACCTTGGGCAGAGCTTAGCACCATTCATTGTAAAAAAGAGTTGCAGATTGGTTACTCCGATGCTTTGTTTTCAACATTCCTGCTCATTAAATCATCTTCAATCTCTAGTATTGCTTTAAAATGTGATTAATGCAACATACTTGATGAGCCAGCACAATCAACAGTGCGCTTAGAAATGACATTCACTGCAGCAGTGTCCTGACAGCCTGATAATGCCCTCAACAGTTGCTGTAATCACTGTCAGTATTAAGCCAGTGGTTGTGAATACAACACAGTTTGTCCATTCCCCTATTCTCAGGAGCCAGCTCAAACTGGCACCTTTCAATTCTGTCCTTTGCTGTCAGTTAATGTAATGGCTGAATATATCTTCATTTTCTTCTTCTCTCCCTCTAAGTAATTGAGATATAGATAACAATGCCCACACCAGAAGCACTTCTGTTCCAAGCTGAAATTAGTTTCTGCTGTGAACACCCAATTAATAATACCTTCCACCTTTGAAGGAAACCAGTCCAATTGCACTATTTAGTACTGTGATGCTCGCAAAGTTTTAACTGAGACTTTCTGTGAACAGAAAGCAGAAAATCATATGAGCAGGCCTATTAAGTGTCACCCTTTGGAAGTGGTAATTACTCATTATGGCAAGATGAGACTCATGTTGTACATTTTTAAATAAATTACTAATTTGTTTTGATTGGAATCATGCATGTAAGGTAGTAAACTCACAACGAACGTCATTTTCACCACAGGTCACAGATCCAAAGCCACTGGTAAATTCTTGGTAAACAATACATTTTTTTTTATCAGAATATAACCTGTAGGATGGAGCAAGCTTGCATTTTTACATGGCTGTAAATATACTTTATTAAGATGCCGATAGAAACAATGGGTGGAATCTTCCATAATGGACTCTAAATGTTCTGTTGGGTACGTTGAGTTTATCACCTACCTGAAAGCAGGACACGTTTTCTTGGGCAATCATAATGTTTTCAGCTCATTAAATACACAATGCGAGTTATTTTCCGAATTATGTTGATGAATCTGAAGGGTCGGCAGGCAGGAATTTCTTGCCTGCACTGAGACCTTCTGGAGTTGAGATGGGCACTCACACGTTACAAACCCACAGCAAATGATGGAGCTTTTGTTGGGTCTCCCCATTCCCCCAGAGATGTCTCAGACCAAGCAGAAACTAGCCTGCTGTTAAGGCAGGCCCTCTTCCCCAGCAGGAATCTCTCCTATCAGCCCTGGACAAAGGTGGCAGAGCAGGCCAATGCCTGTGAAACATCCAGAAGAATCTGGATCCAGTGCAGGAGGAGAATGAACGACCTCTGCAAGTGCAACTTCCACAGATTGTTCACTGCAAACTGACAATCTTAGGGACGTCACTCAGTCTAACTGTGCCAGTCAGATGCCAGACAGCATCATCACCTGCAAGCCTCAGAACGACATGGAATGTGTGTACTGAATGGCTGACAGTGACCCATTGCAGTCAATGTCTTTTTAGTTGTCTAATGGGAGAGGGGTCAAATATCTTCCCTCATCAGGTGATGTTGAACTTCCACTGGGCCACCTTTCATTCCTCCAGACCATCAGAAGTGTGTGTGCCTTGTGTGATTCTCATGACCTAGCGAAGCATCAATGTGGCATTCAAGAATTACAGTCTTAAATGACAAGATGGCAGCAGAGAAGTACGCTCCTGTTAGAGATCCTCTGTTCCACCTGTTCTTTTAAACTCCTTTTTCCCTTTTTTTTCCTTCTGTCCCCTCAGCACCGGAGCCGATGGCAAGTCCAGGGCAGCAAGCCCTCGAGCCCCGGAATACCACGAGCAGTGAGGCCGCAGCAGTGCATGCACTGCGAGCCCTGGAGCAGCACATGGGCACCAGGCGTGAGTGGGAGGCGGTAGCCCGAGGCGGTGACGGACGGGCCCGGTCCCCGGGAGTGACGATGGGTCCACAACTCCGGAGCAGCAGAGGCCACGTCCCCCGAAGCATCGGAGAGGCCGCATCCCTGGAGAAACGGGATCCCGGTGCTGGAGGGGCTTCGGTACAGATCCCAGTACGGGGCAACTTACTTGGCTGCTGCTGAGTGCTCATGAGGAGCCGACTGGAGCGATGCAGGACAATTGCTGGACTTGGGCCGGGTGCCATATGCTGAGCTGCTGTTGTCAGACTGTAATTTAAAACCTTCTCACTACATTGTAACTACCTCCGTAAGTAACACTTATGCTTTCCTTTACTCCTCTTTATGTAAGACCACTATTTTTTTCACTATCATTTGTACCTGGGTACTTGTACTTAAGATGCTCCAATTAAAAGGCAGCCATTGTAAAGACTTTTCACTGCCCCCCCCGTACTTCTGTTTTGTATTCTAGAATATTCTATTCTATTCTACTCCTTTTTTTTTAAAAATTATGACCTGTAGTTCTAGATTTTCCTACAAGAGGAATCATCCTTTCCACATCCACCTGATCAAATCCCCTCAGGAAGTCATATGTTTCAATTCAGCCACCTCTGACTCACCTAAACTCCATAGGACACAGGTCCCACCAGTCGAGCTTTTCTTCATAAGGCAACTGCTCGTTCCAGGTATGAGTCTCATAAAGTTTGCCTGCACTGCTTCCAATGTGGGTTCATTGTTTACACTATACTTGAGATGTGATCTCACCAACTCCCTATTTCACTGAAGCAATAGCTCCCCATCCTTGCATTCAATTACCCTCACAATAAGACAAAGTATTACATTATCTTTCCTGATTACTTGTTGTACCAACACACTAAACTCCCATAATTCATATAATAGCAACTCCGAATCTCTGCATCTCAGAACTCACAACCTCTCACCCTTTAGATAACCTTTTTTTTTAATTCTTTTGGCCAAAATGGGCAATTTCACATTGTGCTACACTATACTCCATTTGCTAGATTTTTGCCCACCCACTTGACATATCTATATCCCTTTATTGGCTTGTTACGACCTCTTATAACTGACTTTCCAACCTGTACTTGTGCCATCAGCAAATTCAGCCACAATACCTTTTGTTCCATCATACAAATGCTGGTGCACCTTCCTTAGATAACTGTTAGCTTCCATGCATGGGACAGCTCAGGGTGGAGAACAGTTCTGCTCTGGCCTTGGAATGACCAACCTGGAAATAAACCCAATGCCCCACATCTCCTCCACACTTACCCAAGTCTTGTCAGAACTTCCTACCAGGATTGCAGTGCTTCCAGTCGTTAAGATGGTTGCCTTGTGCTGAAGGGAAACCTTATGGGTTGCACCTATCTCCCTTTCTCCATGGCTACATCCTTAAGTCAGGCATAACTAGTGAGCTCTCAATGCATTGCAGCTCCAGGATTTCATGGGACCTTGTTGGAATGCCAAGCCATTAATATGGAAGGATGCTGGCAATTTGGAAATGGAATCCAGATGATCTTGACTTTCCAAACAGACTCAATAGTCAATCAAACATTCAACATCTGAGATCTGCTTATACAAAACTAAAACCTCCCAATTAAGATGTTGCCCTTTATTTTCAAAAATGTTTGATTAATAATTTAAACGTAGTGTGCTTTTCTCATGTTGTCAAAACATTGTGTTTGTCTATCCTCCTGTCATCCAACAAATTCCCACATTCCCAATGCCCTGTCAGCTTTGAACCTCTCACAATTTCTGCTGATACCGTTAATATTTAATTGTATCTAATAACCTTACTTTGAGGCGGAGACGTCCACATCCCCAAGCTCCTCCTGGTTCTACCTTCTGATCGTTAAGACCCCTTGCACAATCAACTTCCATTCATTCCACTCCCCTCCCAAGACAGTATAAGCCCTGGCCATAGCTCTCCACCAACTCTATCATCCCCACTCTGTCCATGTCCATCAACATACCCTCTAAGACTCAATGCCACCAAAATTTTCTGAAGAAGGGTCTAGGCCCGAATCATCAACTTTCCAGCTCCTCTGATGCTGCTCGGCCTCCTGTGTTCATCCAGCTCTACACCTTGTTATCTCTACGCAATGGAATTCTTTTTGATTACACATTTAGTAACTGTGGAAGTGTGCAACTTATTGACTATTCATAAATCATGATGACCAGCCAGAATCTATATGACAATTCACAACGGAGTGAGAGAAAAGTAGGGGTTGTCCAAATAATTGGAAAGTGCTCAATATTACTGTGATCATTATAGAACTTGAGAAGGATGATCCAGAAACACTTGAACCTAGGACATGTTTGACAAGACAAATGCTGGAGTCTGTTTTAATCCAAACAATTCAACAGATTCCAGTGAGGGCTATGCACCATATATTACAACAGTGACCATATTTAAAATGCACTCCATTTACTGGAAAATATTTGGGGATATCCTAAAGTGTTATGAAAATGAAAATTCTTCAGAGTTTCCTTTGGACCATTCGATAAAGAAACTTACATTTTTTAGCGCTTGCTATAAAAATCTCAGGAAATCTCATTGCATTTTACAGCCAATGAAGTAATTGAGAGGTAACTGTTGTACTGCGCTGTTGAAATGTAGAGAAATGCAGCAGCCATTTTACGCACAGCAAATGGCATTGTGGCAAATTCCCAAAAAATAAGCCTTGATATTCTATAGCAATTATCGCCTGGATCAGTATGAGGCAGTTGTTAAAGGATGTTTGAAGTAGTTCACTGCCACCAATTTTCCATTGGCTTTGCTTTGTCATTGGCATATCTAATGATTATTGGTGGAGTATGTACATAAGAGGCACTGTTTTGATATTTAAAACAGATTTATCGCATGATATAAATAAATACAACTTTATTTGGTCAGGCATAATTACCAAAACCTTAGGGAAATTGTACAGCTATATCTACTCCTGCCCCCAAAAGCTACAGTTGAACTCTTCATCTCCACCCAAAGATTCCATGCCACATCAGCCAAATGGGTAGAGCCAGTGTACCAGGAAGATCAAATCCCTCTGAGTCAACATTTTACAACAGACACAAATAACAGTGAACTACTTAGTATTATTTAAAAAATGAATATTGTTGAGAAGAGACAAATTTACCAAAGCCTTTGCTTTTACACTCACCAGGACAAATCCAATAGCGCCAAATTTCAAATAAGTATTTATATTACAGGAGAAAGCAGGATTATTCAGTAAAGTCGATTGGCTGAGGTGCTGCCATGGAGCAAGCGATGGGGAACTCATAGATATCTGAACGAGAATTAGATGATGGGGAGAAAATTGAAGGACCAGCCAAACACAGAAAGAACTACTGACCAGGAAAGATAAGGAGTTACAATTGCAGAAAGAGACACTACTTTGCTCTTTTCTAAAAAATGTGGTATTTGTTGCAATAGAGGAATTGTATTTACAAATGAACTGTCTTTGCATTCTCCACAATGATGTTGAAGATTTCTTGTCGAAAATTGATGTATCTTTGATTTTTTTTGTAAGGAATGTTGGGGGGAGTTTGCACTTGTTATGCATTTAATGGTGACACCATCATAACGTTGATCTAAAAGCTAATAAATACAGGCCATTATGTACGGCTTCTTGAAACAACAAATACTAAGAAGTTGCTTTCAACTGTGATGAATACCAGAGGTTATATTTTTAAAAATTTGCTTTTTGATCCAATCTTTGTGCTTTCACTTCATCTCATCCTCTTGCTTCCAAGTGAACTATGTCTCCACCAGCATAGAATAAATGTAAGGCATGAAGTACAATCAATAAACACACACATTCATGTCAAGATGTATAGACTTTATGTGACAGAAATATAGTGTTGGTCTTGCACTGTATGACAAAACAATTGGCCTATATTGGCTGAAAAAAGTAAAAAGGAAGCAAGTCCAACAGAAGCATCCAAAAAGGGAATTGCTTATGTACTTGAAAGGAAAATGTTGCGTGTGTTGTTTGGCCAGCATTCAGTATTCGATGTGCAGAAATTTCACGCAATCAAATTTGGGAAGAATGAAGCCATTATCTCCAGTCTCAAACATCAACATCAAATCCTCAGCTTTCACTCTTCACCCTTCTCCTCAGCCTGGCTGAGCCAAGCCCTGGGCAAGCCTGCATCTTATTTGACTTGAAGATGATTACCTCTACTACCATTAACTTGCAGAAGAGAGCCTGCTTCCAGCTCTATAAACATGTTCAGTTTCAACTCTGCCTCTGCCTAGCTTCTGTTGAAACCCTTATCTGTACCTTTCTTAACTTGAGACGCAGCTATTGCATGATCTGGCTGACCTCCCACATTCAGCCTTTAATAAACTTCAGCTCATGCGGATTGCTCCCTCTCATATCCAGTCTTGCACAAAGCCTCATTCACGTGCAACTCCTGAACTCACAGTCCCAGACTTCACTTCCAGTGCAGCAAATCAGTGACTTTAACATTTGCGTCCTTGTGTTCCAATCTCTCCATTTCTCCTGCTCCGTGTCCATTAGACCTCTTCACTCCTACCCCATCTGAGTTATCCACATGCCTCCAATTCACCATGATTATCACACATCACTATTTTTTCTTCACCCCACCAGGAGCAGTTTTGCTTCAGCTACCTCAGCCCTAAGCATTGGTACTCAATCCTTAAACCATTGCATGTCATTCCTCTTTGAAGTGCATCTGAAAACAAAACTCTTTGACGACGTGTTTGGTCACCAGGTCTTACATTTCCTTGTGTGACTTAGTGTCAATTGCTTTTTTTGCTAATGCTGTTATGAAATACCTTGGGATATAACCCTACATTAAGGCGTTATAAAAATTAAAGTTATTATTTTGTGATTCTATGAGTAGCACTTCATAATTCCAGAGCCGTTGGTCAAATACATGATATAATAAATATTCAATGTCTGTCATTCTCTCCAAGTTGACTTGTAAATTATGTTAGATGAATTTGTCCTGCTATTTAGTAGTTTATGTTGATATGATATGCAAAAGTGTTTTTTAAAAAATCATTCGGGAGTTACATTTCATCGGCCTCTTAGTATTCACCCTCCTAAAAAAAATATAGTTTTTCCCTGAGACTTATTTAAATGAATATTTGCCAGCACACCACAGCGAAACATTCCTTCTCAGTTAGTCACTCTTTTCTTGTATGTCTTTCATGAAAGTTGAAACAAAAAAAGAACTCTATAATATGGCATTTTCATTGTGCGTCAAGATAACATTTGCAGATGGCACAAAGACTGCACATGAGTAGAAAATTCCACCCTCTATTTCTGGTACAGGATTTTTACATCTAATGCGCTTAAGAACAAAGGAACTCACCAATTTCAGAACAATCTCAATGGAGTTTAGCTTACTTTCGGAACGATGGGTATTAAATAAGAATTACATTTTAATTTGTTTTTGCATAGAGCACTTGAGGCAAACCAAAGTAAATGCCACAACATTAATCACATTCTTATGAATAAAGTGGAGTTAAGGATTATCAGATCAGGCATGATCTCTTTGAATGTTAAAGAAGACTTAATGGACTGAAGGGCCTACTTCTGCTCCTTGGTCTTATTGTCTTACGGTTTTGATGGCTGGAGGCATTGTAACTTAGCAGCAAGTTAGAATGCAATCTTCAATAATGGTGATAAATCTCCCTTATGTCATATAAGATGGTCTGTGTGTCAATCAAGCCATGAACCACAAAAATTAAAGGCTTATCAAAGGAGCTGGGCAACAAATGAAGGCCATTTTATAAGTGAAGATCTGAAGAGAACTTTTGATGGAAGAAGGGAATGCCAAAATTCCATTACTATTTTTGAACATATCCTTTTCAACAGAAAGTTCACAAAAGTTCTTGTTATATTCAATTATAATTTGGTAGTGATAAAACTAGAATATTTCTGTCAGAGGTTTTCATCTTGCATTCATCAAGATGAATTGTAAGAGGTACCAAACTAAATAGGAAGTAATATTGATACTCTATGGAAGGAAGTGCTGATTGGTTGTCAAGTGGACTCTGACTGGTAGTATCAGAGATAATGGGAACTGCAGATGCTGGAGATTCCAAGATAATAAAATGTGAGGCTGGATGAACACAGCAGGCCAAGCAGCATCTCAGGAGCACAAAAGCTGACGTTTCGGGCCTAGACCCCTCATCAGAGAGGGGGATGGGGGGAGGGAACTGGAATAAATAGGGAGAGAGGGGGAGGCGGACCGAAGATGGAGAGTAAAGAAGATAGGTGGAGAGAGTGTAGGTGGAGAGGTAGGGAGGGGATAGGTCAGTCCAGGGAAGACGGACAGGTCAAGGAGGTGGGATGAGGTTAGTAGGTAGCGGGGGGTGCGGCTTGGGGTGGGAGGAAGGGATGGGTGAGAGGAAGAACCGGTTAGGGAGGCAGAGACAGGTTGGACTGGTTTTGGAATGCAGTGGGTGGGGGGGAAGAGCTGGGCTGGTTGTGTGGTGCAGTGGGGGGAGGGGACGAACTGGGCTGGTTGAGGGATGCAGTAGGGGAAGGGGAGATTTTGAAACTGGTGAAGTCCACATTGATACCATATGGCTGCAGGGTTCCCAGGCGGAATACGAGTTGCTGTTCCTGCAACCTTCGGGTGGCATCATTGTGGCAGTGCAGGAGGCCCATGATGGACATGTCATCAAGAGAATGGGAGGGGGAGTGGAAATGGTTTGCGACTGGGAGGTTTGCGACTCCGGATACAACGCATTATCCTCCGACACTTCCGCCATTTACAATCCGACCCCACCACCCAAGACATTTTTCCATCCCCTCCCCTGTCTGCTTTCCGGAGAGACCACTCTCTCCGTGACTCCCTTGTTCGCTCCACACTGCCCTCCAACCCCACCACACCCGGCACCTTCCCCTGCAACCGCAGGAAATGCTACACTTGTCCCCACACCTCCTCCCTCACCCCCATCCCAGGCCCCAAGATGACATTCCACATCAAGCAGAGGTTCACCTGCACATCTGCCAATGTGGTATACTGCATCCACTGTACCCGGTGCGGCTTCCTCTACATTGGGGAAACCAAGCGGAGGCTTGGGGACCGCTTTGCAGAACACCTCCGCTCAGTTCGCAAAAAACAACTGCACCTCCCAGTCGCAAACCATTTCCACTCCCCCTCCCATTCTCTTGATGACATGTCCATCATGGGCCTCCTGCACTGCCACAATGATGCCACCCGAAGGTTGCAGGAACAGCAACTCATATTCCGCCTGGGAACCCTGCAGCCATATGGTATCAATGTGGACTTCACCAGTTTCAAAATCTCCCCTTCCCCTACTGCATCCCTCAACCAGCCCAGTTCGTCCCCTCCCCCCACTGCACCACACAACCAGCCCAGCTCTTCCCCCCCACCCACTGCATCCCAAAACCAGTCCAACCTGTCTCTGCCTCCCTAACCGGTTCTTCCTCTCACCCATCCCTTCCTCCCACCCCAAGCCGCATCCCCCGCTACCTACTAACCTCATCCCACCTCCTTGACCTGTCCGTCTTCCCTGGACTGACCTATCCCCTCCCTACCTCCCCACCTACACTCTCTCCACCTATCTTCTTTACTCTCCATCTTCGGTCCGCCTCCCCCTCTCTCCCTATTTATTCCAGTTCCCTCCCCCCATCCCCCTCTCTGATGAGGGGTCTAGGCCCGAAACGTCAGCTTTTGTGCTCCTGAGATGCTGCTTGGCCTGCTGTGTTCATCCAGCCTCACATTTTATTATCTCTGACTGGTAGTAGCTGGGTGTGGACTTCATTATTTTCCATTTTGTCTTCCTCTGCCTTGCAAGACATTGTCGTTCTGAGGAAGGATCACCAGACCCAAAATGTTATCTCTGACTTCTCTTCACAGTTGCTGCCAGACCTGCTGAGCTTTTCCAGGAATTTCTGTTTGTTTCTGAATACATTGGAGTTGATTCCCATAATCAATAAAGTTGATCAATATTACAGCTAAAAACAAGATAATTGTCCCATTGAGTTCATACTCGTTCTCTCAAAGAGCAATCCAATTTGACTCACTTATTTGTTTTTGCTTCAGATTTCTAAATGTTTACTCCTTCAATAATTTATCCAATTTTCTTTTATTGGCTACTATTAAACTTGTATTCACATTCTCAGGCCATGAATTCCAAACTCTAACCACACACTGCACTAAAATAAAACAGGATTTTCTCATCTCATCTCTAGCTTTCCCCAAAAAAATGAATTCAGAAGACTGTAAAATAATTCTCTCTATCAAAAACTTAGCTTAAACCTCTTTCTGACAGAAGTATGTGGCAAGCCACTGAGCCAGGAGGAGTGGATGGAAATTTATATTGTTCTTGACAACAGGCCCTTTCAACAAGGTGAGAAGCAGTCCCATAAGCTGCATGATAGCTGACAACTTGGCATCTTTGCAGATGATATACAACAGATAGAGATGTGCTTGTGTTGTTTGCTTCAGGGCAAATCCACTGCCCTGCAGGTTAATGACCTTTCTTAGCATTCAGACTCCTGCACATTTTAATTACTCTCTGACATTAGTTGACTTATGCCGTCACTGTTGGAAGGTTATATTGAAAAGCACATGTTTCTCCTGTTAAATAATAAATTGGCGCATTGGTGACCTCCATTTCCATTGCATATAGATTTGGAAGGTGTAAACACAGAAAGTTTAAAGGTCATGCAGTCATGCTAAGGTATGCTGGGAAAATGTTCACCTCACATTTTTATATTCATAAGTTTTCATCCCAGCGGACCACAGGTCGCATGTCTGACTGCATGGTAGAATATTCTTTATTTTCTTAGAATAGAATCCTCAGAATAGCATCCATACAGTTTGGAAACAGTCCATTTAGCCCAACAAGCACACACTGACCTTCCAAAGAGTACTTTACCCATATTCACCCTATTCCTGTAGCCCTGCACTTCCCATTGCCTAAACCACCCAACCTACACATCGCTGGACATTACGGGCAATTTAACATGGCTAATCCACCTAAACTGCATACCTTTGGACTTTTTGGTGGAGAGTTGACTGAATTATCATGACAAGCCAATAAAACCTAAAATGCCAAACCAGCCACTGAGAGCTACAAAACATCCCTCTCAAAGCAACCCCGTAATGGGGAAGGAGGCAGACTTTGCAACAATAAGCATCGAGGGGTTTTATGCTTAAAAGTAAATAGTTTTAGCCAGTAACAATACATGGACAGAAGGTGCTTAACCAAAATAAAAATGGGAAGAACTGTGGATGCTGCAAATCAGAAACTAAAATAGAAGTTGCTGGTAAAGTTCAGTTGGTATCTGGGGAAGGGTCACTCGACCCAAAAAGCTAACTCTGATTCCTCTCCACAGGTGCTGCCAGACCTGCTGAGCTTTTCCAGTAATTTCTGCTTTTGTGCCTAACCATCAAGCTTGCTAACTTGAGCTGAAATTGGGATCCAGATAGGGTCCAATGGGACAAACAGAAATTTTGCAGGTGGAAATGAATTCAAAAACCTTAGATTATAAACGTCACTTCCTTTTTCTCAAATCCAATATTTTGGTTAATGATTCTCAAGTTGCCAATTATACCTGCTGTAGATCCATCTTTCATTTCATCAGTCACCCTCAGTTGCTTTGCAGCAGCACTACTAGCTCTATTTAATTACTCATACTCTGGACCCCCACACAGACATTTCCATTTACTACTTTAATATCTATTCTCAACCCCATACTTTCCTCTACACTTATTTTTGAATTTTTTTTTCTAAAGAAGGGTCTAGGCCCGAAACATTAACCTTCCTGCTCCTCCAATGCTGCTTGGCCTGCCATGTTCATCCAGCTCCACACCTTGTTATCTCAGATTCTCCAGCATCTGCAGTTCCTACTATCTCTGAAATCTTACACCTCTTCCAGGTCTCAGAATAGGTCATCAGTCTGAAACATTGGACTGAATCATAACATTTCTTTGGCTAAATGAATGTTACATGGAGTTGTTTTGGAAATTTTCTCACCATGAGGCCTGGTGAGATTTCTCACCATATTTTACCGAACTAATCTCATTACCTTCCTACTCCACTCTTATATTATCCCTCACAATACTGGCATTCTGAAGCTGTCCTGTTTATAGACAGCCCAGTTCTAAATATGTGGCCGAAGGCGAAGATGGTGCCATGACAGGGAGATAGAGGTGATGCGGACAAACTTATGCAAAGAGAAAGGGTCCTCTTCCAGGTGGGGCTGGCAGAGGAGGCCACACTATTAGACCCTGGCAGCCTGGTTGGAGGTCAACACTGAGTCGTGCTGCGTCCACAATCCAGTGGAACGGCCAGCAGTGCCAGCAATGATCACCTCTGCTCTGCTACCTCGCACTCACTCTATCTCTGCCACTGCTCTTACCTCCCACCAGGCTCGTGCTCTGACATTCTCACTATTTGCATGCAGCATCTACTCTCACCCCAGTTTCCCACAATACCAGCTCTGAGGAAGGGTCACTGGGACCTGAAACGTTACCTCTGATTTTTCTACACACACGCTGCCAGACCTTTTCCAGCAGCTTCTGTTTTTGCTCCCGCAATACTAACCCTGCTTACTGATACCTTAGAACACCTCATTATCCTTCCGTACCTGAACCAGCAATAACAGCTATCCCACACACTTACAGAATCCCACCCTCTCTCTCAATGCAGAAACACACAGCCTACAAGAAGGCAGAAAGGGCTCAGAAGGCTGGAGGAGGACACAATATTAGATTCTTAAATCCATACAAAGATATAATCCAGGCTGTGGTAGGAGAACACCAGGACCACTCCTGCAGGAATGATGAGGTAACGACCTCCAGAAAACCCTGTGCATACCATGTTTCATTCCACTGCAACTGTCATTAGTAACCCTCCTGTTTATGTCATTCAATACACATCACTTCTAACCATGAGTCATGATGCGTTTTCTCTCATCTGTCTTTCAGGTGCTGGTAGGATGTCCATCAACTCCCATCACTGGACATGACATGTTCCCCTATAACAAACACCTCCCCTCTACCCCAGGAGGTGAAACCTCCTCCCCCTCTGCCAGACCTGACAACAACGAGTACCCAGTAAGACCTCCATGCCTCTCACATTGAGATCCAACACAATTCTTCCAGTGCCCTGCAAGGCTTCCATCTGAGTCCACCATAACCCAACGGACCTTCCAGACCCCAGGATTCCACTCCACCTCCCTGAACTGAGACCCCGATACTAAACCCCCTCTCCCCCAGAGATCCTGATACTCCTTCACTCCTGTCTGTGCTGAAATCTCTTGCCCACCACAACCAATCTTAGAGAGAGACAAAAAAAATGGCAGATGCTGGAAGCCAAAGTCAGCAAACAGGAGGCTGGAAGAACACAGCAGGCCAGGCAACACTTGGAGGAAAGGATCAGTCAATGCTTCAGGTATTACCCTTCTGATCCAGTCCTGAAGAAGGGTAATACCCGAAACGTTGACTGCTCCTTTCCTCAAGGTGCTGCCTGGCCTGCAGTGTTCTTCCAGCCTTGTGATTGTCTACAATCTATCTTAAATAGGGTGAAGTCACCCCAGAGGTGATGGAGCCATGTTTATGTCACTGCAATAGTAATCCTGAAGTTCAGCCAACAAACCCCACCAGGACAACTGGTTACATTTAAGACAGAGAAATGTCATATAAAATCATGATCAGTAGTTTCTAGCATCATGGGGTCATCCAGCACAGAAAAAGACCCTTTCATCCAAACAGTCCATGCTGAACATAATCCCAAACTAAACTAGACACACCTCCCTGCTCTGGCCCATATCCCTCCAAACCTTTCCTATTCATGTACTTATCCAAATGTCTCTTAAACACAGTAATTGTCCCCAGTTACCAGTTCCTCAGGAAGTTCATTCCACAAGCAAACCACCCTCTCTATAAAAACATTGCCTCTCATGTCTTTTTTAAATGTCTCTCCTTTCACTGTAAAAATGTGCTCATCATCTTGAAATCCCCTATGCTAGGGAAAAGACACCTACAATTAACTCTACCTAATTCACACATTATTTTATAAACTTCTGTCAGGTCACCTCTCAACCTCTTATGCTCCAGTGAAGGAGTCCCAGCCTACTGATCCTTTCTTTATAACTTAAACTTTCCATACCTAGCAACATCTTGGTAAATCTCTTCTGAACACTCTCTAGCTTAATAATATCCTTTCTATAACTGGGCGACCAGACCTGGACACGGTATTTCAGAAGAGGCCTCACCAATGTGCTGCCCAACACCAGCATGACTTTCCAACTCCTATACTAAAAGGACTGAGTAATGAAGGCAAGCATGCTAAATGCCATTTTAACCACCCTGTCTATATGTGGTAGAAATTTCAAAGAATATGTACCTGAACCCCTAAGTCCCTCTGTTCTACAACACTACCCAAGGTCCTACCATTAATTGCATAAGCCCTACCCTTGTTTGCTGTCTCAGAAAGTAACACCTCACATTTATCCAGATTGAACTCCATCTACCATTTTCCAGCCCATTGACTGCTCTGATTAAGATCCCTTTATAATCTTAGAAAATCTTCTTCTCCATGCCACTAATTTTGGCGTCATCTGCAAACTTACTAACCATGCCCTCTATATTCTCATCCAAATCATCTATATAAATGACAAACAAAAGAGGACCCAGAAACAATCCCTGTTGAACACCACTGGTCATAGGCCTCCAGTGTGAAAAGCAGCCCACCACCACCATTCTCATTCTCCCACCATTAAGCCAATTATGTATTCAATTGGCAAAGTCACCCTGAATCCCATGTGACCTAACTTTACTAATTAGTCTACCATGTGGAATCTTGTCAAAGGCTTCACAAAGTCTAAGTAAACAATGTCTACTGCTCTGGCATCATCAATCATTTTAGTAACTTCCTCCAAAAACCAAATCAAGGCTCTGAGACACGATTTTCTTGACACAAAACCATGCTGACTATCCCTAATCAATTTTTGCCTCTCTAAATGTCCATAAATCCTAAATTTTATAACCATTTCCAATGACAACAAAAGTCAGACTCACAGGCCGATAGCCCCTTGATTTCTCCTTACAACCTTCCTTAAACAACGGTACAAACTTTGCCACCTTCCAGCCTCATTCGTAGTTATACATGATGCACACATTTCTGCAAGGGCTCTCACAATTTCCTCACTTATATTTCACAACATTCTGGGATACATTAAATCAGGTTCTGGAGATTTATCTACCTTTACATTCTCTAAGACCTCCCAAACTTTGTTTTCTGTAATGTGAACTGTTTTTAAATATCAAAATTTATTCTTCTGTGTTCTCTAGTCTCCATTTCTTTCTCCATAGTCAAAACTGATGTCAAATATTCATTCCCTATCTCTCCAATCTCCCCAGGTTCAACACAAAGATGACCTCTTTGACCTTTGAGGGGCTCTACCCTCTCTTTAGTTAACCATTTGCTCTTAATATATTTGTAGAATATTTTTGGATTATCCTTAACCTTAACTACCAATGCCATCTCAAATCCCTTCTTTGCCTTCCTGATTTCTTTCTTAAGAATGCCCTTACACTCTTTATATTGATTAAGAAACTCAGTTGAACCAAGATGTCTGCAACAGAAATTAAATCCTCTTTTATTCTTGGCTAGAACCTCAATATCTTCATTCATCCATTGTTTCTTTATCTTACCAGCCTTACCCTTCACTCTAAAAGGAACATAATGCCTCTGAATTCTCGTCATCACACTTTTGAAAGCCTCCACTTGTCAATCATGCTTTTACCTGCAAACAGTCTCTTGCAAGTTCTTATTTCAAACAATTAAGATTTGCCTTACTCAAATTAAAAACTTTAACTCTTATGGAAGGCTTGTCCTTTTCCATAAACATTTCAAAACTGAAAGAATTATGATTGCTAAACCTAAAGTGTTCCCCCGCTTTTACTTTAACCACATGGCCTGCCTTTTTGCTCAAAAGAACATCTAGTTTTGCTCCTTCTCTAATATGAGTATCCACATATTGATAAAGAAAATTTTCTTGAATGCATTTGACAAATACTTCATCATCCATATCATTAACACTATGGTAGCCCCAGTCAATGTTTTGAAAATCTTGAACTTATAATGGAAACTTTGACAAGATAAGTGAATGGACAAAGGCATTGCAGTTGAAGTGTAATGAACTAAAGGGATCAAAGGCTATGAAGAGAAAATGGGAACAGGAATTGAATGATCAATCATGATCATATTGAATGGTGGAGTATGCCTGAAGAGCTGAAAGGCCAATCCTTGTTCCTATTTAGAGTCATAGAGATGTTCAGCGCAGAAACAGATCCTTTGATCCAATTCATCCATGCTGGCCATATATCCTAAATAAATCCAGTCCCATTTGTTAGCATTTGGACCATATCACCGACCCCCCCCAACCCTTCCTGTTTTACAGATACTCATCCAGATACCTTTTAATGCTGTTATTGTACCGGCCTCCACCATTTCCTCTGGCAACTCATTCCATACATGCTCTACCCTTACTTGAAAAAGTTGCACTGAGGTCTTTTTTCAATCTTTCCCCTCTCACCTCAAATCTATGCCCTCTTATTTTGGGTTCCCCTACCCTAGGAAGAAGACCTTGTCTACTTACGCTATCCATGTCCTATAAGACTTTACCAACCTCTACAACTTCACCCCTCAACCTCTGACGCTCCAGGGAAAATAGCTCCAGTCTATTTAGCCGCTCCCTATAGCTCAAAGTCTCCAAGGCTGGCAACATCCTTGTAACTCTTTTCTGAATCCTTTGAAGTTTCACCACATCCTTCCTATAGCAGGGAGACCAGAACTGCAGGGAGTATTCCAAAAGTGGCCTAACCAATGTCCTGTACCTGTCGCAACATGACCTCCCATTTCCTGCACTCAATTCACTGACCAATAAAGACAAGCATACCAAACACCTTCTTCACCATCTCATCTACCTACAACTCCAGTTTCAAGGAACTATGAATTTGTACTCCAAGGTCTCTTACCTCAGCAACATTCCCCAGGGTCTTACCATTAAGTGTAAAAGTTTTGCCTTAATTTTCCTTTCCAAAACCTTTCTTTATTTTTCCATGTTTTCCTACACTTTGTCATCTTGTGCCTAAGAAATCTATTCATCAGGCATAAGAAATTGACTTGCTTGGCCCCTAGCTTTCCTGGCAGGCTACCCACCTAGAAAGCTTTTTTACATTACACTCTAACCCATACTCACCTTGCATCCTACTTACCTAGCATCCTACTTTTTATACCACCATAACACCTACCCACCTGACACCCGAGCAACTTATGCTCCTGCAACCTCACACTTGCCTTACATCCTAACTCTTTCACAGGAACTGACAATGTGGCAACAGTGTTCTGTCAAAAATTAGGTGTTGCTTGCCTCCCACCAATTATCCTGCATGAGAAAGGTCCTGTCAAACATGAACTATGGCTCTACATTTCTGAATGAGCCCTAATCAGAATCTCTAATCAGACATGAAAAACTCTTTCTGAGCATAAAACAAGAAATAGCAGATGGCAAACTGTGTGTGATTACCATTCCTTCAGGAAATATGACTCATTATTTTTCTTTTATTTTACTAAAACATAGACTATTGTGTATAAATGCACTGTTTGATTTTGCATTGTGTTTTTAGTTCAGAATATAGATTTACTTTTGTACGGTGCCTTGCTCCACCACATAAATTGCTTCATAGCCAAGCTTTACTGTGCAGGAAGAAGGCTTCAGTCTAATTAGTCTGTGCTGACACTCTGAAAAGTATCCCACCAAAACCCCCATGTTTACTACGGCTAACCAATCCAACCCTGACAATTTAACACAGACAATCCACCAACCTGTACATCTTTAGACTGTGGAAGAAAACTGAAGCATCAATCCCTCACAGACTTGGGAAGAGTGTACAAAATCAATAGTCACCCAAAGTTGGAGTTGAACCCCAAGGTCTGGTCCTGTGAGGGAGCAGCAGTGGCCAATATCCTACCCAGCTTTAAGTGCAACCCCTGCTGTCATGTGGACAACATCACAGTCAATTTGCTAACAGCAAACTCCCAGAAGCAGCAACACGGAAGTCGTCATTTTTAAAAAATGCTGATTCAGGAATATTGTTAGTTAAGAAAATCTTGGGAGAAATCCATTGTCTTCATTGTACTGCATGTCATGCCATGGAATCTTTCTTTTATGGTGTGGCTTTAGCTTCACACCTAAGTTTGGATCCAAGGTAGATTGTTCAAAGAGAAAACCAAAGCAAAAATGGTCTATATTAATTGTCCAAAGTGCCAAAGAGTGTTTTTATTACATGTTTACATATATGCCACTGTACATCATTATCTAAAGATTCTGGGCTCTAATTTAATGTTTGCAATGTTAAGTTATCGACATGTTTTTCTTGCTTCACTCTACATTTTATAAAATGAACTCCATCCAACCAAACTACTTATACCCAGTGGAAAGGATCTCTGAAACTATATGGAAACAGATGCTTCAATCCAACTCGTCCATGCAGACCAAATAGCCTGAACGTATCTAGTCCCATCTGCCAGCATTTGGCCTATATCCCCCTAAATCCTTCCTATTCACATACCCATCCAAATACCTTTTAAAGTTGTAATCGTACCAGCCTCTACCACTTTCTTCAGGGTCCGAAAGCATTTACTCAATATATCTTCCCAAGTTGTTTCTTTCCCTTATCATAAATATATCTTTTAAACATTTACAAATGATTTACTTCGGTGACTTCGTTTTACAACATTTATGACAGATTTTAACCTTATCTCTCTCTCACGTCTCCCAAGGCTTTGACTTGGTTTGTGTGTGGCAGTAAGTGAGTGAGGTAAGTATCTCATGAGGTACAGAAAATAAACAACTTGAGGTAAAGTTGGTGGGCTTTCTTTTTTTCATCGCTGACTTCCTTTAGATCCAATTTTTAAACAAACTGCAGCCCAACCACATGTTCTGCCTAGATAGTACTTTGAAGGATGGTCCTGCATTGATGTAACTGCAGGAGTATATGGGGAAGTTGTGCCTCTTTCTTTACTACCAACCACTTCTGGATCAGCTGATGATGTTAGTTCTCTGAGGAAAGATCAATGTTGTTTAGCCCTGGGTAATTGTTCTGCATCTGAAGAAATTTGTTTCAGTTCAATATTGACCTGTTTTGTATTTGATTTGGTGTTGAAATGTTGCTCAAAATATTAGGAATTATGCTTTCCATATTTGCCAATTTCTGATCAATCAAATGGTTCTGAAAGGTTGAACTTATCAGGTGGATGGATTGGTGTAAGTTTTTTTTTGCATTGCCTGATTTTTAACAGGCACTTGAAGTTATTGATTATTTCGTTGATTTGGATGATGTTCGTTTGGATTTTGATCTGCTTTTAAAGGCTGGTTTTGTTGCTCTGCTTTATCCAGTTTGTGTCCAAATCACTGCACAGAAACTCTTAGACCCTCTTCAAAGAATTTTATAGACAGCGTTTTAAAAGTTTTAAAGAAGGAGGAATAAATTTCTACAGAGTTTTTCTCACTCTTAGATTCATACACTACTGATTGGAACAAAAATAAAAATTGCTGGAAAGTCTCAGCAGTTCTGGCAGCATCTGTGGAGAGAAATCAGAGCTAACGTTTCTGGTCAAGTGACCCTTCTTCAAAACTGATCACAGCTGCAAAAAAGTTGGTTTTCATTAGAAGATAGAGTCGGGTAGCAGGTAAGGAGTGAATAACGGGTGGAGATACAGCCCCAGAAGAGAGAAGAAAAGTTAGACAGACAAAGGAGTAGATAACAGTCATCCTAGGAGAATGACTAGCTGCTAACGGGAATTATTAGTGGCTAACAATGGGTTCTGCATGATAACAATCTTTGTGATAATGAGGCCTGGCATATGAGGATTGGGATAATGAATTGGGAGAAGGTACCTCAAGCCTTAAAAAATAGTGAAGTCAATATTGAGTCCAGAAGGCTGTAGAGTTCCAAGCACAAATTAAGTGTAGTTCTTCCAGCTTCCACTGTGCTTCACTGGAACACTGCAGCAGGCTTGAGACAGAGATGTTGACCAGGGAACAAGGTGGTGTGTTGACGTGGCAGGCAACTGGAAGTGCAGAGTCTTTTTTTTGCAGTCAGAACGTAAGTGTTCTATGAAGTGGTATGCTTTGTTCCCTCCACGTTGAGAAGACCACATTGTGAGCAGTAAATGCAGCAGACTAGATTGAGTGAAGTGTGCAAAGCATGTTTTACTTGGAAGGTGCACTCAGGACTCAGTATTACAGTTGCAGAAAGGATGTCTGGGGACTCGTCAACTGAGTTAGTATGGGCTGAGGTTAGAAACAGGAAAGGAGAGGTCACCCTGTTGGGAGTTTTCTATAGGCCTCCGAATAGTTCCAGAGATGTAGAGGAAAGGGTAGCAATGATGATTCTTGACAGGACTGAGAGAGACAGGGTAGTTGTCATGGGGAATTCAACTTTCCAAATATGGACTGGGAACACTATAGTTCGAATACTATAGATGGGTCAGTTTTTGTCCAGTGTGTACAGGAGGGATTCCTGACACAGTATGTAGATAGACCAACAAGGGGCAAAGCCACATTAGATTTGGTACTGGGTAATGAGCCTGGTCAGGTGTTAGATTTGGAAGTAGGTGAGCACTTTGGTGATAGCGATCACAATTCTGTTATGTTTACTTTAGTAATGGAAAGGGATAGGTGTATACCAATGGGCAAGAGTTATAGCTGGGGGAAAGGCAATTACGATAAGATTAGGCAAGATTTAGGGAGCATAGAATGGGGAAGGAAACTGCAGGGGATGGGCACATTAGAAATGTGGAGTTTATTCAAGGAAAATCTCCTGTGTGTCCCAGATAAGTATGTACCTGTCAGGCAGGGAGGAAGCTGTAGAGCGCGGGAGCTGTGGTTTGCGAAGGAGGTGGAATCTCTGGTCAAGAGGAAGAAGAAGGCTTATGTTAGGATAAGATGTGAAGGCTCAGTTAGGGCATTTGAGGGCTACGAGGTAGCCAGGAAAGACCTAAAGAGAGAGGTCAGAAGAACCAGGAGGAGACATGAGAAATTGTTGGTGGATAGGATCAGGGTTAACCCTAAGGCTTTCTATAGGTATTTAAGGAATAAAAGAATGACGCAAGTAAGATTAGGGCCAATCAAGGATAGTAGTGGGAAGTTGTGTATGGAGTCAGAGGAGATAGGAGAAGCACTAAATGAATATTTTTCAACAGTATTCACTCTAGAAAACGACAATGTTGTCGAGGAGAATACTGAGATACAGGCTACTAGACTAGGCCAGATTGAGGTTCACAAGGAAGAGGTATTAGAAATCCTACAGAAGGTGAAGATAGATCAGTCCCCTGGGCCAGATCGGATTTATCCTAGGATCCTCTGGGAAGCCACGGAGGAGATTGCCGAGCCTTTGACATTGATCTTTAACTCGTCATTGACTACAGGGATAGTGCCAGATGACTGGAGGATAGCAAATGTGGTTCCCCTGTTCAAGAAGGGGAGTAGAGACAATCCTGGTAATTATAGACCAGTGAGCCTTACCTCAGTTGTTGGTAAAGTGTTGGAAAAGGTTATAAGGGATAGGATTTATAATCATCTAGAAAATAATAAATTGATTAGGGATAGTCAGCACGGTTTTGTGAAGGGAAGGTCATGTCTCACAAACCTTATTGAGTTCTTTGAGAAGGTGACCAAACAGGTAGATGAGAGTAAACCGGTTGATGTGGTGTATATGGATTTTAGCAAGGCATTCGGTAAGGTTCCCCACAGTAGGCTATTGTACAAAATGCGGAGGAATGGAATTGTGGGAGATATAGCAGTTTGGATCGGAAATTGGCTTACTGAAAGAAGACAGAGGGTGGTAGTTGATGGGAAATGTTCATCCTGGAGACCAGTTACTAGTGGTGTACCACAAGGGTCAGTGTTGGGTCCACTGCTGTTTGTCATTTTTATAAATGACCTGGATGAGGGCGTAGAAGGATGGGTTAGTAAATTTGCAGACGACACCAAGGTTGGTGGAGTTGTGGATAGTGACGAAGGATGCTGTAGGTTGCAGAGAGACATAGATAAGCTGCAAAGCTGGGCTGAGAGGTGGCAAATGGAGTTTAATGCAGACAAGTGTGAGGTGATGCACTTTGGCAGGAGTAACCGGAATGCAAAGTACTGGGCTAATGGTAAGATTCTGAGTAGTGTAGATGAGCAGAGAAATCTTGGTGTCCATGTACACAGATCCTTGAAAGTTGCCACCCAGGTTGACAGGGCTGTTAAGAAGGCATACAGTGTTTTAGCTTTTATTAATAGAGGGATCAAGTTCCGGAACCAAGAGGTTATGCTGCAGCTGTACAAAACTCTGGTGCGGCCACACTTGGAGTATTGCGTACAGTTCTGGTCACCGCATTATAAGAAGGATGTGGAAGCTTTGGAAAGGGTGCCGAGGAGATTTATTAGGATGTTGCCTGGTATGGAGGGAAGGTCTTACAAGGAAAGGCTGAGGGACTTGAGGCTGTTTTCATTAGAGAGAAGAAGGTTGAGAGGTGACTTAATTGAAACATATAAAATAATCAGAGGGTTAGATAGGGTGGATAGGGAGAGCCTTTTTCCTAGGATGGTGACGGCGAGCACGAGGGGACATAGCTTTAAATTGAGGGGTGAAAGATATAGGACAGATGTCAGAGGTAGTTTCTTTACTCCGAGAGTAGTAAGGGAATGGAACGCTTTGCCTGCAATGGTAGTAGATTTGCCAACTTTAGGTACATTTAAGTCGTCATTGGATAAGCATATGGACGTACATGGAATAGTGTAGGTTAGATGGGCTTCAGATCGGTATGACAGGTCGGCGCAACATCGAGGGCTGAAGGGCCTGTACTGTGCTGTAATGTTCTATGTTCTTGGATAGCAAGGAGGGAGGAGAAAAAAGGATAGGTGCTACACCTTCTGTGGTGCACTGATTGAGTCCTTTCAGCACACCAATATATTGCTAAGTTCTGCCATCGTACACACTGCTCAGCAAGATTCGTGATAGCAAATGTCACTACTGCAAGTGCCAAAACGATTCAATGCATCTCACCCACATTAGCCCCGAACTGTTAACCCTTACTTTAACCTCACTCACTCACTTGGAACACCTTACGCCACGTCTCCTGCCCTTTCATGACCATCAAAAACCCTCTTATCCATTTCTATCATAATCAACCCTTTCCTTCCAACTCAAACAAATGGATCGTGGACGAAGGCTAGTGGCAGAATACTAGACAATAGACTCCCCTTTCCACATGAAGAAAAGATGCTGGAGTTGGCTAGGAAAGAGGCTGACCATTCATATAGGAATGCTGAGACACCCCCCGCCTTGCAAGACAATTAAGTTACACTCATCGAACTGTGCGGCACTGCTCTCCCATTAACTCCAGAGGAAGCTCATTCTTATCATGAATAAGCTTTTGCTGCTTTTCCTCAATTAATTATCTCACATCTCTTACACAGGCACTAGTGGGATCTAACAGCCTGGCATATGAAGAAGGAAACCACCATCTTCAGTTCCATCTCCATGTCTGAGGAGGAACCCACTCAACCCTCAGAGGATGCACCAGCAAGGTATTTACCTGCACCTTTCACCAAAGCAGAAACTTTCACCTCAGTCAGTTCTTTTTCTACACTAGACTCGGGAGCACAATCTAGTGAGCAATTATTAATACATCTGCGCAGGCAGTTGAGGAATAAATATATCAGGTTTCTGAGATCTTAGAAGGACCATCCGTGACTAGGCATCTGCTCAGTAACGGGAAGACTGAGTGCTGATTCAGCCCCAGGCAGAAGATGAATCCATGATCTAGGTCATGAGTGACATTGTCAAAATACGCAGGAGCCTCAGAAACGGCAGACAGGTTTGTCAGAGGCAGTCAGTAATCTGGACTGATGATTGTTAGAGACCATCAACAAGATCACTTCGGTGCTATCTTTAGTACTTCTGATCACATCCAAAGGACCAGTTGGCTATTGCCATGGATACCCAGAGAGTGGTGAATCTATGGAATTCACTGCCACTGAAGGCGGTGAAAGCAGGTCATTGAGTATAGTTGATGCAGAAATAGATAGGTTCTTGATTGTCAAGGGGATCAAGGGATACGGGGAGAAAGCAGGAGAATGGGGCTGAGAAACATATCAGCCATAATTGAATGGCAGAGTAGACTGAATGGGCTGAATGGCCTATTTATGCTCTGATGTCTTATGGCCCCGTGGTCTTAATTACTCACAACTGACTGCCTATCATGTCAGACAGCATCGTACACCACTTATAACCCACAAAGTAGCAGAAGCATTCATAGCCACTTAATTTTGATGCCATAATATGTCAGTGCCCTGTCACTGCTGCTTTCTCCTAAACTTTAAGATGATCTGATAAAGTGCAGATTTTTTCCAAAGGGACCAGCTGAAAATACCACATGTACAATCATATGGATAACTAAGCATTTATTCTTTCATCAAAAAGTTCAAGGAGCACAGAAATGAACAGGTCCACGTGTGCTGTGAACTGATCAGTGTCTGCTTGGCGTTTAATTAACAGAAAGTAACACAATAAAAGGATGTCTAAACCCAGCTCATTCTTCCTGGAAGCAGGAAACAATGAGATTTTGTCCTCACTAACTCAGCAATGCATAGCTTTAACAAAATCTCATGGACATCACTTCAGATCAGTGTCCTCATTCACATCTAAAGAGGATTGCTCTTGGTCCTCCATCTTAATCTGCAACCAACACATTCTGTCTTTGTCACTTCTAGTTATGAAGAATGCACCATGCCATAATAATGCAGCACATTCTTTCTGGGCTTTGATTCAAGGCACTACATCCTGGCAGCTCTCAGGATATCTGGGATATAGTTCAAGAATCTGGCATTTGTGGTCACATTGATGGAGAGAAAGCCTTTTATTGGCTGATGAACTTAACAATTTGGTAGTGGAGTGTTCTTCAGCCATGTAGGTGCTATCTATCTTGTCTACATCTGGGGGACATCAGGGTAGTTGAAAAGACTCACTGTCTGAGCTTGCTCGACTTTCCTTTTTCAGGGAGGAAGGTTAAAATCAGTAGAAAATGACATCTTTAACTTCCCAGACGAATTTCTGGTGAGTGGAGTAGAAGCAAACACACAGTCTTTCTAGTGAAACATTCCACTGACAAAAGTCTTCAAGGCAGCTGTACTCTTGACAGGCACTGGATCGGGATGGCCACCCAGATTTTCCAAACGCAGGTTCTGCTTCAGTGGATAGCACAGTTCAGTGATGATGACCCAGGAATCTTTTATTTTGTACCGAGATTTTGGAGGGCTGTAGACAATGATGGTGAGGCAGCTGGATTTAGGCTCTGGTCATTCTCTTCCCTGACCTTGGTGGATTTTCAGCTGCGCTTTTTCCCTGTGGGGATTGTGCAGCAGCCACAGGAGATGCCTGTACTTTCTGGGTTGGTGATGACATTACAATTAATGGTCTTCCTTGACACATCCATATCATATTCAACAATGCCACAAGGAAACCTCCAAGTCCTGGTTCCATCTCAGAAGAACAATCAGATAATCTGTGGGAAATGTCAGATATAGAGCAGCATTTCAGTAATGTTAGTCCTGAAGCCTTATATCAGACACATTGAAGTGACATGTTATAGCATCACATAGTGTATTATAGAGACTCTGTCTTCCCAGAGAGGTCAATGTATTACCTCAATATGGAGCTCTGAGCTCAGTAACTTTATTCAGATATATATTACACAGTGAAATCACCAAAGCTACGTTGGAAGAGTTAAAGGCAAGCTCGTTTTCATTGTGATAGTACCCCCTCCTAAAACAAGCCACTCTTCAACATCACAGAATATGTCATCACTTGCTTACTGTGCAATGTTCCAATTCTAAAGCGTTGTGTCCCAGAGTTTAGAACAAAAAATGATACAGAATTGACAAGTCAGGTGGAACTTTTAAGTATGTATTTCCATAGTTTTGCATATCTCACATAATTGATGCAAAGTACATAATGATCATGATGCTTGAGGTCTTGAGTAATTTCATGGTTGCCAAAAGAATGACCTTTCATTGGAATCTACTCTCTTGGCAGATGAGTCACACCACAGAACCAGTGAATACAGGATTTGTGTAATTGCCCTTAGCAGGACCTCTTTATATCACTGTCGATACATCTAATTTAACCCCGAGCCCACGTGAATGTCCATGCCCTTGTTGGCTACTGTCTTTATATTGAAAGTTTTGATTGGAAATTGTCCAAACACCTACCTCCCACAGCTGCATGCCCTTCAGCACCCTACCTCACCCCGAAGTGCTGCTGGAATTGGAACAAATGCGACAGATGATATTTACTGCACTGAAATAAGTGATACACCCTGGGAGGAATAATGCTGAGATGCAGTACAAAAATAAGGTTACAGTTGTGTGCGTTGTAGGAGCAGAGAAATCTGGAGGTCTACATACCACAATCATTGAAGATGTCAGGGCAGGTTGTAAAAGTAGTTGCTAAAAGTTTTTGGCTTTATATATATATATGACTTGTTTGATTACATATGTATAGCCAGACTTTCTGCCTACTTCTGGACACCACAAGTGAGGAGGAATGTGAAAATATTTGCGAGAGGGCTGAAAATAAATTTTAAAATGGTTCTGCATTGGGAGATTTAAGTTTGATAGATTGAACAAATTGGGTAGTTTCTAAAGAAGGGAACGTTGAAGGTTGTTTTGAGTGAGATATTCAAAACCTTAAGGCGATTAGACAGAATAGACAGGGAGAATTTGCTCCATTGGCAGAAGTGACAAGAAACAAATTGGCAAAAGAACCAAAAGCAATATGAGAAAAAATATGTTTGTACAGCGAGTGTTTAGGATTTGGGTTCACTGCCCAAAACTGTAGTGGAGGCCGATTACACCATGGTTTTCAAAATGGCATTGGTTAATTTTCTGAAGTGTAACTCATTGGGTAATAATGTGGAAAGAGTGGGGAGGGGGGCTTGAGCTGGTTTCAGAGAGTTGGCACAGACACTATGATCTGAATGTATTGCTTTCTGCCACTACTGACCTTTGATTCTACAACTAACAGCCATTTTCCCCAAACTCTGAGCAGGCTGCCCACACGCTTCTGTTTCCCACATAGCTCAGGCAGGATGGAAAGAAAGTAAGGATTGGATAAACTCACCTAAAATATGATTCAAAAGGGATCATGAAAGATGCAGAGTCAATTGAAGCTTTTTACTGTGGCTCCTGTTCAGGCTCGATGCAGCCGAAATGCTTCTTTTTTTTCTGATTTCTTTTTCTAATCATTCAATTTTCTCCCCTTACCTTCCCTGCTTCTTTCCTCAATCATATTTAAGTGCTAATCCATAGGCAGTGACAACCTGCCATCTGGGCAGTGTCAGCTGGCTGCTTAATTCTGAAGGCCCAAATCTGCCCTCCTCTGATGCCAATGCAAGTGCAGGTTCAGACATAAGTGTGATTAATTTAGCAGACATTCTCCAGAATACAGCAAAAAAAATCTATTTCGTTGAAACTAGGCCTGTCAAGTTATATTTTTTTGGTCTCATCCAGTGCTTAAAATAATACAGACAGACAAGCCAACACACACAAAAAGAGAAGCAAATCTGTATTGTAAGATTTAATCTCCTTCTGTTAGTACTGCTCACTTAGAAACTCTACCATTTCTTGACATCTCAGCTGCCATTGCGCACAAAGGCTCTCCTGTACCCAGTTATTTTTGATGCATTAAATTAAGCCAACCTCAGTCAAACTCCACTAATAGGAAATTTCTGCCTGCCTACAATGTAAAATTTAATTCATTGGCACATTACCTTTAAAAATAATCAAGTTGCAATATTTTCTTGAGTGCTGAAAATGAAATAAGTATTATTTTCATAGGTAAAATTTAATAAATAGCTTTTAAAAACAATAGGATAAACTTCACTTCCTGTTTCCTTGGAATCTTTCTATCATCTACAAGGCACAAGTCAGGAGTGTGATAGAGTACTCCCCACTTGCCTGGATGAGTGCAGCTGCAACAACTCTCAAGAGCTTGGATGAAGCTATCGATTGGCACCACATCTGCAAAACATCCACTTCCTCCACTGCTGGCATTCAGTAACAGCAGTGTGCACCACCTACAAGATGCCCTGCAGAAATTCAGCAAGGATCCTTCAGTAGTATCTTACAAACCCACAGCCACTACCATGTAGCAGGACAAGGGTAGCAGGTGCATGGAATACCACCACCCACAAGTCTATCCCCAAGCCATTCACCATCCTGACTAGGCAACATACGATCATTACTTCAATGTTGGTGGATCAAAATCCTGGAATTCCTACCCTTTTGGCACTGTGTGTGAATTTACCTAGACCAAATGGACTGTAGGAGCTCAAGCAAGCAGCTCACCACCGCCTTCTCAAACGCAACGAGGGATGGCCAATGAATTCCAGCCCAGCCAGCAATACACAACATTCCATTAATAAATTATAAATAGATGTGAGGTTTGCTTTTACTAGCCAATACGTACTCCACTGTAGACTTAATTTAATAGCAATGAACCAACATGGGATATTCCATGACAGGCAATATATAAATACAAAATCATTCTTTCTTATTACAATTTTATTCTGAAATGCTGTTTGGTGCTGATTGTAGCTCAGCTGGTGTACTATCCACACTAAGTCTGAAAGTTGTATGTTCAAGTTACATTGACCTCACTTTCTTAATTGGACTGACTATCCTATACCACACCTCAGCCACCACTCCCAGATGCCTTCACACATCTCCACATCTCTATTCCCATGTCTATTGGCCCTAGATTCCTCTTCTACTCCTTAAAGCCCCCAGCCTCATTCAAACTACCCTCTGCTTCTACCATTGTTTCACCCTTGCCCGTTCCACAATTCTACCCAACCTGCCATTTTTAGCTCTCTTGTGCCACAGAAATCAACAAAGAAAACCACTCACCCCACATACAAACTGCTCAAAGCTAACTGTAGGATGCTACAATTTAACAATCATGAACTAGTGCCATGAAATGCTCATAATTGTTTTGTGTATTACATTTGGTATGGCAGTCGACCTTTAAGAGACATACTCATCATATCGTCTCTGAATTAAAGCATGTGACCTGAAAGAATAAAAATCTATTATTCCAGTCTAGATCACTGATGGATGCACATCTGTTGTAAACTAGTAGCTTAATATTAGCTCAGACAGTTATGTGGAATTGTAATAGGATTGTAGTATTTGTACATAGAAACGAAAATCTGTTGGATTCAATACCACAATACTTAGACCAAGTTTCTTAAGTTATGGGACATAATGTAAACATTATTGCATCAGGCAAAACCCCCTGGGAGATAAACTCTCATCCCTTAACTATCGATGACTTCATCTTGAACATAGATAGTTCTTTTAAAAAGTCTAATGCTTTCAAGCATTCATGTCATGCAGGTTTATGTACTTATTACAAAACTGACTACAAAGATGCCACTGACTTTATTTCACACTCACCTAATTAACTCACCTTGCACGCCTTCTTTCCGACTCATGCGAGATTCATTAAATCCCCAAGTGACTCACATCAGTCACTAGAATGAAGGGTCATCATCATGAAGCAGTGATTTGGTTTCACTCCACAAATGCCCACCAGCTGACTTCTTCCAGGTTTTGCTATTTTGTGAGTAAACTGCTGTGTGGGTGACAGGGAGACAGCTGCTTGTCTATTTTTAATTATGTTTCTGACAGGCTGCAGATTGAGCTTCGGTAGCTTTTGGGAATCAAAACAGTTACAACTCAATTCAAAAAACAATTAGCTCCTCATATTCTTAAATTCAAGCACACAAAGAAAATACCACAGCATAAATGTTCCCTCATTGTTTTCTTGTTGTTCACAATTTGTTCACTTCAAAGATTGGTATCGTTAAGTTTTGCACATTGTCTTATAGGGAACAATTTTTGAGTATTGCACTTGTCTGCTATTCTAGCTGAGCTTTTGATTTTGCGAATATTCTTCTGATCAGATGCAGTAAGTTTTGAAACTGGTCACTTTCTTGGCTGGCTGTTGGGTCATTTAGGTACAGAGCCTAATTTGAAGGCATTGCTCATGTATCAAAAGAGGCCCCTCTGCCCTGGACTTCTCAGTAATTTTTCAAAAATGTAATTCATATCTACAATCACTAAATCAACTATCAGCATCTGAATGTACAGCATCTAATAATTAAGAATAAATACTAGATTTCCTTCCTTCTGCCGGTATAAAATTGTTTAACCAGAGATCCAGGCATTTTATTTGAGACTTGTTCAAAGGACTGCAAATAGAGTCATAGAGATGTACAGCTTGGAAACACACCCTTTGGTCCAACTCGTCCATGCTGACCAGATGTACTAAATTAATCTAGTCCCATTTTAAACGTTTCCTATTTAAGTACTCATCCAGAAGCCTTTTAAATATTGTAATTGTACCAGCCCCCACAACTTCCGCTGGCAGCTCATTCCATACATCCGCCACCCTTTGTATGAAAAAGTGGCCCTTTAGGTTCCTTTTAAATCTTTTACCTTTCACCTCAAACCCACGGCAAATAATGTGAGATTAAATATAGTAAAATGAATTTAGGTTCCAAATAAACTACTTCAGAAAAGAAGGCTTGCATTTATATAAAAGCTTGCAGAAGTACTAACAACTCAAAGCACTTTACTTTTGAAGTGGAAGAAATTTTCGAAAGGCAGCAGTCAATTTGCACACCACAAGTTCCAACAAACACAGGGGAGGCAATGGCCTTGTGGTATTATCACTGGACTGTTAATCCAGAGATGCAGATAATGTTTTGGGGACCTGGGTTCAAATCCTGCCGCATCAGATGGTGGAATTTGAATTCAATAAATATCTGGAATTGACAATCTAATGATGACAGTGAATCCATTGTTACTTGTTGGAAAAACCATGTGGTTCACTAATGCCCTTTAGGGAAGGAAGCGGCCAACCTTACCTGGTCTGGTTTACATGTAAAGTGGTTGACTCTTAACTGCTGTCTGGGTAATAAATGCCGCCTAGCCAGCAGTGCCCTCATCCCATGAATGAATAAAGGAATTCCAACAAACAGCAATATGATAAAGTGCGGACAACCTTTTCTTTTTGATTTTGATTGAGAGGTATGTGTTTGATAGGATTCTAGGGATAATCCCCCCGCTTTTCCTTAGAATAGTGTCTTTTTTTTTACATCCAGATATGATACTTTCATTTTAGCATTTTATCTGAAAGGTGGCACCTCCAACAGTACACTAATCTATCAGCACTGTACTCTGGATTTCTGTGCCAAAGTGGATTCAAGTGCATATTCTTCTGATCCAGAGGTGCCATTGAACCATGTATGACATCAATAATATATGCTGAATTAGTTGTTATTGGGTCATATTTAACAGTTATTTAAAATTAATGGAGAATTTGAGTCAATCGTCATTTGTTTACATCCTTTTCTATTCTACTTCCAAAATAAAATATTCTGTTGAAGCATCTATGTACTGATAATAATGCAACCTATTCATTTTGCTGAAAGCTAATGACTTTGTTTAGCAAAGCAAGGTGAATCTCAATATTAGGTGTGAGTGTGCTTTGCCATGGTAACCGTTTGTTTTGCAAAAATATAGTGAAATACATGAAATAACATAATCCCATTTTGTATCACAGTAGTTTAGGACTTTAATCGAATTGCAGCAACTTTCCTAATTCAATGTCTGATCATTGACTCCTTAACAACAATGTACACAGCACCATCATCAGCATCCTCATCATCCTTGGCCTGCAATGATTTTGACTTTTTAAGTATGGCGGGTGTATCTCAGGCATTGAGTATTCACGTAGAGACAAAGCAAAAAACTGAAGTATGTATTAAGGAGGATAGAAATCATTATATTCAGGCAAGGATTGTTTATTACAGTCTCCACTGCTGTGGTGATTCATTGAATTCTTTACAGTTATAGAAAATCAATGGCTTTCAATCCAAGAGAATTGTGTTGCACATATCCAAACCTGACAGTTGCATAAATCAGTGTTCGATAGTGGAATAAACTGAGGCAAAAACCAAAGTTATTTTCTTGCCTTCTTTAGTTCGAAGTGATTGAAATTACAACTTTCCTATGCACCGGCCTCTAACTGGTCTAATGGCATGACCAATGCACCAATTTTTGCCATAGAGCATCAGCTGGTAAATTTATTTTCGTTGCACCTTTTCCAGCAGAAAAGAAACAAAAGTATAACTATTTTCCACAAAATGATGCAGAACTGAACTAAGCATCGATGTTGAATTTTTTTTGTCACAGTCAGTATGTAAATTAGAAACGCGCATTTCTGTAGTCCCTTCCACAACCTCTAGATTTTTCAAAACAATAGCAATTAAAGTAGTTCACTGTGAAATGTAGTCACTGTTGCAAAGTAGGAGATGTGGCAACTTGTTTCCAAAAGTAAAATTTCAAGGAAAATACATAAAATAAATTACAAAATAAACTGTAGTTAGGCAAAAGATAAATGTGGACCAGAGGCTGTGGTGTTTTCAAAACAGTGTGTGCAATCTGTTACATCCACCAAGGTTTTAATTCCTAATTCACAAACTTCGGCAGTGCAGCAGTATCTGAATACTGTACGAACATAGTTGCTTAAATTAGTCTTTGAAATGGAGCTGCAACTGGCAACCTTTTGCTCGGAGGCTATCACCGAAACATTGCATTTAGCCAATGTGTAGTCATCAAGGAAAGGAAAGCATGGAATTGCCATTATTAGCACCAATCTCAAAACATTGAACTGTCTAGCATCTTTCCAGTTGTGTGTACTGCCATCCATATCTTCAGATGTTTATGTGGTCTACTGTATGGAAGGATAGTCATCTTTTGACCTAGTCAGAAGAAATGTATTGAGGAAACAAAATGTAGTGTTTTGTGTCAGTGAAACTATGTATAAATTACAATAAGCAGCTTTATACAACTACAGAGGCTGTTGGGAGGACCCTAGATCTATGTCTATCTTCCACAAGTGTGTATCTTTTAATTTTAATGTTGATTTGGACTTTATAGAGAAAAGAAAACCTATTTTACGACAAAGGATGGAGAAAAGAATTGCCATACTTTTTAAAAAGCATGTTACTGAACCTCATGAAAAGTTTGTATTATTGATTTGCAAGCAGTGGGGGAAACAGTACAGCTCTGGCCTATGCACACAAAGTGAGAATCAACTAGCAACAGGCTACTGATTGGATCGTGGAGTTGTGAACAGTTGTGGATGCCAAAGGATATCTGCTTGACACCAACAACCTGATTGTCACCTGGTAGCTGAACACCTTGTTGACGTGAAGAAAACTGGCAGAATTCTTTCAACTTCTCGAAGGAGAGGTGATGTGCCTCTCTCTATACAGTACAATATTGAAGTCTGAAGTAAACCAGTTATTTTCCCCCACCAGCAGCTGCACACCATGGCCATCAACCAGTAATGAAGTGGTTGCAGTTAATGTACCAGTTCCTTGTGCCTCCTGTAAAAAAAAATGAAAAGAACCCAAGGAGACAGATTGAAAACAACAGAAAATCTGGACAAGAGAAAAGGATAGTCTCGGCAAACCCACTGGTGTAGGTTTGTTGAACTGCTTCCTCCGTTTTTTGTCTCCTCCACCTATAATACTAATGCATATTTTCATTTGTCTATATTCATGTGTAGACGGGGAGTTTATAAGAGTTTAAAATTTTAGTTGCTAGAGTTACGCGTCAACTGTTCATGTTTGGTTACCTGTGGTTAGAGCAGTGATGCTTGTTAAGTTAAACATGGTCAATGTTTTCTGTTTATAGCCAGAGACTATTTCCCAGGGCAGAAATGGCTAGCACGAGGGGTCATAGTTTTAAGCTGGTTGGTGGAAAGTATAGAGGGGATGTCAGAGGCAGGTTCTTTACGCAGAGAGTTGTGAGAGCATGGAATGCGTTGCCAGCAGCAGTTGTGGAAGCAAGGTCATTGGGGTCATTTAAGAGACTGCTGGACATGTATATGGTCACAGAAATTTGAGGGTGCATACATGAGGATCAATGGTCGGCACAACATTGTGGGCTGAAGGGCCTGTTCTGTGCTGTACTGTTCTATGTTCTATGTTCTAAAGTTTAGCAGACAGGCAAATTGGAGACTTTACATACTTTGGTCATTATTTTTTAACTTTTGTGACAACTTCAGGACTAGCGGGTCTTGATTCCCAGTGCACTATCCCAGTGATGCATAACACAACATCATATTTTTCTCTCACTTCAAGTCCCCATGAGATCAGCACTGTGGCTAGCGCATTTAGCACTCAATCAACTATCAACCCTTTCAGACCCTTCCAGATCCATGTACATCTCTTGTCAAGCTAATTCTTATTATTATGGAATATTATCACTTCATTCACCCTAATTTCATCTCCACCCAAATCATTGACTTTGTACAGAAACAAAGTTGCTGGAAAAGCTCAGTAGGTCTGGCAGCATCTGTGAAGAAGAAAACAGAGTTAACATTTTGGGTCCGGTGACCCTTCCTCAGAACTGATGGTGACTTTGTAGAACATCATCCTTGCTACAATAGGTAACTCTGTGATAAATTTGGCAAAGTCCATCAACAATTTCTACAACATTTTGGTGTTTAATGAATTCTAGCTTTAAGTTACCATTGTTGCATCTCTTTATTGGAGAAAACTTCAATGAAATCATCGATAGATTCTTGCTTTGTCAAGAACTTCATTAGTTTTGTTTTTAAATAATCAGGAAATTTTTCTCCTAAGCTGTAATGCTATAAAAAAATTTTTGCCCTTTTAGCCTACTGTGCTGTTTAAACATTTCCTTTTGCACCAAGTATTTTCATTTTTGACTCACACAATTTTCAAAGACTGTTTGCTCACTTGCTGAAATTGAACTCAAGACTGGTTCCACAGACCACTGTCTCAAGATGCAACTTGTACTTCAGCCTTGGAATTTCAGATTTCTTCTATTCCAGTGCATTTTCACTCAATTCTGAAATACTTTCTGTATTCTTGAATGCTACCTAAACTAGGCACTTTGCAGCCTTCTGGACTTATTACTGAGTTCAGCACCTTCAAATTGTGAACCCACTCCTATTCCTTCCCTTCTTTTAGCTTTACTGGTTCCTTTCTTTGTTGCCATGCCCTCTCTCTCCTGTATCCCCACCTCAGTGAGACTGTCCACTCTTTCCAGTCTGGCGTTTGACACACTACTGATGTGCCATTATCACATTCCGATCACTTAATCTTGGACAATCAACATCTTTTCTCCACCAGCACTCTACACCCAACCACCCCCACACACCACCCCAACTTTAATATGCATGCTGTCCCCTCCACACTTCACTTCAACTCCAATGACGACCCATCCAATCTCGAAACATTAGCTAGCTCTCATGGATGCTTTCCTGCCCACTGTGATCTCCAGCATTTGTTGTTTTCAGTGTCACTCATATTATTTCACTTTCCATTAAGTTGCTCTTTACACTACATCAGGAACTACTGGGAGAAACTATGCAACAGTGAACTGCAAGTATGAAAGATATACAAAGTGAACTAGGGAAAATGCTTTTCTTCATATTTTAATTTATGCCAGATTGTAAGGTGAATGAATTCAATGGGGAGCAGCGTTCAGTTGCTATGTTAGGCACTTTATACTGCTGTCTTGTTTTCACAGAATGAGTATTTCTGATTAAACTATGTTGATGATGCATCCGCTCACATCTGTTAACAAGCCAGTCATTATGTCACTGTACGTATTAAGCTCAACGAACCACTCAGAATCAGCTTGGTGAAACAAAGCATAGCAAACATATAATAGCTACATAATGAATGATAAAAGTATATGTAACTGTGCAGAACACAGGAGTCTGCATTTGTCATTACTTTGACCTTAATTGAATTGCCTTCAATGGAGGCATTTTACACTGATTTGTGATTATATCGTTTACCAATTCCCTCCTACAAACATTATAACGTATCTCAAACTCATTAAATCATAGAATTTGCAACATAGAAGGAAGTAATTACTGATGATAACACATTTGTTCTTTGGAAACATATCAGTATTATATGTCAGATGTTTTAACAATATAGGGGATAAACATCAACAGCAGATCTACCATCCAAGCTAAGCATTTCACTCATTGTAATCATGCTCATTCTTTGAAAGAATTTTAAAATTAGTCTTATATTCTTGTCTGCCCTTTCCTCTTTACTGAATCTCCTTTTGAATGTAATTTTTGGGTTTGCATCCACTGCTCTTTTATTCCAGAACAAAACAATTGACTCCTTAAAAAAAAACACCTGCTGATCATTCTTTTTGTTGGTAACACACTGGTAGTATGTCAATCTACTGGTTACCAATCACTGGTGCCTTTTGATTGGGGTAGTTCACTGCCACCAATATTTCTCTCTATGCTGGTTAGATGCTCCTATCTATTTTCAGCAGTAGAGAAAGGACAACTGTTTCGGAACCATTCCCTTACAGAACATGGTTGTCAATTGCCTAAAATCTATAATGTTTTGATTACTGGCTTTCCTGCCAACGGAAGTAATTTTTGCTTATTTACTAAGTCAAAGCCCTTTGTGATCTGAACAATTCTATATAACTTTCCCTGCTAAAAGGAAAAAAAAATATTCTTCTCCAGTGTTTACTGAAGAACAACATTACTGAATAAAAATGAAATAACATACTCTACAATAAAAGGGTTTGACTGAATGCTTACTGAATTTAACAGTTTCTACTTTTGATTGTGAATGGGTCGGTGGGGGCAGCAAAGATTGTGCTTTGGCACAAATATTGAAATCAACAAACTCCTGTTTCAATAAGCTTATATTGTAACAGCCAAAACGTGCAACAACAATTGTAAAGTTTTTGAAATTATTACATTTTTAAATACATTCTATAATTTTGTGCCTGGAAAAGTATGTCTTATTATTTGTAGAAACCAATTAAAATATTTGTGCAAAACACACACACTTCATTTAAAATCCCATGGTAACCAAATGTGCAGAGTGTTAAAGACAGGTCAGCAGCTAAAATTATATCATAAGCTGCAAACGGCATCTTGGATTAAATGTTACAAATTATTTCCAGAGTTATAATCACACTGCTGGAGCAGAATCTGACCAGGTGAGAGCGCATACCCAAATTTTAGGTGCAAATTGTGCAAGTCAAGAAATCATGCACCCAAATTTCCAAATGCCAGTGTCTGAAATCCTCCTCTGGCAACATGATGTCAACTCATAACTGATTATCCAAAACCATTTTGACTTTAGGGGAAGAAAAGAGTCTCTTCTAACTACAGCTTATCATAAAACACTTGCTTGCAATCCTTAAAAAATAGCCCCACTCAGCAGATGCTTGGTTTACAGTAGTTTTCTGTGACCCTCTATATTGCACAGTAATGAGGAAAAGCTTCTGCGTTGGTGTATGAGGGTCTAAGAAGAAACTAATCACTTGGGTTTGAAGCAAGTGTGAAGCCGAAGAACAAATATTCATCAAACATAGGGCATCACAAGAAACACCATTACCTTAGTGGACACAACAAAAATCAGTAGAAAATCAGCCCTTGGTCCCTGTGCAAAAGGAATCAATGTAAAAATATAATTGGAACATGCAGGGTGCCACTTGAATTAAAAAAAAATCAACAACAACAATCATAAGACTTACAACATTATCCTCAACTCAGTAAAGCTTGAGGAGGCAGAGAATTCAACCTCAAATTAAAAGAAAATGCTGTCAGCTGCTCAGTGGAGATTACATTCTGGAAGATAGTGTGCACAGATTGCAGACAGACTGAGGTCAAGCAGTTGAACAGAGAAGCATATTCCACAACCCTGCTGACTCAATAGATCTTCTGAACATTCATCTCAATTTAGCTGAAAGATGTTTCCATGACATCTCTGACTGAATCGTTGGTAGTCTACTATTGACCAGCCTTAACAATGTGATTGAAGTGTTTGTGACGGCCAGGAGAGAATCTGTGCAGATTTCAGCACTGCTTCCTCCTTGCTCACAAATCAAAATCAGGCAGCTTCCAGATATCACTCTCCACAAGGAAAGATGAGTAAATGATGTAACAAGTAACTCTGGATGTTAGAATTTTGAAACATAAACACAAATTGCTGGAGAAACTCAGAGGGTGTGACAACATTGTTGGAGAGAAGGCATAGTGAACATTTTGAGTCCAATGATCCTTCTTTGGACTAGTTCTCTGTGCTTTTTTTCTACGGATAGGTAAGCAATTTTAATCAATTTCCTAATAGATATTCAACTGTGCACAATTATATTCACTGGGAGACAAATGATGTATTTAAATCGTTTCTGCACAATACACTTTATTTTCCTTTATTTATTTGTTTTCTGATAAATCAGTTCTGCACCTAATTGAAGTTCCAAACGTTATCAGGCCTAGGTTTGGATTCCCATGTTCAGTACAACTTTTACCTCTGAAAAAGTTACTTAACTCTGGGCTTTTGATGGACTACTTTTCAAATATTTCTGTATTCTTTCGGACCTGTGATTTCAAGAGCTCCTAAACTGAAGGTCTTTGCCCTCTGCAGTGGCAGAAGAATCTTCTGTGAAGATTGAGCCTCATTGCTAAGTAGTCTCCATATTGCACTTCTTCTCAACATGGCTTTAGTTTCTGAAAACATTAAATCAGGTTAATGTGAATACTAGGTGTGATCTGAAATGAAAAATATCTGTGTCAGCATGCTTGGTTTATAATTACAAAGAATGCTGAATTTAGTGAATGACAGGATCAGTAAATATCTAGGCTCACAGACAAATGTGGAGGTGCATTTTAACATTCAGTTAATGCTAGCTGTCACCTTTGCTGATTTTTAATGATTTTTATTTTTATTCTTTTTTCAGTCTTGAATTGCGAGTTGGAAATGGCTAGTGGACTTTGGGACAGCTTGTGGTAAAAGGTAAACAGCAAATCAAACAAGCATTGTTTTTGTAAGACCAGACCTGAAGGATAATCTCACACTCTGCCTTGATTAAAATGGTTCTAACAGACACAGGATCCCTGGTCAGAACATTGTGTTTAAACAGGGAGCAGAAGTTAGCTGCTGCTGTAGTCAGTATTTGGGAATTAGTTCCAGCAAATCTGGAAGAAATCCTATGTTCAAGCAGGCGGCAGCTGTTGAATGGAAATTGAGGCCTGAGAAGGAGTTGATCAGACAATCAATCAGTGAGGAACTGGACGTGAAGTTTATTATTGAACTACGTTTTATGACAGATAGCTCTGGACCACTACAGAGACAAAGTGAAGTTTTGAAAGCTGCCTGCCTAATCTGACACAACAGCTTATGGAAGCCAAGAGTACAAAAGCTGAGTTGGAAGTTTTGCTGCCTTTACCCAATTGAACTGAGAAGATGACCCTGATCAACTTTTCAGAAAAAAGTAGCCAAAGAGCCCATATTTATACTTCTGAAACAAAGTATTGTGAAAACCATTTAAGTAATTTGGCCAGTTTTGTTATTTTCTTTTAGTTATCTTATAACTGTATTTCTTTGTTAGTCTCTATCTTTTGCGCGAGTAGGGGCTGAAACATATGTTGGTTTTAAAGCACAGACGTTATTCAGTTTACAATGTTGTTTGATTTTCTCTCTGCTAAAGTTATTCCATATTTAAGAAACACTTAATAACCTGTTAATTATAATTAGGTAATTATCTTTTGACTAAGATTATAAAAGAAACTCATGCCTGGAAATTACTTATCTGCACAGTCGCAATAATTCCAGTTTAGTGCATTGAATTTGTTTAGTAGCATTCCCCATACATCACATCAATCCCAAAGGGAATACCAATTTATTGGTTGCAGAATATCTAAAGGATGCAAGATTCTAAGAGTGAGCACCACGAGTAGATCATAGGGCTCCTCAAACTGGTAGCACATTCATAAGGACCGTAGTGAAGTTGGCCCCCAACTTTGTTTTCAGGCTTTTGATTCACTTAGATCCCAACTCTTGTCATGACTGATATCATCTCTGTTTCGGCAAAACTATTGCATGCACTGGGAATCCCCGGTTCCAAACACAGATCTAGCATCTCTTGTTTGTATAAGTGCAAACTTGGAGAGTAATTCATACTTCAGAACATGCACAACCCTTGGTGGCAACTAGCTTTTTAAGTGATCGGCTGCCTTCATTGAAATTGGGATTTGGAATACCTCATGTCTGGAATCCAGACTGTAGAGGTTAGATTGGGTAAGTATAGAGTCTGTCCCCAGTGCATTCGTTTTGGACAGCCAGAGTGTACCTTTGGAAAACTGAGCCATTCTGTGAATTTAGTCCAAGGGAATGGGCAACAACTGTCCTTTAGAGGGGTTGCAAAGGATCTTCTGATAATGCCTTTTGGTAATGTTAACTGAGGAAAAAGTGTGCATTAAGCTCTTGGAACTGTCAAACCTGTCTAGAATTGTCCAGAATTATCATATATCTGGACAATATGTGAGTGTCTAAAAGTGTCAACAAATGTCAAGAAGTGACTGAAAGTGTCAAAACATTACAACCAGAAACCCGTAAAACATGTGTATATGAATGAGGTGTTTGTCTCAATAGAGTTTAATCTGCAATATAGAACTTCAAGAAATAGAGCGACTTTTTTTTCTTGTCCGTACATGGGTTATTGTTTATACTTATTAAATTGTTTGGTGGGTAAAGGGAGAAAAGGTGGTGGGTGAAAAGGAGACATTATTTTGTCCTGGACCTGTGGAGATGGGTAAATGTCATTAGGTTCTATGGATGGGATTCTCTGAAGAGACACACTGGATTCCACACTTTAACTCGGTTTCTCTCTCCACAGATGCTGCCAGACCTGCCAACCCTCTCCAGCATTCTCTGTATTTATTTCAGACTTCTAGCATCCACATTATTTTGCTTTTACACAAATAACATGTTTGTTTTCATAAGGGATTAGTTGAAGCAATTTCAAAGTGAAGCAATAAGAATTTGTTTCCCTTTAGTCGTCACATCATGAGTAAATTGATTATTTTACAATTGGAACACCTCTTGAGTTATGCCTGTGTGGAATATATGTGAGTTATTTGGAGCAGGAAGGGCTAGTAACAATGGGTGGAGGTGAGGAGTTGGCACTGATTTGACATGTGGATTATAAAAAGGGCTAAGAAGATAATTAGAGCCATAGAAGACAGATAGATCAGTATCAGCGGGTGCAAGAGCATGGGGGGTTATTAGGAGCTATTAGATGGCATAGGTTGGAATAAATGAAGCATGAGAATAACCCTAACCCTAACCCTAACCATTATAAGAAGGATGTGGAAGTTTTGAAAAGGGTGCAGAGAAGATTTACTAGGATGTTGCCTGGTATGGAGGGACGGTCTTATGAGGAAAGGCTGAGGGACTTGAGGCTGTTTTCATTAGAGAGAAGAAGGTTGAGAGGTGACTTAATTGAGACATATAGAATAATCAGAGGGTTAGATAGGGTGGATAGGGAGAGCCTTTTTCCTAGGATGGTGATGGCGAGCACGAGGGGGCATAGCTTTAAATTGAGGGATGAAAGATATAGGACAGATGTCAGAGGTAGTTTCTTTACTCAGAGTAGTAAGGGAATGGAGCGCTTTGCCTGCAACGGTAGTAGATTCGCCAACTTTAGGTGCATTTAAGTCATCATTGGATAAGCATATGGATGTACATGGAATAGTGTGGGTTAGATGGGCTTGAAATCGGTATGACAGGTTGGCGCAACATTGAGGGCCGAAGGGCCTGTACTGTGCTGTAATGTTCTGTGCCTAATAAGGAAGAGAGGGAAATGTTGTGTTTTAATTTTTAATTTTAAGCTTTGAATGCATTTTGGAGCCCCCATACAGACTTTATGCCGAGAAAGCCTCTTGAAATGGTGCCTTTGTGTTTTTAAAACAAAAGACGTCACAACCTCTAGGATTGCACTGGAGTCTGCTGGAATCAAAGGTTAATATTGAGACCACTTTGAAGCAAACACTGGGACACAAATCATTTTATTATTGAAAAGAAATTGCATATTTTAAAACTTTAGCCCATTGATTAGTTATGGCTATATTTAGAATGGAAGAAAATACTGCCTGAGTTAGCATGTCACTGATTGTTTGGTGTCCTATAGCAACTGGAATGAGTGGTGGAAGTTGAAGTGTTTATCCCAGTGATGCAGTCATCTATTGCCATGTTTAAGCTTGGTCAAAATCAACCAATTTTAAAAGTTAGGTTTTTGTTTGTCTTGATATTCCTCCTTGGTTTCATCTCAACCCATTTCTGTAAATTTCCCCCGAGAACCATCTGAGATCTAAGTAATTCCCTAATTCTGACACATCCCTATCATAATCACTCTGCTATTGATGACACAGCTTTCAGCTGTGAGTGCTCCAGCCTCTGCAATCCATTCCATGAAACTCTCTGCATTGAAGCTTGAATTAAAAAAAAAACAGGCTTTAGCTGTCAGCAAGGGTTCAAACAAAATTTGCTTTTGGATTGGTATAATTGATAGACCACCTGGTGAAGATTAGAAAAAAAATCTAATTGCCATCTATTCATGCAGTTTCAATGAAGCTCCTTACTGTCTTCTCCCAAAGGCTGTGATTATGACATTGCTAATGGTTGACTGAGTTTCAAATGTTACAATAATTTCAGGATGGGGTTTTGAGTTGACACAGTTTGAAAGACAAATTAAGGAGGATATTAAAAGGATAAGCTGCCTATGATGGGGCTAATTCATAGAAGTTTGATCTTTTGCTTTCTGTCACAGATTAACCATTTGAAAAAATTTGAAATCTCCGAATGCGTTTCATAAATGGGAGTTGTTTTACTATATGTGCAACAGAGTTACATTCAATTGTTGGAAACACTTTTTTTTTCATCTGCATGTAGATTCTCAGGTATGCCCATGGTGGCCATGTGAGTGATGATGGAGGTGGCATGTAGTACATGAATTGATAGAGGGATGAATGGATCAAGAGTTAGCATGAGAATTAAGTGGGGCTATGAAGGGATATGGATAGAGGGGTAGAGACAGGAATTGGCATGGGCACGTGAAAGATGCATAGGGACTATATGAGGGCTAGAAGGCTAAATAGCTTCTAAAATAAATGAGCCAGCTTCTCGGAGAACCAAAGTGAGCATTCTAGCCAGCTGACATAAACATTCAAGATAACAAAGTGTGGAGCTGGATGAATACAGCAGGCCAAACAGCATCTTAGGAGCACAAAAGCTGACGATTCGGGCCTAGACCCTTCATCAGAAAAGAGGGAGGGGGAGAGGGTTCTGAAATAAATAGGGAGAGAAGGGGAGGTGGATCAAAGATGGATAGAGGAGAAGATAGGTGGAGAGGAGACAGGCAAGTTAAAGAGGCGGGGTTGGAGCCACTAAAGGTGAGTGTAGGTAGGGAGGGGATATGTCATTCCAGGGAGGACGGAGAGGTCAAGGGGGCTTAGAAAGTAGGAAATGGAGGTGCGGCTTGAGGTGGGAGGAGGGGATAGATGAGAGGAAGAACAGGTTATGCAGGCGAGGACGAGCTGGGCTGGTTTTGGGATGCAGTTGGGGGAGGGAAGATTTTGAAGCTTGTGAAATCCACATTGATACCATTGGGCTGCAGGGTTCCCAAGCGGAATATGAGGTGCTGAAATGGTTCGCGACTGGGAGATGCACATAAACATTCACTTACCTTTGCGGAAGACAACAACTTGATTCTCAGGTCAGCAGGCCCAACACTAAGCAACACCTGCCTCAGCACAGTGGAGGTTGGATCTAAATTGGAAGTTTGATCTCAAATTATTTTGCAAAGTCAGGAAATTGGCATAATTAAGCTATCAGAGATAATGGGAACTGCAGATGCTGGAGAATCCAAGATAATAAAGTGTGAAGCTGGATGAACACAGCAGGCCAAGCAGCATCTCAGGAGCACAAAAGCGGATGTTTCGGGCTGAGACCCTTCATCAGAGAGGGGGATGGGGTGAGGGTTCTGGAATAAATAGGGAGAGAGGATTGCAGGGGAAAGTGCCAGGTGTGGTGGGGTTGGAGGGCAGTGTGTACCAAACAAGGGAGTCACGGAGAGAGTAGTCTCTCTGGAAAGCAGACAAGGGTGGGGATGGAAAAATGTCTTGGGTGGTGGGGTCGGATTGTAGATGGCGGAAGTGTCGGAGGATGATGCGTTGTATCCGGAGGTTTAAGCTATCCGTGTTGGTAGCAAAAACCTGACCCACTGTCTACCAATACACTGTGTCATGATGATTGGAAAAAAAAGCACAATTGATATTTGAGCTTAATCATCTGATATAACATCTAGGACTCTCTATACACTGAAGTAGTTGAGAGAACATCTACAATGTGGAGAATTGCCTAATTATCACCTATGCACAAAAAGGCAGGACAACTCCAACCCAATTACTGTCCCATCATGGTTATCAGCAAAGTGATTGAAGGCATTATCAACAATGCTAACAAGCAACTCCTGCACAGCATAACCTGCTTACTGATGCCTTGTTTGAATCTGGCCAGGGCCACTCAGCTCTTCACCTCACTACTTCCTTGGTTAAATATGGACAGAATAAATTAATTTCCAAGAAGAGGTTAGAGTAACTGCTTTTGTCATTAAGGCAGTATTTCAACAAATATTGCATTAAGCAGCTTTAGCAAAACTGGTAACAAAAGGCATTGGGGGCAAACACTCTGATTGGAGTCACACTTGGTATAAAGTAAGATGGCTGTGGTTGTTGGAAGTCTGTCATCTCAGCTCTAGGATGTCTCTGCAGAAGCTCCTCAGGCTACTGTCCCAGGCGCAATCACCTTCAGATCTTTCTTCAATGACCTTCTGTCCATCCTAAGCTCAGATATTGAGGTGTTTGCCATTGATTGCATAATATTCAGCATCCTTTACAACTCCTCAGATATTGAGATAATCCATGTTTAAATGCATCAGATATGGACAATATCCAAGCTTGGGTTGAAAATTTGCAAGTAACATTTATGCCACACAAATGCCAAACAATGACCACCTCTAATAAGAGACAATATAACCACCATCCCTTGATATTCAGTGCTGTGACCATAATTGAATTCCACATGATCAACATCTTACAGGTTACTTTTGATCAAAAAATCAACTGGAAAAGCCATTTAAAAACAGCAGCCTCAACATGCAAGGACTCTTGCCGTAAGTGACTCACCTCTTGATTCACCAAAGCCTGTACACTATCCTCAAGGCACAAGTCAGAAGTGCAATGGAATGCTGAAATAAAGAGAACATACTACAAATGCTGGAAATGTGAAACAAGCACAGAGAATGTTGGAGAAGCTCAGCAGGACTGGCAGTCTCTGAAGAACGAGAAACAGACAATGTTTTGAGTTTGGTGTGACTTCTTCAAAACTATATTGAACAAGTTCCAAAGAAGATTCATGCTACACTTGAAACATTATCTCTGTTTCTCTCTCCACAGATACTCTCAGCTCTGCTGTCTCTGTTTGCTGGAATATGCACCACTAGTCTGGATGAGTGTATCTCCAGCAAGCAAGAAGCTTGATACTGAGAGATAATGGGAACTGCAGATGCTGGAGATTCCAAGATAATAAAATGTGAGGCTGGATGAACACAGCAGGCCAAGCAGCATCTCAGGAGCACAAAAGCTGACGTTTCGGGCCTAGACCCTTCATCAGAGAGGGGGATGGGGGGAGGGAACTGGAATAAATAGGGAGAGAGGGGGAGGCGGACCGAAGATGGAGAGTAAAGAAGATAGGTGGAGAAGGTGTGGGTGGGGAGGTAGGGAGGGGATAGGTCAGTCCAGGGAAGACGGACAGGTCAAGGAGGTGGGATGAGGTTAGTAGGTAGCTGGGGGTGCGGCTTGGGGTGGGAGGAAGGGATGGGTGAGAGGAAGAACCGGTTAGGGAGGCAGAGACAGGTTGGACTGGTTTTGGGATGCAGTGGGTGGGGGGGAAGAGCTGGGCTGGTTGTGTGGTGCAGTGGGGGGAGGGGATGAACTGGGCTGGTTTAGGGATGCAGTGGGGGAAGGGGAGATTTTGAAACTGGTGAAGTCCACATTGATACCATATGGCTGCAGGGTTCCCAGGCGGAATATGAGTTGCTGTTCCTGCAACCTTCGGGTGGCATCATTGTGGCAGTGCAGGAGGCCCATGATGGACATGTCATCAAGAGAATGGGAGGGGGAGTGGAAATGGTTTGCGACTGGGAGGTGCAGTTGTTTGTTGCGAACTGAGCGGAGGTGTTCTGCAAAGCGGTCCCCAAGCCTCCGCTTGGTTTCCCCAATGTAGAGAAAGCCGCACCGGGTACAGTGGATGCAGTATACCACATTGGCAGATGTGCAGGTGAACCTCTGCTTAATGTGGAATGTCATCTTGGGGCCTGGGATGGGGGTGAGGGAGGAGGTGTGGGGACAAGTGTAGCATTTCCTGCGGTTGCAGGGGAAGGTGCCGGGTGTGGTGGGGTTGGAGGGCAGTGTGGAGCGAACAAGGGAGTCACGGAGAGAGTGGTCTCTCCGGAAAGCAGACAGGGGTGGGGATGGAAAAATGTCTTGGGTGGTGGGGTCGGATTGTAAATGGCGGAAGTGTCGGAGGATAATGCGTTGTATCCGGAGGTTGGTAGGGTGGTGTGTGAGAACGAGGGGGATCCTCTTGGGGCGGTTGTGGCGGGGGCGGGGTGTGAGGGATGTCTTGATGACATGTCCATCATGGGCCTCCTGCACTGCCACAATGATGCCACCCGAAGGTTGCAGGAACAGCAACTCATATTCCGCCTGGGAACCCTGCAGCCATATGGTATCAATGTGGACTTCACCAGTTTCAAAATCTCCCCTTCCCCCACTGCATCCCTGAACCAGCCCAGTTCATCCCCTCCCCCCACTGCACCACACAACCAGCCCAGCTCTTCCCCCCCACCCACTGCATCCCAAAACCAGTCCAACCTGTCTCTGCCTCCCTAACCGGTTCTTCCTCTCACCCATCCCTTCCTCCCACCCCAAGCCGCACCCCCAGCTACCTACTAACCTCATCCCACCTCCTTGACCTGTCTGTCTTCCCTGGACTGACCTATCCCCTCCCTACCTCCCCACCCACACCTTCTCCACCTATCTTCTTTACTCTCCATCTTCGGTCCGCCTCCCCCTCTCTCCCTATTTATTCCAGTTCCCTCCCCCCATCCCCCTCTCTGATGAAGGGTCTAGGCCCGAAACGTCAGCTTTTGTGCTCCTGAGATGCTGCTTGGCCTGCTGTGTTCATCCAGCCTCACATTTTATTATCTAAGAAGCTTGATACTATTCTGTTTGATTGGCACCACATCCACAAATATTCAGTCACTCCAACACAAATGCACAGTAGTAGCAGTGCATATCATCTGCAAGATACACTTCAGGAATTCATCAAGGCTGCTTAGACAGCACCCTCAACCATTATCATCTAGAAGAACAAGGGCAGTAGTTACATGGGAACATCACCAACTACAAGTGATCCTCCAAACCACTCAATTCCTGACTTGGAAATATATCACCATTCCCTCAATGTTGTTTTGTCAAAATTCTGGAACTCCCTCCATTGTGGGTCTGTCTACAACATATGGGCTGCAATGGTTCAAGAAGACAGTTCACCAGCACCTTTACAAGGGCAGTTAGGGATGGGAAATAAATGCTAGCCCCGTCAACAACACCCATATCCCAATAAATGAATATTTTTTAAAAACTCAGCAGGAGCAAGCTTTTTGATCCAGTGAATCTTAACAGCTTTATGATGAACAGCTTTTTGATCCAGCAAATCTTAACAGCTTTATGAAGAGCAATCCCGTTACTATCCCTCTATTACTCTTCCCTCACCTCCTGACTATTTATTTTCTAGAAAGCACTGAGTCTTTTTTGACCAATTCCAGCTCTGTTAAGAAGGTTCAGACTAAATTTGAGCGATGCAAACCTTGTGTGATCTTGGACACTCTGTTGATGGGTGCAGCCACTCAGCAGTTCATTGAGTACACATTTGCATATTACAATCATTGTAAACAACACACTGTTGTGATCTGGTGTCCAATGCCTTAAGGAAGTTTAAGTATAAACACAGGTGACATGATTTCAGCACAACTAGCTTATTTTAATGAGATTTTAATTTTTAAAAAATTAATTCAAGTGATGTGGACATCAATAGCTCGGTCATCTCTTCTTGCCATCACCAACTACCCCAGAAAAGCTGGTGAGATGCCTTTTGAAACCCTGCAATGCTGTTGGGAGAGTTCCAGGATTTTGTTCTGTAATAACAAATGAACTGTAATATGGTTCCAAGTCAGAATGGTATGTGGCTTGAAGGGGAACCTGTACGTTTAAGCATTTCCATGCCTCTGCTGCCCGTGTCCTTTCTTAAAGTGGTTGTGGATATTCAATGTGCTATCATACATATTCACAGCTGAAAGGTCAACATAACCTAAAAACCAAACTGGATAGTGTTGCAAGAGCAAATATCCTCTCAGTTTGTGTACATTGAAATGTATGTACCACAGAAGTTGAAAGTGATGGTTTAACAAATACACATCAAACTCATCTTGTAAAATGGAGATTTCATTCTTGCTTCCCCTCATGTTTTGCTGCAAACAATCATCCTGGACAACAAAGATATTTCATATTGTGCAATCCATAAGTCTAACGATCACATGACTATGGGCATGCAAGAACTTGTCCTTGAGCACCATTCATGTTATTATCAAGTTGACGATAAATCACAGACCAAACAGAGCACCGGTATTATCCTTGTATAAATGTTGGGAGGTCACTTAAGCCTGCAATCTGAAATATCACTCAACAGGTGAAACAGCATAATTTGAATGAAATAGGTATAACATTCTGAATGTGCATATGTCACCACATTGTGAAAACAATGCAGAATTACTATGCAGACAAAACTCTCAATCATCATTCATCAATACTACCAAGAGAGGATGATGTATTTCTCCAAAACAATGGATGACAAAAGATGCAAATGACCAACATGCTTGATTAGCCAACCTGGAATTGGACAGAAAGTTTGAGTCAAACTTCCAAATGAAGGCACCAGGAGACTAGCAGACATCATCAGCACATGCTCAGAACCAAAGGTATATCAAATATAAACACCAAATGGTATGATAGTATGATTAAACAGATGTCAAAACTAAACAAAATCACATCCAGAAGCATTGAATAACCCTTTTGCAAACGTAGCAATCTGAGGTGATGAGACAATCAATCTCAGCAACATTCTGAAAACATGCAACAGTCTCCAGTAAAGATCACTTACTAAAGGTGAAAAGCTAGGCAAATCGCTGGTACGTTTTCACAGACATATAAATCTATTTATCTGCATGAAAATACATTCAAAGGCTCAAATGTAAGTAGTTTGATTCCTTAATTTAGTTAGAAAAAAAGGGGATGTTGTGATATAATGATGTAGACCTTAAAGGAACTGTATCTCAAGCTGTTGTCATATGGAGCAGGAGCAAGAAGCAGGAGAAGGCCATTCAGCCTTTCAAACCTTCTCTGTTGTTCGATGAGGCCATGGCTGATCTAATTGTAACATAAAATTCAGATTCCCGCCTAACCTGATTACCCTTCAGCTCAATGCTTAAAAAGAATGTATCCATCTCTGCCTTCAAAATATTCAAAAACAGGAAAAAAGAGTTTCAAAAACCCACAATCCTCTGGAAGGAAAAAAGAAATCAGCCTCATCTTTGATTTAAATGGATGACACATAATGATTAAATAGTGACCCCAAAATTCTTGACTCCCCCATAACAGGAAGCATCTTACAACTGCCTGTCAAGACCCCTCAGGATAATTCTTTATTTATGTTAACAGACTGAGATATATGAGTTCCATGGCTTGTAGAGATATCTGAAACAACAATGAATGTACAAAATGTATTACACTTTGTTCCCAGTGCACTTTATCATACCTTGAAATAAAGTCCGAAATCACACGAACCAGGTTACAGTCCAATAGGTTTATTTTGAAGTCACAAGCACTCTGAAAGCTTATGATTTCAAATAAAGCTGTTGGAGTATAGCCTGGTGTAATGTGACTTCTGACTTTGTCCACTCCTGTCCAACACCAGCACCTCCATAACATTTCAAATAAAGAACTCACATTGTGTTTCACCAATCCTTACATGTCAGAAAAATGACTTAACACAGACAACATGACCTTCGTCTGTAGTCTGCGTTCCTTTAAATATGTGTCAGTTAATTGCACATCATTGTTCCTGCGCCTGAGTTGAGGGGAGGACTATCAAATTGCCAGCCCTATACCTATCCAAGATTTGGCAGGGAGCAGTTCGACAAAACAAAGTAAACAGTCAACACAACTTTAGTAAAGTTTTGTATAGATTTATTTATTGTGTTGAAATGGCAAAATACGGTATTTTTCACATTACACATTAACAGGCGAATGAGAGAGACAACATTCTATGCATGCTCCCATAAACAACTTGCTGCAATCAAGATTGATTCTCAGGTTTTGTATATGCCAAATCAATACAGCAAAGAGCAAAATACAAAGGTTTCTATTCATTAAGAGACCATCTGCTTGCGGAGACTAGGGGCAATTTACGACATAAATTTCAAACAAAACACATAGGATAACAGAACCGTAATTGCAGACCCATTATTAATGCAATTATTACCTAAAAACACAGCAAGTTCCATCTGTCTATCAAAAGGATTTTTATTTTCAAATTTAATTTACATAATTTTATAGGTCAAAATTACAAGGCTTCTTTCTGAAGCTTCCCTTCATTGCTCATTGCTTATTTATCATTCATCAGTCAAGCCCAGTAAAACATTAATGCTTTTGCAACAGTTCTGTACCAAATGATTGCTCCCGAGAGATGAAATGATTGATCATTTATTAGCAGGTAGTACTTTGATAACAGATTTGGGTAATCAAAGTTTGTTGAGAGCCACAGTGGAATACAAGTTACAGAACCTTGAAAGCAGACCACAAACACTAAATCAGGCAGGACACCATTAACTCATGGAATTTATCATCAAATGTAATGGTAATAAGTGAGCTATGAAACTCTTGAGTTAAAGATGGCAAGCAGGATCTGAAAGCAAGTTAAGGTTTCATTGTTGCCATATGTGATTCAAAATGTCCAAGTGTAGATAACAGTGTTCAGTGCAATGGTCAGCCTAAATTTTAAGGCTTTAATGTTGTCACAGAAAGTTATTATATGCAAAAGCCATATATGTCAACAACATTGAAACTTTTGTCAAGAAATTTAAGTGCGTCAACAGAACTAACGAGCACAATCGGGTTGATCTTATTAAATAGAATAAACAGAAAAGGTGCATGTGGCAGCCTTTCATCCTTCCTTATTTCACACTATGAGTATATCTGTCAACCCCCTTCTCCCTCATATGTCTTTGAAATGCATCTATGATATACGTATCAACTCAACTACTCCAAGCAGCAGGGAGATCTGAACTCTCAACATTCTTTGGGTAAACTAGTTGTTCTCGAATTCCCCATTTGATTGCTCAGTGACTACCTTCTCTTGATCACCTCTAGATTTGCCTTTCCTTGACAGAGTTGAGGCAATCCAAAGTTGTACGGAATCCTATCTCCCTGTCACCACTCTGCCCATTCATATACATTAACATCTGGTCAAGCAAGTTCTTTGCTCCAAAATTCACATCCTTGTTTTTTAAACTGTGCCCCCCGTACACCCCAGCATGATTTTGCCCCACCCTGGCTCTGTAATCTCCACTTGCCCCTCAACCCTCTGAGGTATCTGCAATCCTCTGATTCTACCTTCTTGAGCACTCCTGTTTTAATTGTTCCACCATTGGTTGATGTGCTTTCAGTTGCCTAGGTGCTAAGCTCTGGAATTCCTCCTTAAACCTTTCTGTCTCTCCATATCTCTTACCATCTTCAAGACACTCGTTAAAATCCACCTGTTTGACCAAGCTTTGAGTCATCTCACCGAATAGTTAGAATGAGTGATGAGGAGGCATTACAAGCAATAACTTATCACTATTGCCTCACCTTGCCTCATACCGGTTGCAACTTTCCAAGATACTGGTGAGAAATTAAACAGTGACAATTCAAGACATGAAACTCAGAGGCGGCTGTAGCTCACTGGTGTCTTCACTGGGCATGTCTTGGCCATTAATATCTCAGGACATGCTCTGCGAGAAGTAACCAGCTTAATCTTCCTTCCAGAGAAGTCAGCATCAGCAAAGTACTGGTCTTCACTTTATGAGGTCATATCTCGGATCACTCAGTATGCAGTTCAACTCTTTAATCCTGCATTAAAAAAATGAAAGAACTGTTGATGCTGTAAGTCAGGAGCAAAAACAAAGTTACTGGAAAAGCTCAGCAGGTCTGGTAGCATCTGTGAAGGAAAAGACAGAGTTAATGTACCGGGTCCAGTGACCCTTCCTCAGAAATTCAATCTTGCACTTTGAATGTTACTGACACCTTACATTTAAAAACTGCTGCCAGGTCTCTGTGCACAGGGAGAAGCACTAATCTCATGCTCCCATAATGCTTACTCAAACATTCACCTTGCATTTTAGTGCATTGTTGCTTCAGTCAGAACTTAGAGACTGACAATACATGTGTTTTGCCTTGCCCTTTACTGCAGACAGAAAGCCATTTGTATCTTCATAGTTGCTAGCGATGAATACTTAAAGGGATCAACACAGAGCTGGATGGTACCATGTTATGTTAATGTCAGACCTACAGCCTATGGCAGCAGCCTACACATCAAAGACAATCCGTTTGCTTCAATGTAATAGCAGTGCCTGAAAATCTAAGTGTTAGTAGCCCTTAGTCCAGTCAAGGGTTTAATGTCAATCGCATGGTGCTGCTACAGTCAGTCAACGGCTTTGTCATAACGTCAGGAGGCCAGTCAGCTTCATGGTACAATCAGAGTTCGAGGATCTACGTCACAGCAATCCAGGGATTGGGCCACTGCCAGCCGTCTAAACTGAGTCCAACTAGTCTGAGAATTAACGGTAAGTTAATCAGGGAGCTGCACACAGACCAATCAGGCATCTTGTCCATCATCAGCTAGGGTTTTCATTGCCAGGTGTTTAGAGGAATGGGCGATGGTTAGTCATGAGGTTTGGGGACTAAACATCAAGGAGGAGAGCATTACCAGAGGTAGTGCTGATTTGGGGATGCCACATGTTGGAAACAGCACACTGGGAAGCAATGGGGACAATCACTGTGAAGAATGCAGCTCCACTTGTCGATACAGTGAATGATGTAGTAATGGAACAACACCTCAGCCTGGAGGAGCATCACTACCCTGGTTAGGATATAAGTCTGTACATAACTATATTGGGTATTATCAAACAATTGGCCAGGAGATAAATTGAAGAAATTAACAGTTAGAAAAGAGGCTTTGGTGATAATGTGGAGAGGATCAAACCTGATGAAGTTGGCAGACTTTAATGCAGAAAGGAACATGAAGGCAGAGATGATGTGAACTGCAGATGCTGGAGAATCCAAGATAACAAAGTGTGAAGCTGGATGAACACAGCAGGCCAAGCGCTCCTGAGATGCTGCTTGGCCTGCTGTGTTCATCCAGCTTCACACTTTGTTATCCAGGAACACGAAGGCCTTTGTTGAGGAGTGGGTGTATCCAGAATAATAGAGAGAGTCTGCAACTCTTTCTCTCCCAAGGGTAGTGTATAAAGTGTTCTATCTGTATCTGATTCCCACTTTAAAAAAATGTGATGAGTGGTTAATAATTCCCAAACACCTTAAGGTCTCAAAGGTTGCACAATCATCCAGAGCAATTTTTGTCTCACTCACAATGAACTGTAAATATTTCACAACATATATATGCAGTGTCGATTTTCTTGGGTGATGTGGGTTAGTGGTTGGAAGGACAATGTTTCAATGAACTAACCCCTCTTACAATCTCTGACTGTATTTGTGACTCATGCTGCATACATCTGAATAAACTCTAATAGGATAGAAGTCCATGTAGCTGCATCCTATTGCTCACCTTGTCAGACATCTCCAAGTACCATCGTACCGAGGACAATGTATAACTCTCATTTGATATATTATTATTATTGATATAAATGTGTGGTTATACACTTTGGTGGCAAGAACAGGGAGGCAGATTACTACCTCAATGGAGTCAAGTTAGGTAAATGGGAAGTACGACGAGATCTAGCTGTTCTTGTACATCAGTCAATGAAAGCAAGCATGCAGGTACAGCAGGCAGTGAAGAAAGCTAATAGCATGCTGGCCTTCATAACAAGAGGAATTGAGTATAAGAACAAAGAGGTCCTTCTGCAGCTGTACAGGGCCCTGGCGAGACCGCACCTGGAGTATTGTGTGCAGTTTTGGTCTCCAAATTTGAGGAAGGACATTCTTGCTATTGAGGGAGTGCAGCGTAGGTTCACGAGGTCAATTCCCAGAATGGCGGGACCATCATATGTTGAAAGATTGGAGCGACTGGGCTTGTATACACTTGCGTTTAGAAGAGTGAGAGGGGATCTGATTGAGGCGTATAAGATTATTAAGGGATTGGACACTCTGGAGGCAGGAAGCATGTTTCCACTGATGGGGGAACCCAGAACCAGAGGACACAGTTTAAAAATAAGGGGTAGGCCATTTAGAACAGAGTTGAGGAAAAACGTCTTCACCCAGAGCGTGGTGGATATATGGAATGCTCTGCCCCAGAAGGCAGTGGAGGCCAACTCTCTGGATACTTTCAAGAAAGAGATAGATAGAGCTCTTAAAGACAGTGGAATCAAGGGTTATGGGGATAAGGCAGGAAGAGGATACTGATTGTTGATGATCAGCCATGATCATAATGAATGGTGGTGCTGGCTCGAAGGGCTGAATGGCCGACTTCAGCACCTATTGTCTATTAGAATTGCTGACTGACAACATTAATAAAAGAGCTGTTTTGTTTCTGATATTTCCCACATTCAAACTCACTGGAACCATCATCAATAGTTACAGCAACAGCAGACTGTTATCACTGTTGTGACTGTAACATTATGTAGACACAGAATTACCAAAAAAGAAAGAGGCCTGTAAGCTCTGGACCAGAATATACCTTCTGAGGCACCATATTAGCCTCCACATAAAGGAGTCACAGTAGAAGGTCCCCGCAGGATGCGAGAGAGGTACAGGAGGCCCAACATCAATCATCCTCAGTATCATATCCTTCATCTGCATGAGGCACAGTCTGCCATTAAATGAGGATGTCACAGGACACCATCACATTGTGTCATCTGCTGGAGCAGGACTTACGGTCTGAAGGATTGGGTCGCTATCCCATCCCAATGGCTGTCAAGGTGAAGGCAGTGCTAAATTCTAATGTGACTGGCTACAACTAAGGATCAATTGGTGACTCATGTGGGATCTTTCAATCCTCGACCTATAAATGGATTGAGCACAATGAAATTTGTGCTAGATCACACATCCTCATCATGCTTCCCCGTATCATGTTGAGTGCTGCAGCCTGGGTAGTAGACTGTGCCAGCATAGCTGACACCATCCAGGTACAGGGCATCACAGAGTGTGTACACATTGCACCATATTATAGCATTGCTGCCTTCAATAATGAAAAGAAATGAATTCCATTTGGTCAAAAAAACAAAGAACTGTTGATGCTAAATCAGAAAGTGTTGGAGAAACTCATCAGGTTGGTCAGTAACTGTGGAGAGAAAGCAAAGTTAACAATTCAGGTCCAGTGCCCGCCTTCGGAATTCTATTTGGTCATTGTCCTAGTCATGTGTAATCATCATATCAAATCTTAGCAATCTATGCTGGTTACGTTAGATGATGCCATAATGACTCTCAGGCTCCTGCTTTATTTCAAAGGTCAAACGCCTAGGAGACAAGGGCTACCCACTGCATATACTGTTGAACTTGATAGGCTTGACTAATGAGTCTATTACACAGCCCCCTGTGCGAAGCAGAGCTCAAGAACAAAAGTATCCTATTTTCCAGCAGAGCCATTTTGGAGCAAACAATAGGCCTCCTCAAGGTGAGATTCTGATGTTTGGGTAAGTCTTCGGGGCTATTGCAATAGAGAAGAGACAGATGTGTTGTATAATCCTTTCATGTACAGCTGGAGCAGACAAAGAAGGAATGTAATGTACATTGAAGAGCAGGAAAAGCTGAAACAGTCTTCATGAAGACATTGAGTACAGGGAACATCATCTTCAGCATAATAGAGTGATGCAGTTTTGGGAGCAATAGGCTGGATTGGGCACCTAGCTCCAAAAGATCGGAGTCATCATTCATCCACTGTAAATTTGGTTCTGCACCAAACTCAAAGACTCCCTGTTCAGTCACCAGTTTATTTGTGCTTCTTCTTTCTTTGTTTTTCCTACTTGATGAAAGTTAATGTTTACAACTACTTGAAACTTTAAACAGCTCTGATCATTCAACAATGATGCCAGGTTATTATCATTGGGATTGGAGAAAGATGAGCAGTCTTTCATACACGGTACAAACATTGTTTGGCACCACTACTGTTAAAAAAAATAGAATCTTCCACCAAAAGCCTACTGGATAATTGTTTACTTTGTAACATTTTCCCAATGTATTAAAAAGATTCCATTACTTTCCAGGAAATCTCTTTTTCTGTCATACTGTGTTTTAAAATAAGTTACCAAGGTTACGGAAAGGCCAACAACTGAATTACCAGGCATCTTTACAGCCATATGTTACTACTTCAAAATCCAAACTAAAGATAAATGATATTAAGATACATAAAAATCACACAACTTGCACAGAATTGCATATGTAACAACACAGAGGACTGAAGTTATCTTTAGTCAGTGAAGACAGTGTTGTACCATTTATTTTGCACACAGGTTTACAATGGCTATAGATAAATGTTTGCAATGAATTCTCAAATCTAAAAGTCACCAAAATATTCTGTTGACAATTCAAGAGGCTCTTCATTTCCTAGGATCCATTTAGAATATGAAACTCCTTACCACATGGAGTAGCTGAGGAAAATAATTTAGTGCAATTATTCAAAATAGACTCCCCTCTTAGCTAGTCACTACAAATATTCATCTTCCATTTTTAACACACAGCTATCATAGTCTTCAGTTACAATGTAGTTTGCTCGAAAATGAAGAAGCCAATTTCTAAGGTTTTCTTGAGTGAACGGGAAAGGAGTGGCACTACCCTCGAGAGGTCATAACAAAATGTAGCATTGAACACAAACACAAAACCACTAATATATTTCAAAGAAGTAGGCTGGGATAGATGGTTAAATCATTGCAGTTGATACTTGTTATGTTTAATTGCTTTTCAAGGACGGGAGAGTTGACTAGTACAAAAAAGAAGCTGAAACCAAATCCTACTTGAGTATCTTAGAGACCTTGAATTATGAGAAAGAACCGTGAGTCCTGGATTGTTTAACTCTTATTTCCTCAGACAAGTGAAATGTGTAAAATCCTGGAGTTCTTGGTGAATGGTTATCTTCCCAAGTTAATGTTTCATTGGCCAATGTCCTCAGATGTTGAGATAATCATTGGATGGTGGGGGGGAGGAGGGAGAGAGCGAGAGAGAGAGAGAGAAAGAACAATATATCATTTCACACTTCACTGCATTGAATTTCATTTGCTAGTCATCCACCTACTCCACCAATCTGTCAATATCCTTTTAAGGCCAACATGGTCCTTGTCACAGTTTTCAATGCTCATGAATTTTGTATCATCCTCAAGCTTTGAAAAAGTGTCCCCTGCATACCAAGATCCAGATTCATTTACATCTGTCGTAATGACTTTTCTGAAGATGACAATGAGCTAATACCTCAGATGTCCCCTCTACAAGTCTGAAAGAAGCAATTGCCATTAAAATTAAGAGCCATGGTTACTTGACTCACTGAGTTAAAAATTATCTTTCGATGGTCATGAACCAAATGCCGGCGCTCTGCCTCTGTGTGAAACTTAAGAGCTACGTGATAACTTTCTGGTCATCCTCAGAGTGCAATTTTGACAACAATTCCATGTCGAAGAAATAGCTTTACTCTGAGTACTGTTACTGAGCATGTACAAAAATGAGCTATGGCTGAATGAATAAAAAAATGAAAGAGCTGCAGAACTGAGGAAGAGTCACCACACCTGAAACGTTAACTCTGCTTTCTCTTCACAGATGATGCCAGACCTGCTGAGCTTTTTCAGCAATTTTTGTTTTTGTTTATCGCCTAGTGATTCCTGTGCAAATTGGAGCCTGGATTTTTCCATTAAATATAAATGTCCTCTCCTGCCAGCCTCTAAATAGAGGTAAGTTCAAACAAACCTGTTGCTATTCAATCACAGAAATGTAGACCTCATTTTACTACAGTTTTCCTGTATGCCTGCCTATCTTCATACAAAAAACCTACACAATCCATCATAAATAAATGTTTAACTTAATTAGTAAATGTGCAGTCCTGTGTTAACCAATCTAGACAAAATTCCCAGTTGGTAATTATTTTGTGATTCTTGCTAGAAGATAGACAGAAAGCAAGGATAGAGCTGGGTTTGTCTTATAGACATTAGAATATTTTGCAGACTCTCACTGACCCATCTTGGAAATAGAGTCTGAATTGGTGAGGCGATGAGAAAGCAACTGCCCATACTAACATAAATCTATGCAAATCTGTGTTTCATCACTATATTTAAAACAATTACCCAAATAGAATAAAAGATAATAACAATAATAATACACAGCATCAGGGATGATAAAGACAGCGTAATCTATTCTCCAGTTGCAGGACAAAATCATGAACTCAACTCTACCAAGGGAGACCAGTTTGACTGAAAGATCTGCTGTAGCTGTTTCTTTCTTGACTTGGTAAACAAAGTTATTATTAAAATATTTTGAGACCTACTCAGGAAGCAGCAACCACTAATGGTAACACTGCTACTTTTCTTGTCCAAAAGAAATTGTCAGAATTCCATTATTATAAAGACATGCAAAATATATGGGACACCTGCTGTTTGAATTTAATAACATCTGCTTCAATAGACAGCCTTTTATTTCAAACTTGACTAATATCAGTTAATACTCACAACAACTTGGTTCAAAGCTCTATACATAATGAGCAAGAAGGAACATGCACCATTTTTCTTGAAACAAAATGTAGAAAAGAGGTCATCATCAGGAGACGTGAAGTGACTCAACACTGTCACCTACTCTCAACATAATTGGGCTAAGTTTTCATCCAGCGACGCTTCTGAACACACCTTGAACATTATTAGCAGCAGCAGATGACAAAAAATGTCAGCGTCAATGACAAAGAAAGTCTGGAAAATAATGGCAGAATATGACTAAATGGATCTCCTGTGGGTTTGATCCTATTAGCCATGCCTGCCATGCAAGGGCATCCAATTTCAGCAAGAACTGGCTGAGGTGAAAATTTGTCATTCCCCATCAAACTGATGAAACATCTGTTCCCCTGTGCTCTTTAGATATTATCAGATCGCTAACACATTAATAACAGTTAAGGGACGAGGCAGTGAAAGTAGGCTAGGATAGATGGTTAAATCATTGCAGTTGATACTTGTTATGTTTAATTGCTTTTCAAGTGTTTCCACACTAAACTGCTTGACTGTGGCCATGTATGATTGATTACTCATTTTAGATAATGAACATTTTAGATAATGATTCTTCTGTTATTGACTAGAATGAAAGAGTAGCACATACAATAGCAAGATTAATCCACCTTGTATTGATCTGAATGGCAGCTTCCTGCAATTTGGCACATTCAATCTGTTTTCCACTAATACATGCATGCAAGTGTTCAAAAACAACTCAATATTGCTAACATACCTGCCATATTAAAAAAAAGTAAGCTCATTGGCTGAACATTGCATTGGAATTTAGGACAGATTGTGGATAGAAGATCTACTGTATCCCTCAACTCAAGTGTACACTCAACTAGTGAGGTTGTTAAGATCAAATCTTACCAATTTAGTGTTCAGGTGTTAAACACACTGTAAGAACATGGCTTACATCTACATTTTCTTACCTTTGCTTGCTGTCTTTCTCACTGTCTCTTAATTTCTCCTTCTGAGCATGATCAGATGTTCCACTGCAGGGACTTTGACAATAACAAAAAGAAAATTGGAATGGAAGGCCAATTTCTGGTCAAAATTGAAATCCAAGATATTCAGATGAAAATCATTAAAAGGGGCGATGCAGTCAAAACATGGAACAATTCAGCTCGGTCTGGATGAATGCCATAGAATGTGTGATTCACATTCAGAATGATTCAACATGGAAGGTGGTAATTCATCCCATTGAGCTTGCACTGGCTTTCTGGAAGAGCTATCCAATTTTGAAAACAAAATCTCTCCTGCTCTTTCTTCACCCATTGACCAGCACATTTTTCTTTTCAAATATTTATCCAATTCCCTTCTAAAAATTAATATTAAATCTGCTTCCATCACAGTGACAGCATCATAACTCATATGTATTTTGTTCTTTCACCCTGACTTCACCTCTGATTCTTTCAGAGCCTAGATTTTAAACAGTTTGGCAAAAATGCTTTTTGGTCCAGTGATCCCTGATGGTCATCAAATATTCATCGAGCCTAATTCCATTTTCAACATTTGATGCAGTAGCCTTGAATCCTATAGTGTACCAAATGTCCATCTGTGTAGTTCCTACATGTCACAGGGCTCCTACCACTAATATCCTTTTAGGGAGTTAGTTCCAGATCCGACAACACTCTGGGTGAATATTCCTTTCCTCAAATCTCCTCTGAATCTTTGCTTCTTACCCTAAAAGTGTGCCCCCACATTACTGACCCCTGTACCAAGGTGAAAAGTTTCTCACAATCTGTCCTGTAGTGCTTACAAACATCAATCAAAAATGTGAGTTGCAAATGGATAAGTGGAAAGAGGGCAACTTTTTTTTAACATTGCTTATTAACAACCTGAGTCATTGCAGAAAAATTCACTTTTTAAGGACAAACATGAGCTCATCTATGATGAATGTTAAAAGACCTGGTCAGAATCTACAGCCTTGCTGCGTTGGAGTATACTCATAGCAAGGAAGAAAATATTCTGACTGTGGAAATAGCTGTTGGAATACTCTGCCAATTTTGAACATCTGGATGTCACGTTTGTGCTTCCTGGAGGGGACTGCTCATTATCAGCATGAGAAAACAAGCAGCAACAGGGGGCTTTCCTTTTCTTAAAAAAATCTGTCAAGTTCTGATGAGACAGCGTTTAGCTTTTTTTTTTTTGGCTCAGTGTTTCTAATGAGGAATGGAGGAAGAAAAGTTGAAGGTATGCAGCAATCCTGCAGTAATTATCCTTTCCAGGGCCTGGTTGAAAATGTGAGCAAGAATAACACCTCAATACAACAAAGTCCTATTTTACACAAAAACTTGGAATCTTAACAAAATATATAAAACTTTCCACTCTGTGCTGATCATCAACATTTCCCATTACTCTCCCCAAGTCAAGGCAGAGTCACTTAATGATAGCCTGCATCTCTGCAGTTCTCCAAAACCATTGCACCACACCAATATTCAAATTGAAACATCTGAAGGTTCTCGGTTATGGATGAAGAGGATGTAATGTCTGAGACAATCATGACAAGCCAAATGCTGAGAGCACATGTGGCTGCTAATGAACAGACATTGTCTATCAGAGCTACAGTCAAAGTTATTCTTATCATTCAATTTTTCCCAATGGGAGTTATTTTGGGAAACATTGATCCCTTGTAACATACCTTGAAATTGTGCTAAATGCCTTTCAAGTTGTTGGCAAATTTGTAATAGTGAACTTCAAACTGTTTCAGCAACAAGTTCAAAGGGGTTTATGCAGATGCACTGTACCATGAAGAATGCAACAAATTCATTGTTATTTAAGAAGAAATAGACATGTTCCTGAATGGGGCAGAAATCACATGATATAGTTCAGAAACATCCTTATAGATAATGCTTGGTATATCAAATTTTCTGCAGTAATTATCTGAGGGGAAATTGAAGAAAAATTGCTTTTTTTCCCCCCTTACAGGTCCTGTTCATTTAGTCTATATTTTTTGCCATGCCCAAAAGATTACCTGTCTTTGTAGCTGATGAGAGATGCTGGAGTGGAGGTAGGGGTGATAGACTGACAGGACAGAAGGATTTAATCAGGATTATCTGGGTCTCTTGATGTGAACTGGCTTGGTGGAAAGCTTAACTTTTGCTATGCATCAATCTGGTGTATTTGTATTTTATAGGGATATGTTCAATTGGAGAGGGGCAGGGTTGCAACACTTTTGCTACGCTGCTTTTTCCATGAACACAATTGGTGCAAGACAAATTGCAGCATTTCCCTTCATAGATGAGCTGCAGTGACAGAAGAGTGATTGAATGATGCTTTTCCCAGATGCACATTGCATTTACATCCATTCAGCTCCTCAGTGCACACCAACAGGTATATTCCTCATATAAAAACAAATTACTGTGGATGCTGGAGTTTGGAATTAACCAGAGAGCAGGAATTTACAGTAGTCTGAGTGACCTGGTTTGGTGAGATGTGCATCATAATTGGACAACAGATCCAGAGAGGCATATTTCAACATTGGGAGCAACTTGGTCTATTTCTAAGTTTTTCATCTTGAAAGCAAAAACAGGAAGAAAGATTGTTATCTGACTGGCAATCAATTGGAAAAAGGGGGAGGTACAAGATGTCCTGGGTGTCTTTGTATTCCAGTTGCTGAAAATATCATGCAGGTATAGTAGGTGGTAAAAAAGGCTATAGGCACATTAGTCTTGACAGCTTGAGGACTTCGGTGCAGGAGTTGGAATATCTTGCTACAATTGTACAGGCCCTTGGAGACAGCAAATCTGGAATATTGTTTGCAGTTTTGTTCTCCTTTTCTGGGGAAGTAAATTCTGGCTATGGAAAGAGTGCAAAGGTTTACCAGACAGATTCCTGAGATATCAAGTCTGAGGTATGAACAGAGATTAGATCAGTTAGGGCTGCAGTCACTGGAATTTGGAAGAGATGGGATCTCATAAGAACTTACAAAATTTCAACAGTACCGGAAAAGGTAAATGCAAGAAGGATGTTCCCTATGGCTATAGAGCCCAGAACAAAGGGTCACAATTTAACCATACAGGATAGGCCATTTAGGACTGAGATGGGGAGAAATTTTTGACAGAGAGCATGGGGAATTTTTTTTGCCACTGAAAGCCGTTGAGATTAAAACGTCTAAAGTTTTCAAGAAGGGTTCAGATACAATTATTAGGGTCAACATGATCAAAGGGTATGACAAGAAAATGAGAACAGGCAACTGATTTGGGTGATCAGCCATGAACATATTGAATGGTGGAGCAGGCATGAAAGGTGGAATGGCCTACTTCTGCTCCTATTTTCTATGCTTCTATAAGTAAATGGCTCTTTCATGCTGTACAGCTGCAGCTGTGCTTTCTTTGTTTGTTCCTCTTCCTCGGATCGTTCTTCCCCTATACCTGCACTAAGCATCTCATCTCTGTCATGTTGTACAATTACTTTTACTTGCATCATCAAGTTATACAACAGACAGCAATTACTTTGGTCAGCTTTAATAGATGAGGAAGGCCCTCTGGCTGAAGGTAATCCAAAGAGTGTGACCTTCAAACGGTTCCCTAATAATGTGCCCCAGAGTAACTAGTTAAATGCATCCTTATTGCATTGATATATCTCAGTTGTTTGGGGATAATTTTAGTGGAATCATTCGGCTTTGCTGCAAAGTACATTGCTGGTCTTCCAGAAACAAACATTTGTCACTTCAAGTAATGTGAGTGTCTTTGTCACAGCATATGCTTTTAAGCTGTCCAGCTTTTCAAATCTACCACAGGCCTTAATATTTATTGGAATGAGAGAATTGAAACTAAATGGTGCAGTCACATTGCTAATGGTGAAGACCCACAAGAAACAAATTACTTACATAACCCATGCATAGCTCTCAGTACAATTGTACTGGAGATGAATATTTGGCTGCATTTTTTTTTGAATGGAGGCTCAATAATTCAATTGGGTTTCTATTTTAAGCATCTGTGATCCAATTGAAAGCACTCTTACCTCAAATTTCCATGGCTCTCGGGCTTGTGCACATAAACTTAAGATGAGGGAGCATTTTATTGTTGGAGGTGATGTTTTTCAGATGACACATTAAACCAAAGTGCTATTTGGTGGACACAAAATGCCCTACAGCACAATTTAAGATTAGAGTGAGTATGGGCCACTTATTCCCAGTATCCTAACCAATACTTATCTGTCACTAAATATTAAAAATAAAATTATTTCATGAAAATATAAAACACAAAATTACGACAGACATTCTAGTTATCATTTCCTTGCTGTTTGTAGGAGTTTAATGTACGTAAGTTGGCTACCACGCTTCCCATATTATAACAGTGACTACATTTCGAAAAGTATTTCACTGGCTCTTAAACATAGGGAGACATCTTGTCACTGTGGAAACATGATATTATTGCAGGTTTTCCTTTCCTTTCTTTTATTTCTGCAAATTAATTGAAAATCTAATATAATTGGCAAAGCCCTTGACCATGTTGCAAATAAGACCAAACAGGTTTCGGGCTTTAGCCCAATTCCTCAGATGTAAAGTGGAGTTTAAACTCAGTCAATTACTATCAGCATTAAACTTACAAAACAGAAGCAAAGCATTAAGAATTTGGCAATCTCAAATCAGTAAATAAGACCTGTGTTCTACTATGTTGCTGATGCTAAGTGCCTGGCAAGAACATATCATTTGTCAAATGCCCGAATCAACATGACTAGCTAGTTACCACTAATACTATCTCTTCTTGCTGGATATGCCCCATGACTGAGAAATGGGACAAATGGATCTCAACATTTACCTGACTGTTACTTATCATTTTCAGGGTCCACCTAACTGTACCTTATCACAACTTATTAGTTGAAACAAATAAATACAGCCTAAAAGGGACCCTGTTATGGTGCAGTGGTAGGATCATTACCTCTGGACCAAGAGGCTTAGGTTCAAGTCTCATCTACTCCAGAAGTATACAATAATGTCTCTGAACAGGTTGGTTCAAACAATAGATTAAAAAAACAGAAATACAGCATAGAAGAAGGGGCCCTCTTTTGGTGCAGTGGAAGTGTCCCAACCACTGGACCAAGAGACCTGGGTTCAAGACCCACCTGCTCCAAAGGTGTGGAATTGCATCTCTGAACTGTTTCAATTAGGAAAAATATTATATATATAATATTGCATAAAAGAAGAGCATTTAGCCTTTAACACCTGAGTGATCCAATTAGTCCTATCCCCTATTCTTTCCCTGTCGCACTGCAATATTTTTCCTTTTTGGTATACCCAGAATAGTCACTGGTCAAAGGGCTGATCTAATGCAGAATTACATCTTTATGTCCTGGCAAGGCAACTGGGAAATTTCAGATCATGTAATTTGGTAAACCTGGAAATGAAAAGGTTATCTCATGATTTACAACTACAAAATTATTGAACCAATGTCAAAAAACATCCAATTCATTTAATGCCCCATCCAATACTCTTTAAGGAAGGCAATTGGCTGCCATTACACAGCCTGTTATGTATGTTACTCCTGAAGCACTGCAATGTGGCTGACTCTCAAGCTCACTTAGACATAGCCTAGCAAAGCCATTCAATTGTCTAGTTAGGGGCTAGAAACTACCTTCGAGATTTATCAGCAATGGGCAAAAACTGGTGATCTTGCCATTGAAGCCTATGCCCTGTGAATGAATTGTACAAAGTCTAACATACTTTTATAATTGCTTTTATATCTACTCACAGCAGCCTTTCAGGAACCATACAACGAATGGTTGCATATATTTTTGTTTTTACTTCTTTGGCTCCTTAGCAAATTACCTTTAATTGCTACTGAAATAGAAAGTTTCACTTCGTTTACTCTGGAAGAACCCTGTGAGCCTTGAAAATATAATACTCCAAATAAGAAGTAAGAGAGTGATACAGAAAAGAGACAAGCAAACACCAAGCCAAACTTCAATGTATTTATGTTTTATATATAGGAATATCAAAGAAGTACGATTCCCCAAAATTGTTTAATAAATTATTGAAAAAGAGAATTTTCCAGCTTTGTGATTTCTGTCCTTTGCAAATTTGCTAAGGTCCACATCCATTAAATTTCGTCAATTTGATACCTCTGCTCACTAGTCAGTGATCGGTGCCTCTTTGTAAACCTTTCGAGAAAGCCCTTTCTAGACCTGCAAAGTCATTAGCAAATATGGTGTTTAAAGCTAAATAAATCCACTATAAATTATAGAGTGATTTGGCAAGTTGTGCAAATTGGTATCTATATTGACTTTATGGATCATCATTGTGAGGATTTAGAAGCTTTTCTCTGTGCAAAACATAACGTGACTGAAATATGTCTTTTAGCTCTTGCTAAATAGTGGAGCATCAAACAGATGCATCAGCAACAATCAGTTAAAATCTGTATAAAATTTTAACTTACCTATAACTCGAATAGCGTTGCAAGATGCCACAATTGAAGCAGCTGATGAAAGAAAGTGGAATATTTGAGTGGCAGGAAAATTAAATTCATTTTCACCTTAAAAGTCCATGGTATCTACAGTGCTCTTGTTAAATAGACTGCCTGTGAATTTTTGAGAATAAGAGATCAAATCACATAAAACAACAATTTCCCCAACAGTAATTGATAACAGTAGACTTCGATAGACAAGTTAATCTAATATTCTGCTTGATAAAAGCAAAGTATTCCAATAGTTTGCCTATCAAATATTAAAAAAAATCTCAAAATCCGGCATCAGATAACGAGGTCTGATTATCTGCAGGAAGACAGCAGGGTAAACTGAAACATATGGCACACACATGATTAATTCACTTATGAGGGGTTTAATAAGGACTTTTGAACATCTGTTGCAACGACAGATGAAATTCCCTTCATTATTGAACTTTATTCTAAGGTGTGAATTTTAATGAACAAAGAACAGAATGTGTACTGGCAAATTTCAATAGCATAAATAGCTCTGAAGTAGGAGCTAGCATTCAAGGGGTCTTCTTAATCCGAACTTTGCATTAAGGCACTGAGTCGAGAAAGACACCCACCAGCTTCAGATAAATAGAACTTGGCCAAATCAGTCTTTGGATTGTCAATTGAATGTAGCAAGCATTTGAAACAGACCTCAGACATAGACTTCTGCCTCTTTTCCTCAGTTCCAGATCTGACAGTGCTTCAGAGCTAAGCATGAAATGTTTTCCAGGTTGATTTAGCAAGTGTCGGCAACTACTCACATGTCAGGCACAGATTAAATTTTTTTCTTTCCTGGCCATTTTCAAACCCATGACTTGTTGAAGTCACAAATGAGACCTGACTTGCTTCTGTTAAAAAATAGTGATTCTTCTCTATTTGCAAGTATAAACAGTGCAAATTTAATCCAGTAGGGAGCAAATAAAATCTACACTTCGCATACACACAGCAATCTGCAACGGGAACAGATACTTCTTCATCAATATTTTGTTCAAACCTATTTCTTCTATGCATGCAAACAATGTTGAATGCAATGGAAACAACTCAGGGAGGCACATGGTCCACTGGTGAGATATTTTTAGTTCAAATAGCAAAACCTAGTTGTTTGTGGCTTTGAGCTACGTACAGCATTTTTAACATTTTGTCCAATTTTCAAACAAAAACAGTCCAAAATCAATGGCCTGGAATTCATTGGATCATATTAACACGGATAATTTGCAACACAAGACTCAATACCCTCACTAATTCTGTGAAACGGAGTATAAAGCAGAAATTTCTGGCAATTTCCACTTGTTAACTAGTTCAAAGAGTTACAAATCACTTGGTAGTCCTGGACAGCACATTTTCAGAGTGCAGAACAGGCCCAATAATGCATAATAAGGTTGCAGAATGGAAATTAAAATGTAAACTGATTAAGAGTCATAGAATTTTACAGCATGTAAACAGGACCCTCAAACCATCATATCATTGCCAGTTCTCTCTAGTGCTGTATTCCAGCACTTGGCCGTATGCTTGGATGCTGTGGCACTCCAGGCTATCATCTAAACACTTTTTCAATGTTGCGATATTTTCTGCCTCTACCACACTCTCAGGCAGTGAGTTCCAGATAACCATTAGCCTCTGAGTGAAAAACATCTTTCCTAAATCACCTCTTAACCTCCTGCCCTTTACCTTAAATCAATTTCCCCTACTTATTGACTCCTGAGGGGAAGCATATCTTCCTATCAATCATATCTATGTCCCTCCTAATTTTGTATTCGTCACTCAAGTCCCTCCTCAACCTTCACTGCTCCAAGGAAAACAGCCCCAGCCAATCTACCTGAAATGCTTAAGACAGGTAACATCCTGATGAATCTCCTCTGAACCCTTTCTAATGCAACCAAATCCTTCTGACAGTGTGGTGACCAGAACTGCACATAATTAAAGCCTAACTAACCTAATATACAGCTCCATCATAACCTCCCTGCTTTTGTATTCAATGACTCAACTAATAAAGACAAGTATCCCAAAAGTCAGCAGGAAATTGAGGACAAAGAGAAAGAGAGATCTTAGGTATATGTAACAATAATAGGATTGTAATAGTAGGGGATTGCAAATTTCCAAACATAGATTCAGACTGTCATAGTATTAAGGGCTTGGATGGCGAGGAAATTGTTAAATGTGTTCAAGAAAATTTTCTTCATCAAAATGTAGATGCACCTACTAGTTTCTCTCAAGAAATAAAGCAGGGAAAGTGGCTGGAGTGTTAGTGGAGGAGCACTTTAGGAGCAGAGATCCTTATTCTATTAGATTTATAACAGTTGTGGAAAAGTATGGGCCTTGTGAATAAAAATCAAAGCTCTTAATGGGAATAAGGCAATTTTGACAGTATGAGACAGGAACTTTCAAAAGTTGATTGCAGTCGTCTGTTTGCAGGTAAAGGGACAACTGGCAAGTGGGAGGCTTTTAAAAGTGAGATAATGCAAGTTCAGGGGCATTAACATTCCTGTTAGAGTGAAGGATAAGGCCAGTAAGAGTAGGGAACAATGCCTTGTGACCAGTGGTACTTTACAGGGATTGGTGCTGGATCTATTGTTTTATTTGTCATCCATAGAAATAATTTGGATGAAGATTTAGGCAACATGGTAAGTGTGTTTGCATATGATACCAAAATTGGTGGCATTGTCAACAGTGAAGAAGGTTATCTAAAATTACAACGGGATCTTGATCAATTGGAGCAATGGGATGAGGAGTCACAGATGGAGTTTAATTTGGATAAATGTGAAATATTGCATTTTGGTAAAACTAATAAGAGCAATACTTACACAATTAATGAAAGGTCCCTGGGTAGTGTTGTGGAACAGAAAAACTGAGGGGTTCTGGTACATAATTCTTTGAAAGTTGCATCACAGCTAGCCAGGGTGGTTAAGAAGATGTTTATTAAGCTTGCCTTCGTTGTTCAGATCATTGAGTGTAGGAATTGGGATGTCATGTTGAGGTCGCACACAATGTTGCTGAGGCCACTTTTGTGCAGTTCTGGTCACCCTTCTATGGGAAGAATATTATTAAATTGGAGAGGATTCAGAAAAGATTTACAAGCGTGTTGCTAGGGCTAGAAGGTTTGAATTATAAGAAGAGGCTGGATAGGCTGAGACTTTTTGCACTTGAGCACAAGAGTTTAGAGATGACTTTGCAGAGATTTGTAAATCATGAAGGGCATGTATAAAGTGAATAACAGAGGTCTTTTCCCCAGGGTCAGGGAATTCAAAATGAGGGGACTTTTTTTTAAGTTGAGAAGAGAAAGATTTAAAAGGGGCCTAAGGGACAACTTTTTCACACAGTGGATAGTGCTCTTGTAGAATAAGCTGCCAGAAGAAGTGCTAGATACAGGTGCAATTACATTTTAAAAATAGTTGGATAGGTACATGAATAGGAAATGTAAGCAAGTGGGACTAGTTTAGTTTGGGGAACTTGGTTGGCTAGATGATTTAGACTAAAGGTTCAGTTTCCATGCTGTATTACTCGATGACTTTATCCTAAATGCTTTCAGATTGATCCAATCAACCTATCCTGTTGGATCAAGAATTTATAGATACACTCACAATGATCCCTCTGATCCTCTGTATTAGTTATGGTCCTACTATTCATTGTGTACTCCCTTACCTTGTTAATCTTCCCAAAATGCATCATATCATACTTTTCAGGATTAAACTTTGACATTCTTCTGCCCATTTGACTTTTTTTTATTCATTCCTGGGATGAAGTCATCACTGCCTAGGTCAACAATAAATGTCCATGCCTAATTGCTCAGAGGGCAGCCAAGACCTAACCACATTGTTGTTGGCTGGAGTCACATGCAGACCAGACCAGGTAAGATGGCAGTTTCCTTCCCTAAAGAAAATTAGTGAACCAGATGGGCTTTTTTGACACTTGACTAGCCCATCTATATCATTTCATTGACTCGGGCTTTCCTTCTTGCTGTTTAACATACCACCAATTTGCATTACTTCTGCAAACTTATTGACCATTCCTAATACATTAACGTCAAAATCATTAATACAAACTATAAAGAGCAAAGAAGCCAGCAACACATCTTGCAGTATACTCGTGGACACAGTCACAGTAATAACCTATGGCCATCACTCTCTGTCCCCTAACATGGGCCAACTTTTGGATCCAATTTGTCAAATTGCCCTAGTTCCCACGGACTCTTACTTACTTGACTGCTTTCAAATTTGAGACTTTGTAAAAAGCCTTATGAAAGCCATGTAGACTATATACACTGCATTACCCTCATCCACACATCTAGTCACCTCCTTAGGAGACACAATCAAATCTGTTCGATATGATCTTGCCCCTGACAAAGTGGTCCTGACTATCTTTGATTAATCCTTGCCTTTCCAAGTAGAGATCAATTTTTCCCTCAGAGGTATTCCAATAGTTTCCTTACCATGAATTAATTGGCCTGATGTACCCTTGTTAATCCTAATCACATTTAAGACTGTAAGACCAGAAGATGTAGGAGTAGAATTCGACCATCCAGCCCATCAACTCTGCTTTGCTTTGATCATGGCTGATATGTTTCCCAACTCTATTCTTATGCCTTCACCCATAACCTCTTATCCCCTCACAAATCAAGAACCTATTTGTTTCTGTGTTAAAGACATTCGGTGGCTTGGCCTCCACAGCTCTGTAACAATGAGTTCCACAGATTCACCACCCTCTGGCTGAAGAAATTGCTTTTCATCTCAATTCTAAAGGATCGTGCCTTCACTCTGAGTCTGTGCCTGCAGATTCTAGTCTCTCCTACCACAGACAGCTTCTAGATGCCCTTCTATTGAGGCCTCTCAGTATTCTGTAAGTTCCAATGAGATACTCCCTCATCCTTCTGAATCCCATAGAATACAGACCCACGGTGCTCAACCACTCCTCATCTGATAAGACTTTCATTCCCAGGCTCTTCCTTGTAACCCTCCTCTGGATAGCCCCCAAAACCAACACATCCTTCCTTACAGACAGAGCCCAAAACTGCTCACAATAATCCAGTGACAGTCTGACAACCTTACACAGCGTCAGCAGTACATTGCTGCACTTGCATTCCGGATCTATCAAAATGAATTCTAACATTCTATTTGACTTCCCGCTTGCCAACTGAACCTCCATATTAATCTTAAGAGAATCCTGAATTAGGACTCTGAGGTGCCTTTGTGCTTCAGATTTCCAAAGCCTTTAGCCATTCCAGCCAAAGTCCATACTTTTCCACATTCTATTCTATCTGCCACTCCTTTGCTCATCTCCGTAGCATGGCCAAGTCCTTCTGCAGTGTCCGCACTTCCTCAACACTACCTGCTCCTCCACCTATCTTTATGTCATCTACAAATGTTGCAACAATGCCTCAGCGCTTTCCTCCAGATTATTGATGTCTGGTGTGAATAGTTTGCCTTGTGCTAGTCAGCCAATCCTCTACACATGCCAATATATTGGGCCTCCATGGCTTCTGACCTTATTTCACACCCTCTTGTGCAGTACCTTGTCAAACGTTTTTTGGAAATACAAATAGATCACATCCACTGGCTCTCCTTTTTCTAACATGTTCATCACCACCTTCAAGAATTCTAACAGATTTGTTGAGCGTAACATTTTATTTGATGAAGCCATGCTGGTGCAGCCCTATTATTCTGTGCACTTCGAAGTACTCCACAATCTCATCCGCAATAATGGACTCTAAATCTTAGTAATGACTGAGGTCAGGCTAACCGGCCTATACTTTCCTGACTTCTGCTTCCTTTGTTTTCTTAAAAAGGGGATTACATTAGTCATTTTTCAGTCCTCTGGGGCAATCCCCAACTCCAGTGATTTCTAAAAGTTCATCACCAATGCCTCCAAAATGTCCTCAGCTTTCTCCTTCAGAGATCTGGGTGTAGTCCAGGTGATTTATTCACCTTCAGGCCCTTCAGCTTCCCCAGCAACTTCTCCCTAGTGATGTTCATTACAATCACCTCTGACTCTCTTGAAGGTCAGGTATGCTGCAGCTGTCTTCTATGGCAAAGACTGATGCAAATTACCTATTCAGTTCCTCCGCTATTTCTTTGTTGCCTTTTGATACTTATTGAGCCTTATTTTCCAGCAATCCCGTGTCCATTCCTGCCTCTCTCTCTTACCTTTTATATATGTGAAACAAATCTTTTGGAATTTTTTTATATGTTACTAGCTACCTTAACCTTATATTTCACCTTCTGCCCTATATTACTTTTTCAGTTGTTCTCTGCTGTTTTTAAAGGCTTCCCAATCCTTTGGCTTCCTTTTGATCTTCACCACTTTGTATGCTTTCTCTTTTGCTTTAGTACTATCCCTGACTCCCCTTGTCAACCAAGGCTGGTGCCTCATCATATTCTTAGTATGTTTCTTTTCCCTTGGGATGAATTTCTGCTGTGCCTTCTGAATTATAGTCAGAACTTTCTGCCATTGCTGCTTCACTACTAGGCTCCTCTTCTAATTAACTCTGGCCAGCACCTACCATGTGTCTTTGTAGTTACCTTTACACGATTATAATACCCTTACCCCTGATTCAAGCTTCTCCCTCTGAAACTGCAGGGTGAATTCTATCATATTATGGTCACTACCACCCGAGAGAATTTCTTCACCTTAAGCTCCCTAATCGAGTCAGCCTTATTATACAACAAAAAGTCTGGAAATGCCTGTTCCATTGTCGACCTTACCAAAAGCTGCCCCAAAATAAATCTTGTAGACATTCCATGAATTCCATTTCATGGGATATGCTACCAAACTGACATTCCCAGCCCAACTGGGAAGTCCCCTCTGATTATTGTAATAAGGCCTCTCTTACATGCCTTTTCTATCTCCTGATTTATGTTCTTCCCCAAGCTCAGTGGTTAACACTGCTGCCTCACAGCGCCAGGGACCCGGGTTTGATTCCACTTTCAGACAACTGTCTGTGTGGAGTTTGCACATTCTCCCCATGTCTGTGTGGGTTTCCCTCAAGTGCTCCGGTTTCCTCCCACAGTCCAAAGATGTGCAGGTTAGGTGGATTAGCCATGCTAAATTGCCCGTAGTGTTCAGGGTTGTGTAGGTTGAGTGGGTTATAGGAGGGATGGGTCTGGGTGGGATGCACTGATGGTCAGTGTGGACTTGTTGGGCTGAAGGGCTTGTCTCCACACTATAGGAATTCCATGATTTCTATGATAATCTGATGACTGCAAGGAGGCTTGTATACAACTCCCATCAGGACTTTTTCTCATTGCAGCTCTTAAACTCTACCCATGCAGATTCTATGCCTTCACAGCCTATATTGCCTCTTGTTATTGATTTAATTTCATTTCTTCCTAACAAGGCAACACTGCCCATCCTTCCAATAGGATCCCCTTGCAGTCAAGTCTCTGTAATGTCCAGAAGATTGTATTCACCAATCTTAATCTGTTCTACAAGCTCATTTACCAGTTTCATATACTGTGTGCATTTAAGTACAACAATTTCAGTCTTGCATTGACTGCCCCTTTTCTCACTGTTGTCACTTTGTCTGCTTTGCATGAAGTTAGATTCCTGACTTTTTTCACAATTTTTGTCCTAATACTTTATTCTGGAAACTTTAATAACGTTTCCTTAGCCTCCCTGCACTTTAACTTGGTCCATAAATTTCCATGCCACTGAACACCCAACGCCCCACCCCCACACTATTTAGTGTAAAGCCCTATCCACAGCCCTTGTTTTGCAAAGCACCAAATGTCATGCAGGTCCCAGAATGATTCAAGTGGAATACATCCCATCTGAACAGTTCCCTCCTTCCCAACCACTGGTGCAAATGTCCCATGAATTCAAACCACTTTCTCCCACAGCAAACTTTAAGCCATGTACTTGCCTCTTTAATATAATAAAATGTGAGGCTGGATGAACACAGCAGGCCAAGCAGCATCTCAGGAGCACAAAAGCTGACGTTTCGGGCCTAGACCCTTCATCAGAGAGGGGGATGGGGGGAGGGAACTGGAATAAATAGGGAGAGAGGGGGAGGCGGACCGAAGATGGAGAGTAAAGAAGATAGGTGGAGAGGGTGTAGGTGGGGAGGTAGGGAGGGGATAGGTCAGTCCAGGGAAGACGGACAGGTCAAGGAGGTGGGATGAGGTTAGTAGGTAGCTGGGGGTGCGGCTTGGGGTGGGAGGAAGGGATGGGTGAGAGGAAGAACCGGTTAGGGAGGCAGAGACAGGTTGGACTGGTTTTGGGATGCAGTGGGTGGGGGGGAAGAGCTGGGCTGGTTGTGTGGTGCAGTGGGGGGAGGGGATGAACTGGGCTGGTTTAGGGATGCAGTGGGGGAAGGGGAGATTTTGAAACTGGTGAAGTCCACATTGATACCATATGGCTGCAGGGTTCCCAGGCGGAATATGAGTTGCTGTTCCTGCAACCTTCGGGTGGCATCATTGTGGCAGTGCAGGAGGCCCATGATGGACATGTCATCAAGAGAATGGGAGGGGGAGTGGAAATGGTTTGCGACTGGGAGGTGCAGTTGTTTGTTGCGAACTGAGCGGAGGTGTTCTGCAAAGCGGTCCCCAAGCCTCCGCTTGGTTTCCCCAATGTAGAGAAAGCCGCACCGGGTACAGTGGATGCAGTATACCACATTGGCAGATGTGCAGGTGAACCTCTGCTTAATGTGGAATGTCATCTTGGGGCCTGGGATGGGGGTGAGGGAGGAGGTGTGGGGACAAGTGTAGCATTTCCTGCGGTTGCAGGGGAAGGTGCCGGGTGTGGTGGGGTTGGAGGGCAGTGTGGAGCGAACAAGGGAGTCACGGAGAGAGTGGTCTCTCCGGAAAGCAGACAGGGGTGGGGATGGAAAAATGTCTTGGGTGGTGGGGTCGGATTGTAAATGGCGGAAATGTCGGAGGATAATGCGTTGTATCCGGAGGTTGGTAGGGTGGTGTGTGAGAACGAGGGGGATCCTCTTGGGGCGGTTGTGGCGGGGGCGGGGTGTGAGGGATGTGTCGCGGGAAATGCGGGAGACGCGGTCAAGGGCGTTCTCAATCACCGTGGGGGGGAAGTTGCGGTCCTTAAAGAACTTGGACATCTGGGATGTGCGGGAGTGGAATGTCTTATCGTGGGAGCAGATGCGGCGGAGGCGGAGGTTTGAATTCACCTTCCCCTGCAACCGCAGGAAATGCTACACTTGTCCCCACACCTCCTCCCTCACCCCCATCCCAGGCCCCAAGATGACATTCCACATTAAGCAGAGGTTCACCTGCACATCTGCCAATGTGGTATACTGCATCCACTGTACCCGATGCGGCTTTCTCTACATTGGGGAAACCAAGCGGAGGCTTGGGGACCGCTTTGCAGAACACCTCCGCTCAGTTCGCAACAAACAACTGCACCTCCCAGTCGCAAACCATTTCCACTCCCCCTCCCATTCTCTTGATGACATGTCCATCATGGGCCTCCTGCACTGCCACAATGATGCCACCCGAAGGTTGCAGGAACAGCAACTCATATTCCGCCTGGGAACCCTGCAGCCTAATGGTATCAATGTGGACTTCACCAGTTTCAAAATCTCCCCTTCCCCCACTGCATCCCTCAACCAGCCCAGTTCATCCCCTCCCCCCACTGCACCACACAACCAGCCCAGCTCTTCCCCCCCACCCACTGCATCCCAAAACCAGTCCAACCTGTCTCTGCCTCCCTAACCGGTTCTTCCTCTCACCCATCCCTTCCTCCCACCCCAAGCCGCACCCCCAGCTACCTACTAACCTCATCCCACCTCCTTGACCTGTCCGTCTTCCCTGGACTGACCTATCCCCTCCCTACCTCCCCACCTACACCCTCTCCACCTATCTTCTTTACTCTCCATCTTCGGTCCGCCTCCCCCTCTCTCCCTATTTATTCCAGTTCCCTCCCCCCATCCCCCTCTCTGATGAAGGGTCTAGGCCCGAAACGTCAGCTTTTGTGCTCCTGAGATGCTGCTTGGCCTGCTGTGTTCATCCAGCCTCACATTTTATTATCTTGGAATCTCCAGCATCTGCAGTTCCCATTATCTCTGATACTTGCCTCTTTAACCTTGTCGACCCTGTGTCAATTAGCTTGTTACTCAAGTAGTAATTCAGAGATTAGTACCCTTTTGGTTCTCCTTCCTAATTTAGCCACTAGTTGCTCATATTCCCTCAGCAGATCCTGTTTCCTCTTACTGCTTATATCACCTATGTGGACCACGACAACTGGATCTTTCCCCTCCCACTCCAATTTTTTCTGCAGCTCAGATGAGACATCCTGAACACAAGTACAACAGACAACTAGCCACAAAGAACAGTGTTTATTTAGTAAAGCAGTTGATAAGGTTCCCCGTGGTAGGCTGATGGAGCAAGTGAAGCTGCATGGGGTCCAGGGTGTACTAGCTACACTGATAGAGAACAGGAGACAGAGAGTTCTAGTGGAAGGGAGTTTCCCAAAATGAAGAACTGTGACCAGTGGTGTCCCACAGGGATCCGTGTTGGGACCACTGTTGTTTGTGATATACATAAATGATCTGGAAGAAGGTATAGATGGTCTGATTAGCAAGTTTGCAGATGGCACTAAGATTGGTGGAGTAGCAGATTGTGAAGGGGACTGTTGGAGAATGCAGCTGACTATAGATAGATTGGAGAGTTGGGCATAGATACGGCAGCTGGATTTCAATCCATGCAAATGAGAGTTGATGCATTTTGGAAGATCCAATTCAAGAGCGAACTATACAGTAAATGGAAAATCCCTTGGGAAAATTATTGCACAGAGAGACCTGGGTGTTCGGGTCCATTGTACCCTGAAGGTGGCAATGCAGGTCGATAGAGTGGTCAAGAATGCCTATGGCATGCTTCCATTCATCGGACAGAGCATTGAGTACTGGAGTTAGGAGGTCATGTTGCAGTTGTATAGGACTTTGGTTCAAGCACATTTGGAATACTGCGTACAGTTCTGGTCGCCACATTACCAAAAGGATGTGGATGCTTTAGAGACGGTGCAGAGGAGGTTCACCAGGATGTCGCCTGGTATGGAGGGTGCTAGCTGTGAAGAAATGTGGAGTAGTTTAGGATTATTTACATTCGAAAGACACAGGTTGAGAGGGACATGATTGAGGTCTACAAAATCATGAGAGGTATCAAAAGGGCGGATAGCAAAAAACTTTTTCTCAGAGTGGGGGACTCAGTTGCTTGGGGTCATGATTTCAAGATGAGAGGGGAAAGGTTTAAGAGAGATATGCATGGAAAGCTCTTTACACAGAGGATGGTGGGTGCCTGGAATGTGTTGCCAGCGTAGGTGGTAGAGGCAGGCATGATGGCATCATTTAAGATGTATCTAGACAGATACATCAATGGGCAGGGAGCAGAGCGATTCAGATCCTTGGAATATAGGTGACAGGTTTAGATAGATGATCTGGATTGGCGCAGGCTTGGAGGGCCAAAGGGGCTGTTCTTGTGTTGTAATTTTCTTTGCTCTTTGTTCTTTGCTCCTATTCTCTTGGCTATACTATCCGCAACTACAACTACATTTCTTTTCTCTCCCCCACCTTGAATATCTCCAGGTACCATATTGCTAGGATCAGCTTGCTCATCTTCCCTAAATTCTCTGCTGTCATCCACATAGGGAGCAAGAATTTCAAACTTGCTAGATAAATTTAAGGACTGAGGTTCCTTCAGCACTGGCTTTCTAATCTCTTAATCTGCCACACCTGCCTGTCTCTGAACATTGACCAAATTTGAGGTAGATAATCTAAGGCTTGTGGCTGCGTCCTGAAACATAGTGTCCAGGTAACTCTTGCCTCCCTGATGTTTCATCATTTTCAAAGCTCATCTCACCTTGGCCGCAGTTCCTCAAGCAACCAACATGTGGTACAAATGTGGTCACTATGAGCCACAACGTTGTCCACCAGTTCCCACATCAAGCAGGTAAAATACATCATCTAGCCCTGAATCTCCAGTCTTTTAGCCTGTAAACGATTAATATTTTTCTTATTTATCTTCAATCTGCAAGTAAGCAATCACTGTCAATCAAATTAGCATTTACCAATCAATGAACTTACAGTTTTCCTGTGATGTCACTCTTTCTTTTATGCCGGGCCCCTGAACCTTGGCTTCAATTTATCCTGCTAAAATAAAACTTGCCCACTATGAGCCAAAAAAGCTAGCAAAAGACACCTCTTCCCCTCTGCACCAAATTCACACACTACCTCAAAGTCCCTGAACAACATACTTACTCAGGCTGTGTCACACTTTTGATGTGATCTCTCCTTCCTGGCAATTCAAAACCTACTTGGCAAATATCTAAAGTGCATCTTGTAGATTGTAATCACTGCTGCTGCTGAGCAGGGGTTGTTTGTGGATGTGATACCAGTCAAGCAGGCTGCATTGTTCTGGATGGTGTAAAGTGTTTTGAGTGTTGTTGGAGTTGCACTTATCCAGGCAAGTGAGGGAGTATTCCATCACAATCCTGACTTTTGCCTTTTTAACAGATTTTATGGAGTCAGGAGGTGAGTTTCTCACTGCAATATTCCTAAGTTTTGATGTGCTGTTGCAGCAGTGTATTTATTTGGCAAATCCAGTTGATTTTCTGGTCAATGACAACCCTCAGGTTGTTGAGATGGTAATACCATTGAATGTCAAGCATGATAATTAGCTTTTCTCTTGTTGGAGATACTCATTGCCTGGCATTTGTGCAGTGTGAATTTGACTTCCCACTTGTCAGCTCAAGCCTGATATTGGCCAGGTCTTGTTTTATTTGAATATGGACTGTTTCAGTATCTGAGGAGCCATGAAGAGTACTGAACATTGTGCAATGATCAGTGGCCACCCCCACTTGTGACCTTAAGCTGGAGGGAAGGTCATTGATGAAGCAGCAGAAGGTGTACCCTGAGGAACTCCTACAGAGGTGCCCTGGAGCTGAGATAACTGAACTCCAACAAGCACAACGACCTTCCTATGTGCCAAGTATGACTCCAGCCAGCAGGGAGTTTGCCCCCTGCTACTCATTGATTCCAGTTTTGCTAGGGTTCCTTGGTGCCACACTTGGTTGAATGCAGATTTAATGGCAAGGGCTGTCACTCACTCACTACCTTTTCTTCCAACATTTCTTTTTATTCAACCCCAATTTCACTATTTTCCATAGTAGGATTTAAACCCATATTCCCCAAACATTAGCCTGGGGTTTGGAATTACTGTTCCTGTCACATTACCATTATTCTGACTCCCTTGTTCTTCCTCTTTATTTGTCATAATGATACAGAAAAATTTGTATCCACAGAGAAAGACATTGCAGCCACTTAATCTTCTGAGAAAAGGGAGGGGGAAGAAAGGGATATTGACAAAGGTCCAAATGTATTAGATGCAGAGATTGACGATCTCTTTGGCAACCAGAGTGTCAATTTCTATGTCTAAATCAAAATCAAAAATGTACTGCCTGAAAAATGATTTTAGAACTGCAGGAACGTAGTAACATAAAAATAGAAGCCAGAAGAAAGAATCGGCCATTCAGTCCTTTGAGCCTGCTGTGCTATTAAATATGATCATGGCTGACCCTCTAACCCAAAGACATTTTCCCACTTTCTCCTTGATGGCTTCAAAATCTATGAATATTATCTCTCTCTTTCTGGAATATATTCAATGACTTGGCCTCCACAGCCTCCTGCGGAGGAGAATTCCACATGTTAAGTACACTTTGAGTGAAGAAATGTTCCCTTATCTCAATAATAAATCTTGAATCCTGAGGCTGTGCACTTTGGTTCTAGACACCATAACATAACCACGAAAAACATTTTCCCTTCATCTAGCCTCTCCAGTCCTATTAGAATTTCCCATGTTTAAATCAGATTGCGGCTCATCCTTCTAAACTCTCCTGAGTACATACAAATTTTCATCATTCAACCGACCCGCCATCCCCCTTATCAACCTAGTGAATCTACTCTACACTCATTCTATGATAGGTATGTCCAACCTTAGGTAGTGAGACCAAATCTTCATGCAGTACTCCTGATGTGGTCTCGCCAAGGCCCAAATATCAGTAGTACAACGTCCTTAATTCTGAACTCAAGTCCGTCTGCAAAAAAGGCCAACATACCCTTTGCCTTCCTAATTGCTTGCTGCACATGCCTGAAAAATAAAGCTGCAAGACAGGACACTTCTTCCATGTCCGAACCTGATCAATTATCTTGGAAGAACCTTGCATGTTTAGGTACCTTTCATGACATCAGGATGTTCCAGAGAGCCTCACAGCCAAATAAATGTAATACTGTCTATTTATCTGTGATACAGATCCATCTGTATCTCAGTTCAGGTACAATTAGAAATGTCAAGAATAAATTCATGCACATTCAATGCCAGCATAAATGAAGAAAATGCAAACTCTTCGATCAGTTCTATTCAACAGTGCAACATTAAAGAAGTGTGGTATTTTGACAAACCTAACACAGCAGTAAGTGATTGAAAGTTTTTTGTTAGAGCGACTTCACAAACATAAATGGCCTATGAAAGTCTATATTATTCCGGCACTGAGTTTAAACAGAAGCAAAGAATAGGAGCTAACAATAATACAGGTAAATTTCAATTGACTGCCTGCATCACATATTGTTAGTAAGTTTAAAATATGTATGCCTGGTGTGTATCTACACATGTTAAAGACTGGTTTTAGACAGGGCCTAATGAAGGTAATAATTGTTATTAGAAAGATGAAACTTCAACACATCTGGATTGAAATCCCAAATTCAAATGATGGCAGCAATGAGCTCCAAATTCCTATCGCATCCATGTTCAAGAGCGAATGTTTCAAGAATAGGTTAATAATTCAGCGATAGGGTCATAATTCAACTTTATTTCAAATTGAACCAATGATTTATTTAATCCTGAGGGAGATCAGGGATAGGACTTAAATCCACCTCCCATATGGCTACTAAAATGTTTATAATGATATAGCATGCTGTTATATACCAGAACAAAAAAAATGTATGCAGCAATTGATTTCAAAGGAAACAATTATTGCACAGATGAGTTCACTGATGGGAACTGGATATATGTGGGTTGGATTTCTTGGAAGAGGAAGACCTCATAACTCACCAACGACAAGGTACATATTACTATGCAGAGAAATTTGACGTTTGTCAATTTAAGAGAGTCATAATTGCCTGATCTGTTTTTATAGATACTTATTACAGCCTTTGGGTCATATTTCCTTCACTCAGAATTATTGTTTTATTGGATTATTAATCTTGTTTCATATCATACAATTGAGTTGTCATTTTTTAAATTCCCATGCAGTCTGAATAAAACTGCACTTTTCAATAACAAAAATTGTAATGATGGTTGGTTAAAGATATTCTGCATTCTTCATCTTATTCATTATCCTTATATATTATGCATAAAGTCGGATTGTCTGATGCACACATTATTTTAGGACTGGTAACAAACAGGGAAGGTCAAAGGATGTCAGGACTCCTACTACCAGGAAGGAAGATTTTACTTCCCAACTCATCATTCAGGCAGGGATGTTGTATAACACAACAAGATCATTCAAAGAAGTTAGGATGATTTATCACTAAGCTTTCCAGCTCACATTTTTGATAATGAATCTTCCATGTCAAATTGTCTCAAATTGACTCAAATACGTCTTAAATGTCAAACAGCATTTCAGGATCTGAAATTATTATAGCCAGCTTCATGACTGAACATGGAAAAGGGTCAAACCTGCTGAGAGTCACAGCCTTGCACTTGCTGTCAACTCCCCGTGCCTTCCTCCAGCCCCACCAAATAACCCAAAAAACTCAAACTCAGCAGAGTCATTTGAAATCAACGTGGGATTCACAATCTGACAGAGTAGACATAAGTGCTCTTGCAGGGTAGACAATGTTTGTACATCAGTAATGCTCCAACATTTATTTTAATTGCCTACTTCATTAAACTGTACAAAAAGGTTATCAGTGTCACTGAGAGTTTAAGAAATCATTTTTCTGAAGGACTCCTCTCATCAATTGCTCATCTGCTGGAAGCAGTAACATCAAGTCTTCCTTCTTGACATTCTTTAAGGACTATCATTTTGTTGCTTGAGTTTTTGGCTGAATTTCAAACAAAAGTTAGAATCCTCCTCTGAGATAATTCTAACTGGACAATTTGAATGACTTTAAAGAGCCCATTAAAGGATTCATTGTCTGTGATACAGGGTCTGTAGTTTGTTTGTTTTTCTAAGAGATTAACCATTCAGGATAACTCAAGTGTTTGAAGGCATCTTACGAGTTGATTTTGTTTCATCTTCAATTTTCTTATTTGAACTATCTACCGAGATAGCAGAGGTCCAGCTCAGACTGTCTGGTCATAACAAGGCTGATTATGGAAATTTGCGGTGTGCAAATTGGCTATCGCATTTCTGACATCACAACAGTGCCTACTCTTCAAAAAGTGCCTCATTGGCATACAGCATTTTAAGATGCCCAGTGCAAAGGAAAATTGCTCTATACATGGCATTTTTTCCCCTTATATGACGGCACACTTAAAAGATAGAAGAAATGAATAGTCTAAAAGCTATTTCAGCATTTTGTAGCAATTTTAACATAAGGTGAGTGGACACAGAGATGTCGGAGGGAGATATTAAGGGCAAGCTTGGCTAGCAGGCATGAAAGTCTTCATTTGTATCCCTTTGAGGCATGTGAGAAAGTGCTAAAAGGGCTTCTTGAAACATGGAAGCAGAATCAACAGACTCAAACTTTATTGACAAAATAGTATTCTTCAGAGCAAATTGTGCAGAAGACACTGAAAGTCTGCAGAGGTACATAGGCAGTCTAAGTGAGTGGGCAAAGGCCTGGCAGATGGAGTACAATATTAACAAGTGTGAGGTCATCCATTTTAGTGGGAATAACAGCAAAATGGACTTTGTTTTAAATGGTAAAAAATTTCAGCACACTGCTGTGCAGAGGGACTTGGATGTCCTTATGCAGGAATTCCAGAAGGTGGGATTGCAAGGGTAGCAGGTAATTAAAAAGGCAAATGGAATTTTGTCTGCCATTGCTACCGGAATAGAATTTAAAAACAGGGAGGCTATGGTGCAGATATATAGGGTCCTGGTGAGGCCGCATCTGGAGTATTGTGTGCAGTTTTGGTCTCCTTACTTGAGAAGGGATATACGAGTGCTGGAGGGGGTACAGAGGAGATTCACTCAGTTGATTCCAGAGTTGAGAGGGTTGGACTATGAGGAGAGACTGAGTAAACTGGGATTATACTCATTGGAATTTAGAAGAATGAGGGCAGATCTTATAGAAGCATATAAGATTATGAAGAGAATAGATAAGGTGGAGGCAAGGTGGCTGTTTCCACTAGCAGGTGAAACTAGGACTAGAGGGCATTGCCTCAAAATAAACAGAAGCAGATGTAGGACTGAGGTCAGGAGGAACTTCTTCACACAAGGGATTGTGAATCTGTGGAATTCCCTGCCCAGTGAAACGGTTGAAGCTACCTTGCTGAATGTTTTTAAGGCAAGGCTAGATATATTTTTGAACAGTAAAGGAATTAAGGGTTATGGTGAGTGGGTGGGTAAGTAGAGCTGAGTCTCAAAAAGATCAGCCATGATCTGATTAAATGGCGGGGCAGGCTTGAGGGGCCAGATGGCCTATTCCTGCTCCTAGTTCTTATGTTCTTATGTTCAGCAAAAAAAGACACTTGAAGCACTTAAAAGAGAATCAAGCTTTTCAAAAACAATTTTGTCTTGAGGAGATGAGAGGGTACCAATTATTACAGAAGATGAAAATTTCAACAAACAGGATAAGAAAATTGTTGTTGATCTGAAAGGGGCACTAGTCATTAAATATTTACATTGCACATAGACAGCAATGTTTAGGATTCCATTAAATTGTTCTGTTCAACTCCTCACCTTTGGCGTCCTGCCTTGCTAGAAACAAAGAAAAATGATTGCCTTGTTTGAGAGGTCCAAAGACAAAGACAAAGTCAAAGACAAAGAAACCTACAGCACAGGAACAGGCCCTTCGGCCCTCCAAGCCTGCGCCAATCAAGATCCTCTGTCTAACCTGTCATCTATTTTCTAACGGTTTGTGTCCATTTGCTCCCTGCCCATCCATGTACCTGTCCAAATATATCTTAAAAGATGCTAACATGCCTGCGTCTACCACCTCCGCTGGCAACGCGTTTCAGGCGCCCACCACCCTCTGTGTAAAGAACTTTCCAAGCATATCTCCCTTAAACTTTCCTCCTCTCACTTTGAACTCATGACCCTTAGTAATTGAGTCCCCCACTCTGGGAAAAAGCTTTTTGCTATCCACCCTGTCTATACCCCTCATGATTTTGTAGACCTCAATCAGGTCCCCCCTCAATCTTCGTCTTTCTAATGAAAATAATCCTAATATATTCAACCTCTCTTCATAGCTAGCACCCTCCATACCAGGCAACATCCAGGTGAACCTCCTCTGCACCCTCTCCAAAACATCCACATCCTTTTGGTAATGTGGCAACCAGAACTGTACACAGTACTCCAAATGTGACCGAACCAAAGTCCTATACAACTGCAACATGACCTGCCAACTCTTGTACTCAATACTCCGCCCAATGAAGGAAAGCATGCCATATGCCTTCTGGACCACCCTATTGACCTGCGTTGTCACCTTCAGAGAACAATGGGCCTGAACACCCAGATCTCTCTGTTCTTCAATTTTCCCTAGGACTTTTCCATTTACTGTATAGTTCGCCCTTGAACTTGATCATCCAAAATGCATCACCTCGCATTTGCCCGGATTGAACTCCATCTGCCATTTATCTGCCCAACTCTCCAGTCTATCTATATTCTGCTGTAATTTCTGACAGTCTCCTTCACTATCAGCTACTCCACCAATCTTAATGTCATCAGCAAACTTGCTGATCAGACCACCTACACCTTCCTCCAGATCATTTACATATATTACAAACAACAGTGGTCCCAGCACAGATCCCTGTGGAACACCACTGGTCACAGGTCTCCAATTTGAGAAACTCCCTTCTAATACTACCCTCTGTCTCCTGTTGCCCAGCCAGTTTTTTTATCCATCTAGCTAGCACACCCTGGACCCCATGTGACTTCACTTTCTCCATCAGCCTGCCATGGGGAACCTTATCAAACGCCTTATGAAGTCCATGTATATGACATCTACAGCCTTTCCCTCATCAATCAACTTTGTCACATCCTCAAAGAATTCTATTAAGTTGGTAAGACATGACCTTCCCTGCACAAAACCATGTTGTCTATCACTGATAAGCCCATTTTCTTCCAAATGGGAAGAGATCCTATCCCTCAGTATCTTCTCCAGTAGCTTCCCTACCACTGACGTCAGGCTCACCGGTCGATAATTACCTGGATTATCCTTGCTGCCCTTTTTAAACAAGGGGACAACATTAGCAAGTCTCCAGTCCTCTGGGACCTCACCCGTGTCTAAGGATACTGCAAAGATATCTGTTACGGCCCCGGCTATTTCCTCTCTCGCTTCCCTCAGGCACCTGGGATAGATCCCATCCGGACCTGAGGACTTGTCCACCTTAATGTCTTTTAGGATACCTAACACTTCCTCCTTCCTTATGTCAACTTGACTGAGAGTAAACAGACATCTATCCCTAACCTCAACATCCGTCATGTCCCTCTCCTTGGTGAATACCGATACAAAGTACTCATTAAGAATATAACCCATTTTCTCTGACTCAGCGCATAACTTTCCTTCTTTGTCCTTAAATGGGCCAATCCTTTCTCTAGTTACCCTCTTGCTCTTTATATATGAATAAAAGGCTTTGGGATTTTCCTTAACCATGTTTGCCAGCAATATCTCATGTCCCCTCTTAGCCCTCTTAATCCCTTTTTTCAGATTCGCTCTACATTCCAGATATTCTTGCAAAGCTTCGTCTGTCTTCAGTCGCCTATACCTCATGTATGCTTCCTTAATGTAATGGAGTAATGGAGACTTAGCCATGTCAGAAACAAAAGTACATCTTCAAAACAGAAAATGTTCAGAAAGCAGCAAATTGCTTTTCGTTTGCCTTCCTAATATGCAATCACATGAATTAGTCAAAAATAAAAACATGCAAACTGGAAAGTCACATATGAGAAATTGCAGGAAAGGGCTTGTAGCTTTATAAACATCTGCCAGGTCCCAACAGCACCAACAAAAAATGTGTGCAGCCTTCACAAGCTGTGGCATCTCAACAACTGAAATTAAAAGAGACTGGAGTAGTGCCATGAGGCAAATTTGCAAGGGAAGAATTTTGTACAAGTCTTCATCATATCTAAAAACACAAAGTATTGTGCTTATCATTAACGTAAACATCAGTATCCCTCAACAAGTTGAATTGTATGTCATTTTAATGTTATTTATGGCTTTGTTAAATTAGTAGCTGTTACAATCAAATAATTTTAAGAGTGCAGGGATTCAGTGACAAATCCCTTTCAAAATAGTTTCAACATATTGCTTTTCCATCTGTTTGAAGGAAAGATCTTCTATTGCTCTTTTTTGTTAAACTACCAGACACTCTAAATAATTAAAAACCCTAAGAACTGTGGATGCTGTAAATCAGAACTGTTCTGAGGAAGGGTCACTGGACCCAAAATGTTAACCCTGTTTACTCCCTCACAGATGCTGCCAGACCTGCTGACCTTCTCCAACAACTTTGTTTTTGTTCCTGATTTACAGCATCTGCAGTTCTTACTGTTTGCATTTAATATTTAACTCAGTGCCACATCTCTTTCAGGTATGCCTACCTTGAAGAAGTTCTGCTCCTCTCTCCTCTAAAGAATTTGTAGCACATTTCTGAAAATAAAAAGAAAATACCTTTATGACCAGCATTTGGAAGTTTTTATTTAAATTAGCTATTAACTTCCATATTAACGTTTAACTTCCACTTTAATGCGTCAAATCCTCAACAGTTGATGTTTTTTTCTTGAGAGTAAAATCCCCCAAATCAGCATCCTTTTACAACTTATTCAACAATATTTCACAATTCTGTTGAACAGGACAACGGCTGGCAACATCGTTTGAGGATAAATACCAGGGTTTTGAGACTACTAGCTAACTTTTCTTACAATGAGCATACAATTGATGACACATTTATAAAGTACTCAGTTTGATTGTTTGGAGGCCATGTCATGATTCAGTGAACACAACTCTGCTTTTTGCAGCTAGATCATTGACTTTGGGTGTCACAGTTCCAAGTAAAATCTATCTTCCTCTGATTGGAGAAAGAAAGAGAGTGAAGAATTGTAAATAGACACGCATCTATAAATATAAAATGTGAGAGAAAGTGATAATGTAAATGCAAATCTATTATTTTAAATTGCAATGTGAGTGCAGAACACAACAGCATAAAATTAACAATCCTCAATTTAAACTCAGGATTAAAGGATTTCTTCGTTCACTCCTTTCAACCCAAACGTTGAATGTTAACAATAGACATTCAACATAATCTGTTGTGAAGGAATACAAACTATGACACATTAATTGATTCACATAGAAATTCTACATGAGTTCATAATCTTAAAAGCTTTACGCAAATATCACAAGTCTATACCGCCTTCAAGGGCAGATATTATTCACCCATTCTAAAATCAAAAGCATTGCAGTTACTCAAGTTCTTATTGCATTCAATTTATCACAAAAAGGCTATTCAGCAAAAGCAATATAGGAGTACAATAATAAGGCTTCCACCTCCCTACCAGATGGCTGTGGGTTTAAGTCCCAGGGCTGCCTGTCATTCAAGTTGCCTGCCAATGTTTCGAATGAGTTTCATCTGTGCTCAGCTGGTCTGTTAAGTGGAGAGCTCTGGCACTTATTATTTGAATACACTGGGGATTTAAACCAGGGTTATTCAATGAGATTGGACATCTTGTTTACACTTAAGCTGGAGGGGAAATGTGGAGTTTAGTTTCACAGAGTAATATTGGACAGACATTGACCATCCAGTTTATTTTAATTATAGCATGCGTATATTTTTCTATCGAGTCCAGAAATTCAGCACACAAGCATTTTATTAAATATTAATATTAAATAACTGCTCAAAGCTACAGATACATACAGAGAACAAATTTCAAAAATATAATCATGGCTTTATCCAAAAGGCTATATTGGCATTTCAACAGAAACATCATGCCAATTCACTCCAAAACTAACCAAAACACATTCATTGCATTAACATCTATTAACTAAATGCCGGAGGCCCCCTTGCAGCTTTGAAATATGTGCTTCACTTTCTGTCAGTGATTAAAAAAAACTTCAGAATTTGTACACTGAATTTCATTAAAAAGAAATTATGAAAATAAGGTTTAAACATTTGTATTTCAAGGATCAGATGAAACAATTGGGATTAGAAAGAATCAAATCTTGCATTGAAATGAGGAGGTACTATGTGTAGACTTGACTGGAGTACTTCGCCATATTAGTGATCAGGTGCATTTGCAGTCAGGCTCATAGTCATCATGAAGTCATTTCCGGAAGGATTCACCCAAAATTGGTCTCTTCAATTCAGCATTAAGCTAGTGATCCTTCTCCTCTCTAATACAGTACGGACAAAACAAACTCTCATTCATACCATTGACATTGCTGCTTAAAATTTGACACAATAAGTCACAATATTAAATCATGAACATGAAACAGCACTAATGCAGCGTAGCCCTTTTTACTTTCCCTTCAATATTCAGCATAAAATTCCCTTGTTCATCAGTCCTATTCTCACATTTCTTCTGATCACATTTGCTACTTACCTCCCTTCCAACTGCCCTGCTCTACAATGAGTTTGATTTTATTATCGTGATGGAAGTGATCTGAGACTAGAGGCTGAGTGCCCCGAGCTGTCTTGCTGGATGCAGATCCTCACTAGATCTCGTGGCATGACTGGGATCTAACTTGAAAAAAAGGCCATTTATTGATGAGGGCCATGTGATACCTGAATCAGGAGGGAACGAGCTGAAAGCAAACAAGGCTAGAGTTCAGCACACTAGAAACATTCTACTTGCTCCTTCCACCCTCACAGAAATAGTCACCTTTGGGAGTCTCTTCAGATGAACCGCAACATGAAAAATTTGGTGCACACCGAGCAATCTGTGTTCCAATTCAATTTTTAATCTATTCATTGAGAGGGAAGCCTGAGGAATATAGATTACACCCAGAAATTGCCATCAGTTGATTCTCATCCCCTTCCTCCAAACTTATGTCTACTGTCAATGTTGACCTGTCCTGTTTCTCATCTGCATGGAGCCATTTGGTGACCTCCTCTGAAAACAGTTTAATTTTCACATGACTCTTCACCACACCCAGCTTTACCTTGCCACTAGCTACCTTACCACCTCCACCTGTCTCTAAATAGTCAGACTGCTTGTCCCACATCCAGTACTGGAAATGCCAAAGTGTTTTCCAGCCATTTCTCTCTGTCACCAGTCAGCGGCTACATCAGACTGTTCACAAGTATTGTGCTTTCTTTGATTCTAAACAAACCATCTATCTGAACTATCAATAAAACCACTTATTTTCATCTGTATTGTCATTCCCTGACTCTGCAAGTGCCTTATGCAGCTCTGAAATCCTTGCCCATGTCTTTGTGCTTGACCATTCTAATAATCTCCTGGATAGCCTGCCACATTCTACCCTCTATATTCTTGAGGTGATTTAAAACCTGGCTGGCAGCCTTAACTCACACTGAACAGTGGCCAACTATCACCCCTGTGTGCACGTTTTATGCCAGTTTCCAGTTGAGCACTTTGGAAATTCTTATCCTAGTCTTCAAATCCTTTTGCACTTCATTCTTCCCTAGCTAGGTATTCTCTTCTAGCTCTACAAACCTATTGGACATTGATGCTCTTTTAATTAGGTCTCTTGTGCCTCTCTGATTTTAATCAGCCCACTAACAGTGCAGGTGGGTTTTTTTCTGCCCAGACCCAAAATTCTGGAAATTCTTTCCCAACATCTCTGCCTCTGTCCCTCACGAGTTCTTTTCAAGCTCACCTTAAAATCTACCTCTCACCAAATTTTCAGTTATTTCCCCTGATTTACTTATGTGTGGTCTTCTGTCATTTTTTTGGTAAAGTCTCTGCAAAGTGTTCTGTGATCACAAGACAGCAGCCTGGACAAAACAGAGTCTTCATTGAAAAGCCTGTAAGAAGGCTTACCTCCATTGCATGTGTTTCATGGCAGAGGTCACAAGACTACAGCAGGCCAGTAGGGACATTTGGAGATGCCTGCATTTCAACCTAAACACTGAGTATCTGGGAAGATTCTAAGTCAATAAAGGCACAGCATAAATATAAGTTGTTTTTCAATCTTGCACAAATGCTCACAGTTAGAGTGTTGACTCTAACAGTAACAATGTTGGATTTTAAAGGCACTACCATCCTAGTTACACTGGCAGGATACCTTAAACCTCCCCTAATGTATGTTTATTATCATCTTTGATGTATTCAGTTTAAATTACTGCATAAATGTCAGATTAACTTTACTTTGATAAAATATTTTGGTTAGCACAGATCCTTTCCAGTCAGTTAAAAACTGGGATCCATAAATCTTATGTTTGCACTAGTAGTGGAGGAGGGTTTAATTTTTAAAGATTTTACAAGCAGTCCATGAAATCCCAATGATGAAAGATAAAACATCTTTATGATGTAGTTTGTCTTGTGCGTTGTGATAATGCAACAAATTATTGAAGATCAGACAGGAGAAACATTTGTAAAATAATGTCATGAATCCAGAAAATGCTTTAAATGCTATTGATGTGAGTTTGTTTTCACTGAAAATGGCATTTTTGTTGAAGGTTATTAAGGGGCTGCCTTGACTTGAAGATTCAAGATTTCAGCCTCACTTTTGCATTGCTCACCCTTATCTCCCAGAAATTGGTTTCGTGCCATTCATTTTCTAAAACAAGACACAATCATGTCATTACAGCAGCATGCTCCAACATGATCTGACACAAAACTGTTCAAAGATTTAAAGAGACATTTGGCCCAACACCTCTATCCATACTCAAAGATCCTAAAGAACCCAGTTGAGGTATCCAAGCCCACCCCTTATTATTTTCATACTGCAGCATTTAAAAGCTAATTTCATGAATAACCCCTTACTGTATGAAGAATTTCCTGATTAAAACCAACATTTTTCTTCATAACGAGTGAGAATGAAAGGATATTGTGAGACTTAGATTTTTGTGAGTCAAAGATATTTGAGAGTTCTTTGCCTATTTAAAGGCAAAAATCAGCCTGGAACTCTGTACGGGTGAAAATCACTGAAGCATACTAGAATAGTTTTACAAATCATTGGTCTTAATTTCTTTTAAACAACCTGCAAGAGACAAAGCTTTGCAATGCAAAAGATTGCAGAATTTTATTTTGCAACACACTTAATTCCGCAGTTGAAATTCCTCAATCATTTGAAGTGGTTTGCCCAATTTGAGTGAAAAGTATTGGAAATACCAATGCAAGAAAGCAAAACTCGACCTTAGGATCTTTATGATCTTCACGGATTAGCATCAGGCAAACAGTGCCATCGTTGCTTTAATACAGACAGTAAATTGAAACACCTCAAAGTCAAATATCTTAAATGACAAATGTCTTCAATCTAAACTATCAAGCATATTTTTTGTAACTTCGAGCACAACATATCCTTACCCACCAAGTGCACATCTTACATAATTAAAAAATAATCTTCATAAGTTTTGTTTGCTGTACACTTCATTAGAAAGAAAAGCTTGTATTTGTATCATACCCTCATTACCACTCCTTATTCCAGAGCACTTTGTTGCCAATGATGTTTTTTTGAACTGTAGCCATTGGTTTAAATGCTGGAAACATGGGAATTAACTTTGTACACTGTGAGCTCAAACAAATAGCAATGCGGTGATGAATTTGTTGTGTATGCTGTTGATTGAAGGATCAATATTGTTAAATGGCTAGGAAAAGATAATAGTAACTTAAATTTGTAATACAGAATAACAACGGACAAGCCTTCAGAACATGAGGTGTTTTTGTTCCATGTAATTATATGGAATATATGGCAGAGATGTAGCTTAGTCCATGCCCATTATTCTACTCCATTTGAGTCTCCTCCCATTCTTCCTCATTTAATTCTATCAGCACATCCATCTATTCCCTTCCCTCTCATGAACATATCTTGTTTCTCCTTAAATTCACAAATATTACTGGTCTCAACTTTTCCCTCTCGCTGCGAGTTCCATGTTCACACCACTCCCAGAGAGCTCCCCCAAAATCAAGCACAAAAGCTATCATCGGGTCAATATAAATTGTCTCCAGCCAACGTTCTTCCAGATGGTAGCATTTCCAAATTTAATTAAAAACCTTTGCTAAATTTCATGAGCGCACACTCAGTGATCAACACTGTAAGCTTATTCCTTTCCCGTGGACCTGTGAAAGAGTCAGAACAATAAGGAAAACTATCAAAGCCTTCATCTCCATTGCAGCCTCAAGTCTCAACCCCGCAATCAGTCTGAAATTGAATGGGGGAAAATATTACAAAGTAGTGGAATGAGCAATTAGCCATAAATGATTAGAGCAGATAGTTTAGTATTTTTTAATGACCGTCTTATCCCAATGCTCAAAGGCAGATATTTGCAAATGATGATAAAATACTTAAATCTGTAGTGGCTTGTATTATTCAAGGAATATTGGTCTCTATTGGAAACAAGCAAGTGTTTAGAACAGTCATCGTGACAACTACAAAAAATAGAATCCAAAGCTAGCATATAGAAAATAATATGCTTGAAAAATATAAGAAATTTCTGATGTTATATGAATTAATGTTGCCAGAATGCAAGCACACTCCTTTCTTAATTGATATTAAGCACCGTATTAAAGATTTTAAAAAATATTTCCAACATAAAAGAAGCTAGGGCTGAAAGACATTTTCTTATCAGCAGTAAGCGTTTTCGGATAAAAGTAGCACAAATTAAATGTAAAAGTCTTTCCATAACATTTAAATAATGCCTCCACTCATTTGCAGCAACGAACTGCCTAGTTACATAAGTGCAATACCTAAGATATTAGCAAATGTCTATTCTTGCTAATCAGCTATGACGTATCTTGAAAGCCTATGCCTCATGCATTCACATTAATTTTGAAATAGGTCGGACAATGCAAGGTCATGTTACTCAAAACTTGCAAAGGGGCTGGGGAAATGTTGTTTTACTTTACCACAGATTTAAACCTAGATTCCAGAAGTTAAAATGACTTTGAAATAATGCAAGATCCTGTATCATCCAGTACTACATTTCATTAACCTATTTTTCTGATCAGCTTGCTCAGAGATGCTACTGCACACTTCGGAAGCAGGTGGGACTTAAGTATCAGTGTCCCTGGTCCAGGGTAGGAACACGATCACTGAACCACAGGAGGGCCCCGCCAATACTTCTTGCAGCAACAATCTGAATTAGGAACACAAAGTAGTAATTAACAATATGTCTTACCATGGTGCTGTGTCAGTGTGAGGAGCAGTTGAATTATTCCCCATAGCACCCCCCCCCCCCAGCTTTTCTCCTCTTTGTTTGATCACCACAGCCTTTGTTTTGATTTGAAACAAAACAAGATAATTGCTTGCCAATTTAATGAGCGCTTAAGCGTTTGCACGCTGGGATCCCATGGGCTGGATGGTGGCTCAGTGGTTAGCACTGCTACCTCACAGTGTCAGGGACCCAGGCTAGATTTCATCCTCAGGTAATTATCTGTGTGGGATTTGCATGTTCTCCCCATGTCTGCATGGGTTTCCTCCGGGTGCGCTCTCTTCCTCCCACAGTCCAAAAGATGTGTGGATTGGTTGATTAGCCATGGGAAATGCAGGGTTACAGGGATTGGGAGGGGAAGTGGATCTGGGTAGGATGCTATTCAGAGGGTTGATGTGGACCTGATGGGCTGAATGGCCTACTTCCGTATTACAGGGATTCTATCACAAAATGACTAAACTGACAGATATTCTTGAGTTTAACAAAAGGAGGTGTTGGATTTACTGTACTTGAACTGATCTAAGAAAATATAATAAAACAAGCTCTGACTTTCATACATACATACCGATAAACAGATTACAAAATAGGGGAAGATAGGTTAGTCAAATTGGACTCCACAAAACTAAAAGGAAATAAAAAGGAGTTTATACTATGATGACTCAGCTGCCTCCTGGCTGATTTTGATGGCCTTACCACTTTCATTTGATGGCCCTGTTGTTTCTGATGTGAAAAAAAGATTCAATGGCTGATTTGGCTGTCCTCCTGGAAATGTTGTACAGAGTTGAATTATGTTAAGAGGATTCTGTTTGCTGCAGGGTGTTTCAGGATGGTTGCAGTCAGCAGAGTTAAAAGCTTTCAAACTGAGTCAAAGGAAGAGGAGGAAGGAGGGATCCTGTTCAGATCTTTTCTTATCAGTATCTTAGCTGCTTACCCTATTACCACACAGAATCCAGATTATTAAACACACACAAATGATGAGGCAGTCACATGACCTTCACCCAATGATTCAAATGTTGTCTCCTGTATATCTTTCCTTGTGACTTTCAACTAGTTCATGTCTGGGAAACGCCTCTCACACTAACGTTTCTGTATTTCAAGTTATGGGTTTAAGACGTCCTATAATCATTCAATGAGTTCATGTCTGAAAACCGATGTCCAGGCAATTAGCTAAGATGAGTTGCTTCAAGTAATTGAATATCTTAAGAGCTTTACCAATGGGGACAGAATACATGGTTCATTCATATTCCATGTAGTCACTTTGCCTCCATCCCAACAGATTAGAATGTGAAGCGTACAGTGTTGTTAATTGTGGTAGTCATCTATAGTGTGAGCACAAGTTACCTTAACATATGTGTTTAAAATGTCTCAGCTTTTAAAAAATTAATTCAGTTTTCTAGCTTGTGGATTAAAAATTAATTTTTGAGCACAATGGCTTGGTGGTTAGCGCTGCTGCCTTACAACACCAGTGATCCAAGTTCGATTCCACCCTCAGGCGACTGTGTGGAGTTTGCACATTGTCTCCATGTCTACACAGGTTTTCTCCGGGTGCTGCAGTTTCCTCCGACATCCCAAAGATGTGCAGGGTAGGTAAATTTCCCTCAGTGTTCAGGGGTGTTTAGGTTAAGTGGGTTAGACATGGGATGTGCAGGAGTCAGAGAATGGGACTGGTTGGGATGCTCTTTGGAGGGGCGGTGTGGACTTGTTGGGCCGAATGGCCTGTTTCCAAACTGCAGGGGACTGTATGACATAAAACATGCTTTCTTGACAATGGCTTTAAAAAAACGTCTCCATTTGTGGGGGAAATCGACAACTCAATGGCCATAAATTAAGAAAAAGGTCATTAACAAATCTAATGGGGATTTCAGGCAAAACATCTTTACTGAGAAATTGGTGAGCACATGGAACTCTCAATCTCATGGAGTGGTTAAAGTGAATAATATAGATAAAATAAGAAGGTAGATAAAGAAAAGAATAGAAGGGTACATTGATAAAGTGGGGAGATGTTCATGTGCAATATTAACACTAGCGTAGTAGTATTAGGCCAAATTGTGGCAAAATTCGGCATAAGATGAAATAACCACACATTGGAAATATCAAATTGTTTTAATATCAATGACATTAGGAATGCACTTAGGCAGTAAGCTTTACGTGAATTTCTCCATTTAAAGAAAGAAAATCTGAAATATTCTTAAGCGAATAATTATGTAAGGCTCAGAGAAAAAAGTATTTACATACAAAGGGTGATGAAAAACTGAATGCACTGCCTGAGATGGTAGGTGAGGCAGGAAATCTCACAATCTTTAAAAAAGCACTTCTCGAGTCATAGTAGCATAGAATCAGAGACATAGAGCAAGGAAACAGACATCTCAGTCCAACTCATCCAAGCCAACCAGACGTCCCAATCTGGCCCAATTCCATTTACCAGCATTTGGTCCATATCCCTCTCAACATTTTCTATTCATATGTCTATATTCCTGCCTCCACTATTCCCTCTGGAAGCTCGTTCCATATGGTCACCATCCTCTGTGTGAAAAAGTTACCCCTCAGGTCCTTTTTAAATCCTTCTCCTCTCACCTGATGTCCAAAGAGACTTGAGGGCTCAGCTGCATAGATCTTTAAAATGTCACAAATAGGTGCAGAAAACAATCAAGAAATTTAGTGGAATGCTGGCCATTACATCAAGATAACAGGAGTAAAAGGATGCAAAAGTCAAGCTGCAGTTGTACAAATCCCTGGTTAAACCCCACTTGGAATACTGTGAGCAAAGACTAAGCACCATGCCTTGGGGAGGATATACATGAGAAAGTAAATTGTAAGCTTACAAGAATGATACCTGGATTTCAGGGGTTAATTTATGAGGAGGGATTGTACAAATTAGGGCTGATTTCTCTAGAATAAAACTTGCAGGTTGAGTCAGTGGTGAGGAAGGCAAATGCAACTTTGGCATTTATTTTGAGAGGACTTGAATACAAAAGCATAGATGTACTTCTGGGGCTCACTAAGGCTCTGGCCAGGCCACATTTGGAGGAAGGTGCACAGTTTTGGGCCCCATATCTCTCGAAAGATATACTGGCCCTGGATTGGGTTCAGAGGAGATTGGTCCCAGGAATGAAAAGTTCAACATGTAAGGAGCATTTGAGGACCCTGGGTCTACACTCAATGGAGTTTAAAAGGATGAGGGGAGATCTAATTGAAACTTACAGAGTACTGAATGGCCTGGACAGAGTGGCTGTTGAGAAAATGTTTCCATCGGTAGGAGAGACTGGGGCCCAAGGGCACAGCCTTAGAGTAAAGGGAAAACCTTTTAAAATGGATATAAGGGGGAGCTTCTATAGCCAGAAAAGGGTGAATCTATGGAATTCGCTGCCACAGAAGGCTGTGGAGGCCAGGTCATTGAGTACATTTAAGACTGAGATAGAAAGCTTCTTGATTATCAATGGGATCAAGGCTTACAGAGAGAAGGCTGGAGAATGGGGTCAAGGAACTTATCCGCCATGATTGAATGGCGGAGGAGACTGCATGGGCTGAATGGTCTAATTTCTGTTCCTGTGCCTTATGGTATTCTAGTCTTAATTAAAAAGTTTAAGGGATGATCTGATCAAGGAATACAAGATATTAACAGGGAAAGACAGAATAGGTAACGGTAAACTATTTCCACTGGATGGGGATTCTAGAACTAGGTGCACAGTCTGAGATTCAGGGCCAGGCCATTCAGAACAGATGTTTGGAAGCACTTCTACACACGAAGGGTGATAGAGGTTTGGAACTATTTTCCACAAAAGGTGGTGGATGCTTGATCAGTTGTTAATTTTAAATCTGAGAAAGATCATTTGTTTTGTTAAGCAAAGGTATGAAGGGAAATGGACCAAAGGCAGGTGCTTGGAGCTAGGCCACAGATCAGCCATGATCTTATTGAATGGTGGAACAGGCTGGAGAGGTTGGATGGTCTACTCCTAGTCCTAAGGTACCTATATTCTAGAACATGTTGAAAGGATAAACTATGTTCTTGTTAAATGGAATGAGATAAAGGAAAAAACATCAGCTCAATTCAAATCAAATTAGCTAATTGCAATTTTTTTAATGAGCACATTTGTGGGTTTCCATTCCATATGATGTCCTTGGTCAAAATAAGATGCACAAAGCATTCTAACTTCACTCCTATGTCTACTGTCATTATTTTCACCCTTTGAAAATGCGCCTGATTTGCAGTATGATTCTATCTATTGCAATATTTCCAAGGAGTTTGAATATCATTGTGGGTAATGCTTACTCAGTTACCAACGCTGTCCAGTTATTAATCAATATTTTCTTCTTATCACATGCTTCTATTTTTTTCTGTACTTATATGCACTAAAATTGTTGTCGACCAGGTTTGAAACTCTGTGTTTAAGTATGCAGTATAATAAACAAGATGCAGTGTTTGTTCATCTTCACACACACAAAAACAGCATTGTGTTCTATTTTGTACGAACGTGATCTGGTATTGACATAGCAATATTTTTACACATATGATGACTTTTGTTCTGGTCACCAAGTTTTGTGTAGCAATTATTTTCCAGCAGTTAGCAATACAGTATCTGAACTGGTTCATTTATCAGGAAATGTTAATTGAGAATTGGCGAGAAAACAGAACTGTATTTAAATACTGCTTTTCACTGGGTTATAATATCTTTCTAATCAATTAACAGCCATATGTTGAAACAACACTTTTTAGGAGGTAATAAATCTCTGATATGTTCACACAACAAAACTGAAGAATTGGCAATCAGCCCAAAATACGGTAAATATTTTATATTTGTCACAACATATAAATTTTACTTTGAACTTTTACAGTTAAGCTTTATAACTAGAATCTGTGTTTTCATTAGTATTGTCATTTCAGCTCTTAAAATTTGAGATGAGATATTATATTACCTGACAGGATGCTCTTAATGGATTTAATCCTGTACCAGAGTTACAATGTCGCTGTCTCGCAGATACTGTATGAGTATCTGAAGTAGCTCACCCTTGCTTTCTTCACCAAGTACTTTGGGATGTTATGACTTTATGGAGAAACTGGTCACAAAGATCTTAAAAGTAATTGTGAATCTATTATAACATTAAATCAACTATAGAAACTAACCCAGAGCAACATCCAACACAACAAGTACCTTCAATAACATATCATCCCTTTCTACAACTCAATCTGTGCCAGTAAGTGACTGGGCATCTCACTGTCTAAAAGAGCGTCTTTTAGTATTTCAGAATGCCTCAAAATGTTTTACAGCTAATCAAGCACTTTTGAAGTGTTGCAATGAAGAAAAATCAGCATTTTGCAAATAACTTTATCTGCAACTATCAATGTAATAACAGCAGAATATTAGTAATAATCGTAATTACACATTAATAATTAAGACCTGTTGGTGTGTTGAGGAACACATAGGAACAGGGAAGAAATTCCCAAAAGGATCTTCTAAAATCAATTATCAAGGTTTTTTCAGAGCCTGGTTTTACGCCTCTAATTTGGTGTTAATCTTTCATTCAAATATTGGCACTTTCTAGTTAACAATAAGAACTATAAGTAAATGTTAGTTCTTTATTAGTTCTCAAGATAACAATAAAGATCTTTCAATTATATGCATGAATTTTACTATTTTGACTTTGCTCACATTTCAGAAATAGCTTAAAAGGAAGGTGACCAAGTCATGTTAGGGTACAGAGTTGTCATATTATATCTTGTAACAAGTTTAGGAATGACAGAGCAGCATCAGCTGTATGCCTATCTGTTCATGTCCATAAAACCCTATTTAAAGAAAAAAGGTTGGCACACATAGTGAACTGAGCAAACCCTTTATGTAGTTTTAGGGCAACAATGTGAACAAAACACCCTAATGAAAACTGATAGAAGAGATAGCATTCTCTTGTCCTATGTTAGCCTTGTGAACAAGCACTCTAAAACTGGAATAAAGACAATTTCCAAACCTTGTAAATGTTTAATAAGTTGGATATTTATTTAAAAGCATTGAAGTTATGTGGCCAGTGTAACAGCCAAACATTTAAATCATTCACTAGACTAGCTTCAATCTGACATACCTAATGAAAGAAAGAATGCCACATGAATACATTTGTCCATGCAGTTGAGAACTATAGAATGTTACAACTCATTATATCAGTAACAGCTGTTGAAAGAGCTAGCAGCCTGTTCTTTCCCAATAGCCATAAGGAAATTTTCTTTCTCAACTGTATATTCAATTCACTCCTAAACATTACTATTGCATCTAATTCCAAAACTATTACAGAGAGTGATACCCTGCACAAAACAATTGCTAAGTTTAAATTGCTTCAACTCTTCCTGGCTGTTTTTTAGGCTGTTATCTTAAATTTGTGCCCTCTGGTTGCCAGTACAAACAGCCTCTACATCTGTTCTATTCAAACATCTTTAGCTAAACTGTTCTCAGAGCTCAATACTTTCACCACAGTTTGCCTCTTCACTTCTTTGTGCATGAATTCACATAGGTAAAGTGAAGAACCAAAAACACAGCAGTCCACCAATATCTTGCCCCAGTAACCTTTATCTATAGGTACTTATGAATGCCAAGGAAGTTATGAGATATGGACACCATCCCTAATGGAAATCAGTGGATTGGGAAACTGGGAAAGGTGGTCAATGGACTGTCAATTCACAATCAGCAGCTTTGATTCTACAAGCAATGTGAGAATTACATCTTAACTGTTAGCAAATTCACTTTGGGGCTAGAACATTCAGTTACGGGTGAAATAACTCTTCCAAAGTAGGCATCCCTTCACCAATCAGCCTTTATTTACAAATCCATAGCCTTTGCCTTGACTGCTGCCTCTGGCTGAGTCATGCATTCCGTGACCTTTTATGTCAGTTAGGTCTCCCCAATTGAACCAGATTAATAGCCTCAATCAAGAAACTCACATTCTATAATGTCCAGCTGACTGGCCTCATTAGAAGCACTACAGTGGATTCAGTTCCTTTTCTGAGTTGTTGTTCAGTGCACAAGCTAATGTATTTGCATAAATTTTGGCCTGTGGTACTCTACTGCTGATAGTAATGCATTGTGAAAAAACTTAGACTGTGAACCTTATTCACCTTTGTGGTCCAATTACCCACTGAATTGATATTATTTATAAATAATGCTACACAACAGCCAACATAGTAGTAATAGTTGGAACATCAATCTATAGATCAGTAAAAATGTCACTTATTGCAAGCCTATTTCAAAATACGTGGATTTATGACCTCCCACAACAATCCTGACCCTCTTCACCCAATGAGTTTATCAATTATGTATGATAACTCTACAGAGCATGACATTAATTTTGTTGAAAGAAGGGAAGGAATGGCATAATTGTTTATTGTTTTCTGAGGGAAGGAATAAAATGGAAATAAAAACAGCTGTACCCCACTTGAACAATTGCTGATGAAAATGTGTGTCAAGGACTGATAATACTGCCTACAACAGACCAAAAACCTTTTGCCTGTTCACTGGCTCATTTGGAATAAATTATTGCTGGAAATGAGAAATAAAAATCATTTTCTAATTCTTGTGAAATACTATTGGGCCAGAAATGTTAGCTTTCACTGTGCATTGTCTGACCGAATATGAAGGTTCACAGCATTTTCTCTGTTTAGTCCCATGGTTCACTTTCCCATGAATTCTGGCTAATGGATAAACCAAATTCATGCAATCAAACACTAAGCAAAGAATCAGTGCATTCAAAAGATGAAGCATAGGAGGAAAGAAATGGTTCAGGCTTTTATTTGGAATGCAGAGATTTTGAAATGTTTTTGTTTAATAGTTAAAGATTATCTTTCAACTTGAAAAGCAGTAGTGATTCCTAATCAATTCTATTTAGATTTTGATTTGATAGTTACCGACTTTGATAGTTATAAAATCAGTTTCCTGACTAATTTCTTTGGTCAAATTTCCTTTGATAGGTCAAGCCAATCAACCAAGTGCTTAATTGTATATTTGACAGATAGGATGATTCCACTGGACACCAGCCAAAGCATCTCACTGTGCCTGTATCTGAATTGATTTATAATTGCATTCGGATAATGATAAATGTAAAAAGGAACCATTTTCAAAAAAAAATTATTCAAGGGGTCAAAGTGGCACAGGCAAGGCCAGTATTTATTATTCATCACTAATTGGCCTTATTAAATTATTGTTACTTTAGTAGTTTATAAACCCATAGTTCCTAAGAGATCGTAAGAACTGCCGATGCTGCCGTCAGGGATGACATATTGTGGAGTTGGAGGAATGCAGCAGGCCAGGCAGCATCAGAAAAGCAGGAAAGCTGATGTTTTGGGTCGGGATTCTTCTTCAACTTTCCTGCTCCTCTGATGCTGCCTGGCCTACTGTGTTCCTCCAGCTCCATACTAGGTTGTCCATGGTTTGCTAAACTATTTTACAAGGCAGTTAAGTGCTAACTTTCTGGCATGGCTTTGAAGATATATAAGTACCAAATAAGATAATGGTAACAGACTTCCACCAGTTTGGCTTTTACATGCTCATCATTAAAGTTGGTGGCTTGTATTTTATTCCAAATTTATTTTGCTACTCATGTTGATTGTACAAATGTCAGTAGTGAGACCCAAATATATGGGCACACCAGATTTATAGTCCAGTAAGAAATGCTTTCAAAGCCATAGAACTTTATGGGCAATTCATAGTTACCATTACTCAACAGCAATAAAGGTCAAGTGTGCTTTCAATTCATGGATAGGAAGGGAGGGAAATCTGAAAGGGATGTCACTTGTGTTTGCATGCTGACACTTCCTAGTGGTCAGTTATTAACTAGAATTGGCAGCAGGTTTTCACAGAAACACTAATTTACTGAAGAAACTTTTATATAACTTTCCACATTGTAGCCTGACCCAAATATAGCACCAGAATTGCTAACTTCTCCAGCAATGAAATTGTGTCCAAATTTGAACATGATCTAAAGCAGTAGTGAATTTCCAATAAATTCTAATTAGTTGACGCACACAGAGTCATGAATGCTTGTGGGTCAGTGGTAATATTCCCTGCCCTTTGAGCCCCCTTACTCCAGAGTTGTGAAATACCTCAGAACAGGTCGTTTAGAAAATATTAAAAATAGCTGAGGCCTCTTGGCCCAGTGAGTCTACACTGGCCTCTCTACATTAATATCACTTGGCACCATTGCCTTGAATGTTATGCTATTTCAAGTGCCCATGTAAGTGTTTTTTAAAGGTTGTGAGGTTTCCTGCCTCTACTACCCACCCACGCAGTGTATTCCAGATTCTCACCATCTTCTGGGTGCATTTTTTCCTCATGTCCCTTCTTAACCTCTTGCTCATCACCTTAAGATTATGTTGTCTCGTTACTGACCCTTCAAATAAGGAAAACAACCATTTGCTGTTCACCATCTCCAAGCCCCTTGTAATCTTATACACCTCAATCAGGTCTCCATTCAGCATTCTCTGCACTAACAGAAACAACCCAAGCCTATCCTGCACTCTCTTCATAGCTAAAATTCTCCAATCTAGGCAACATCCCGGTGAATCTCATTGGCACTTCTTCCTGTGTAATCATGTCCTTCTCATAGTATGACGGCAAGAACTGCAACTCAGTGCTCCAGCAGTAGCCTAAGCAAAGTCCTGTACAGGTCGGTCATAACCTCTCTGCTCATTTAATCCATGCCACAAGTGATAAAGACAAGTTCCCTGTTACTGTCAGGGATATGTAGACAAGCACCCCAAGATTCCACTAATCCCTTGAGCTTTCTAGTCCTGCCATTCATTGAGTGCACTCTTGATTGTTACTTCTTCCAAAGTGCATCAGCTTGCACTTTTCAAAGTTAAATTCCATCTGCCACTGATCTGCACAACTGACAAAATCATTTGTGTCTTCCTGTAATCCAAAGCTTTCTTCCTCACTATTGAACACTCAACTAATCTTTGATCATTCTCAAACTTACTTATCACATATAGTGAACAATAAGTGGCCCAGCACTGATCCCTATTTTCCTAATGGGATAAAAAAGAAGGAAAGTTCCTTCACACATGTTCTAACATATCCCATAAACCATAACCTCAGGAAGATTTCTGCTAATATGTCAGCAGTGACTTCTGTGCAAAATTAACAGGAGCTCTAAATTAAAGGCAGCTTGCCATTTATTTAAATTTTTAGAAAAGGTATTTTTTGGAACACTCATGCAAACCTTTGGCAGAGAAACCTTTCATGGAGCATCTTAAAGGAAGGAGAGGTGATGAGGAAGGAAGGTTTGAGGGAGAGATTTCAGTGTTTATGACCAAAGTAGTTAAATGCATGGTTACCAGTGGTGACTAATAATAAAAATCAGGAATGTACAAGACACTAGAATTGGATTAGCACAGAGAAACTGAGACATCCTATGCTTGAGGAAGTTACAGTGATAGTGAATAGCCGCTCCATGAGGCAAATAATAGCCAAGCCATTGAATCAAATGAATTCTAAAAAATGGCCAGTTTCTCCAAGCCCTCAGAAGGGTTTTTTTTAAACTGTGTGAAAGTGGTGCTCTTGTTGACAGTTTGATGCAGCTTACTACAGATTAATCAGATTTTATACTTACTGAGAATGTTGTATTTCTGTTTCTCCTCACATCTTCAACCATTGGTTTTGATATGTATAAGAAGTGTTCAAAAATTGACCAATGTTAACTTTTGATACGAAGCAGAGCAGTTTGATGTCCCTTCAACCCCATATGGAGCTGTAATATAATACATTACATTTCTCACAACATCATAGACCTCATCCTGTGAAGTTGTTGACAGGTAGTAGGAAAGAGTTCCTCATCTTTCACTTTGTGGCTGCTATGTGTGATCTTTCTCTTGCTTTATTGTCACATTCCAGTGACAGTTGCTTATCTGTTTGCCAAGATCACAGTTTCCAACAATAACTATTTGCTGCCTTTCCTTCTTTATATTTAATATAATCGGGAATGTTCTTGCCCTACAAGTCATCTGCCCTTCAAAACTGCATAAACATACTTTGCTGTTCTTTTCAAACATACATTCGATAAAAGAAAAAGAAACTTTAATTTACAGAAAACTTTTCTTGAGCTCAGGGTCTCACAAAATGCCTGACAGCCAATTATGACTTTTGAAGTGTAGTTACTGTTGTTATAGAAGAAAGACAGTAGTTGATTTGTGCATAGGAAACCCCCAACAACTAAATGTGATAGCAAACAGTTCATTTGTATTTTAATGTTGGTTGAGGAATATTATTTGGCCTACCTGAGATATGTCAGATGGACACCCGGTTTATAGCTTCCTTTGGAAGTTTTCTCCTGGATCATGAATTACCATATGACTATTGTAAGATGAAGGCTGCCTGAGGTTTCACAGAAACTTTGCAATAACACTTGTGAAATTCCACAACTATTCAATCATAAAAATTGCACTGGTAAAGATAACGAGGTACCCAATCCTCCCATGATCTCCATTCTTTAAATTGCACAGGCAGTGCTTTGGAGTGTTGAAATGAAAAGGTGCCTGCAATGTAACTTGTACAAAATAATATCAGTGAACAAGTCCTAAAGAGTTCGGATGAACATGGCAGTGAGCAGGCTGTCTAAAGGTATCAACACCGTGTGGACCACGTCCAATTCCTATTCAATTTTCAGTTGCAATTCAGTGCAGTTGCATAATAATACTATCAATGGCACAAACGTCCTCCTTGAGTGCTTTGAAGGGAGAGACAGTGTATTGTGCACATTAAACAAAATTTGGTTCTCTCGTCTCTGGACGGGGACTTGAACCCATGAACTTCTGATTCAAGCTAAGGTTGACTCACTGAATTATAATTGGCATTCCTTTGATGTAGAAGAATAAGGAAAGACCTAATTGATCCAACTAAGATGGAGTCATAAAGTCTTAAAGATATACAGCACAGAAACAGGCCCTTTGGTCCCACTTGACTATGCCAACCAAATGTCCTAAATGAATCTAATCCCAATTACCAGCATTTGGCCCATATCCCTCTAAACCCTTCCTATTCATATATCCATCCAGATGCCTTTAAAACGTTGTAATTTTACCGGCTCCACTGCTTCCTCTAACAAATCATTCTATACAAGCACTACCGTCTGCCTGAAAAAGTTATCCTTTCAGCTCTTTTCATATCTTTCCCCTCTCTCTTTAAACCTATGCCCTCTAGTTTTGGACTCCACCATCCTGGGGGAAAAAAACACTGTCTATTTACCCTGTCCATGCCCCTCATGATTTTATAAATCACTATAAAGTCACCCCTTTGTTTCCGAAGCTCCAGGGATAATAGCCCCATTCTATTGAGCCTTTCCCTATAGATCAATACCTGTAATCCTGGCAACATCCTTGTAAACCTTTTCTGAACCCTTTCAAGTTCCATAACATCCTTCCTATAGCAGGGAGACCAGTTTGCATGCAGTATTCCAATAGTGGCCTGACTAATATCCTGCACAGCCACAACATGACCTCCCAATTCATATACATAATGCAATAATCAATAAAGGCTTACATACCAAACACCTTCTTCATTGTACTATCCAGAAGTGATTCAACTTTCAAGGAACTATGAACCTGCACTCCAATGTCTCTTTGTTCAACAACACTCCCCAGGACCTTACCGTTAAGTGCTTAACTCCTGCCCTGATTTGCTTTTCCAAAATTCCACACCGGATATTTATCTAAATTAAACTCCATCTACCACTCCTCGTCCCGCTGACCATCTGATCAAGATCCCATTGTACTCTGAGGTCATCTTCTTCGCTGTCTAGTACAACTCCAATTTTGGTCTCATCTGCAAGCTTACTCACTATACCTCCTATATTCACATCCAAATCATTTGTATATATGATGAAAAACAGTGCACCCAGCACCGATCCTTAAGGACCACTGCTGGTCACAGGCCTCCAAACTGAAAAGCAGCCCTCTACAAGCTCCCAACTGTGGCCCAAACTCATCTTCCTTACCTGTCAGGCCTCCAACTTAGAAATAAATGCAGATTTAATTTATCAGTCCTAACTTGTTCTCTGCTTTGTTCGTGCCTACCCTGGCTGTTTGATTGACACCTTTTCCCAAATGTATCATTCTCAGACTGATCTCTTTCGTCACTATCTCCCTGGGTCCAACCACCACATCCACCACCTCCTCCCAACTTACTCGTTTAGATCCTCCTGAGCAGCTCCAGTCAATCTCCCTGCCAGTATATTATTTCCCTTCCCATTCAGGTGCAGTCAGTCCTTCTTAAACAGGTCGCTGCTAGCCTAGAAGAGATTCTAATGATCCAAAAATGATGAAAGAATTTGATAAAAAAACAGTTCGAGAGAATCCATTCCCTCCAGCCAGTGGGAAGTACAGCAGAAGAGCGTACCATTAAAAGTCAGGATTTAGTTTGAAGATTCCATTAATCTGGTCAATTTAGAAACTTTATAAACACATACATTGTACTGAATTAGCAAAGCCAAGATTCCAATTTGTGTATAACACAGCTTCATTATTTTTAAACCACACTAAGCAATCCCAGAGCACTAACACACTAAATTTTGAGTGGTAGTCAGCGACACTCAAAGAAACACCTTAATTGTGTCTGTGATTAATAGTTATTGGTAAACAGAAGTAATATACTAATTGTTTTGCTTTCGGTAAATCTTAAAAATTGTCTGTATTTTTAAAAGTGCTGTTAGAAACAGCCTGAGAGAACGTAAGAGACAAGTCATCCCCAGCTAATTCTTATCAGCCAGAACTGTCCGTGTAAGAATATCACAGAAATAAACTGAAAGGGATATTAAAGTAGGTTGAACATGATGAGACCCTCCATTGTCTTTGAGTGAGAGACCATGTACACAAGGATGGATCCAATCACCAAAACTGTTAAATAAGAGAGGGTGGCTAATCCCAAAAGGGACGATACAAACAGGGCGTCAGTGCTTTTGCACACGTAGATATTCTCCAGGCAACTGTGGGTGGTGAGACATTATCTCATATCAGCTAGAGATTACATTGATCTAAAGGTCAGAACAGTTAGTCAAGGAGCACCTTCCGCAGTGTTTTGCCCCAGGGAATGAATTGGCTTCCTGCCTGAGAGCTGGGTTTTGTATCCAGTATGAAGTCTGTCTTGTATTTCTATGAAGTATAAATTTTACATCTCTTGTTTGCTACTTAAATAGTGTCCAGTTGTTAGGTGAGGTTGTTTCTTGATTATGCTAGATAAGTTCTGATCTTAATTGTTACTTCAATATTCTTGTCTTGCCCAATGGTATATCTTTGCTCGACCTGGAATACTTAAAGAGTGCAGTCTGAAGAGATTAATTTGAAACTTTAAATTTGAAGACCTCAATCAAGATGAACTTATCTAAATTAATTAAATTCTCTTTTGAATCTTATTGTGGTAATGACAAGAAGCATCTCTTCACACAAAGAGTTCTAGAAATCTGCAAGTTTTCACCACCAACATCAACACCCAACAAAAAAATCTAACCATTGAAGCTGGGAGCAAAATGAAAATTTCAAAATTGAATCTAACAGACTTTAACATAGGTACAAAAAAATGCTGATCCTAAAAACCTGAAATGAAAGCTGAAATTGCAGGAAATATTCAGCAAGTCTAGCAGCAATCATGAGGAAAATCAGAGTTAACATTTCAGGTCTGTCAAAAACCTGAAATATTAACCTTTTTTCTCTTTAGAGATGATATCTAACTTATTGGTAGAATGCTAGATGAGTATAGTAAGGGTTATGGAAATAAGGCAGTGAAATGGAGTCCAGATACAGATCAATCACATTCTAGATTAAATTGAGGAAAAGGTTTGAGGAGATGAATGGTATCCTTTCGATTCTTATATTTTTTCTACATGGCCAAAAATACTCTCAAGAGCCCATGAAAAAACCATTCAATGATTTGACCACAGAAACCTGCGTGGAAGTCTTATTAGTGTCATAGAATCATAGAGCTGTACAGTACAGAAACGGACCCTTCGGTCCAACTCCCCTGTGCTGACCAAATATTCTAAATTATTCTAGTCCCCTTTTCCAGCATTTGGTCTATATCCCTCTAAACCCCTCCCATTCAGGTATTTCACCAAATGTCTTTTAAGTGTTGTAATTGTACCAGCCTCCACCACTTCCTCTGGCAGCTCATTCTAATTACGCAGCACCGTCTGCATGAAAGTATTTTCCCTTCGGTCCCTTTTATATCTAGCCCCTGGCAACTTAAACCTATGCCCTCTAGTTTTGGACTCCCCTACCCTGGGAAAAAGACCTTGGGTCTTCACATTATCCACGCCCTTCTCTATTAAGTCAGCCCTCATTCTTGATGTATTGTCTCACATACCTACTATCACTTGTCTGAAAAGGCAGTTTTAACTCAGATTAGAAAATCAGTCCATGTGGATCAAATTTCAGATACTTTTGCATTTTTGACCTGCATGAAGTCAAAATTGGGAATGTTAGAAAAGGTGACATTTACCCTCGCTGAATTTGAACTCTGTTATGTGCTATTATCCTTTGTAATTGGTATTACTGACTGATATCCCGATTCTCACTTTACAAATGCTCATGGCCTCACTGAGCCACCCAGTTAAGGTGCCTCAATATTTGGTTGCATAATGGAGATCAAAACCTTACAATGAGGAAAATGAAAAGAAAGCCAACATAATGAAAAGGATGATTCCGTCCTTAGTCTAAAAGTGACCTAAATGTTTCTGCTTTTATTGTCAATTGCTCTAACCCGGTCCCGTGAAGAATTGTCAATGAGTGTGCAGTTGATCTCCAGAGACTCCAATACAGTCTTTACCTCTAACAAGGTTAAGTGTAATTTATAACCAACTCCTTAAAACAATGGGGATTAAGATAACAATGGTATATTTGGAAATGGCTTGCAATGATAAATGCAATGTCTGTGTCCCTTTTACTGAATTAGAAATCTGTTCAATTGTTACAAATGTCATGGGTCCTCACCTGGGACTGTATTGGAGTTCAGCCTTGCAGGAGACAAAAGAAGAAAAGTTTGATGATGGATAATTCTGTTCCAAAATTGGAAGGTCGATGTTCAACTGCAATGCTGTCTGCAAAGGTAAACTAAAGCTACAGCAATATGGGCTGAGCTACATGAACATTGTCGAGATAGGGCAACACTTCTAGGGGTTCTGCTTTACTTGTCTTATTCTTTCATGGGATGTGAGTATCACCTATGAGGCTACCAGTTATTGTTTCACTCTTATTGCCCTTGAGAAGGTACTGATGTAGACTTTTGGAATTATAGTTGCCCATGTGGCCCATGTTGTTAAACTGGAAACCCCAAACTTTTGACCCAGTGACAATGAAGGAAAAGTGGTATGCTTTCAAATCAAGATGGTAAGGAACCTAAAGGAAAGCTTGTGACTGGTGGTGTTCTCACGAAATAGCTACCCTGATTTTGTAGATATTAGAAAACATGAGTTTAGAGGTGTTGTGAAAGGAGGTTTTTCAATTTGCTGCAGTGCATTTTGTAAATGTTCAATACTGCAGCCCCTATATATTGTGCGAGAGGGAGTCAACGCTTATGGTAGTAAATGAGGTGTCAACTAGAGTGGCTACTTTGTACTGTACAGAGTTGGACTTCATCTGTGTCCTTGCAGCTGTACTCATTAGGAATGGAGAGTCTTCCACTACACTCTTGCAAAGCTTCTTGAAGGTACTGGAAAAGTAGAGTAAATTAGTCAATGCAAAATATCCAGCCACTGAATTTTTCTTTTGTAGCCATGGCTTTTACAAAGCTAATGCTATTGAATTTCCAGTCAATAATAATCCCAACACAATCCACACAACAATTGCCAGCCAGGAATGTTGCCTCCCAGTCAGGGAATGCTTCAACAATCAAAGACATTCAGCCCTTGATCTTTAAGTAGGAGCCCTCCAAGGCAGTCTTTGAGATACACAACAACACAAAATCACCAAGCACAAACTGATAACCAAGTTCCATACCCAAGAAGATGGTCTCAACCCTGATCTTGGGTTCATGTTGCATTACATGTCACTCCACCATACTTTTCAGTATTTGCAAAATCTTCTTTACTGCCCTGTTTTGACAGCATCGCCTTGATAACTTGTTATGACCTCTCTACATTTAAAGTTTTGGCAAAGATCTGTAGTTTGGGTTGTGGATGATGTTGTCGACTTGCTCATCGAGCTGGCTTGTTTTTGGTCAGATGTTTCATGACCATGCTAGATGACATCATCAGTGAAGCCTCCAATGAAGCAGTGTTATTCTACACTGCTTCGAATTTATACTGCCCAGGATGTTATGGTGAGTACTGTCACTTCCATTGTCGATTTTTATGTATTAAATGGGGTGCAATTCTATATGTTTGTTGATTGAAGTATGTGTGGAGAACCATGTCTCTAGGAATTCCCGTGTGTGTCTATGTTTGGCTTAGGCGACTATGGTTACTTTGCTCCAGTTAAACTGACAGCCTTCATTTTCTGAATGTATCAATATTAAGGAGAATTCATCGTGCCATTTCGCAGCTGGATGATGTTCATGTATTCTGATGGCTGGTTTCCTTCCAGTCTGTCTGAAATAATGTTTGTGGCAGTAGTTGCACGGTATTTTGTAAAATCACGTTGGTTCTGCATGTTGTGGGAGTGAGGTTTTTAATCCTTGCAAGTGTTTGTCGTGGACTGGCTGTGGGTTTGTGGGCAACCATGATTGCTAGTGGTCTTAGGAGTCTTGTTGTCAGTTCTGATATGTTCTTGATGTAGGGCAGTGTGGTCAGTGTGTTAGGTCACTCTGTGTCCTCCTGTTGTCGTCTATTTTGTAGGCATCTGTGGATGAAATTGTGGGGATATCTGTTTAAAGCGCCGATCTTGTATGTGTTCTTCCTCTTCCCGGTTTAGTTTTGGAGCATTGCAGTGTGTCCTGGCCATTCTAAATAGTGTCCTGATGCAGCTTCCCTTGTGGACATTGTGGTGGTTGCTGTGGAAGTTGAGGATTTGATCGGTACGGTTTCCTTTTCTGGATTTTGAGGTTTGGAACTCTCCATTTGTCAATTGCTCTACTTTAACATGCAGAAATAGAAGTTGATTGTTGTTTTCTTCTTCCGTTATGAATTTAGTCTCTGTGAATACATTGTTGATGAGATGGTGGGTCTCTTCTAATTTGTTGTGTTTAATAATGACAAATGTGCCATCTACATACCAGATCCACAGTTTAGGTTGAATGTAGGGGAGGGTGGTGTGTTCTAGTCTTTGCATGACTGCTTCTATGATGAGCCCTGAGAAGGGTGGCCCCATTGGTGTACTGTTGATCTGTTTGACTATTTGGCCATTAAAGACAAAGTGTGTGGTGAGGCAAAGGTCTAGTAATTTAAGTTTGTTGTCCTTGTTGATGGAGATGCTGGTCTGAGTTGCTGTTTCCTCTTGTAATATGGCCACTGTTTCTTTGGCTAGTGCAATGTCAATTGATGTGAATAAAGTTTTGACGTCAAAGCGAAGTAATCTCATCGCGGCTGATTTTTATATTTTTGACGGTATCAAGGAAATCTTGGGTTGAGTGGATAAAGTGAGGTGATCAGTCTGCTAAGTGTTTCAATCTGTTGTAGGTCCTTGGCCAATTTGTGTGATGGCATGCCTGGTGGGGAAACAATGGGTCTGAGGGGAGTGTCTGGCTTATCTATCTTTAAGCAGCCCGTAGAAGCGGGAGGTGTTCTTGGCTTCTGGTTTCATTCTCATTAAAATTTGTCTTGGTTATCTGCCCTGCATTCATCAATCTCTTCAGTGTCTGGGTGATCCTATAATGTAGCTGTGGTGTTGGGTCTATCACCACTTGTTAGTAAGTGGTTGTATCTGCAAGATTTAAAATAGAACAGTTGACAAATGGGAAGTTCCAAACCTCAGTGTACAGAAAGCAACCCATACTGATCAAATCCTCAACTTTCACAGCAACCACCCAAAGTCCACAAACAAAGCTGCATCAGGATACTATATAAATGGGCCAGGACATGCTGCAACCCTCCAGAAATATACTGGGAAGAGGAAGAACACTTATACAAGATCCTCACTTCAAACAGATATCCCCACAACTTCATCCACAGATGCCTACAAAACAGACAACAACAGGAGGACACAGTATGACCTAACACACTGACCACACTGCCCTACATCAAGATCATACCAGAACTGGAAACAAGACTCCTAAGACCACTAGCTGGTAGCCACAAGTCCACAGCCAGTCTACGACAAACACTTACAAAGATTAAAGACCCCATTCCCACAATGTGCAGAATAAACATTGTTTACAAAATACTAGGGACTGCCACAAACATTACATCAGACAGACAGGAAGGAAACTAGCCATCAGAATACACAAACATCAACTAGCAGCAAAATGGCATGACAAACTCTCCTTAGTATCGGTACACTCAGATAATGAAGGCCAACAGTTCAACTGGGACAGAGTAACCATAGTAGCTCAAGCCAAACATAGACACACACAGGAATTCCTGGAGGCATGGTTCTCCAACCATACTTTAATCAACAAAAATATAGAATTGGACTCCGTACATAAATCCATATAGAACGAAACTGGAAATGACAGTACTCACCGTAACAGACCGGATAGTACAAATTCCAAGCAGAGTACAATAACATTGCATCATCAGAGGCTTCACTGATGATGTCACCTAGTATAGCAAGGAAATGTTGACCAAAAACAAGCCAGCTTGGCAAGCAAGTCAACAATCTCATCTCTCTACCTTAATTAGTTTGTACAGTTTTGGATTACTTGTGACTATCTGTAGACACTCATCATGCATCTTTTATATCTATCATGTTATTCTGGCCATTCAGTTTGTCTCCAGCACTATCTTATTTTAAATTTCAGTAATTATCTCTCTGCCTCAATGAATCAGATTGCAGGCCATCCCTTCAATTGCTATTTAGCTGTTGACACATTATTCACACCATCTGACACTTTTGATCACCTGCAGAGACTTGTTATTCAGCCACTCACACTATTTGTGCTATCTGTTGGTCTCTGCCTACAAATTCTGTGCATGTATGCTTTCCTCCACTTTATCTGATAAAGGTGCAGCACACTGAGAGTTTGTGATTTCAAACAAGCCTGTTGAACTATAACCTGGTGTTGTGTGATTTCTGACCCTGTCCACTCCAGTCCGACACTGGCACCTACATATTATTGCTAACCTTGGAAATTACTGCTGGGTTGGCGAGGTGAACTCAATAGTAACAGTGTCATTGAATGGGAAGAAAAGTGTTTAGACGAGGTGTGATACAGTTATTATTTCTCACTTATTAGCCAAAGCTTGCATGGTCTCGCAGCATGTGAGCACAGACTGTGACAAAAGGTTACTGATCTGAAATGTTTACTCTTCCTGTTTCACCACATGTGGTTTCTTGTTTACCAAGTATTGCCAGCATAACTTAACTTATTGCACTTAGACCTACAATATTTAAAATGACAACCTGAGGTGTTCCCTGCCTTTGTTCTGACTTCGTGTCGATTCTAAGTGGATAGCTTACATTCCCACTAGGGTAACTTGAGAAGTAAAGGATTTGCTGAACATCCATATTATCTGTTGGTTTCATGAATCTCTTCTGAAGGAGGATGTTGTGTTCTGATCTTTCTTTACAATTCTGGTTGACTGTAGCTTTTTGTTTTTAAAATCGACCTGTTCAGAGATGTTACACCTCTGGAGCAGCTGGGAACTTGAACTTGGCTCTCTGCCCCAGAGGCCAGGATACCACTGGTGGATCACAAGAGCCCTTCCTCTAGTTGAATGTTTCAGATTTTTGGAGGCAGACAAGTAATTATGTATATTTCCCCCTATGCTGCAACTACATATAACCTCTCACTGTGTTTTCTTCCTGTAAAATTATTCTTTCAAGAGCTTGTGAATTTTTGGATTTCTCCATCCCAGAGGGCTGTGGAATCTCAATCATTGGGTATATTCGAGACAGAACCCAAAATTATTAAAGGGTGGAGGATTCGTAAAATAGCTCGCATGGTGAAGGAGTCTATTCAGCTTGACAAGCTCATGCAGGCTCACTGCAAGAGCAATTTAGATCGTCCCACTCTCTTGCTCTTTCTGGTAAAAACTGTATTTATTTTCCTTTCAAGTGCTTATCCCATTCCTATTTGAAAGCCATGATTGAATCTGCCCCTCAGCTTTTTTTCTGTCCTTATTATCTTCACCAACACTCACTTGATTTGAGGATGATATCAAAGTAGCATTGCAACTTTGTGACATGGGTCTTCTGTGACAGATTAAGCTGTTTCTGGACCCATTGATTTTTAGACATATGGGTTAGAATGCCCCACAAGTTAGTGGCATGCAAAGTGCATGTCTGACTTCCTTTCCTTTCCTTCTCTGCTACCACTTTCACTTCTCATTAAGACATTGAACCAAAACATAATGCAGTTGGGCAGACAAGTTGTTGCCATATCTGAACGTAGCAAGCTGAACAGTGCAAACTCCTCCAAGTCATTAATGTCAATGCTGCCATGATTCAAGGACATTTTCAGACAGTCTTTGAAGATTTATTTGTTCTTGTTATCGTATCTTTAATGAAGTGAAAAGTGATTCAGTATTTCATGAATTCATTATTCCCATACATATGGCATGAGGGCCTCATTTGCCACACTTTGTAGCTGCATAGCAAGAGTAATGAAGGACAGACAGAAAGAATTCTAGTAGTAGAATAAATCTGGGGCTGCACACTTCATTCATGCTTGACTGGGACCATTCCACCCAGTGCCAATAAATTTTGAACTGTTAAAATTTTAGAATGATGGGAAGAGGGAATAGAAACTAAAGTTATGGTTTCAAATTTATAGGGTTAGTTTTATTTGAAAACATTTCTTTTGTGAAATGACATTAGGAAACAGCTGAACATGTGTGATCAACTGTATTTGCTCAGTTTATTTCAATGAAGCTGCATCTTGGTATGACAGATCAGTTAATATTTTCTTGTGCAATATTCTCTTTTTATATCCTGCTGATGTAAGATTTCCCCAGTGGGGACTATTAATTCATTAATGGTTTGGAATAAATCAGTTACTGGTACATATTCTTAAATGTGTAAGATGAGTTTTAATTGTTTCACCAGAGCACAGAATATGTAGGTACGTTTTGGCGTTTCGCATCCACTCACCCAGTGCAATTCTGTAAAAGATTATATAACAGCTTTCACAATCTCAGAATGGTCCAAGCCACTTTACAACTAATTATGTACTTTTGGAGTGCAGTTATTGCTGTAATGTATGAAACACAGCAGATCAGTTATGCACAGCAAGGTCTTACATAGATAAGTAATTATCAATAGTCCTGAAGGAACCACAGGCATCTCGCTGTATTGCAGAGAGACAATCATTCCAGATCAAACATGGGACATGCAAGAAGACAGATCCCAAATCTAATCAACCACAAGAAGAATTAAAGCTCCATCGTTATCCTGAACAACATGCTAGCCACGTAGCTAACTGAATTAATAGACTCCTCAGAATTCTGCACATAGCAATGAAATAATGACCAGGTAACCCACAATAATATAGAATAAAGTGTTAACTATACCTCTACCGAAATAATAGCTGCTCAGTGCGTTCACACGTATACAAACTTCCAGATACGTCCTCTCTTACCACCGATTCTACATAATTATAAAATAGCTCACTTATTTGGATTAGATTAGATTCCCTACAGTGCGGAAACAGGCCCTTTGGCCCAACAAGTCCACACCACTCCTTGGAACATCCCCCTATAACCCACTCGCCCCTGAACACTACGGGGAATTTAGCATGGCCGATCCACCTAGCCTACACATCTTTGGACTGTGGGAGGAAACCGGAGCACCCAGAGAAAGCCCACGCAGACACGGGGAGAATGTGCAAACTCTGCACAGACAGTTACCCAAGGCTGGAATCAAACCCGGGTCCCTTGTGCTGTGAGGTTGCAGTGCTAGCTGCTGAGCCACCATGCCGGTACCCCACTGGGACTACCTTCTGTCAACAACCCAGACACGATCTTGCTACATGATGTCAAGTCGTACCCAGACCCGCCGAACTGGCAGCAAGGGGCAAAGGCCTGCCCGAATTTAAAGCCCAATGCTAGTGCATTGCAGAGCAGGTAAAATGAGACTAGTCTCGGAATCCAACAGCAGAAAAACAGCAATATTCTCAAGTACAGCCAACTGGCAGGGTGATGCAGAGCTCAAGGGAGATCATGGCTTTCTTGGATAAATGAAGGAGTTGTTAAAATGAAAGTAAAAACAATAAAACACAATATGCCTACATTTAATTAAGAAATGAGAAGAGAAGATGTACAAAATAGCTAGCAAAATGGTATAGAAATTAGCCTTTGGCTTTTTTTTATGAGGAGAAGATGGTGACACATTATGGCTGTTCAGAGTTGCAATATCGTTGATCTTGGCAGTTGAGCAATTCATCTGGAGATTCTTCGTTCTGCACGTTTAGAGAGGTTGGTTGTCTTGTCCCCTGTTCTGACTTGTGACCCGCCTTCAGCAATCCACGTTGGAACATCGGAGACTTTACCTTCTACCTGCAAGTGCAGACATTCCCAATGAATTTCCTCAGCTATGACCAGCCCCCTGGAATTTGAACACCATGCTTCTCTTCTATGTTTCTGACAAGGGAAGGCAGAAACATGCCCTTCGCCCAGAACTGCTTTTCTTTCCCTGATGTAATGTTCACAGTCTGGGAAATGACTCATTTGACATGGTTTCTGCTGAAGTGGCAGTCAAATTCCATTATCTACATAATCACTGATATTACAATTCAGACTTTTTTTTGCATTGTAGTTTTCCTTTTAAGTGTCTCTGTCTGAAGTTTCCTGGCAGCCTCCTGTTGCAACATACCATGGTCTTTCTCAGGACCGTGTATAATCCACACATGAATTTTCCAGTCATTGAACTGAATTCTCAGAATTTATATTCTCAGCCATTTTTAACTCATAACTTTCATTTTTTTTATTAAAAACTATATTACTGTACTCAGAAGTTCAGCATATCAGAAGTAATTTTGGTCTATGATCCATTGTCATAATACGTACATCAGGTAAATTGAAGCCAAGTAATTTGCTTTAGCTCCACCTATCTCTATGACAGCATCGCTTGCTCCAGGGTGTTCTTTGTCTAATCTTTAAGGTTATCTGTATGCATTTAAGCTATTTTGCCTCTAACTGCTTCTGGGACTGCCATTGCTTCCAGCATTTCAGATACTGTGTCTTCAGTTAGGTAAGGCAACCTTCAGTTTTAATAGTTCCATCTGTTCTATTCTGATTCTACTAAACAAACATGGGTAACATTCTGAACTGCCAGCTGTTTTAGGTATTCTGGCAGTCACCAATCACCAGCATCTTAATTACCTTACTTTCCTACCTGTTATCCTCTAAAACAAAATGAGTCAAACTGATAAAAAATATATTCGACTTCAAGGTGCTTCAACTGCGCATATCCCATTTTCTATTGTTTAACTTAAAACCGTAAATTGAAATTAAATACATAGATCATGATCTAAGTATTAGCAACACATGAAATATCTATTCTGTAAAATACACCTGTACAAAGAGTTATTTAGTGTTATGTCAACAAACAAACTCTTCACTTCCTTAAAATTAAATTCCTTTGCATGCCTTTTAAGTGAGACACTAACAGTTTTGTTTGCTTTGTGCTAAGGGTTTAATTATAATAACTTCCTTAACGTCACAAAGCATGATCTTTCACTGCCAGAAATTTAAAATTATAACTAGAAATGTATCAGCAAAGGTTTTCTCTCAAACTGTTCTGTCAGTTTACTTTTAAATTATAGGCACTCTCTTCAGTAAAATAAAATTCAACTGAAATATGATAAATAATATAAATATCAAAGGAATTTTTTCTCCTGGCTGTGGACTGGATAAAAGATAATAGGCTAATGCAGTCGCTTAACAAAAGACAGCATGGAGAAAATCTTCCAATGGTCACTGTTGGAAGAACAGCTAAAGATGACACAATGCCAACTTTAAGGTCATGAAACCTTTACCTACAAATGTGCATCCCATTGTCAACAATTGAGCCTGATATAGAAGCAGCGTTAAAAATGAGATCTTATGTTCTAGCTGCTGGGCATTCAGACACATTCTGTATCTGAAAACATGATTTAGATTGTAAAGAAATAATGGTTGGAACCTTCCTGAATGACATGGGTTGCAGCAAACAAAATTGTGACAATCGCATGAGGAAGGCTTTTCTTCACATTGAGAGCAACGAATCGCATTTTCCAACTGCTTTCAGGACATCAAGACAAAATTCTCACTAATTAATGTTAAGAGGCCTATTAATGGGGATTATCATTCAATATCACTCTCTTTACTACCCAATCTCACCTCAGGAATATAGAGATTCTTATTCTTTGGTCACTATTGAAACTGCTCACCAATAATCTCTGATCTGGAGTTCACAACAGGTACTTGTGGCTCGAGCTCATCATTTGGGATTCTAGCCCCAAAGCCTCAGGATACGCACCATTAGGTCCATGGATGCTGGCATCTGACACATTCTGTTCTCTCTATGACATCATAGTACATCGCCAATCTACTTATAACATTCATTAAATGCTTTAATCTGCACTTTGGCACATAACTCCTCACATAGCAATACAGCTGCAAGGACACTGTTTACAGGGACAGGTACTCAGGTCACAGATTGGACTAGACCCCATCTCAGGGCCATCCTAGTGATCACTCACTTAGCACCTACCTGGACACTCACACCATCTTTGCCTTGCCTTTTATCGCTTTGCCTCCTCAGCCACAATTTAAAGTCTTATCTCTGTCTTACCTTGCAGTTTAGCACAGACACAAAGCTAGACAGTTAATCACGGTTGTCAGCAGTCATCAGTCAAGGAGTGGGAATGTTGCTGTATGGAACTGTGCTATGTGAACCTGACATCTACAGCATGTGCCAGCAGCCTGCGCAACAAACACTGCATATGCATCAATCAAATGGCTATGTCACAAAGTAGAAGGGGAGCTGCTGTCTGTCAGAAGTTGCTGATACATTAGTCAAGGTCAACATCCAACACAGTCAAAGGCCCAATCCACAGTCAGTCATCCACTTGAGATGGTCAGCTCAAGGGGTCTAACTCACCACAGTGTGTGGAGCGGCCCACTATCAGTCCTGCTGGTCCATTGCAAACATTCGGGGATTTTTAGATCGTCTGCCAGGAGACTTCACAGATTGTGATCAGACGGGTGATCGGTCAGGACTCAATATCCAAGTTGGTTGTCAAATTGAGCATGGTTAGTCCTGGGAAATAAATGTCATGGTTGGGATTGCGATAACTCCGTAGAGGCTCATATCCTGTCACAATGCCACCCTTCATTTACATGTGCATAGTGCTTGACACTAGCCCTGCTTCCTCAGAGCCAGCTCTCAGAGTGAACAGAGCACCCAGCACTCCTGTTTATGTCTATCAAACAGAGCTCTCTGATTGGACCAGATTAACAGCCCCAATCAGGGAACTCATTTTCTACGAGTCCACCTGGATAGCCTTGTTACAATCATTACATCATATCACCTGCCCCAAGTCTGGGCACGTAGGCCTGTTCTTTCATTTGTAACATTTTCACTTAGCCTGGGATATATAGGAAGTGTATAAAGGACTGAAGCCCACCTCTTGCGCCTGGAGTGTCTCAGAAGAAATTCATCCTCCTCTTCAGGTGGTGAAGATATCCAGGCTATGATATCCACCATGACCATCTCAGACTCCGAGGTTTCTTCGATTTTAGACAGAGGGGGATAACACACAGGTTCTGACAGCCTTTCTGGCTGTTCTGAGGGGCCAGGTATGTGTTCTTCTTGGTCTTGTTGCGAGTTTTCAGCTTTCACATGGTCCACATGCTTGTTCAGGACCGCCTCTCCCACCCGCACTTTGTACGTCATGAGACCTGATATTGCATCAATCATGTCTCTTACCCATGCAGGGCCACTCCAATGGCTTTGACATTAAATTTCATCTCCCGATGTAATCTGTCTCTCTTGCCAAGAGGAGTCTTGTTTCTGCCATTGGCACTCCTGATGCCATTTCACCCTTTCCCCAGTTCCTGTAAGGCCAGATTTAACCTAGTGCAGAGATCTCCCCATTTTCAACTCTGCTTGAGCTATCCCTGTAGTTGCATGAGGGGTGGTCCAATGGTCAGATCAGAACCAGGACAATTAGCTATCTACTGAAACTGTAGCCTGTTTTTTAAAGACTACCTTCAATGTTTGGATGGCTCTTTCCATCAGGCCATTGGACTCAGGATAGTATGGAGCTGTCTTTATATGCCAAATGTCATTTAACTTCAAGAGATACTGAAATTCCCTGTTGGGTGATGATGACCCATTATCTGCAACCAGCATTTCTGGAAGTCTGTGTATTGTTAAAGATGCTCGCAGTTTTTCTAATGTTGTCCCTGCATTTGTTGAATGAACTCAATGCACACTCAACGATTTTGAGTGGGTGTTCATAATGGCAACAAAGGCTGAGCCTTTGAAAGGCCTGGCATAGTTAACATATAACTGAGTCCAGGGTTTACCTAGCCATTCCCATGAATGTGGGGCAGCTGCTGGCAGGCATTTTCTGTCTTTGTTGGCACACTGGGCACTGCCCCACCAATGTGGCCATGTCTGCATCTACTACTGGCCACCAGACATAACTTCTTGTCAACATCTTCATTTTGGCAACGCCAGCTGATGCCGGCAGAGTTCAGCCAGGATCTGGCAGTGACCTTTGCCTGTGACAATTACTCTTGTTCCCCAGAATAAATGCTGTCCTTTACAGTGATCTACTCTCACCGGGTCGAGAAATGTTTTAGTTCTGGTTGTGATGGCCCTTTTGTTGCTCCCATCACCAGCAGTTGTTTCAGTTTTGCTAGGACCAGATTTTTTGCTTTTGCAGTCTGATATTGTCAGCAGTGACCAGAAGGGTATCCAAAAAGTTTAAAACCAGAACTGATTCTTCCAGTGACAACAATATTAGTGACGTATCTGTCAGCGGGAGGGACCTCCTGGACAGTGTTCCAACTTGTAATTGTACACACTTAGAATGAGAGCCCACTGCTGAATTTGACCTGTTCTCTTTGACTAACCCAACGCAGGTTTTAGTGGTCCATTACTATTACAGACTTAGGTCCATATAGATATTTGTGGAACTTACTCACACAGAAGATGGCCACCAAACTTCTTTCTCTATCTGGAAGTATTTGCGCTCTGCATCATCCAAAGTCTGGGAAGCATTCATGATTGACCATTCCTCTCCATTGGCCACCTGTGAGCCACCACTACCCCGAGGAGGTATCAGATATCTGCACCAGATCTCGCTTGGATCATAGCATGCCAACATCTTTGGCGGTGATAGTTGATCCTTCATTTCCCTAATGGCTATGTCTTGACTCTGAGACCACTTCCATTGTTGACTGTTTTTCAGTAGCAGATGTAAGGGGACCGTGCTACATATGAACTTTCCATAATAATTCACCAACTCAAGGAAAGGCCTAATTTCCGATACAGATGTGAGAGCTGGGGCAGTTTTGATCACTTTCGCTTTATCTTCCAACAGGTGTAACCTGGTCTTGTAGACTCTGTAGCTCAAGTTGGTCACTTGGGCTGCCTGGAACACACATTTTTTTTTCCATTCTAAGGCATGTGCCTGCCTTGGAGAAACATCTAATAACGATGTTCAAGTTCTCTAAGTGCTCTTCACTAGTCTTCACTGTTTCTAGATACAGATAAATGGCAACCTGTAAAACTTGTAAGGCCTTGGAAAATCTTTTCTATCAGCCACTGAGAAATGGCATAAGCTGATGATACACCAAATGGCAGTCTCATATATTGATACAAACCCTTAGGGGTATTGAATCTCAATGAGGGAACTCATATTCTATGAGGTCCACCTGGCAGAACTACTTACAATCATTGGAGGTATCAAAGGTCACTCTAGTGGTAGGGAGGTACGTGGTGGCCACATCGAGAGGGATTTTAAGCAGCCTGCAATGTGGAGGAAACAAAGGCGGTGAAAGAGTGAAATTGGACTTATGGTGGTGAGATGGGGGGTATCAAGTAGTGCATGGAAGAATATGGGATGCTGCAGAAGGAATGGGAGCAGGTGAATGAAAGGTTGTCACCATCACTGTTACATTGTAACATAATGGTGGACACAAAAAAACATAGTGATGCAGTTCAGGTAGTACGAAAGAAAGATGGAGAGTCAACTTGTGTTGATGGATGGAAACATGTGAGGATTCAGTTGAGATGGCCTGCCCAGGGTGTGTTGGCTAAAGAGACATGGAGTTTCGGGGGTGGGGGGGAAACCTAATAATCAGGTTGAGCCTAGTATTCATGGTGTCTGGCATGAGTTGCGTTGCCTTCCATAATTTGTTGATTGCTAAATGCAATTTACAAATGGGAAAAAAACTGCCACCGTGCCCACAGTGGGAAGAGCCAGTGTCAGTTGGCAGCCAAAGAACAGTGGCTTCATTTTTGTGCGATGGGAGGATCTTCAAGGGGCAATTGCATCAATCATGCAACAATCATGCAGAATGCAGGTTCACAAAATCAGTTCAAACACAACTTTGAGCATATGAAATACATGCTGTGTCCAAGTGCGTGTGGTGCAATTGGTGGTCACAAGCAAAATCGTGCATCTCACTAGCCTTTGCATATTGCAGATAGACATCACTGTGAAACAGAAACTAAACACAGGCAAACTTAAAAAGGCACTAAGGCCATTGCAAACATAGCTAATTGAAGTCCTCCTAAGGGTGCACAGGGGTATGAAACGGATTACTTCTCCAACTAAACTACAAGACTCCTGCAAGACTTCCATACATGCAATGATGCTTTCTGCAGATATTGTGGAGGCTGGAGAGAAAGGGTCAGTGCTTTCAGAAAACATTTTTCTGCTTCTATCTACGCGACTAGTGATTCTTACTTTGGAATAAGGGTCAAGCACCAAGATGAATGAATAAAAGGTTGTCATTGTCAGACTGTCCCATATCTCATTGCTTGGGATGATATGTTCAGTCTTTATTTTCACAAGATGACAATGTTGACTGCTCATTGCTAAGGAGCTGTCCTGTTTCTTCTGCTCCTCACACGTGTTCATTGCAAGCATGACTGATGAATACCACAGTTGGGGTACTGTTTTGTGCAGAGAAGTGGAAGAGAAACTGATGTGCCAGCAAGCCTAGGACCAGCAGAAACACCCAACAGAACCCAAACAACTTTCACAGGATGGATGGTACAGTTGGGTCTTTTGTCCTTAATGCCACTTCCTCTGCATGAGCAAGGTGCAGTGTCATGCAGACTGAGGGTGTCCTGGGACACTGTCACAGAACTATGCCACCCACAAACAGAGTGAGTAGGTGACAATCAAATCCTTTGGCTGTCAAAGTGACAGGTGTTTATGTGATTGGCAGCTTCCAGGGATGAACTAGGAAGTTGTGTGAAATCTTCCAATCATGAATCCATAAATGCATCAAGGCTGTTATTGATGCCATTTGTATCAGTTCACACTAATTCATCTCCACATGATAAGGTCAGTGCTGTAACTCGGGTAGTCGGATAAGGCAATGCAGCTAGCTTTCTCCAGGATGCAGGTCACAATTGTCAGCACAAGTCGCAGAGGGGGGTCATATGAAATTGGAGCAGAGCTCGTCAAAAGAAAAGGTTTAAAATAAAGAGAGGGATGCTGAAGAAACTCAGCAGGCCCAGCACCATCTGTGGAGAAAGGAACAGAGTTCATTTTTTGAGTCCATATGACATTTTTTTAGAATGATTTCAAGCATCTACAGTATTTCAGTTTTACTAAGAGAAAAAGTTTATATTCCATCAATGTGCAAGCAATTTGTGGTCATCCATTGCACTTTTGAGAAGTTTACATCTAGGACACTGGAAGTTGCTGCGATTCCTACATCTTTCACAACACTCATATTCTTGATATATTTGAGCATCAGATGTCTTACAATCTTGGTTACTGGAAGATAAGAGTTACCCGTTCTGACCATGAGGGAGAGCTACATTATGTAAGCCCCTGTCTGACAGAGCGTAAATATAATGTAGCCCTTTATTCAACCAGGGCCATGGTGGAAGAAATTGTCGACCAGCTGAAGGTGAGATTCCATTGTTTGGATTGGTCTAGTGGGGCCTTGTGGCACATCCTGTACAATGTGCTACATAATTCATCCTGTGCTGTACACAAGTGGCTGCAAAGAGGGGGTGTAAGAAGATGGAAAAGATGGGAGAGTGGATTTAGTCTTCTGAGTAGAAAGATCAGGACATTGAGCAGGGGGAACATTACCTTCTCCACAAAAGATACAGCAGCATTGGGCACTACAAACCGCACAGGACTTGACTGACACCTGATCCAATGGATGAGAGCTGGATGCAGTGATCATTAATTGATTGCAAAATTGTTGATACTCAACATTCAAGCACTTCATTTAAGTCCTGAGAGGTAAATGCTGCTTCTGTTTATTGGATCTCTCTTTGCTTTTGGTTTTTATTAATAAAAGTTAATCATTTGAAGCATTCAAAGGTTTACTCGTATGGCCAACATACATCACAGACAAGATGCTAAGATATGCTGGGTATGTAGAAAGGAGTAGTGTCAATTTAGAGAGGCTTATAAGGTAAGATGTAGCTACAGATCAGTGAGGTGTGCAGTCCAGCTCTTAAATTGCCATAGGTGTTGAAATGTGCAGTTGTATGTGCGAGTAAGTTAGTCGAGCCAACTATTTGCTGTAGGACATGTCATGTTGATTTCTGTTTGCTATGCCACTACTTTGATGACAAAGTGCTACTTCAAATTGCCCGTGTTTTTTAGCCTGTGCAGCTGGGGCTCCAAGAAAGCAGCACCACCAGGAATATTGGAATATCCCAGCATTGGCAAATACTTCCAGCTTTGGCAATTGGGTAAACTGAGCTAGCTTCTCATGAGACGGGTGGTGGTTAATTAATGAGGTAAGTTAATTAATGAGGTAGTTAATTAATATGTGACTGTGGGACGAAAGCGCAAGAAAACACAAAGAAAATCCTCATACGAAACTCAACAAAAATGGCCCAGACAAAATGAGATAAAATTCAACATTATTAAAAGAATTATATCTATCAAATATCAAAATGCTCATAAACATATACACTTCTTTTCTAGGAAGGGAGACCTCAATCCAGTTAAAGTTTTTAGACTTTTATTTCATGCACTGATCTCACAACTCATTCATAAGTTATCGCATTATGTTAAGCCTTTCTTTTTACATTCCTATGAAATTATTAATACAAGGATAGTTTTGTGATTGGGATAAATTCACCAAATAACAAAAGGACCATGACAAAATTATTCAGAGAAAGCTATTAACTGCAGAAAGCAAAGTTAGCTTCAAATGGCTGTCAGAAAGTTGGAAGTAATAGAAATGCTCAGCAGGCTAGGCATTGAGTGTAGGAAGACGAACAGAGTTAGTAGTTTCAAAAGTGGATCAAAGAACACGAAGCATCCTGGCAATATCTGTAATCACATTGTGACCCTCCCATCTGCTGCTGGGTAAATAGGAGCTACAACATGTTGAAGCGCTCAAATAAGCACTAATTGCCCACCGGGCCTGAATTGGCAGAAAGGTGGGCGGACAGTTTGTGAATCACCTATCATGAACTTAACTGACACAAAGGCAGGAGGGCTGTGCGTTGCTACTCCCCCATCTGGTAAGATACCCCTGCCACAACATGTACCATCGGAGAGGGCATTATAACCTGAAGGGCACAATTTCAGATGGAATCCTCACAGAAAAAGTTTGACCCTGAGATAGTGGCTAAAAAAAAGAGATGTATCTCTGAAAACAAATGTAGGTCGATACTAAAAATAAGTAAATATATTTTAATTAGGATGCAGGATCTAATCACTACCATTCTCAATATTATAATCACACCTATATCAACTAGTTCTGATGATATTGTGGCAGTAACACCTTATTACCCGTAATACCTTAATGTCTTAGGCTATTTGTTGGGTCAGCGCAGGATGAATTCAATCAGTTTTATTGGCTATGGGATGTATTGTGTAAATGTGCCTAAGGCAAGCTTTAATTTAATGAACTGATTGAATAAATGAAAGTTAATGGTCTGGAAGATAATTATCTGCTCACCAATGTTTATCGTAATAAGGAAGTTGGTCACAGAACCATAGCAACAGTTGTCCTTACAGTCTCCACACTGTTATTCTGGTAATAGTTTTATGTATATCTGATATACTGATTTATTGGGAGCACATCACTGATGATGCAGCTACCAAAGTTAGAATTAATGCCAGATCTAGTGAATTATTGCATATTATGCACGTGCTAGTTAGTAAAGCACCTGAGTCCTCATGTTGGACAACGTAGCTTGAGCTGATTAAGCACCATGTACCCATTATGGAATTGTGCACAGCAGCATCTCATCAAAGATAATGGGAACTGCAGATGCTGGACAATTCCGAGATAATAAAATGTGAGGCTGGATGAACACAGCAGGCCAAGCAGCATCTCAGGAGCACAAAAGCTGACATTTCGGGCCTAGACCCTTCATCAGAGAGGGGGATGGGGAGAGGGAACTGGAATAAATAGGGAGAGAGGGGGAGGCGGACCGAAGATGGAGAGTAAAGAACATGGGTGGAGAGAGTATAGGTGGGGAGGTAGGGAAGGGATAGGTCAGTCCAGGGAAGACGGACAGGTCAAGGAGGTGGGATGAGGTTAGTAGGTAGATGGGGGTGCGGCTTGGGGTGGGAGGAAGGGATGGGTGAGAGGAAGAACCGGTTAGGGAGGCAGAGACAGGTTGGACTGGTTTTGGGATGCAGTGAGTGGGGGGGAAGAGTTGGGCTGATTGTGTGGTGCAGTGGGGGGCGGGGACGAACTGGGCTGGTTTAGGGATGCAGCAGGGGAAGGGGAGATTTTGAAACTGGTGAAGTCCACATTGATACCATTAGGCTGCAGGGTTCCCAGGCGGAATATGAGTTGCTGTTCCTGCGACCTTCGGGTGGCATCATTGTGGCAGTGCAGGAGGCCCATGATGGACATGTCATCTAGAGAATGGGAGGGGGAGTGGAAATGGTTTGCGACTGGGAGGTGCAGTTGTTTGTTGCGAACTGAGCGGAGGTGTCCTGCAAAGCGGTCTCCAAGCCTCCGCTTGGTTCCCTCTACATTGGGGAAACCAAGCGGAGGCTTGGAGACCGCTTCGCAGAACACCTCCGCTCAGTACGCAACAAACAACTGCACCTCCCAGTCGCAAACCATTTCCACTCCCCCTCCCATTCTCTAGATGACATGTCCATCATGGGCCTCCTGCACTGCCACAATGATGTCATCCGAAGGTCGCAGGAACAGCAACTCATATTCCGCCTGGGAACCCTGCAGCCTAATGGTATCAATGTGGACTTCACCAGTTTCAAAATCTCCCCTTCCCCTACTGCATCCCTAAACCAGCCCAGTTCATCCCCTCCCCCCACTGCACCATACAACCAGCCCAGCTCTTCCCCCCCACCCACTGCATCCCAAAACCAGTCCAACCTGTCTCTGCCTCCCTAACCTGTTCTTCCTCTCACCCATCCCTTCCTCCCACCCCAAGCCGCACCCCCAATTACCTACTAACCTCATCCCACCTCCTTGACCTGTCCGTCTTCCCTGGACTGACCTATCCCCTCCCTACGTCCCCACCTATACTCTCTCCACCTATCTTCTTTACTCTCCATCTTCGGTCCGCCTCCCCCTCTCTCCCTATTTATTCCAGTTCCCTCTCCCCATCCCCCTGTCTGATGAAGGGTCTAGGCCCGAAACGTCAGCTTTTGTGCTCCTGAGATGCTGCTTGGCCTGCTGTGTTCATCCAGCCTCACATTTTATTATCTTAGCATCTCATCAAAGATTGATTCTCTATTATTACATATAATGCCTGCATACTTGGTTATTTAAAAGATCAAAATAAATTACAACAAGAAAGCAATCCTAACAATGATCCGTTTTAAGTTGCTGCAAATCTCAGGCTTGTATTTTCCTGTCCTTTGTGAGGCTCACTTAATGGAAGACCCATGGGATCTGTTCGAATGCTGCTTTGAACGAACACCAGAATGATTCCATTGACTTCAGTGGAGTCTAATGTTGGGCAGAATATAAACCTAGCTGCGGCCCTGATTTCATTAGTTTTCTGTTAGTCAGAAGTTAATTAGCAAAAGTTGATATTTTGCTAGATAGTACTTTAATGTGAAACACCATCTGCCTCCTCCATTTGATCGAAATTATTTCTTTAAAAAAAAGGGAATTCTACCCCAAACAGACCATCTTACTACCATTTGTGGGATCTTGCTTCACACAAATTGGCCAAAGCATTTTCAATTAGACCATAACCACAATTTCAAAAATACTTTGTTTGCACCTGAACATCTTTTATATTAAGTGAAAGACATTAATATAACTCTTTGTTTTGAGGAAGAGGAGTAAGAGCATCAGCTAAAGCTATTGCTAGGGGGAGATGGGGAAGCAAAGGAAGAAAACAGCTTGGACATCCAGGCCCGATTGGTATACAGGGTCATGCTCATATATTTGATCTGCTCAGGTTTTATGGGCTATGCAAAGCCACACTTCTCCACACAGGCCCTTATTGAAATATCACCTCCTGTGATCCATTTCTCAGCGGGCACTACAATGTCTATTTCAATCATATTTAGAAAGGAGATCAACTCATTCCCTTTGATTCCACAGAGACTACAAAATAGAAGCCTAACATTCAGAAAGTCTGCAGTTAATGCTTATGTTAAGCAGACAGCAGATGATCATATTTGCAAAACAATTTCTTTGCATTTCCCATGGACACGGGTGGCAAGCAAGCCAACTATTTTCATGAATGGAAAGGATCTGAAGTGCATTCATCTGGAATTAATCACAAGTATGAACAGCAGCAGTATATCAGGTAAGGTTACATTCACTATCCTGAATCCTTTATATATATCCTGAAAATATATCCTCGATACCTGTCAAACGGTTCTTCATAGAAACACCTGTCTTCTGACCAAACTGTGCTATGACTAAATCCATAGACCTTGAATTCCATCTTCCATTCTGATACCTACCCCTCTTTATACAGCTCTGTCTGAAAGTCAGAAATCACACCCAGCACCAAGTTATAATCCAACAAGTTTATTTTAAAACACAAGCTTTCGGAGGCTCACTCCTTCTTCAGGCATTAGTGGGAAAGGTTGTATCAGATACAGAATTTATAAGTTAAAGATCAAAGGCTCACACCACTGATCAGGATGTATTAATTGAGATACAGATTGGCACTGGGTGACCATAAAGGATCAAAGTGGAGGACACAACTGATGCTTTCAACTGGATGAACTTAATGTGGGGCCCAGAAGGCTGTTCAGTATCTAACCAGAAGATGAGATGCTTTTCCTAGAGTTACGTTAAGCCTCACTGGAATTTTGAAGCAGGCTGAGTACAGGATATGAATGTGAGAGCAAGCCACAAGTGTGATCTTATCTGCATTTCATTGGCTGAAAATTCAGCCTTTACCCTTATTCTTCTCCAGAAATGATATTTCTACAGGCAAGTGTCCATCCAACTTAGGAAATTCCACAGGCAAAATACAATACTGCAGAAACAACTTTGCAGTGGATTTTCAAGCACAAGAATGCACAGGCCTCCCATTGTTTGACGTGCTCAGAGTATAAAAATGAAAACTCAAAACTGAAGCAAGTGGCTCAAGGTTCTTGCTACATTTGGGCTTAAATGGTGTACTAGTGACAAAACTATTCTGGCCTCTCCAGATGCATAAGCAAAAGGATTGCTTATAGTATGCATGAAATAAAAACCTATCTTGACAATGCTTTTGTTCTGTGTCTCAGTTGGACCAGCAGGCCACTGTTATCAAATTTCTAACACTGTATATTTTCAGCCACCAGTGAAGTTGATGCAAATGCAAATGGAAAAGACACTACCCTGGGACTTCCTTTAGCCCATTTTGAAAGACCTACACAATTAACCCACTTCCCTGCTTACTTCCACAAGGTTGCAAATACCTGTTCCTTTTCAAGGACATATACAGTTCCCTTTTCAGCATGACTATTAACTCAGCTTACATCACTTCTGACTGTGCATTCCAGATCATAAAACATCACAACATAAAAAAAACTTCAATTTTCCTGATGTTTTTGCTAGTCTTAATTAGGTGATGCAACCCGCCTGTCAGTGAAAATCAATTATTTTTTAAACTTACGTTCTCAAGAGTTTAATCTCTTGAAGCTTAATTCAGAAACTAAATTACGATTTTCCAAGTATGAAGCCTTTGGAGCCTTTGCATGCGATTCTGGGCTACAATTGGCACTTTACACATGATATCCTACACATTAAGAAGATTCTCAAACACCAGGTCTATGAATACATGTCTACAGGTAAGCCAGTGTTGAAATTAGACCTACAAAATTAGGCCAAAACTCTTTTGTTGTCCTAATCAACATATTCAATGATTTTATTACACACAATTGGAGTAGGTGAAACTTGAACCCAGGCCTCCTGGCTCAGAGCTAGGGACACGAACAGTGCACCACAAGACCTCTACTTGAGTATGTAAATGATATTATAAACTGCTTCGTGTGCAAATGCAATTTAAATCCTCATGAGCAAAGCTTTAATGACATTTGTGACTAACACCAAATTTATCAATTGAAAAATAAGAACTTTGTTAATTTAGTCAGGTTTCTCTATTAACTAATAATTGATTGACTGGGGAGTGAATTCTTGAATAGCAATGTCCAATGGCTATAAGTGATTCACAGAATCAGAACTGAAAATAATGTTGTCAATTATTTGTTTCCTAGTACAGAACTTGGCTATTGTTGTTGAAAAGAGACATGTGTAATCATGAGATTACATGTGTAATCATGAGATTTGTGTAATCAGGACAAAATCAAGCATGTCAAATTTCAAAGGGAGCAACAATTCAAAAAAAATGTTCAAATGCTCCTGCAAACTCACCCCCTTGCCCCACAGAAAATCTACTGACGCTAACAGAGCACAATTGCTACTAACTACAGTTAGTGAGCAAGGAGTCCCAGCTTTATTGTAACTGTTCACAATTTAGTTCAGATCAAGGCTCAGCAATACTTCGGGGACCAATCACATGGACAAAAAGGGCAGAATCTTTGAGGCGTCTGGTCAACATTGGCTATGGTGAGAGTGTGGCAGAACCAGATGAGAAGTCTTGTTCCCCATCTTGACATCGAGGTCAAATCACTCCACTTATTAAGCTTTTCTCAAGTGGCATAGCAACATTCCCACGAGGCAGCAGCAAGATGCCAAATGAAGCGGATTAAGGCTTTCAAACATCGCAACTCACCTCATTAATATTCACTCTTACCAAACCTGCCAAAGAAATTCAACATTGGGAAAACTTGACAAGGAAACCAGAGCAGGGTATTGGTGGATTCAGCTCACTGCTTGCTCCAAACCACGTATATATTGGACACTAAGCAAGGATATCTCAGGACACAATCAACAGTCATATGTCCCATTAATCTAAGGGCATTGGAATCTAGCATCTGTCAATCTGTCCTGACCGTCAAGGCAGCTCTCTGACAACAATTGAAAGCTACTCAAGAGTAACAGATAATAAAATGTGAGGCTGGATGAACACAGCAGGCCAAGCAGCATCTCAGGAGCACAAAAGCTGACGTTTCGGGCCTAGACCCTTCATCAGAGAGGCCCGAAAACGTCAGCTTTTGTGCTCCTGAGATGCTGCTTGGCCTGCTGTGTTCATCCAGCCTCACATTTTATTATCTTGGAATTCTCCAGCATCTGCAGTTCCCATTATCTCTGATACCAAGAGTAACAGACTTGCTTTTAGGGGGGCATCAGCAACTAGCATCAAGAAGACTGCAGGAGGGGCAATTTTTGCTCACAGACAGGAACCCAGCTCACAGAGTAGACCTGGCTGCATGTCCCAGCTACTCATTTGATTTCTGAGAGTTCATTTGCTTTGTGCCTACCTGTTTGTTGGCAGCATCCATGCCTCACCTTGTCATGCCATGCCTGTTCGTCTGCTAGTGTTTTAGCTAGAGCTTTCACTACTACCATTTTGTAGAGTATTTTTTGGCAAAAAACGGCAGGTTGCTTGTAATGATTGTGAGTATGGAACCGTCTGAAGTTGGAGGTGGGGAGAAGATCTTGTAACGGACGCTGAGAAGGCAATCTAACAACAATTGCATATGCCAGCTGTCTGCATGGCAAAGCACTGCACACTCATTCAACCAAATGGTAATGTCAGGAACTGGTGAAGTCATGCCCTCAGTCTGGTCAAAGGCATTGCCGCTGTCTATTATGGGGTCCCAGTACAGTGAGTCATGGCTAAGAACTGTGCACGGTCCAGGAACACTAACATGGCCTGTCAGCCTGTTCACTCACAGTTAAGGGATATGTCCCAGTACAGTCCAGGTGGTGTTCAGTATCAGTCCCATGGAGTCACTGCCAGGAATTCAGGGAAGTGCATATTGTCAGTCAGACAGCTACAAATATGGCAGTCAGGGGTCTGGGCAACCATGTTGCAAAGCCATTCGTCAAAGTGTTGAGAGGTCTTGAGCATTCACAGCCCTAGGTTTCTGTCTGTCAATCTTCCAGCAGGATTTGAGTTGGAAAGCCTGCAGGGTCAGTAGGATGAATTAATGACAGCACTTGGAGAAGCCAAGGCTGGATGGTTTGCACTAAGCAGAGGCATTTGGGGATAAGGGCAGTGACAGGGGAATCTCAGTGAAGGGATGGAATATTGAGCAGGATCAGTGAGCGTGTTAAGTTACGGGAGGAAGAGTTATGGACTGTGGCCCCACCCAAGGCCTCTGCAGGGAGCGCATAAAGGAGCAGTGTGGGCATCAGCAAATTCTAATCCTAGGATTCCCAGGGCCAAAAAAGACAGCTGTAAATCAAATTCAACATGATGAGACTTAACATTGGGGGTTTCAGTGGTATGACTCAAAATGGGTTATTGGAGTAGTGGGAGATATTTGTCTACATTCCGGTTCCGGACATCCAGTAAGGTCTAGTGTTGACATTGTTCAGTTGCGTTCCGAGTTATCATGTTCCCTTCTCTAGATGTGATCCTACCAAAGAATGGCTGCGACAACGCTCAAGATGGGGTGGAGAACGTGTCAGTTTGATGGGTGAAAGCATAAGATCCATGTTTACTGGACAGCATGACATTGCAGCAATGAAAACATGATAAAGCCAATTCCAAAATATGACTACAATGGATTTGCAATCATTTCATTGCCTATTGGCGATTCATTCAGAAGGAGGTTGCTGAGGGATCTGATGCTGATCAAAGGCAACACAGAAGGCAATAACCTAGTGATATTATTGCTAGACTGTTAATCTCAAGACCCAGATTACGTTCCGGGGACTGGGCTTCGAATCTCAACACAAGCAGATGGTGGAAATTGATTTCAGCAAATATCTGGAATTAAGAATCTAATGATGATTGTGAATCGATTGTCTGGGAAAAAAAAAATCTGACTAACTAATGCCCTTTAAGGAAGGAAACTGCCAACATCACATGTGACTTTATGTGACCTGCATATGACTCTAGACCCACAGCAATATGGTTGACTCCTAATTGCCCTGGGCAATTAGGAACTCTGCCTAGCCAATGGTGCCCTAATTCCATAAATGAATAAAAGAAATAAAAATTTGCTGCGTGACATTGGTGCTTGAAAATTGCCCTGGGCATATTAATAATGTCGATGTTATCAACAATAACAATACAAAATGTCAATGCTGGCTGAAGGGTAATCACTATGCATAAAACTTTCAAGGTTCCTGAGTGATCTACACAAATTTGAGTCTTCAACCTATCAAGTAAATTTGACAGTTGTCTGTTGAATGCAGTGTAAGGTTCAGCACTTACTGGGTGTAAGAGTGAGAGGTCAGTATTGTGCAACAGGCAGCCCCTTTTAACTGGCATATGGTGGTCTAAATCAGACATAGTCCCATTGTCTATGTCCAGCGTGTCTCACTGTCTGGAGAAGTGCACGCAGCCCTCACAAGGAGGGTACTTGACTGATGAGGGTTCTAATATCAAATATACTCGTTAGTTCCTACTGAGCCCAATTTATGTTCTTTTCACAGAAGCTAATGGATCCTGCCACTGGTGGGATGTTGGTCACTGTGGGTGGTCTTCCTAGGAAGTCAAAGGCAGAAGCAGGATGACCACACCCAATGTAAGTCCAGTAATAGCAATGGTGTGAGGATGAGGAGCACTCAGCTCCAGGAGACGGCATTGCTGCAGGTCTCCTCGAGATCCATGGGGTGTGCAGGAGGTCCGGAGATCTTCAACCTCAAATCCATTTCCAAGGGTTGAGTGAGGTGCAGTGAGAATGCAGACTCCATATGTTTCAGGACACAGCTCTGGATGTTGGAGTGGAACCTGAGAGTTGCAGGAGTGGGGGGGTCGCTTTCTCTTGGAGGCTGTGAAAGTAGCAGCTGTTCTGAAATTCCACATGATTGTCCTTCCAGAGGGTAATGGGACCACTTATGCAGGACCTCTCAGCCGTGAACCCACAAATGTAACAGTACAGTGACCACATCATCTGTGTGAGATTACATTGGTTCATTATGCTCCTCACTAGGTCCCAAAGTAAAAAACTCCAAAACTCTCAATGGAATTTAGACTGACCAAAGAAACACAAGATTCAGACCCTAGAAACATAGAAAGTGAAAGCAGGTGTTGTAAATTCAGCCCATTGAGCTCACAGTCCCAATTAAGATTAACATGGCTGAACGTCTATCTCAATGTCATATTTCCAATCTTGCCCCATACCCCTTGAAACTTCTGGCTTCTGGAAATCTATTTTTGATTTCTTAAACATACCTAGTTACAGCCTTATGAGGAAGGGAATTTCCTCGGTTTAGCATGCTCTGAATAAAGACATTTCTCCTCACCTCAGTCTGAAATAGCCTAGCCTGTATGCTCAGTCTACAACTTCTTGCTATGCACCTCCTGATCAGGGAAAACATCATTTCTACATCCAATCTGAACAGCCCTGTCAGAATTTTATATTTCAGTGAGTTTCTCTCTTATTCTTCTGAACTGCCTTAAATACAGGCCATGTTGACCCAACCTCTTCTCAGATGACAAAACTGCTATACCAGGAATCAGTCTGAAAAACTTTTGCTGTACTCCCTCTATGGCAAGTATATATTTTCTTAGGGAATGAGACCAAAACTGAATAGAATATTTCACATGTGGTCTTATACAGGCTCTGTGCAGCTGCAGTAAGAATTATTTGAATCAGTACTCAAGGCCTCTTGCAATGAAGGCCAAATGAGCATTTGCTTTCCTGATTGCTTGCTTTCAGTGACCAGGCGCTCAGGTCAGTTTGTACATCAACCTTTCCTAATCTATCATGGTGTAAGTAATTTTATATCATTTTGTTTTTCCCAGTGATGTGGATAAATGCCATGTGTTTGCCAACCAAAGCAGTTTGCCAAATTGCTTTGAAAATTCTTTACATCCTCACCAGTACTTGCAATCCCAACTCGTTTGTGTTTTCAGCAAACTACAAAATATTACATAATTCCTTCATCCAAATTGCTGATATATATTGTGAATCACTGGGGCCCAAGTATTGGCCCTTGCAGTAACTTGTTAATCACTGTCCTACACACTGAATAACAGTCTCCTGTCTGATAACCAAAGCTCACTTCAAACCATATTATTACCACAAATCCCATGTGTCTTTATTTTGCTTGTTAACATTTTCTGTGGGAATTTATGAAAAGCTTTCAGAAAATCCAAATATGCCACATATATCCGCATCTATACGCCTCTTCTATTCTACCGGTTACATTATTTTTAAAAAACTCCAATAAATTTGTCAATCATGATTTGCCTTTTGTAAATCCAGGTTGATTTCATATATTTCCATCACTCCTTTCCAAGACTCTGTTATCATGGCCTTTATTATAGACACCAGCATTTTCCTTACCATTGATCTAAAGCTAACCAATCTGGAATTCCCTGATTTCTCCCTCACTTCTATTTGTTAAACAATAAGATTACATATGCCAACATCCAATCTGCTGGGACTGGTCCTGAGACTAGAGAATTTTGGAAGATGACAACATATCCATTATTTTCTTAGTAACCTCCTTTAGTAAGCTGGATGTAGACTATCAGGCCTGGGGATTTGTCAGCTTTTCGTCCCATGAATTTCTCTAGCACAATTATTTACAAATACTAAGCTCCTCCAATCCCTTTTTCCAAATAGACTTTGATTCCCTAGCATTTCTGGGAAATTATTTGTGCCTTCTCACAACTGAAGTCAACATCCCTAGTTACTTAAACATTTCTTGAGTCAAAATGGAAAATCTTTAAAGATTTCCAAAAGGGGTCTTATGGATAGCACTTGACCCTTTAAATACAGAGTCACAAATGTTATGTCAGCTGTTATTTTGTCACCAAAGTGTAATAATTTTCAATAAGTCAGAATGTACATGATGTATGATAGTAGTAGCTTTATGGGAGACAATTAACTATTGCTACAAAGTCACCTTTGCAACAAGAGAAAGCTATTATAAGATAATTAGATAGACAAAAAAGGAAAAATCAATTATGACAATCCTTACATAAGAAACCATGTTATCTCCATGTAACACGAGAGGAAAAGCAAAACATTTTTGCTTAAAGTTGCATCACCTGCCATGCACATTCTCTCTCTCTCTCTCATCTCAGTAAATGTCCAATATAAAGTACATGATATCTGTAAATTTTGGATGAATTAGGGGTTATCTGAATCACTTCTATGTCAGTACAATGGGAAGAAGAAGGAACAGACAACACATTTTTTTTACGAACAAGAAAAGATTAGGCGAACAAACCTGTCCTTTGTGGAGATTCCTCATCCGTAATGCTCACAAAAGATATCTCTCCTCATTTGATTTTTGCTTTTTCCGTCTCCTATGATAACCTACCTACTTCTTTTTGTTTGTTTACTGCCCCTCAATATAAAAAAATTAAAAGATAGTAGGAACTGCAGATGCTGGAGAATCTGAGATACAAAGGTGGTGAGCTGAATCAACACAGCAGGCCAAGCAGCATCAGAGGAGCAGGAAAGCTGACCTTTCGGGCCAAGACCCTTCTTCAGAAAATCAGAAGTGGTATCATGTGGGTGTGGTGCAAATACATGGGCTGATCAGAGTAAAATTATGCAATAAAACTCACTCGAGTTCATGGAGAAACCTTCCTTGAAACTCGCCAAAATTTACATTTAGTCAAATTTTGGCAAAATGCAGCCCATTGTTTCAACTTTGGGGTGAGCTCAAATCTCAGTTTGAGAAATATCATAGAGGCACTAACAAATACTTTGGGAATTCAGGAGAAACTAATTAATACGGAGCTTGGTTAGAATCTGACTTGCTAAAGTGAGAGCTAGTTATGACAAATAACATTTATGAATTTAAAGGTAAGCCAAATCAATACATCAGGAAGCGTACCTTACATGTGTAGCACTTCTTGTGGTTGCAGGGATAAGTGCCGGGTATGATGGGGCTGGAGGGGAGTGTGCAGCGGACAAGGGAGTCATGGAGCAAGGGGTCCATCCTGGGCGTACTGCAGTGCCACAACAATGCTGCCTAAAAATTGTAGGATCAGCAACTCATATTTTGCTTGAGAACCCTGTAGCACAATGGTATCAATGTGGACTTCACAAGCTCCAAAATCTCTCCTCCTTCTACTGCATCCCGAAACCAGCCCAGCTCGTCCCCGCCTCCCTAACCTGTTCTTCACCTATCCCCTCCTCCCACCTCAAGCCCCACTCCCATCTCCGACCTACTAACCTCATCCCACCCCATTGACCTATCCATCCTCCCTCTCCTCCCTACCTCCCCACCTACACTCACCTTTACTGGCTCTATCCCGGCCTCCTTGACCGATCTGTTTCCACTCCACCTCTATCTATTTTCTATCTACCTCCCCCTCGCTTCCTATTTATTTCAGAATCCCCTTCCCCTCCCCCATTTCTGAAGAAGGGTCTAGGCCCGAAACGTCAGCTTTCCTGCTCCTATGATGCTGCTTGGCCTGCTGTGTTCATCCATCTCTACACCATGTTATCTCATATTTTGTTTAAAAGATGGCAGTGGATGTTGTGCTGAGCATTCTGGATACATTACCATATTACAAAGATCACTTGCCTCATCACCATTTTGTGCCAATGTTGTACTTAACACATAGGTGTTGAATTTTCATTTCAGAAATTTGGGGAATAGATAGACAAGAATGATACAAAGATTTCATGAGTAATATATCAAGTGAGGGTGGCCAAGCTTAAATTTTCATCCTTTTAAAGAAGAAGGCTTTGGATTGACATTGTAGATTATAAAAGGATTTGATAGAATAAATACAGTGGTCAGAATTTTATAGGACCCTGAATGATATTGGTAATGGTGCGAAATCTGGGAAAAATCTTACTGCAGTTTCCAACCAAGTTTCGGATGTTAAGACAATATTATCACTAGGTAGCAGTGAGGTACCTATTCAGGGAGAGTATTGCCTGTTGGCAACGTCATTAACAGCATGTCTTGTCTAATTGATACTGAAAATAAAAAAATGCTGGAAATCACAGCTGTCAGGCAGCATCCATGGAGAGAGATCAAGCTAATGCTTCGATTAGGGTGACTCTTAATTACAGGTGAGGCTTTTTTTTTCTTTCAGTACAGATTCCAGCATCTGCAGTAATTTGCTCATCGATACATAACTTCTTTTCTGACCAGCTGCCACAAGGGAACTAGACCTTGAGAATTCCTGATGTAGAAATCAGACTGGGTATCTTGCCACCATATACACACACGTTTTTATTTTATGTAAGGATCCCGGTGATTAAGAAGGATTCTAGGAAGGGAATAAGCCAGTCATGGTTAATCAGGGAAGTTAGGAATTGCATCAAATTGAAAGACTAAAGTATATAACGTGGCAAAAATTAGAAGTAAGCCAAAAATTGGGAAAGAAAGCAATAAAGGGAGGAGAGAAAATAAATACAATAACCATCTCTGGAGAGAAGTTGATAGGGAAGCTTATGGGGCTGAAGACTGATAAGTCCCCTGGGCCTGGTTGGATGCAAGCAATGATATTAAAAGAAGCAACCACATTGGTAGCGGTTGCACCATTCTTTGGATTCTGGAAAAGCCCAGAGGATTGGAAAACTGTTGATGTGACACCTCTACTTAATAAAAAAGGAAAGAGGAATAAAATAAAAACAGGCAGCTATAGATCAGTTAGATTAATAGCTGTTGTTGGGAAAATGCCAGCGTCTCCTATTGGGGATGGAATAGGAGAACATTTAGAAATACATAATATGATTGAGCAGAGTCAGCATGGCTTCACAAAGGAGAACTCATTCTAACTAATTTATTGGACTTCTTTGAGGGATAATAAGCTGGAGAGATAGAGAGGAAGCAGTGGGTGTAAGATATTTGAATTTTCAGAAGGCACGTCATAAGGTACCATTCATTACACTAAGGTAAGACCCCATGATTTTGGAGATAGTATATAGAATCCTTGCAATACAGAAGGAGACAATTCTGCCCATCATGTCAATGTAAGTGAATAAAGTGGTCTAGAAGTCGTAAGGCATGCTTGCCTTCATTGGTCAGAGCACTGAGTGTAAAAGTTAGCATGTTATGGCTGTATATAAAACTTCAGTTAAGCTGAATTTGTAGTGTTGTGTGCAGATCTGATCACCACATTATAAAAAGAATGTGGACGCTTTGGAAGGAAGACGCTTGAAGAGTGTACTATCCACACCCACCCTATCCTCATATCCAAAGTGGCTTACCTAGCCTGCACACCCATGGACAATTTGGGATAATTTAATCCAAATAACCTGCACAGACTGAGCTCGGACTCTTTTCATTGGAGAAAAGGAGGAGGAGAGGGGACCTAATTGAGGTATACAAGATAATGAGAGGCATAGGTAAAGTTGATAGCCAGAGACTATTTCCCAGGGCAGAAATGGCTAGCACGAGGGGCCATAGTTTTAAGCTGGTTGGAGGAAAGTATAGAGGGGATGTCAGAGGCGGGTTCTTTACACAGAGAGTTGTGAGAACGTGGAAAGCGTTGCCAGCAGCAGTTGTGGGAGCAAGGTCATTGGGGACATTTAAGAGACTGCTGGACATGCATATGGTCACAGAAATTTGAGGGTGCATACATGGGGATCAATGGTCAGCACAACATTGTGGGCTGAAGGGCCTGTTCTGTGCTATACTGTTCTATGTTCAATGTTCTATCTTTGGACTATGAGAGGAAAGCAGACGCCCAGTGGAAACTGTAAGAACATGGAAACTTCACACAGGCAGTCAAGAAAGGCTAGAGTCAAACCCAGGTTCACTGTGAGGCAGCAGTGCTGACAACTGTGCCATTACACAGCCCTTTGAGTATAAGTAAAAGATTGGTGGACTAATAGGTGACAGGGAGAAGGGGTTACTTTCAGGATGGAAACCTGGACATAGTGGAGCACCACAGGGATCAGCACTGGGAATTACAATATATACTATTGACTTTGATGAGGGAAGTGAGTGTATTGTCATCAAATTTGAGGATGACACAGATATAAAAGTGAGGAGTGTTGACAATGACACAAAGAGTCTGCAGAGGGAAGTAGATGGAATAAGCAAGTGGGTAAAAACTTGGCAGATGGAAAATATGTGGGGAAGTGAGAGGTCATGCATTTTAGCAGAATGGGTTCATGAGCTAAATATTACTTCAATGGAGAAAAACCAAAAAAGCTACAACACAGAGGCGTTTGAGGTCCTCGCGCAACAGGAAAATACTTTGGACAAGTCACAATGAAGCAGCACCTGGTTAATTAACATCCATAATTATTAATAATTAGGCATCATTACAGGCATTCCAGATCAACTGAAGACATTTCTCTGACCACTGTCCTGTGCAGGAGAACAGTTAAAACCATTTTCTTACCTCTTGTTGTCTTCGAGAGTAGTTGTGGAGGAATGTTTTTCTGACTGGATGTGTGGGACTATTGGTGTTCTACAGGTCATCCTGGGATATTTGTAATGTATAAAAATTATTTGTACAAAAACGTTGGTGGTCTAATTACTAAATTGGCAGGCAACTCGAAAATTGGAATGATTGTGTGTAATGAGAATGGTTGTCAAAAGATACCATAGGATATAGATTAGATGGAAATTTGGGTGGAGAAATGGCAAAAGGTGATTACTCCAGCCAACTGTGATGTAATACATTGGAGGTCAAGTGCAACAGGAATGTATACAATAAAGTATACAATAAATGGCAGGACCTTCAAGAACATTGAAGACAGAGGGATTTTGGACTGCAAGTCCATAGTTCCCTAAAAGTAGGAATATAAGTGAATAAAGTGGTCTAGAAGTCGTAAGGCATGCTTGCCTTCATTGGTCAAAGCATTGAGTGTAAAAGTTAGCACGTTGTGGCTGTATATAAAACTTCAGTTAAGCTGAATTTGTAGTGTTGTGTGCAGATCTGATCACTACATTATAAAAAGAATGTGGACGCTTTGGAAGGAGTGCAAAAGAGATTTACCAGGATGTTGGAGATAATGGGAACTGCAGATGCTGGAGATTCCAAGATAATAAAATGTGAGGCTGGATGAACACAGCAGGCCAAGCAGCATCTCAGGAGCACAAAAGCTGACGTTTCGGGCCTAGACCCTTCATCAGAGAGGGGGATGGGGGGAGGGAACTGGAGTAAATAGGGAGAGAGGGGGAGGCGGACCGAAGATGGAGAGTAAAGAAGATAGGTGGAGAAGGTGTGGGTGGGGAGGTAGGGAGGGGATAGGTCAGTCCAGGGAAGACGGACAGGTCAAGGAGGTGGGATGAGGTTAGTAGGTAGCTGGGGGTGCGGCTTGGGGTGGGAGGAAGGGATGGGTGAGAGGAAGAACCGGTTAGGGAGGCAGAGACAGGTTGGACTGGTTTTGGGATGCAGTGGGTGGGGGGGAAGAGCTGGGCTGGTTGTGTGGTGCAGTGGGGGGAGGGGATGAACTGGGCTGGGATGAACTGAAATGCGTCTCCCGCATTTCCCGCGACACATCCCTCACACCCCGCCCCCGCCACAACCGCCCCAAGAGGATCCCCCTCGTTCTCACACACCACCCTACCAACCTCCGGATACAACGCATTATCCTCCGACACTTCCGCCATTTACAATCCGACCCCACCACCCAAGACATTTTTCCATCCCCACCCCTGTCTGCTTTCCGGAGAGACCACTCTCTCCGTGACTCCCTTGTTCGCTCCACACTGCCCTCCAACCCCACCACACCCGGCACCTTCCCCTGCAACCGCAGGAAATGCTACACTTGTCCCCACACCTCCTCCCTCACCCCCATCCCAGGCCCCAAGATGACATTCCACATTAAGCAGAGGTTCACCTGCACATCTGCCAATGTGGTATACTGCATCCACTGTACCCGGTGCGGCTTTCTCTACATTGGGGAAACCAAGCGGAGGCTTGGGGACCGCTTTGCAGAACACCTCCGCTCAGTTCGCAACAAACAACTGCACCTCCCAGTCGCAAACCATTTCCACTCCCCCTCCCATTCTCTTGATGACATGTCCATCATGGGCCTCCTGCACTGCCACAATGATGCCACCCGAAGGTTGCAGGAACAGCAACTCATATTCCGCCTGGGAACCCTGCAGCCATATGGTATCAATGTGGACTTCACCAGTTTCAAAATCTCCCCTTCCCCCACTGCATCCCTAAACCAGCCCAGTTCATCCCCTCCCCCCACTGCACCACACAACCAGCCCAGCTCTTCCCCCCCACCCACTGCATCCCAAAACCAGTCCAACCTGTCTCTGCCTCCCTAACCGGTTCTTCCTCTCACCCATCCCTTCCTCCCACCCCAAGCCGCACCCCCAGCTACCTACTAACCTCATCCCACCTCCTTGACCTGTCCGTCTTCCCTGGACTGACCTATCCCCTCCCTACCTCCCCACCCACACCTTCTCCACCTATCTTCTTTACTCTCCATCTTCGGTCCGCCTCCCCCTCTCTCCCTATTTATTCCAGTTCCCTCCCCCCATCCCCCTCTCTGATGAAGGGTCTAGGCCCGAAACGTCAGCTTTTGTGCTCCTGAGATGCTGCTTGGCCTGCTGTGTTCATCCAGCCTCACATTTTATTATCTTTACCAGGATGTTAATTGGTTTGGTGTGTATTGGCTATAAGGAGATATTGGAAAACTTGATTTTTTTTCACGAGAACGTTAGAGGCTAAGGGATCAACTGCGTAAATGTATATAAAATTATGAGAAGCATGGATAGTCAGTGTCCTTTCCCAATTTGAATTGTCAAATACTAGGGGTCATAGGTTTAAGGTGACAAAGAGGAAGGTTTATAGGAGATGTGTGAGGCATGTTTTTTACACAACGGGTGGTAGGTGCCTAGATTGTACTGCCAAGGGAGGCATTTGAAGCAATACGATAGCTATACTAAAAGGTATTTAGACACGTGAAAAGGCAGGGAATAGAGGATACTGATAATTTGCGGGATAGCTAGCAAAAGTATCGAAATGGTATCACTGTCAGCATTGACATGGTGGACCATGGGACTTGTTCTTGTGCTGTACTCTTCTATGTTCTACTTTCCATGTTCTATGTAAGCCGAGGTACGTGCCACACTCACTTATATTACTTTTGACCTGTTTTATGTGAACTCTTTATTTTATTTTTTCCAATTGTCCAATTGAAACCAGATCCTTGATATTGTCAACATGCCTATATTTCAAATTCTACAAACTTTATAACTTCCAAGCATTAGTATGCAACTAATGACTTGTCATTCCTCTTTTTTCAACATGTTTGATGTTCTCAACCACCACTTTCTTGTCAATAACCCCATTCCCGTGGAGGCCTTTTGTGCTCATCACAGGTAAGAACAATATAAGAAACTGGATACTTTATTTTCTATCTTGGGAACTAACTTAACCACTTCTGTCTGTGAACATAAAATACAATCAATCACTTCTGTACAATTCTGCTTAGCCCCATGACAGACTCACTTTCTTTTCCGAGCACCTGTTAGCCTTGTCTCCTAATAAATGAAAACAGAAAGTAAAAGAGGAGACAAAAGAAACAATTTCTCTATTAACCTTTACAAAAGCTTTGGTCAAATCTCAAAATGTTCCTTTCTGCCAGGCTTACTGCTGCAATATGTGATTGTACAAACTCATGTACAACTCTTTTTACACAGGTCTCATGTTCAATGGAATTCATTTTTGAACAAAATTACGTAAAATTTCTACTTTTGCAGCTCAACAACATGTGTTGTGAAAGCAGACACAGCATTAAAAATTATTGTAAGAATCATTTGTGCATCAGACACATGACTCTATGTTTGTGATTTGTGAGGCCAATTAGTCAAGTCTGGAAATGGAAAATAATGATTTCACTTTCAGATGAGGTACGATGTGCTTAAGAGTAACAGAATCATTGTCTCAGGGCAGCTAAAAATGAGCAATAAATCTTGCAATTTACATCAGGCACACATTCCAAGGAGAAATAAAAATATAACAGATAGTCATTTGTATTTCTGTACAATGTATCCAGACACTATTTAACTGTAACCAATAGTCAATTACAATTATGGAATCTTGGGACCGAATTAGAGTTGCAAATAACTGGAGATAAAAACTGTGCACACCAGTCATTAACATGATTTTTACCTCATAAAACTTAACAGTTGTGAAAAATAGCAGTCGGTCACAAGGGATTTCAAAGCTATAATCACATTTTAATAGTCGGGTATCTTTTCCAGACAGATGATGCATGGGATCTGACCACATCGATCAGATTACTGCGTGGTGGTCAATTCTTCACAGCTATTAGTCCAAAGTCTAGATTGCTGATTACTTACTTGTTGCAAGTGTGAATGAAAAAATCACAAACAGAATGAGAATATATCTTGAAGTAGGCCGGATCCACATCATGTAATCAGATTTAGTGACTGATATTTTCCATTTTGAAGTTGAAGTATGGCCTCAAGAAAGTTCAATGGTGTCATGTCCATCAGTGCTCAAATCGAAACATCTCACGTATAACCATCGACCTCTGAGATTTTACTTTCTTTGCTGCTGGCACTAGCACTCACTAGCAGGCCCAGTGAGAGAGGCTGCAGCCTGAGTCTGCCAGTGCTAGCATCACCTCTGAGATGGAGGTCTCTCAACCCTCAGAGGATGCACTGCCAAGTGTTCTGCGGAATCTTTCACGTGTCCAACAGCTCCAGCAGAGAAAGGTTTGCCTTATGTCTGATGTTTTCCAGAATCCAGGCTACAACATTCAATGGCATGAAGTTGCCTGCGGCCATGCTTGACCATGCTTGAATGCGCATAGAATAGTTGACGTACCAGAAATGTGAGCCCCAAGGGCACCCTATGTGTTTCATTATAATGAGGTTGGTATTGTTTCAGAATGTTCCAGAAATTAATAGAAAATCTGATTGCTGTTGGTGTTTGTATGCAGACAGCCCTTGAGGAAGGAGTTAGAGAGTTGTGTTGATGTGAAACAGACGGAGGGAAGGACCACAGGAGACCAAGAAACATTATTGATGGTGCCATGTTTACTGCCCTTCACAGCTTCCTTTGTTTTCTTTCTTATAGCTGATTCCAAAGTTTGGTTTGCAGCCAGAAATAATGCAGGTTGCCTCAGGGAAAAAAAAATAAACAATTTTGAAGAGGAAGGCCTCAAACAGGAGCCTGCTAATTTACACGTACAATGGGACAGGTTGAGTCCTCAGGGATGGGTAAAAAGCCCTTCTTACTTGTCCACTCCCAACAATCTGGTCTGCTCATTTCATATTCACCATTCTGTGTCCAAAATGCAGCATAAACAGTTTTACAGAGTCACAGCATTGTTATGGCGCAGAAGGAAGACACTTGGCATATTTTGCTTTCTCTGGTCATGTTATTTTGTGTCAATCTCCTCCTTATTCCTACACACAATTTCTATCCAAATAATCATTCAGTTCCCTCTTGAATGCTTCAATTGAACCTACCGCCACCATGTTTTGAGACAATGCATTCTGTACCCTAATTACTTGTTGTCCAAGGGAGCTTTATTTCTCACATCACTCTTGCCCTGCTTGCACATCACTTTAAATCTATTCCCACTTGTTCTTCTTTTATTAAGTAGTGTGAACAGTTTCTCCCTATTCACACTGTGCAGCCTGCTCATGATTTTGAAAACCTCTATGACATCTCCTCTCAGACTTCTTCTCTCCAATGACAACAGACCCCAACTTCTTCAATCATTTCTCATAACTGAAGTTTGTTATTTGTGGATTTAAGTCTATTTTTTCCAGACTTACCTGATAAGGCAATGTCAGGATCGGTATTAAGCTTCCTTTCTCTGAATTTCCTCAATGTCTTCCTTGTGTTTTGATCAATAGGACTGGACTCCGCTTAAAATGCAGTTTCAGCTGCAACTTCTGCTGACTGGAATCTGCTATAATGATTAGATGCTCCACTGTATCCAAGCCTGTTATGTCACAATTCTAGAATATGTTGTTTGGAAAAACATACTAAATGTCCACAAGTGAAATTTTTACCTTGTGGTTAATGAAGCACAACTTGACAAATTATGGGTTAAGAGAGAGAATCAACAATTTATTTCACATCCAACCACACCACAGAAACAAAAATATAAAGAAGTGTTAAACAAGTTCACAATTCACAATCTCCCTTGTACAGCAACATGGTGTAAAAATTAGCCTCTGGCTTTATTCTTCCCTGCTTTTTGATAAGGCATCTTTCACATGCTGACAAATCATGTTTTCACTGTGAACCAAGGAAGAAGCAATATGCCTATGCACAGCTGCCACCTCTTTACCAAGGTTATACTACAATTATTGTTCATACTTTTACATCAATTGTCATGACCCTACCATAACTTTAGGAAATAAAAAGAGGTGGCAGCTGAATATAGGTATATTATTTATTCCTGCAATTAATGTGAAAATATTGGTAATAGTTAATTGATGATCCATATGCAACTAAACGTATTTTTAAATAACATGAAAGAAACTTCACTTTAAAATTACAGTTTTGACCCAGACTTTCCCATACTGCAAAGCTCAGGTCTTTTTTCTGACCCATAGCCACATTCATTCAGATTCAATCACTCATGTTGACAAGCTATATAGAGATAAATGTTACCTGCCTTGTTTTAAGTACTTTGAAAATATGATCACAGAAGGGGATTACGCAAAGGATTTTGAATATTTAACAAAACAAAAAGAAAGTATTAAGGTTATGTAACAAAGTGTGGAGCTGGATGAACACAGCAGGCCAAGCAGCATCTCAGGAGCACAAAAGCTGACGTTTCGGGCCTATTACTGTGGCTCTTGGTAGTTTTGTTTTAGTACGTGCCAAGGAAATTCGGATTTTTTAAACTCAGCTGTTATTTTTAAAATAAATAAATTTAAAGTGCACATTCTTTTAATTTTGTCCATACATGACTTCAAGAAAGAAAATATTAGTTGCATCAAAATACATTTTGACATTCCTGACATAGAAAAGTGAGACTTTAAAAACATTTTTGATGGAATTCTGATAATTACTTTTCTATCACATCTGGTTATTCTTGAGGTCTGTCTGATAAATATGATTTATGTCAGCCTATTCATCCCCTTGCTAAAATAATTTTGAGGACAAGAATGTTTTCTCCTTGTCTGCTCTTTGATTAAATTGAGCATCATTTTACCATTTGCAACTTTGTGTCACTTTATATTGACAACCTTTGGTAATGGGGACAGACTAATGTCCTTGTACAAGGGATGAATTCATTGATTGCCTGGGTGTTATAATTCAATCCCTTGGATTGACGAGCAGAGCCAGCAAAAATCTGATTAAATGCAAGTAGCAAACTGCAACTACTACTCATTGACAAAGTCACTGAAAGAATAGTTAGAAAGAAAAGATATATAGGTGATTACTTTAGAGACAGTGATGAAGTAAAATATGTAAAGACATTGACTTGAGTCACGCAAGAGAATCTAGCATCAGGATCCAAAAACACACCTACCAGCCAAGAATGATTTACAATTCAGAAGTTCATAAGGTCAGAGAAATTGATTCCAAAAGGAGTCCAGCAAAGGCGAGCTATTATTGAAAGATCAGAATGTTTCTGAGGTGCTATAATCTAATGATCTTAAATTCCTTCAAGACATTTGATTCTTTGAAAGGGGTTTCAGAACATCATTGTAACATATGGTAAACTGCAGATTCATGAGCTGTTGACAGCAAATGGAAATTAAGAAAACTAGTCCATCCTTGTCATCTCAAAATGCCCTCTCTGTATGCGGGCAATAACATACAATTGCACAGAAATTATAAAGAAGAAATAAACCATTTGAGCAAATTGGCGTGTGCTAGTGTCAATGTTCTTTGTGATTCCCTACACCAAATTTCGTCTGACTTTCTCAGCAAAACTTCTATGTAATTATGTAAACATATAGGGTACACTTCCTCATGTACTGACTTCACTTGCCTTTAAATTCATAAATGCTATTTGTCATAACTAGCTCTCACATTAACAAGTCACATTCTAACCAAGCTCCGTATTAATTAGTTTCTCCTGAATTCCCAAAGTATTTGTTAGTGCCTCTATGATATTTCTCAAACTGAGATTTGAGCTCACCCCAAATTTGAAACAATGGGCTGCATTTTGACAAAATTTGACTAAATGTAAATTTTGGGGAGTTTCATGGAGGGTTTCTCCATGAACTTGAGTGAGTTTTATTGCATAATTTTACTCTGATCAGCCCATTATATTTGCACCACACCCACATGATACCACTTCTGATTTTCTGAAGAAGGGTCTTGGCCCAAAACATCAGCTTTCCTGCTCCTCTGATGCTGCTTGACCCGCTGTGTTCATCCAGTTTTACACCTCGTTATATCACATGAAACCACTCTTGAGTTTTCACTCATAGGCACCAGAAGTGCTTGTCACTGCCTCTTTTGGTAACATTTCCAAAGCCCCGATGTGTGCTAGTTCAAACACTGCAAGCCAAAAACTGGACTTCCAACATGTGAGGAATTGCCCCAGAAATGGCCAGAGGAAAAAAATCTGACCACATTGCTGATGGAAATTTGGAGGTGCTGGTTATTGGTTGAAGGACAAGACAGCTATCCTTTCTCCTCAAGAGTGAGCATGGAGACCATGGCACCCACCAGTTTGGTCTGAAGTTGGCATCCAGGGTGAGTGCAATATCCAGTGGAGGTAAATGGTGTCATTGTTTTTGTCACTGGACAGAGAAATACCCCACAAAAAAGAGTTAAAGACTTTCAGCATTCTGTGGTGAAAAGTACAATAATCTTTTTCTTTGTTACTTCACGCTCACTATAACTCTGCTACAGAACAGACTTTCCATCACGGCTCATGATCTCCCACTGTTGCATGCAGCAATCTTCCTTCAATCAGCTATACAAAACTTTGCTAGGCCCAAAATGTCAGCTTTTGTGCTCCTGAGATGCTGCTTGGCCTGCTGTGTTCATCCAGCTTCACACTTTGTTGTTTTGGTTAGACCCCAATTGGAATACCTTGAGCAGACCTGGGCATCACACATCAGGAAGGACATATTAGTCTTGGGCGTAGTACAACATATGTTTGCAAAAATAATATCTGGACTTCAGGGGTGAAATTAAAAGGAGATATTATACAAATTGTGCTTGGCTTCGCTAGATTTCTCCAGGTTAAGGGATGGTCTGATTGAAGCCTTCAAGACATTAGCTGGAAAGGACAGTTTAGTTAAAGATAAACTATTTTGAATGGTTGGGGATTCTAAAACTATTGGGCATATAGCCTGAGAATTAAGGCGAGATCTTCAGGAGAGATATGAGGAAGAACTTTTACATACAAAGCATGGAAGAGTTTTGAAATTCTCTTTCATAAATGGCAGTTAATGCTCAATCAGTAGTTCATTTTAAATCTGAGACAGGGAGATGGACCAAAGACAGATGTATGGAATTAGGCCACAGTTCAGTCTTGATCCCATTAAATGGTAAATCATGCTTGAGGGGCTGAATGGCTGTTCCTATGTTCCGATTACTCTCAACTACCAATTCTATCCCCAACTCCCCAAACTGCTAACGCTTCTTGCATACTGTACTTCCTACTGACTCACTAGGAACACCTTTCCCCCACGTGCACCAAAGTGGTGATATTGCAAACCTTTCAGAGGATAGTTGTCCTTTTGGTTAGCAGCCATACCAGGGTATCAGCCAAGTTAAAACTTTTACCATTTTTCCAGTTCTTTTTTAGCTATTGTGCAATACAAAGTGTGTAATGTATTCTAAATGTAATCTAGTCAATTTTCTGTGGAATTTTAACTGTCTGAATGTTTGTGACCAATAAAGAACCATTACTTAACTGTTTGCTTTCGATTATGGCTAATATTATCTTTTACAAACCAAAGCCAATTATTGCTCGCAGCCTGAATCCTACAGAAGATGAGTTTATTAAAAAATTTAAAGCTGGAAAGTTGTAAAGTTCCACTCGAGCCACACACCCATCTCGATTAGGAATTGTGTAACTGCTTCTTCACTGTCACTGAATCAAAGTGCTGGAATCTCTTACCAGTAACACATAGTAATTCACCATCTTGAACCACCACAATCTAAGACCCTCTCTAGAACAATACAGGGATGGACAACCGATGTTGGCCTTTCCAGCTCACATGCCATGAAAAAAATCCTCCTATTGCTCTTTCTTACAAAATTATTTTTGATTCTCATAATGACTCACTTTTGATCTTTACATGTTCAGGAATTGGTCTATTTGTTGGCCATGCAAGATATTCCCTGATGACTTAGTTGGAGAATTTGTGAGTTACAGAGTCAATTATATCATCAGTTTTATATCATTTCATATGCACAGAATAGACATCCTCATGAGATAGTTCCTGCAATCAATGATTATCTGATATTTTATCTATATAAAAATAGTAATGTATGAAATTAATTCAGAAAACCATTTTCAAACATCCCATACCACCGCACGCTATCACATTTAGTGTATATCACCTCAGATTACTTGATACAGTAGGAATGTACAATGGTAAATCAAGATTGTTGCTGCACCATATTATCTCATAAACCACAACAATAGCTGAGATACACGTCTTAGAATCCGATGATGCATTGCTTCTTCAGTCATATAATTCTCCAATAAGATCATGTTTCACTTCAAAATTAAATTGATTCTGTCAATGTACTGGTACTCAACTCCCTTAACATAACTCTCTGGAGGAAATAGCACTTTACTAAGAAATCCTACTCATGCCAGAAGGAACCAAGAACTAGTGACATTTAAGTGGTTGCACAACAATGGTAAATATATGTTTACTATTACTCGTGCACTTTTCACATTCAAGTAAGCTAATGTTATGAATACAGTTATTCAAGGACTCCATGAAACCTGGATTTCTGACAATATACTTCAGTGACTGATATAAATAATGGCATCTCCAATGAAGTGTTGGTTAGAGCTTCTCAGCCAATAATATCACACTCAATTTAGTACATTAATCTGAAATATTGTCAGTGAGCATTAATTTATGGCACCAATGTGTTCCATAACAAATAATATTTAAATAACATTTGAGACCGGCAATCATTTTAATTAAGCACAGTCTATTTTTTAGTAGGTCAACTACATTAAGTTAAAGACAATTTTGTACTGCGTCATAGGATCTCAGAACAAACACAAACAGATTACTCTGAAAAATATGTTAATATGTTCAAGGAGCAAAGTTAGTGTTTTACAAGCCACAATAGAAATTTCTACAAAATAGGTTTACCTCTCTCTTAAATTATTTTAACATTAAGAGGAAGCTCAGGGATGCTGCACCATTGATGGAAAGTTGTAATCAAGTGAAGCAAGTCTCAGAGAACAATAACTATAAGTGCAGAGTACCAGCGATACGATTTGAAATGGAAATAGAAAATGTTGGAAATTCTCAGCAGGTAAGGCAGCACCTGAAGAGAGAAAGAGAGAGAGAGAGAGAGCACGAGAGAGAGAGAGAGAGAGAGAGAGAGAGAGAGAGAGAGCCAGAGCTAAGGGGCAGGAACTGGAATTGGAACTTTGAGTAGAGATATTGTGGAACTATTACCTGGGTCACAGTGCATGAATGGGAGCAGAAATCATAGTCTGATTGCTGCCAAACTTTGAGGCTGCTGCCAGAAAGCTGATCGTAGACAGTTGACCAGTTTTCTAGACCAGCTAAAAAATTGAAATTGGCCACTGAAAATTGGCTTTTACTTTGCCTTTAACATGTCATAATTGGCATGCTACCATTTACAAACACACACCTCCCTCCTACAGAAAAATCAAACTGCCTGGGCATGCATTTCTGCAATCAAACTGCCACGCAAAATAATGAAGAAGGTTGCAGAGTGTGTTTGATTCCGAACATTTTGTCACCCTGCTAGTTAACATTGTCAGTGTCCCTCCATTAAAGCGTAGGTGTTCTGTTCCGCTGTTATTTATATGCCTCAGCTTGGTGGGGTGGTTGGTATTACTTCCAGCTCTGTTTTCCAGTGGTTTGCATATCGGGGCCAGTTCAATGTTGATGGAGACTTAATTGTACAAGCCAAACAAAGTCATGCCATGAAATTCCTGGAGACCTGGCATTCCAACCCGAACTCTGTAAACAAACACGTTTAACTGGACCTGACATACAAACCACTGAAGAACAGAGCCAGAAATGATACCAATCGTCCCAACAAACGGAGGTGTATAAGTAACAAGCAGGACCGAACACCAATGCTCCACCAGAGGCACACTGATGATATCACCTAGCAGGATGACGAAACGTCTGCAACCAAACGACCGCCTCAGCGAGCAACTCTACAGCCTCATGCATAACCCCAGCTTCAAATCTTCTCAAAGACTTCAAAAATAATGTACCCAATCAGCTCCAATTTACATCCCAATTTCAAGGTGAAAATTCTGTCCAATGTTTCAGGCCAATGACTATTCATCAGGATCTGCCCCTTTTTAAATATAAATCCTTTTCTAGTCCTGCAGGGTCATTTAATCTATCCATAACAAAACCGAGAAAAAAGCTGTGGTTTATTACTGTTCATGTAGAAAGCTTTGCATCTCATCTCTTGTCTTTATTTTTATTTCTCAATTATGTTGACAAATCCAGTAGAAGATGAGAATTTAGCATAACCACTGCATCAACCAATGATTGTATTGAAATAGACAGCATTTCTTATTTAATATTTCCTTGTCAGCATACGTTGCAACAATGAATGCAGGTTACTGCTCTGATATTGGACATTTATGCCACATTTGAGGAAATCCCAAGAATACAAAGTTATACCACAAGATGCCATTCACCTTCAGCCCTGATTTATTTCTCTATTATATACCTTTCTGCATGAAATCATAGAATCATAATACAGAAGACTATTCAGTTTGGCATACTTGGCCTGACTGTTTGAAAGAGCAACCTAATCATCCCATTTACTTTGTTTCTCATAAATTTGCAATTTCTTTTTCACTCCCAAACATTTATCCAAATCCCTTTTGAAATTTATGATCGAATCTGCTTCTATTACTCTTTAGAAAATAATACCAGGCCACAACAATTCTCTACAGTAAAGAATATTCTTCATATCTTTAAACAAATTTCAAAGTTCAAAATCTGATTCTGTTTGTTACTTTCATGATTGTCTTTATGTGGCAAGCGATATACAAAAAAAACACTAACTGAAGACATTTCTTATGGGAAACTTCAAATACATTCTTGCTAGTATGTTATATTTGCTTTGGGCACAGCCAATTTTTGAAATTGTCATTATTCATTCATCTGGATTAGATACCTTTGGCTAAGCCAGCATTTATTGTCCATTCTTAATTGCTGTTGAAAATTAAATACTTTGTTCGACTTAAAGAAGTGAGGTGTGTTGATAGTCCGGCTCAGCAACAAGAAAGATGGATGTCAATGTTCGATGATAAGGAATGGCAAGCACGTCCAAGCACGCATTTTTTGATTCGATCCCGTTTAAAGAGGCATGATGGTGGAATAGTAATGTTACTGCACCAGTAATCCTGGTGGTGCGAAGTTCAAATTTCACCACAGCAGCTGGTGGGATTTGTGTTCAATTAATTAACAATTCAGTTCACGTTTTTGTCTATAATTTCAGATACATTCTTCACTCACATATGAATATATTTCCATGAATAATTTGGGAACCAATTTGACTTGCATTGAGGTGCTGTGGATTGTGTCCTCTGAACACAGCTGACAGTAATACTGGCAATAATGATGATTCTTCTTGTTAACATCTCTCTTAGCTTCATCAAAATTTCTCAACAGCAGATTTCATCAAGAAAGATCCGTTCATCAAATAGCCTTCCTGCCTAATTCAACAATTTCTGTACCCTTGAAAACTCTATTTTAAGACACCAGGACAGTTACACAAAAAGGATTCAACTCTGAACTAAGCCATATGTTTGTGGGATCGAACAGAAAGGATTTTAATTTCCTGAAGTTGTATCATTGTTTGGGCTCCTTGGTCACCACCTCTTTACACTGTTGCCTCAACTCAACTTTACCTACTTTGACACTAAAATATCTGTAGTTAGTAAATATTTAAGCATTCACATCATGGATCTTCATGAGAAAATCCAGAGCTCAAAGCTTAGACTGTTGTTGGCTGCTGATAGAGGGTAAAGGAAATCAAGATGAGCAAGAGTCCAGAAGTGAAGGAATGTAGATTTCCTGGAGTTACGGAGACAAGAGAGATATGAATTTAAGGATGTGAATTTTAAATTTGTGGTGTTGTCGAATGGAGAGACAGTGTAGATTTGTGAATATGAGGCGAATTGATGAATGAGACATTGTTGTATGCTTCAATGTCCTACAGCTACACAATAACCTATGTTCTAACATAGCAGTAGGAAACTCATTGGAATATTATGTTTGCAATAACTCTTATGTCTTCCTTTCACTTGTTTCTATTATTTCAGTAAGATCCATACAAACAAAGCAAAGTCTATTTCAAAGTTCGAAGGAGATCAGAGTTATTTCCATGAGGCACGTGAGCCAAGGATTGAGGTGAGCAGCCCTGAGGCAAACATCATAACTCTATCAGTCATGGTGGAGCCAGGAACGTGGAGTACTAAATTATGCCCCACTCATTTAACACCAGGGATTGCTGTATTCTTGCGACAACTTAGCAAGTGGAGACAGGACAGACCTCAGATGCTGGCAGCTAGAGTCAATAAATGTGCAGATGGAAAAGCACAGCAAGTCAGGCAGCATCCGAGGAGCAGGAAAGTCAATGTTTCCAGCTGGAAACCATTGTTAGGGAAGGGAAGCCCAGAAATAAATTGAGGGAGGGGGGTTGGGCTGGGAGAAAGGGTAGGTGGGTAGATGCAGGTAGGGAGTTATGGTGATTAGTCAGTAGGAAGGCTAGAGCAGATAGCAGAGTAGGAAGATGGGCAGGTTGGGGGTGGAAAGGTTTTGAAGCTGGTGATGTGGATAGAGGGTTATTGTGCTGATCAGTGGGAAGGGTGGAGCAGATAGCTGAGTCGGAAGATGGAAAGGTCGGGGTTGGAGAGATTCTGAGGATGATGAAGTCAATATTTGGGCCACTGGGCTGGTAGCTCTCAAGCCGAAATATCAGGAGTTGTTCCTCCAGTTTATGTTTGGCCTCACTCCGACAATGGAGGAGGCCAAGGATAGACACGTCACCAGTGGAGTGGGAGGGAAAATTAAAGTGGATGGCAACTGGATGGTCAGGATGGTTGGTTTATGTGTGCTGAGCACAGGTGCTCTGCGAACTAGTCACCAATGGCCTGAATATTGATTTCTCCAGCTTCAAAATCTCTCGACCCCTCAACCTGTCCATTTTCTGACTCACCTATACACTCCACTCTTCCCACTAGCCAAAACAATAACACCCCAACCGCAGCCACCTATGTCCATTCCACCTGCTCATCCCCTAGCCCCATCCCCTTCCTTTGTCTACTTCTGAGGTTCCCTCCCTCTCCCCAGCCTTGACAAAGGTTTTTGGCCTGAAATGGTGGTGAGAAAGTGGGATAGGGAAGGAAGAGGAATAGACAGGGAGGCGTAAAGAAAAAGAAAGTTTGCAACTTCTACACATGTTCTGTATTTCATATCAATAAAATCTGGGATAGTGGGATTTCAATAATTTACTTTTGAGTGGGAAGAATTCATATCAAAAAGCCTACTGGGATATGTATAAATTACTCACACACATAACGGGTAGTTGGGCTTTGAGTATATTTAACAAAGCATAGGAGAAAGCCTGCATGTAAGTGCCTGGAATGTTTAATCTTTTAGCAATTTAACAAAGGAAAATGAGTGACCATTTGAAAGAAAGCAATAATAGATTTATGGCTTTAGGATGTGACTGAAACAAAGCAGAAGGCATCAGGCTCATTACTTCCATCATTTCGCTCTCACAGGGCTTAAGTGAGAATAAGGATATTTGATTTTTTTGGCACGGAGATTTAAATTTTGCTGAAAAGAAATGTACAGGTGCCATTGCTAATGTTTTAATCGAGTGACAGATGGCTCATGACATTGGCATATCTTGACTTAAGTGCCAAGTACAGTTATGCCACAACATATTGCAGTGTCATGAACAGCTTCCCTAGAAGATTATGATACACTTAGTTTAAAGGTTAGAGGTACAACTAAATCAAGCAATTGAATAATTCTTTTGGTGTGTCCTCATTATTACTATTAATTTAGACCTTGGTTCAGTTCATTAATAAATCTGAATGAAGATAGAGAAACAATGAGCTGAATTTTCAGGGTGATGGTGGTAGGGTGGTGTTCATGGCTCAATACTCGCCCCAGTAGGAAAGTTGGTCATGCATGAGCTGACACTCAATAAGCGCTCCCCAATGTCATAACACGCTGTGAGATTTCTGCCAGTAAGTAGCAGGAAAACTGGCATTCAAGAGGCTGGTGATAGGCTCTAGCAGTCTGCTGCTGGGATTGCAAGGAGGCCCCTAACTAAGTGGGAACAAATTCCAGACTATTTCAGGCTTAGAGTGGTAAGGAATCAGAGAGCTTGGTGGTGACTATGGACGGATGGTGAAGACCAGTTTTGAAGGTGAGGATGGAAAAGGGACATAACACCTTGCAGGTGTTGGAGATGGATGTGCATTTGGACCAACAGTCCATTACTGGTTGCGTAGACTCAACAGCAAGATGGAAGGGAACAAGTCAACTTCATTTCTTTCCAGAAGTTACTTCATCTTAAGGAGGCAGGGAGGCAGGAACAAGCGCATAAGGAGGAACATTGCTGGTCAGGCACCCTGGGAACTTCATCTCATGACACACAAGAGAGGTCCTGCCTCTCCATCACCTCACTGACAGTGATTCTATTGCCTGCGGTAAATCAGGCAAATGGGTGTACGCATGAATCTGTACATTCAGGACTCTCCAGGTACCAAGCCTTCAGAGGACATCCACCAAATTTGTTAGTCACCTGGACATAACAGGTTGCCTCGACCTCACCTACAGAAGACACGCAGCATCCATATGAGTTGGCGACAAAGAAAGAAGACATGTTGAGCATGCACGGTTAGCATTAGTGCGCATTCAGTGTACCCAGTCTGCATTTCTGTATTTGCACGCAAACAAAAGAACAAGGAACTGGAGTCCACTCAGCCCCTTAACCCTGCTCTGCCATTCATTAAGATCATAGCTGACCTGAATCCAAATTTTCTCTAACCCCTAGTAACTTTTCATCCCTTGTTACATAATTTACATCTGCATTAAAAATATTCCAGACTTTACTTCCACTGTTCTACGAGGTGAAGATTTCCAAACACACACGAGTATCTGAGCGAGAAAAACTTCATCTCATCTCTGTTTGAAATATGCAGCCTTTGGCTTTTAATCCATAACCACGAGTTCTAGATTCTCCCATGAGAGGAAACATTGTTTCCACAGCTATCATCTCAAGATCTCTTGACATCTTATGTTTCAATCTTACTCTTCTACTTGAGCAGATAAAAGCCTACCAACTTTTCACCATAAGACAATTGTCCATTCCAGGTATTAGTCTGATAAACCTTCTTTGAAAATCTTCCATTGCATTTACAGCCTTCATTAAACTTGATGACCAGTATCATGTATAATACTCCAGATATGGTCTCACCAGTACCCTGTAGGACTGAAACATAATCTCCCTACTTTTGTATTCAACTTCCCTGGTGATATATTGTAAGATCAAGGTCAGAATTGAGTGTTGTAAATATTCAGATGGGACTATGACCAGGTCGACCACTACCCATTCCTCTCGACAGATGTTGGAGATGGTCTCCATTTGCTCATTATCATTTCACCTTTCAAGTAATAACACTCAAGCATTATTTCTGATTCAACTTTGATTATACTGTTTGGTATTACTGTGTGGAGAAATTGGTGCCTTTGATTGGCATCTGCAATCCTAACAGGAGACACTCACTTTCTTTGGCTTATAGCCTGTTGAGACGAGTATGTTGGGCAGAGCCACTGGAGGTACACCCCTCCCAACACCTGTTAAATCTGACAGACATTAATTGCCTACCTTAGGACCTCAATTGAAGCACAGTTGTCATCAAGGACAGAGGGCTGGTTCTTAGTGGGTCTTCCAACTCCCAACTTACACGTCCTATGTTCCTTGATCAGGCACTCATACCTTTGAATGAGAGACATGCATTATTCCTTCCCCTTCGCCACCTCCATGAGGCTCCATCCAAGCCATGGAGGGTTGCTTGTCGTGTTTCTGTGGGGCTTTTATGGCTAATAGCGGGGGTTTTGTGGGCAAAGTCTTTAATTAGGTAATAATTACAGTGGGGCAGGAAGGCCACCCATGGGGCATCTGGCCACCATCTTAAATCAGTGTGGATGCAGGAGAGTGCCCAATCCTAACAAGTGCTCATGATCCTACCTTGTTAAACCCACCTTTAAACTCATCACAGGAGACAGCGTACAGTGTGTGATGCAAATTGACCACATGCCAGAATAGGTAAGAGCAACATATTCTGTTCATACCAGTGAACGTGCTGAACTATTTGAAGGGTTTCTGGTGCTCAAATTATCAGAATTATTGAATTCAATTTTGCATTTATTCTCAATTGGACTTCAATTCACAACCTCTGAGTTGCTTGTGCAGTTTCATATTGAGTCGAGCATTTTTAGCTTTAACATTGAGAAGAAAAAAGAAGAATGATTCATGGAAGTTTGGTCTGTTACTAATCTTTAACTTGAATTGTGATTCACCTTGATACTGGCCAAAAAGAAGACCCCATTCACAAATATATTAAGCACAATAATGATTCTAAGCACTGAACTATAGGAGATAACCAATTTTCCAGTGAGAACCTTAATGCATCTTGTAGAGTCGGGCAGCATTTTCTTAAATTTGGAAAAGATCCTGCAGGTATTCAAACGATTGGCGTATTAATAAGCTGAGATCAACTGATTTGGTATTTTTCAGCAAATTTAAATAAAAGCTCATATTGCAGCACACAAATAGAACTGAATTAAAATAAACTGTTCATTTAAATTTCATTGAAATAATTTTTAAAAATCCATCCAATTAATGACAGTGTCAAAAGTCTTTCATTGAACTGGCATTCAATCCAGACACTGATCAAAAGAAATCTCAACCGATTCTGAACGAGGATCCTGTTCACTAACTAATCACGAGACATATCCCATAACAGTCTAAAAGCAATCGGTGCTAAATTTTGATAAAAAGCTAATGGGTTAGACATTTTCAAGAAAAACTAGTAAATCCAGATCCTGATTGGTGTGTATTCCATACCAAGTTGAAAATGAATTATTTGCTTTTCAATAATCTACTGTCAGTGGACTAACGGTAAAGAAATGCCTGCTGCCTGAGCTTCATGAGGAAACTTACATTTTCAGTATCCTTTGAAACAAAGATCAGATGCAGAAGAAGTAGCAGTTCAAGTTTCTTTTTTTGAGATTGGTACGTGGTAAGTTGAGTTCGGAGACCCAATGTTTTCATCTTGAGGTGTAGGGTTGAATTAAAGTCTCCTGTCTCTGTCTGCTATGGGATTCTATGATCTATCTGTAAATTACCTGCAATTGATGACGACTTGGCTGTGTGTCTCAGAAAAGTTCTCAGGGTGTCTGATTCATGAAATTAAAATTTCGGACTGTTGTAGCGGAGGATGTTTGATTGGATTCTATTGGAGCAGAGTAAAACTAACAGTACTCTGCTCCTGGTCTGTAAAATACCCAGCCCAGGAATTATTTGTGCCAATACCTCTGCTTAAAACGTCTTAATGTCCTTGCAGTGCAAATGATTTTTAGTACCTCACCTTGATTCACACTATTTTCACAATTATTTTTACGTTCAAGTGAAATCAAAGCTCATTAATAGCCCAGCACCAAGAGTTGGGAGTCTCCTTTCCAAGAACCATGGAGATTCGATCTGAAAGAAGTCTGGGCAGACATGGCATAATATTGTCAGTGTTTGTGAATTGCTGACACTTCAACATTAATTTGGACTAAATTTCACGAGGGAAAATGTGCCTATTACTCACCACTGTTGTTGATGAAGCAATACAAGATAATCTTTTGTTTCAGTCTAATTGTGTGATGGTTTACTCTTCTAATTTGTCTTGACTTGAAACTATATTCTGCATTCAACTTGTGAGACAGCTTGACATAAATAATGTCACATGTCTATGGCTGTAACGCCATAATTGGGCACAGTAGTAAATGGTAATGTCATTGGACTAATCATCCAGAATCCCGGGCTAGTGCTCCCAGGGCATGGATTTGAATCCTAACTTTGCAGAAATTTGAATCCAGTAGAAATCTGGAATAAGAGAAAGTTTAGTGGTGGCCATGTAATCATTAGTAATTGTTATAAAATTTCATCTGGTCCACTCATGTCCTTTAAGAAAGGCAAACTGCTATTCCTTACCTGGTAAGACCTACATGACTTAAGAGGAGCAACAATGTAGTTGACTCTTAAATGCCCTCTGAAATAATCAGGAGACCCAAGCAGTTCAAGCGCAATTGGGGATTGTCAACAAATGTAGGCCTTGCCAATAATACCCATATCCCATGTCAGAATAATAATTAGGCATGGACACCCTGTGCCAGATAAAGTAACTGACTAAATTTTCCCTTTGCAGTTTAAGTTTCATTTTCAACATTAAGTGACAGGACAAAATGATGGGTGCTTCATATATGGTGTTGAGACCATGCTCTGCAGAGCTCAGTGTCACTTTATGGTTCATATGGAGGATTTCGATGTCCCAGAAATGGTATTCTATAGCCATCAGAACATAGGCCCAGGCATTGCAGTCTGCCATTCTGGTGCCTATGTCATTGTTTCATTTCAGGCTGGATAGTTATGGGCAAACTTTAATCTCAATTTATTATGCCTTTATTATGCAAGTTTGAGTGAAGCAAGAGATGCAAAATTTCTAGGTACCTCACTGAGCTTCAGTACTTCTTCATTCAAATGCGAACAGCAATGCAAAAGTAAACAACCCAGTGGGCTTTGTCTATACCTTGTGGGTTGCCTGACCTTGTCAGGTGATCACAGCAGCATTTGAGGTCAGCAGTGCCCTTTGTGAAACTATTTTTAGTCCAAAAATATCTCAAGTATTGAAGTTAGATAACAAACATTGATTACATAGCAGGGCATCAAACGGTTTATACTTAGTCATAGATGTGAAATGAAGTCCAAGAATGCAGTCTACTACATTCTCGTGAAACATGGCAACAACTAAGGCAGTGCTTCCAAATTTTCTCCCACTGGGGCCATGTTTTGAGACTCAAGGTTGCCATGGCCATCTAAACAAGAACTGCAAGTGATGTGTGGAGGGAAAAGGATATCTGGGAGAGAGTGTTGGAGTCCATCTGTTATAGCAGGATCAAAGCTGGTCCGCCTCCCCCTCTCTCCCTATTTATTCCAGAACCCTCACCTCATCCCCCTCTCTGATGAAGGGCCTAGGCCCGAAACGTCAGCTTTTGTGCTCCTGAGATGCTACTTGGCCTGCTGTGTTCATCCAGCCTCACATTTTATTATCAAAGCTGGTATAATTCAGTTATAACTCACCACATTTTCTTTTTAGAGCAGTAGGGATGGGCAATAGAGACTGGCCTAAACACTTACACACATGTCCTGTGAATAAATAGAAAAGTTCACGTTCATTGTGGACACCACCAGCAGGTGAGGAATGGTGCAGGCTGACTGAAGAGCAATGGAATGGCACAGCAGCTGTCTGTCACAATGAAAGCACAGCTGTGAATGAAACACATAACAGGGTGTTAACACTGCAAACCATACCCAACTTTCCCCCTCCTCCAGACTGAATCAGTATGAATACCCTCAGAAGGACATGAAGGGAAGCAACACAATGCAGCAAGAGGGATACTATAAAACTCTAATTAAAGTTAAATAAAGGCGGGAGATTTCGTGCATGTGCTGACACTGACTGTGCAAGGAATGTGGTAAAATCAGCAACATGTGTGGATACAGCCTGAAGATTGTCATGGCCAGATGACATCAGAGACCCCCATTTGTGCATGTGCTGGTAGCTACTTTGGCATTGGGAGCAAATATTCTATCAATAAAAAAGGTAGAGCTCCATGGTGGCTATTGAAGCCTGAGAAATGATGACCCCAAAATTTCAGTTTGCAACCTGAACTGGGCTCCAAAACTCCACTTTGTATAATTTTATGTTGTTTCAGTTGAAGAACAAAAGATATATACCTCAGTGAACTGCTACTTCTTCTGCACTTGATAACATTTGATTCAAAGGATACTTAAAATTAGTCAATGTTTACTGTTTCCCCGAATCTAAAAAAGTACCACTCCTAAATAAATGTATCTGTAATAAAAACGGAGGCTGTTCTGAATCAAAGTGGGTCAAGATGTTTCATATCACCATTTGTTTGATCCTTTCAAACAACACCTGATGGGCTTCTTCCCAACACCAAGTCTGGTCTCGTCTTAGCAACCAATTTCTAGTTTAAACATGCTTGTTAAGTTGGTTATAATCTTCCCACAAACTTCCAAAGTTCTGTGGTGTTTTGAGGAGGTGATATTTCTTTCAACACTCGGGTTTGCTGACGATTTGTTGATGCATGTATAATATGCCCCTGGAACTCATTAATCAGTTGCAAGAACTCTCATTTGGTATTGAGGGTAGGTTCTACTCCTTGAAGATGTTGTAGCACTGCCCTCACTCTGCCATACTGTCTTGTTGTACTGGATCCATTGATTAGGGCATCATCTATGTAGCAAATGCCTCTATTCAATTGTTCCAAGATATTTGTCATCAGTTACCGAAAACCCACTGATGCAGAAATAATATCGAAAGGTATTGTTTAAGGTAGTATCTCTGAAATGGAAGCACCAAATGTTGCAAGTAACTTTGATTCTTCACCTAATCCAATGATCACTAATGTCTTAGTGAAAATTGAATTCTTTCCCAGATTTGCCTAACTCTCACCAACAGGCAATGTTGGGTGAATTTTCTTTTTAAACAGCTTTGTTGAACTGTGTGAAATCTATACATATTCTGAGCCATGCATTTGGTTTTGGTACTGAAACTATGTCTAAACAGTTGATGAAAGGTCTAGGCCCGAAATGTCAGCTTTTGTGCTCCTGAGATGCTGCTTGGCCTGCTGTGTGCATCCAGCTCCACACTTTTTTATCTTGGATTCTCCAGCGTCTGCAGTTCCCATCATCACTCTAAACATCAACACTTAAGTTTTGTTACAATTAAGATAATCCTTTGTGTTAACATTGAGCCAGTTCTTGTTTTACTTTTTGCAAAAATAAGTAAGAATCTTTTCACACAAACTTTGTTTTTGGACACAAGTTGATGTGAAAAACTGGTTTTCATTTCCCAAACCCATAAAACAATTGTGCAAATCTGACTAAAAAAGTTTTTGGTTTCCCATGGCTTTCCAATACCTCCACTTTGCAAGGTACCAGTAAAAATGTCCAAACTCTTTTGACGAAAAGTGAAACCATCTGGTTCAAGCTTATAGGAGATAATAGGAACTGCAGATACTGGAGAATCCGAGATAACTAAGTGTAGATCTGGAAGAACACAGCAGGACAAGCAGCATCTTAGGAGCACAAAACCTGATGTTATGGGCCTAGACCCTGAAACGTCAGCTTTTATGCTCCTAAGATGCTGCTTGGCCTGCTGTGTTCATCTAGCTCCACACTTTGTTATCTCTGGTTCAAGCTTGTATACAAGTTTCCTATGATTACAATCTCTTTATGTTTAAGAGCGGTAGACTTCTAATCCATGAATTTAAGTTGCATGTCTCAGGGTCAAAGGAGTAGTACCCATGATGGTTTAAGAAGCTTTTGTTTTAACCATGGTTGAGATTCAGAAACAAAAAAAACCTCAATTTCCAGTATGCAGTCTGAAACATGTTTCAGGTCTGTTGGCTAATGTTTCTGAACTCCAAAACTTCAAGCTGATCTATTAGTCTCGTGTAGAATGGTACATCGACATCACAAGTATCATCAGTTTCTTGGATTTTGCCAGCCTTTGTGTTATTTCACTTTTGTTTCTGAAAATGTAAACTTTTGCTGAGAAACACTGTTCTAAAATGGCACATCTTTTTTGCAAAAAGCTGCCCTTTCGCAGTTTTGTCAGGGGAATGTTTGTATGGATGCTGCCTTTATCCACCACACCAATAACAATGAATGTGGAGGCTACCATACCCTCTACTATCCTACATTGGTTAAGTCTGGGACAGGAATTCGTAAGGTTTGCAGCAGTCTAATGTGACAATACTAAGGCTTTCAGATGTGTGATTTGTCCCTTGTTTTTTAACGAAGACCGGTTGAGAGAGGTACAGAGCAATCTACTCCAAGCCAATGAAGAAAAAAAAATGTAAGACCTTGGCTTTTTGGGAACAAAAGAAGCAGCCTGAATGGATCAAGCTCCCACAGAACCAGGAAATTTTAGTTTTAATTTTTCAGTGGCAGTTGCTGCTGGGATCTTGAAGTTGGATGTGAGAGCTGGTTTTCCTCTCTCTGCTACAGCTAAAAATTGGAGGTTCTCCTGCTGCTGTTAGGTTTACAAGTAAAACTCTCTGTTTTTCTGGATTTGCTTTTGCCAAGGGTGTGTTAATGGGATAGTACTATTTGGGAACACTTGCTGTCTAGTAGTTAAATAATTTATTCTTCTGTTAAGTTTTCCAACAAGAGTTAAGTTATTCTTTTGTTGCATTTTAACTATAGTCTATGAATAAAGTGTGCTTGCTTCAAGACTGGTAGTTTGACTAAATAAACTGTATCTAGAATGCAATGCCTTTAAAATTGCCTTTAAACTAAGGAAATGTTAGGGTCTAGGTTATCTTCTTCGTATATTTTGAGAGGGTTTGGTCTATAACATGTGTGAAGTCAACAAATATTATCTTTTATTTAGACATAGTAAATATTAACTACTTACAGGTCAGGACTTCATATCTACATCAAACAGGCTGTTTGACAGAACAATCCTCAAACAGACATGAGATCCTTTACTATTTCCCAATGGTGATATAGGCAATCTCATTTAAATGTTATGATTAAACCTTTGGACAACATGAAGAACATCCCAAACACAGAAACAAAGATATTATGAAATTAATCTCAGTGTCTGCAGGATGAAACATCTACATGGGTAAAGTAAACCACCTTGTATAGATCCAAATGAAGAATCCTCTGTGATCAGGCAGTCTCAAAATTTGAGAAAAATTCTGAATCAAGTTCTTCCAGTTCATGTGGGCATGCTGCAAAGCCAGTGCCTTCAACCTATTGTAATATTCGCAATAAGTCACGATTTGATTTATCATGACATATAAGCCAATGACAACAAAGTTAAATGCTCATCCTTTAAAACAATAGGCAAATCCATCACATCACCATTGTGAGCATGCAACATCCCTGGTGCTGACAATCTTCACCTCCGTGGACAGAAAATATCTGAAGTTATCTTCAAATAGCATTTTCTGAAACACATTACCATGCATTCGATAGAGAATGGCAAATAAAGAAGATACAAGACCTTTCTTTCATGCATTCTTTATCTTTCTTCGCATCACCTGAATGAGATTAGTATGAAGTCAAACTTGGATTGCACACATGGTTGGTAGCCTTGAAAAAAAAAGTCCTGAAAAGGAGTTTCTGAACTTTTATCTTAAACACTACTATTACTAGTAGACTTGTACCAGTGAGCAATGAACAGAAAAGTATTGAATCAGGTTATGCCTACAATGTGCCACTACAGTTAACCTCCATGTAACATGCATTTCAGCTTGTAAAATAAAAATGCCATTCAGCACATATAACTGCTTTGTAAAGGCATTTTACATTAAACAGTTTTCCACTGCATAGGTTTAGGATTCAATTATTGTCTTCAAGTAGACATAGTGCAACTATAAATAGCTCGGCAAGCAAATCAATTAATTTTTTTTCTCAGATTCACTTATAAGAACATGACAAATTGTGCTGAATTCAAAATTAACATGTTAATGCAATTTTTCTGAAAGACAACGTGCTCATGGCTCTTTGCTTCCTGGTTTGAATTACAGGGAAGCCAGGTGTCTGACAAGTAAAGTAATGACTGATTTCTGACTAGTTTAGCTCTCTAAATCAAAAGTAGGAGACCTCTCAAGTTTCAGGTGTTGGTGTTGTCCCTGCTACCATTTGCTCTCCCAGCTAATCATTTCTTTATTTATTCATAAACCACCCCCCCCCCCGTCAAATGTTCCATTATCCCATGATTTAATCATTCCCAGCCTATCAAAGGTAGCCCCTTTTAAATTTACTTTTCCTTCCCTTCCCTCACCTTTTTTTCTGCCTCAGCACTCGCTGACTTTAATTCCTTCCAGTCCTGCTCAACAAAATCTTAAATCTGAAAGTCTCTGCTTCTCTCTCATGGATGCTGTTTGGCGTATCAAGTCTTTCCAACTTTATCCATAATTGCTTAAAAAAATTGCTAACAGGGTCAGTTTGGATAACCCAAGTCAATTTGTGATGGTAAAACATAAAAACGAAACTGTGGGAGATCTGAAAATAAAAAACAGAAATTGCTGAAGAAGCTCAGTACAATGAGACCTTGATCAGATGGGCAAATGGTCCGAGGAGTGGCAGATGGAGCTTAATTTTCATAAATGTGAGGTACTGCATTTTGGTAAAGCAATCAGGGCAGAACTCTACACTTAATGGTCAGCTCCTGTGGAGTTAGCGAACAGAGGCCTTGGGGTACAAGTTCATTGCTCCTTGGAAGTAGAGTCGCAGATAGACAGGGTGGTGAAGTAAGCGTCTGGTACTCTTGCCTTTATGGGTTAGTGCATTGAGCGCAAGTATTGGCAGATCATGTTGCGGCTGTGCAGGATATTGTTTAGGCCACTTTTGGAATACTGTGTGCAATTCTGGTCTCCCTGCCAAAGGAAGGATATTGTGAAACTTGAAAAGCTTCAGAAGAGAGTTACAAGGATGTACTCAGCGTCAGAAGGTTTGGTCAATAAGGAGAGCTGGGGCTATTTTCTCGGAGCATCAGAGGGTTGAGAGTTGACCTTAGAGAACAAAATAATTGTAAAATAATTATAAATTAATGAGGGGCATGGATAGGGTGAATAGCCAAGGTCTTTTCCCCAGAGTAGGGAAGTCCAACACTAGAGTGCGTAGGTTTAAATTGAGATGGGAAAGATTTAAAAGGGGCTTAAGGAACAACTTATTTCACACAGAGGGTGGCACGTGCATGGAGTGAAGTTCCAGGGGAGATGGTGAAGGCTGGTATGAATACAACATAGAGATGGGTACAAGAATAGGAAGTGTTGAGAGGGATATGGGCTAAATGCTGGCAAATAGGGCTAGATTAATTTAGGACATCTGGTCAGCATGGATGAGTTGGACCGGAGCATCTGTTTACGTGTTACACATCTCTGCAACTTTATAACTCTTTGAAGTTTAGTTTCATCTGCTCTGAGAATGCAGTTAACATTTTGAGTCCAGTGATCCTTCTTCCAAGGGTCTATTCCTTTTCTTCGTTATTATGGAGCATATTTCAGAAAATAATTTCAACAATTTGCATCAGCGATCAGAGAGAAACCAACTTGAACTGAATTGAGGTGGTAAGTAATTTAGTAATACTGGGAGGGAATGCTCAGAATGGATAAATTTTGAAATGGTTTATTTAAATAGAGTGGATGGATGTAGCAAAACAAATATGTTCACAGGAATGGAGAGATGAATAGCAAATGGTGGGAGTGGATGACTTGCTCCCAATTGAGGAACAGCAGGATGGATAAACAAGAGCTCAGAGTCAAAGCTCAGTTGTTTAGAAAGCATGGAGGAAAGGGTGGAGAAAGTTTTAGATGTAGGGTGGTTAGATTATGAATGGATGTCAATGAACATCAGGATATTAACTGAGCCGCCTTTAGAAACAGAGAGCTATCACTTGAGTGTAAATCAGTTCTCGAAGCTCTCTCTAAACAAGTAATAATTTGTATGATAAACTCACATATAATGATGCTGAATTCACAGAATTGTTAAACCGAAACCAGCCCTGATATGTGTGAGTGAGTCTAATACGGTGATCATGACATTGGAAAAGGATAACAAAAGACATTGCAAAGATATTTAAAATGGAAAGAAGGAAATAATTAATAATCGAACCAAAATGGGAGAGGATAAAATTATCAGTCAACATCATTGATGCAAATAGAAGTAGTTAGGGAGGAAAAGAGCATACTATATATTCATTTGCAAAGAATAGACACACAGGGCTACAGACAGCTCATGTGATTCTTATGTACAAAGCGGAAGATAAAACAAGATGAGGGAACTACAGATCAATTGTCATATTGTTAGTGGTGCAAAAAAAATTAGTAGAATGATGTCCATCACATGAAAGTGAAACAAAGAGCAGTCATCACAGATTTAATAAGGAAAGGTATAGCTTCAGCAAGCTTATTACGGGTCAATTATGCTAATCAAATAGGCATAATATACCTGGATTTTCAAAGATCTTCAATATGGCACAATATGGCATAACTAAGATCAGAATATGTGAAGTCGGGGGATACATAGCAAGCTGGTTATAAAACAGAAAAGTGGTTTAAAGGGATTGGATGAGTTGCTCCACACAGATTGATGCTATTGTTGTTCACTATTTGCATAAATGATTTAAAATTTTGAATCCTAAATATAATTCCAAAATTTACAGCTAATACCAAGTTGCAGTAGAATGACATTAACTCAAAAGAATGAGAGATTACAGGATGTTTGCATCAATCTGAGGAAGCAGAGAGGACCCAGGTTTAATATTTCATCTGAAAGGCTGTAACTCTGAAAGTTGAAACTCAGAAACTCCTTCAACACTCCACTGTAGAGTTAACCTCGATTATTTTAAGCACATTCTGGAATGGAACTTGATACCAAAAAAACTGATTTTGAGGCAAAATTACTACATTCTAAGCCACGAGTGACTCAAAAAATAGCAACTAAAGGCAATAGAAATGAGAAAAGATTCTTAATTAAAAATATACAAAGACAAAGCACAACATGAACAGGCTGAGAAAATAAATCAACAAAAACATTAATAATTTGCAAATCCACTCAAACTTTAAATTTCACAATAGTTTTCTTAATTTGTATTGACCTTTTAAAATCTGACATTGGAGTTTCAGGGTCATAGCTTGTCAGCAACTTAGATCAATGGTTTGTTTTCTTCAACTCAACATGAATGCTACAGGAATGAGTTTCAGCAGAGGGGTTAAATTGGATTCTTCATTCATCAGAAGTGGTGAGTAACCATTAAGATCAAACCATTTGAAAGTTGCCATGGTCTGATGGACATGGAATCAATACCCAGAGCAAAGGAAATGGAAGTAATGCATGCTGGGTCACCTGTGCAGAGAAAAACTAAATGGTTACACTATCACCTGGCCTAGGCTTTCTAAGATAACGGAGTTGGTGTTATACAAAAGGAATCAATAAGATAATCAATATCCTAATATCTAAATGAGAGAACTATTGCTTTTAAAATTTTTGTCCAATGGGGGCAATTTCAAAACTGCATGTACATCTGGGATTCTTTCAGCAAGTTCTATTTTATTATTATTTATGCTTTGGCTATGACCAGCTAGACAAGCGTTCATTGCCCATTCCCAAGTGAACCACTGAAGTCCTTGTTACATACATTGTTTAGGGCATCGTAGCATTGGGCACAGCTATCTCATGAGACTTGAAGATATCAGGCAATCAGATTTACATAATCTTGGGTGAAGTCCAAGTGAAGTTAGACAACAAGATTGGAATGAGATTTGACAGCTTCAAACTTTGATTTTTGTGGCATATTTCTGTTCTTCAATACGCACATGTTTGTCAGGATTGTGCCACATACGGCAGATGTCAATGGCACAGTGGTCAATTTACCCTTCCTTAAATATGTGATTATATTACGTGCAAATTGCTCAGGTTCCTCGAGTTTGTTTAATCTCAGTTTATTAAGGGAAGTAGATTTTTTAATTAACTCAGTTCAAATTTGTAAGTAAAACAGCTTGTATTATGTTTCACATAATTAACTGTAACAGTGTTACACGAAACAGCTATTTAAAAATCTTGAAATGGGGCTAATGTTTTTAAATGAACGTTATTTTTTGATGAAAAAATGCTTCTAAAGCAAAGGTAATTAGCATAACAAATTGAGACATTATCTTTAATAGAAGAGTAATTAAATTCTTCATGTTCAAATAGATAGGGCTAGCAATTTTTTGCATTCTGAGAAAATCTCTTCTGAGTTATCTAATTTTCATATACACATTAAGACTAATTGGCAGTTAAGATTACCCCTAATTTTAAAATGCTGATATTCCTCATGTTTACAGGAGGCATGATTTTTTCTGATAACTTTTTATTTTGTTAAAGAGAATCTTTAAAGAAAGCTGTCATGTGAATTCAAATGAGTTCCAATGGTCTAGTTTAGAGCTGTGCTACCATTAAATTAACTATACATTGCCTGATTTATTTTGAACAATTAGGAACATAGAAACAGGAGCACGCCAATTAGCCCCTCAATTAATTGTATTAACTAGATCTTGACTGATTAGTATTATATGTATAACTTTATCCACTGGCCTTTGGGGGAACTGAGAACAAATTGGGATTGACGGCAGACTAGAAGGTATGGAGGCTCAGATTAATGCTCTGTGTTCAAAGCCAACCATAATGGTTGGTGGAATTCAAGTAAATTACATGGAGTTAAAACTATGTTTCAGTCATGATAGTCAAGTTTATTTGTTGCAAAAGTCCTTTTTTTTAGGAAAGGAAATTTGCCATCCTTAGTCGGCCTGACCTACATGTGACTCCAGACCTAGAGTAATGCGATTCGCAACACTCAAGGTCAATTAGAGATGGGCGAATCGTTCCAGCTAAGATAGCAATGCCCATATGCCACACAAAAAAGAAAAATCCTTAAAAACACAGAAGAACAAAGATGTTTCAATCTCAGCTTTACGATATTCAATTGATCCCCAGCACTAACAGAATTTTGGAAGGGAGCAAGATATTCTGATTTTCACTGGCATCTGGGTGGATTAGGTGAAAACTGAAAATGCTGGAGGCAAGCAGAGCTAGCACTTCAAATATTTCCAATTTTCATTTGCACACCCTCTGCAGCACCTTAACAGTGCAACATGTACAACAGGAACACAAACACAAAATTAATAAAATCTGAAAGTACTGTGGATACTGTAATTTCAGAAAAGAAAAACAGAAAGTTTCTAGAAAAGCTCAGTAGGTCTGGCAGCATCTGCAGAGAGAAATCAGAGTTAATGCTTCGTGTCAAGTGATCCTTCCTCAAGACGTGCTGTTTATGAAATTAACTAAGTTCTGTGTCTGCAACACCAACACACCCTCTTCATACAGTTTGTTTTTGGAGAAACCTATTAACTTTTCTCAGATTCACCAACTCTGAAGAAAACTGTACACAAGACTGTTATTATAGGCAGACCCAAAGTTCGTTCAACTGGTCAAAGGTCAGGGCTAAAGATTTAGCATTGTACATTCTGCAGGCAGGTTATTGCTGACAGTAGTGCAGCACTTATACAACAATTACGTTTCCATTAAATGAACTAGCTGATTGTGATAGATTAACCAATTATATATTTTTTGAATGAAGTCATTTATAACATTTGTGTCGAGAGTCACTTAAGGTATGCCAAACTTTATCGTGGATTTAGATCCCAATCAATTAAGTAATTTTGTGAAGTTGGTTGAATCCTGTCACTACAAGTGTTGGTGGGTCATTTGCACTTTCTTGGTAGCAAGCAATACACCACTAATCAATTCAAGTGTTACATTGGCGATTTACCTGTAGCTTTCTATTGAATTTACCAGGCTTAGAAAGAACAGAATATTTAGATTGCTGCATAACCATCTATGCAGAGTCTTCTGTGACTTAATTAACTTAGGAAGCTGCAAAATACCATTTTAGTGTGTGCAAGATTGTTTGTGCTCTTACATTTTTATGTGCAGTATGACAAAAAAAATTGCATTGTAACAATTCTTCTGTTGGCCGATTGAATTTTTTTAAAAAAAGGTTTGCAGAAGCAACAGATTTTTAAGCCTGGTTTGATGGATCAAAGTATAGTCGACTGATATAAAGTGGTCTTAAAGCACTGTGATAGTACTCTTATCCCTGAGCCTGAAGGACTGGGTTCAAGCTTCACCTACTCCAGGGATGTGTCACAACACTTCTGATCTGCGAGTTTTGAGAAGATTTGTAGCTCAGGTTGAGGTTCTGGATGTGAGTTTGCTCGCTGAGCTGGAAGGTTAGTTTTCAGACGTTTCGTCACCATTCTAGGTAACATCATCAGTGAACCTCCGATGAAGCACTGGTGTTATGTCCCGCTTTCTATTTATCTGTTTAGGTTTCCTTGGGTTGGTGATGTCATTTCCGGCATTGGTGATGTCATTTCCTGTTCAAGTCCTTGGAGGGGAATAAGACTCCCGGCAGCGACGGCTTACTGGTTGAACTGTATTCCGCTCTATGGGACCTGGTCAGCCAGGACCTGCTGGAGGTGTACATAATGTGCTTCGGGCAGGGGAAATGTGCAAGTCCATGAGGAAGAGCATCATCACCCTCACTTACAAGAGGAAGGGGGAGAGGGAAGAAATTAGGAATTGACGTCCCATTTCACTATTGAACGTGGACTACAAAATCCAAGGTCAGAGCCAACCGGGTCAGGTCTGTCCTGGAGTCAGTGATTCACCCTGACCAAACCTGTGCTGTGCCGGGCAGGAAGATCGCTGAGAGCCTCGCGCTCATCAGGGATACGATCGCCTACGTACAGGACAGGCGGGTGGACACCTGCCTCGTCAGCCTGAACCAGGAGAAGGCCTTCAACAGGGTCTGTCATGCTTACATGAGGGACGTCCTCTCCAAATTGGGGTTCGGGGGGGGCATCCGCAATTGGATCCAGCTGCTCTACACCAACATCGTTCGCGCAGTCTCGATCAACGGGTGGGAATCGGACAGTTTTCCCGTCAGATCTGGAGTCAGTCAGGTCAGCCTGCTCTCTCCTGCCGTGTTCGTGTGCTGTGTGGAGCCCTTCGCCGCATCCATCAGGAAGGACGTGAGCCTGAAGGGCGTGACTATCCCAGGCAGCGGAGGCCTTCAGGTCAAGACCTCCCTGTACATGGACGACGTCGCCGTCTTCTGCCCCGATTGTTGGTCGGTGAGTAAGCTGTTGGACATCTGTGGCCAGTTTGAACTGGTCTCGGGTGCCAAAATCAATAGGGGTAAGAGCGAGGTCATGTTCTTCGGTGACTGGAACGACCGCTCCTTCATCTCCGTCACCGTCAGGACAGACTACCTGAAGGTGCTGGGTGTTTGGTTCGGTGGAGCTGGGGTGTGCACTAAGACTTGGGAGGAGCCTATCACCAAACTGAAGCAGAAGCTGGGCAGGTGGACGCTCCGGTCCCTCTCCATCACGGGTAAGAACTTGTTGTCAGGTGCGAGGGGCTTCGGTACTGTTGTATGTGGCACAGGCCTGGCCTATTCCCTGGACCGCTGCGGTCACCTGGGCCATCTTCCACTTCATTTGGGGGTCGAGGATGGACCGGATCTGCTGGGACACCATGTTGAAAGACCCGGAAAATGGGTGAAAGGGCGTACCGAACGCCACCCTCGCCCTGACGGCTACCTTTGTGTGCGGCTGCATCAAGCTGTGTGTAGATCCTCAGTACACAAACTCCAAGTGTCACTACTTACTGAGGTTCTACCTGTCCCCGGTGTTGCGAAGGATGGGCCTGGCCTCGTTGCCGCAGAACGCTCCGAGTAGTTGGACCGTCCCGTAACACCTTTCCTTCGTGGAGAAATTTTTGAAATGAAACACCTTTGACCACAAGACTGTCAGGCAGTGGTCAGCACGTAGTATCCTCGAGACCCTTCGGGAAAAGGAGAGGGTGGATCCCGTCGTGTGGTTCCCCACACAGACTGCCAAAGTCGTTTGGCAGAATGCCTCATCGCCAGAACTTTCAAACAAGCACAAGGACATTGCTTGGCTGGCGGTGAGAGGGGCTCTGCCAGTGAGATCCTTTATGCATGCCCGGAATCTGTGCGCCACTGCATGCTGCCCTCGAGGTGGCTGCAGGGGGGACGAGACTGTCGATCACCTCCTACTGGAGTGTGCCTGTGCGCAGGAGGTCTGGAGGGGGATGCAATGATATTTGTCGAGGTTTGTCCCGAGCAGCTCCGTGACGTGGGACTCCGTGCTCTACGGGCTGTTTCCCGGGACGCACACCGAGACCAACATCAACTGCGCCTGGAGGACCATCAATGCAGTGAAAGACGCTCTTTGGTCTGCCCGCAACTTGCTGGTCTGCCAGCTGAAAGAACTGACCCCGACCAAGTGTTGCAGACTGGCACACTCCAAGGTCCAGGGCTACGTGCTGAGGGACGCGCTAAAGCTTGGGGCAGCTGCCGCCAAGGCGCGGTGGGGAAAGACCACGGTATGAAACCCCTCATCCAAAATGGAAAAAAAGGCCCTATCTGGTAACTGGGCCCAGCTGGCACCTTCCTCAACTGGTCAGGGGGCCAACTGGGACTGTGCGGGGAGACGACTGCCGGGGTATTTTCTTTGCTTTGTTTTTTTCTTCTTTGTTTTTTTTTCCTTTTAGTTGGTGTACGTACCCCCTGGGTATCCCAGAGAGGCTTGCATGACTGGGTAGGTGTATAAATATGTTTTATTTTTTGTGCATCCTATGAATAAAGTACATTTTTTCAAATAAATAAAAAGGTGATGAAACGTCTGAAAACTAACCTTCCAGCTGAGCGAGCAAACTCACATCCAGAACTTCTGATCAGATTGTCATTTTTTGTTTCATTCACAGGCTATGGGCATCACTGGTCAGGTCAGCATTTATTGCCCAGAGGCGAGTCAGATAAGAGTCAATTATGTAGCTGTAGGTCTGGAGTCACATGAAGGTCAGATCGGGTAAGGACAGTTCTTTCCTTCCCTAAAAGATGTCAGTGAACCTGATGAGTTGTTCAAATTTATCAGAAATTACAATCTATTCTTTACTCATATGGGCAGTCTTACAGTCACTGAACATATTTACAACACTGCTAATGTGTTTTTAACAAAGAACATCAAAATTGATTAAATACAGAAAGGAAGAAAAACACAACTATATGACACTATAACAGAACCAGTTGAAATCACCTTTCACAAATATCAGAAATAAACATTTCCTGTTCTGGAGACAGCAAGATTGCATAGCTGCTCTTAAAGGACTTTTCTCTCTGGCCCACATGATTCACTCTCTGAAAGAAACCTGTACCCTCACTAGTCTTCTGGATGGTTATCTCTTGCTAAATAAAATCACGTGTTTCTGACTCTGTATGTCATGGGGCATCTTGTCATTATACAATTGCCTTTTTCTTTACCCTTTTTTTGGTTACCTGTTATTTTGTAAAGCACTGTAATATTCATCTGATTTTTTAAAAGACTTTATTTGCTGAAACTAAAGCTGTCTCTCATCTTAACTCATAGAATATTGAAATACAAATGAAACTTAAAAGGTTATGTGGCACTGCCCACTTTACGATCCAAGTTTCTAAACAATAATAGCATTTCACGAATATTCATTAGAAGGCACTGTACAACACCACAGGGTTAAAACTTTTACAGCATACGCACTTGTTCCACCAAAATGTATAGTATTTCAAACTTTAGTTGGAAGCAATTCTACCACAGCTTTTCCTTTTGAGCTTTAGTTGCCTGTTTGGATTTTGTGCACTATATTCTTATAGCAATCTGACATAATGGATTGTTTGAGTAAAATATGGGGCAAGATGACTTAGTATACTGGAAACTTTGCAATTTCCCATCTATTTAATTGGAAAGGTTGAAAAATCAGATTTCTTCCATTACAAGCATGCTTTCTTTAACACACAATTTTTCAGTATGCATTGTGCCCCAGCAATTATTCAAACCAAACCTAGACAGAAGGCTTGATTTGTTCAAATTAGGTTTTCTCTTACGGCTGTGGAAATCCTAAAATCGTGATGTAAGATTTTGGCAGTAAGTAATGTAAGCTAGAGAATTCATAGTCAAATTTTATTCTGGCCAAAGTGCAGCACACAATTTACAGGCGATGAGCAATCTCACTTAGCTACCCTGAGGGGTTATTGATAATGGGAAACAATGTTGACTGGAAACTGGAAATCAGATACCATGGTCAATTTCAAAAGACAACCGGATGTATTATTGAAGACGACTGGAATACTGGGAGAAAACGTTGGTGTGGGAAGAACGTAGGAAGCTCTTTCAAAAAGACAGCATGGGCATTTTGGGTAAAATGTTCCCTTCTGTACTATACAATTTTCTAAATATTCATCTTGTCCACTTATCAGTTTGCCGCAGTCTGAAAAATTTAAAACACTGATCGTAATGATATTGGTTGTTTTTGTGAAATGATAGACCTTGTGCTAGATGTAAAAAGTACAATCAGTAAGTTATGACATAGATAACAGAACTGACTATTCTATCATCAAGACCGCAAAAGATAAAATACGTGAGAAGACAAGTCATGATGCTGATACAAGGAGTCTAGAAAGAGATAAAGACTGGTGAAATCAATGGGCAAAAACTTGACAGAAGAAACGTAATGTGGAAAAATATGAGGCTCTGCATTTTGGCAGGAAGAAGAGCTGAATACTATTTAAATGCAGAAAGACTACAAAAATCTACAGAGATAACTACCTCCCTGCCTGTACTCTCCTCTCCACCTATCTTCTCCTCTATCCATCTTCAATCCGCCTCCCCCTCTCTCCTTATTTATTTCAGAAACCTCTCCCCATCTCCCTTTTCTGATGAAGGGTCTGGGCCGCAACGTCAGCTCTTGAGCTCCTAAGATGCTGCTTGGCCTGTTGTGTTCATCCAGCTCCACACTTTGTTATCTCAGATTCTCCAGCATCTGCAGTTCCCATTATCTCTGACAAGGGAGGTGCCGTTGTAGTATGGTGCACTGACCTCTACATCGCCAAAGCCAGGCACCAGCTCTCTGACACGTCCTCCTACCACCCCCTTGATCATGACCCCATCCCTGACCACCAAAACATCATCTGCCAAACCATCCACAACCTCAGCATTTCAGGTGACCTCCCACCCACAGCCTCCAATCCATTTCTGTCTCCTTCCCAAAATCCACAAACCTGATTGTCCTGGTCAACACATTGTCTCCACCTGCTCCTGCCCCACCAAACTTATCTCCAAATATCTCGACTCCCACCTAGGTCCATGACACCTCCCATGCCCTCCACCTCCTCCAGAGCTTCTAATTCCCCAGTCCCCAGCACCTCATTTTCACCATGGACATCTAGTCCCTATACACATGCATTCCCCATGCAGATGGCTGAAAGGCCCTCCGCTTCTTCCTGTCCCGCAGGCCAGACCAGTCCCCCTCCACTGGCACCCTCGTCCGCTTAGCCAAACTCATCCTCACCCTCAACAACTTCTCCTTCAATTCCTCTCACTTTCTGCAGACAAATGGGGTGGCCATGGGTACCCACATGGGCCCAAGCTATGCCTGCCTCTTTGCATGTTACGTGGAACAATCCGTCTTCTGTAGCTACACTGGCCCTATCCCCCAACTATTCCTCCGCTACATCGATGACTGTATCGGTGCTGCCTCACACTCCCATGAAGAGGTCGAACAGTTCATCCACTTTATTAACATCTTCCACCTCAACCTTAAGTTCACCTGGACCAACTCTTTTACCTCTGTCTCCTTCCTGGACGTCTCTGTTTCCATCTCTGGCAACCACCTGGAAACCGATATTCATTTCAAGCCCACCAACTCCCACAGCTACCTAGAATACACCTCCTCTCATGCAGCTTCCTGCAAAAATGCCATCCCCTATTCCCAATTCCTTCGCCTCCACCGCAGCTGCTCCCGAGATGAGGCATTCTACTCCCGGACAACTCAGATGTCCTTGTTTTTAAAGGACCGCAACTTTTCCAACACTGGTCGAAAACACCCTTGACCATGTCTCTCGCAATTCCTGCAACTCACCCCTCACACCCCATCCCCGCAATAGCTACCAAAAGAGAATCCCCCTCATCCTCACATCCCACCCCACCAACTTCCAGATCTAACACATTATCCTCCGACACTTCCGCCATCTGCAATCTGACTCCACTACCAAAGACATTTTTCCCTCCCCACCCTTATCTGCTTTCCAGAGGGACCACTCTCTCTGTGACTCCCTTGTCTGCTCCCCACCAGCCCCATCACACTCGGCACTTTTCCCTGAAAACACAAGAAGTGTTACACCTGCCCCCACACCTCCCCCCTCACCCTCATCCCAGGCCCCAAGAAAACCTTCCACATCAAACAGGTGTTCACCTGCACATCTGCTAATGTGGTATACTGTATCCACTGTTCCCAATTTGGCCTCCTCTACATTGGGAAAACCAAACAGAGGCTTTGGGGAACACCTATGCTCGGTTCACGACAAATGTCTACACCTCCTATTTGCGAACCATATCAACTCCCCCTCCCACTCCTTGGACGACATGTCCATCCTGGGCCTCCTGCAGTGCCACAACGATGCCACCCGAAGGTTGCAGGAACAGCACCTCATATTTCGCTTGGGACCCCTGCAGCCCAATGGTATCAATGTGGACTTCACAAGTTTCAAAATCTCCCCTCCCCCAACTGCATCCCAAAACCACCCCAGTTCGTCCCCTCCCCCCACTGCATCACACAACCAGCCCAGCCTATCTCTGCCTTCCCAACCTGTTCTTCCTCTCACCCACCCCTTCCTCCCACCTCAAGCCACACCTCCATTTCCTACCTACTAACCTCATCCACCTCCTTGACCTGTCCGTCTTCCCTGGACTGACCTATCCCCTCCCTACCTCCCCACCTATACTCTCCTCTCCACCTATCTTCTTTTCTCTCCATCTTCGGTCCGCCTCCCCCTCTCTCCCTATTTATTCCAGTTCCCTCTCCCCATCCCCCTTTCTGATGAAGGGTCTAGGCCCGAAACGTCAGCTTTTGTGCTCCTGAGATGCTGCTGGGCCTGCTTTGTTCATCCAGCTTCACACTTTATTATGTTGGATTCTCCAGCATCTGCAGTTCCCATTATCTCAGACCCATAGCAATGTTGTTGACTCTTAGCTGCCATCTAGGCAATAAATACTGCCTAGCAAGCAACTCCCTTCATCCTATGAATGAGTAAAGGTGAAAATTAAGTTTATCATGAATATTGATCAGCTGGTTGTCATGATTACAGTCAGCTTCAATAGCAAGTTTCAGTGAGTTCAAGTTGTTTTTATATTTGTCAATAAACTGCATGACCAGCAGACATTACCTTTAACTATCTTTGTAAGAAAGTAAATATAATGTTTGTGTTGCGATTTCACATTTGGTCTTGTCAAGATGATGGATGATGACACAAGGGTGAGAAAAGAATTCCATTATTTTTAGACACCACAAGAACATCTTTAAGCTAACACAGTGGCAGAAATGCCAAGACAATGGGCAGAACACTGCTTTTATCCCTGCCCAACATTACTTGTTTACCTCAGTTCAGAAAAAGATCAGATAGTCCAGAATTTCACCAAATCCCATTGCCTGCCTGGAATAGATTAGAAGCACCACAGTAGTTTCATTGTAAAATCAGCATTCCATCCAATACTGTGAGTTTTCCTTCTGGGAAAATGTCTTTAAGTAAATATCTCAAGCACTGAGACAAAGCAGAATAAAACTATTTATATTCTTCTACATCAACACAGTTCAGTGGCAACAAACATCATGCAAAATTATAACAATCTGGTTGTATTTTTTACAACACTCTTGAGGATGCATTGAAGTGAGATTGTTAATGTCAATCAGTTGGCAATTTCTTCTACCAATACCTACAGTGAGGAAGTTTCCAACCCATAATAGGAGCTGAAATGGTACTCATTGCTCAGGATGTTACACGTTCAACACCTGAGCCTATTTGCCCATTTGTTCTGCATCCCCCAAACACCACACTCCACTCATCACCACCTCCCATATCCTTGAAGATCCAACATCTAACTCAGAGAATCAATGATATCAGGATGTATACAACAATAATCAGTCTCCACTGCTTCTCGGAGAGAGGATTCCTTGTATCAATAACTGTCTGTGGGATTTTGTTGTCATCTTATCGCTGTCTTAAATGGAAGACACCCTGTTTGTAAACTGTGAGGTCTGGTTTTAGATTATCCCACAATAGACCGGTCTTTTAATTTTACCCAGCCAAGTCCCCTCAGGAGTTTAAATGTTTTAAACAGAACTTTCATTCTTCTAAGTCCAGTTAATATCGGCCCAAACATATCAACCTTTATCAAGAAGATAATCCCTTCATCCCTGAAATTAAATGACTGAATCTTTTCTGAGCTGCTAATGAGTTTGGTGTGCAACTATCTAATATCAGTTTAATAAAACCTTATAAAATAATTATCTGTGTAGAAACACAGGCTTATTCATGTTAACCTTTCCATTTGTTAATGTAACATAGTATAACACAATTTCCAATCACAAATAATGTTAAGTTCTGAGGGAATCCAAAATACAAAAAAAGACATTGTTTGACCTTCAAAAAATCAATGGATTGAAGACCTTTTTCAACATGTTTGCCATTCATATTATATGGAACTCATAAGGTGTGGGGTCAACAATTATTGTCGTTTGCTGTATTCATCAAAATTCCATTGACTCACCTTTGAAAGAGTATCTTTGCACAGTCGTTTTTGCCTGAACCGCTGATACAGTGATGGTACAGGTCTGCCACTGTTCCAATGTTTTGCTTTCCGAAACAGGGGGAGGAGTATGCTAGACTTGTACAACTTCCTGGAAAACTTGGGAAATGTTATACTAATGTGCAAGGTGGAAAACCCACAGGAATCACTCGCAATGTGTCTTTTTTACCCAGCCAAATATGTTTGATGTCCTATTCTTTCATGGATGTGAGTGTTGATGGCATGACAGCCATTTGTTGCCTAATTGCCCTTGAACTGAGAGGCTTCCTGGACCATTTCAGAGGGCAGTTAAAAGTTAACCATATTGTTAAGGGTCTAGAATGACATGTAAATCAAACCAGATAAAGGTGTCATTTTTTTTCTCTCAAGGACATTCGAGAAACACGAGTTTTTTTTTCTAATGACTTTTAACCCCATTGAAATCATTACTGAGAAGAGCTTTCAATCCAGAGTCCACTAGCTGTCACTGTAAAATTTCAATGCTTACATCATCCCATCAAGTTCCCTTTGTAAAGGCATTGTGAGTCAACCCACAACAGGTGGACTACCTCAGTTCAACAAAGCAACTCACCTTCTCAAGAGCAATAGAAACGGGCAATAAATGCTCGACTAGCCCATTCCACAAATGAATTTAAAAAATCATCAGCTTGAACCCTTAGATTAGTCGCCCAGTGACATTAGCATCACCTCACCTTATTGGAGGTGAAGGTTCACAAACAGCAACAAGAACAATCTGATCACTTAGCCAGAGACAGTTTTGTTCAATTTCCCTCACTAGTCTTCTGTGGAATGCAGAAAATAAGTTGAGGGATGGCCCTTGAAATCTCAGCTCTAATAATTTGTCACAATTCAGAGGTAAAATTCCTAATAAATATTTTTCTAATTGTGTGTTTTGGTAGTCCATGTTCTTACAAAGCAACTGGGTCTGTAGCTATGCAAATAAATTAACTATGGGGTTATATCAACAGTTTATAATGCCTGCAAAATCCAGTCAAATCCAACTCAGATTTGAAACTCAGAGTGAATATAGCTTCAAGCCCATCTTATCTAAAATTAAGATATTATGAGTAAATTCTTCTCTTATGAGCTATTTGATTTGACTGCTGTCTTACATTCTGTTATTCTATTTTGTGAAACATTGTGTGCAACATAATACTCAAGAATTGGTTGTGGCTCTATTTTTTTGTCTACCCACATATTTTGTGGTGGAAATATTTCTTAACAATGTTTTTACCTGGCCATTAGTGAACAAAAAACACTGAAAAGGCAGACCATGGGGCAGATTTAATTTTCCAAAATATTACAAGGTCACAGAATTGCCCAGGAGAGCTTGTACAGTTTTAGAAAAACAGCCCTAAGAAATTTGAAGCCACTGCTAAAAAAAATCAATAAGCATTGCCTAAAGGAGTTGGAAGTGGCTGGTAAAATTTAATGAAAATGGCTTCATGGGCTTGGAGAGTGGCAAACAGTTAATGAAAAGTTGCCTGTTTCACCAGAAGCATTGAGAAGATTAATAACCTGAAACGAAGAGTATAATCACTTATTACGACATTTCGCTTGAAGAGCAACTATGAACCTGTGGCAAACACTACACCGCAGTCATTTTATTTTCTTTAGGTAAGCTATAAATCATTTCCCATTTATAGACACCACTCACTTTATAATAATGGAACTCTCAGTTTCCAATAGCGCTACTTGCATCAATGTGGCGCTTTAAATATTCCCAAGATATTTCAAACGTGTGTTGACAAAGTTTGACATGTAAAGAATAATATAAAAAGATAGATGACTAGGAACTTGGTCCAAAAGTAAGTTTGTAAAGGTGCAAGTAATAGGGGAGAGAGAGAGATAGAGACATAGTAACACTTAAGGAAGGACTCCCAGGCCCCAGTTGTGCAAAGAAAATCAGCACGATGCAAGAGGCCAGAAGTATAAGTACAGAGGAACCCCAGGGGGGTCACAAGACCTGCTCCAGATAGAGCATGGGTGTGGCCATGAAGGGATTAAAATACATGGATGAGAAATCTAAAAATCAATGCATCATAAAAGTGTGTGCCAATTTAGATCCACAAACTCAGAGACAATAAAATGACATCTAATGGCAACAAATGCATGGATGAAGGTTTCAGTTGCAAATGGACTAAGCCCAAATGGCTGAAGTTATGGGAAAAAAAATGTCAGTCTTGATGATAGAGAGAATGTGTGATCTGAAGCTTAAATCAGTGTCAAATATAATGGTGAGTTGAGAATAGTCTGGGTCAACCTCAAGTAATGGCAGAAAGTTGGATTAAGCCTTTGGCTGTGAAACAGAGTAGATGACAGGGATTGACAAGGATAACTTAGACATTACTATCAAGCTGGAAGACATTGTCCACCAACAATGCAGGGTGAATTTTCAAAGTTCAGAATGACTTCCAAGCTGGTTCAAATATCAAAATCAGATTTCAAACTTCTGTCTTGATTCCCAGCACCAGCAATTTTTACTGATAAGGAATAAGACCATAAGACCATAACAAATAGGAACAGGAGTAGGTCCAAGCTCAGCATGTGTTCAGGTCTGCTTGAGTCTGTCCATCCCTTTGGCAAAAATAAACCTTTGTTTTTCTGTCTCTTTAGTTCCACTGGGCCCAAGCAATGTCTTTTTTCCAAAGGGCCCGAAAAGTCTGGAAAAATTCAAATGGACCTTGTAGAAAGTGTAAAATTGGAGTCAATAATATGCGCAGAGATCATGAAAAATGTTTACAGGTTCTTGATAAATATAATGTGAACACATTCTCCAACAGACTGGGGTACAATGAGTTCAAGAGTTAAATTAATATTTCGCTTTTAGTTTTGAGATGATTAGTGTAAAATCTTAGAGGGTAAGGTAAGTCATATGAAAATAAAGAATATCCTTCATCTAACAAACAGTTGGTCCCATGGATTTTGAAGAAATGCTTCCTGGCCTTTAGCTGAAAGTCAGGATGGTGAGTAACTTGGAGGGGAATTCATAGATGGTGGTGTTCCCATTCACCCAGTTGCCCTTGTTTTTCTAGATTGTAGTGGCTGTGGATCTTTAACGTGATGTCTAAGCAATCTTGATAAAGTTTTGCAAAGCACAGGGTGCGACTTGTGTGCAGCGACAGTTCAGGGAGTGAATATTTAGGGATGTGATGCCAATCAAGTGGGTTGCTTTGACCTGGATGGAGTCAAGTTTCTTGAATATTTTTGGAGCTGCAATCATTTAGGTAAGTGGAGAGTAATCCATCACACTTCTGGCTTGCGTCTAGGGGATAATGGATAGGCTTTGGGAAATTAATCACCATAGGATTTCTAGCCTCTGATCTGCTCTTACAGCCAAGTGTTTTACATGGATAGCCCTATTCAGCACCTGGTCAGTGGTAACCTTGAAGATGTTGATAGTGGGGAATTCAGCGATAGTAATGGCATTGATTTCCTAGGTGTAATTCTCTCTTGTTGGCGATGGTCAGTTCTTGGCATTTGCCTGACAAGACTATTACTTGCCACTTTTCAGCCCAAGCTTGGATCTTGTCCAGACCCTGCTGCATTTGAACATGAACCGTTTCAGTACTGAGGGAGTCGCAAATGGATAACAAAAGTTCTTACCTAAAGATGGGCATTTAAATAACAAATGGCAATGGTTTCATGGTCATTATGAGACTTCTACTTCTAGTTTATTTATCATCAAATTCAAATTCTATTATCTGACATATTTGGATTCAAACTTATTTCCCCAAATCAATACCTGGACCTCTGGATTACTAGGCCATGACAATACAAGTTCAGAATTGTCTCACCCCTCCTAATAACCCTTTCTATAACACATCCTTCATGGCTCCTCAGAGGAGTTGTGACTCTTAGGCTGGATTAGAGGAGCTTTTGGAACTTAAAAACATCTTATCTATGACCCACAGTCACTTTCTATGGCTCCTCATATTCTCCATTTGAATTTGTTTCTTCTGTATCCATTCACCTCTCAGCGATGTATGTATATATATAAGGGGGCTGATTCAGCTGAGTTTGCTGATTTGTGATACAGCGTGATACCAACAGCATTCTGCAGGTTCAACTTCCATGCCAGCTGAAGTCCCCATTCATCTTCCCAACCATTCCCCTCCCCGAGGCATCGTGACCCTGAGGTTAAATTACCACCAGTCATTTCTGTCTAATGAAAGACCAGCCTTATGTTCTCTTAAGACTATGGTGACTTTACCTTTAGTATATATAAAACTAATAAACCATAGAATAGTTAAACAAGTGTAGAACTGGTGAGAAAATGTCTCATTGAGAAATTTTCTTTGAATAAAAAAGCCTGCTACAACCACATAAATGTTTCAATCTGACATACCCGAAAAGTACCATTACTAGGGTCTTCAAAACTTCCATCTTCTTATTTTTGTCACTGAGACTTGATGAAACAAATCACAGAAAGAGCATGTTGTAGCTACATATACATGTCAAGCAAGCATAACAATACATTTGATTTATCAAAACATATTCCCTACTGAGCTGATGTTTTATTTGTCTGTGTCCTCAGCCAAGCGTACCTAATGACAATAGTTAAAATCAAAAGTTGGGATGGTGGCTTCAATACACTGTCACCACTCATCGTACCCCTGTTGTTTTTATAGTTTTATTGTTCCCAAAGTTATACTGAGGATAACAGCATTCCCTGGGTGGTACTTCTTTTAACACTACTGCCATCAGAAGAAACTATGACTGTTGTTTCCAAGCCCAGTGGGAGCACTATTAGACCTCAACAATCTAGAAATATATCTTCTCATGTATATGTAAGTGTGGACCTCTCTTCAGCCATTGAGAAAGGTCTAGATAGTCAGTAAATAAAGCTCATCATTATTATCAATTACTGACAAACTGCAAAGACTATGATCTGCTAAGTGTTGTCTGACTGTGAAATTTGCACCATAATATAAAAGAACAGATGCTACAATCGTGGCATTTTAGGAATTATAATTACAGAATAAATTATTATGCTAGGAGTATTATAAAGATAACATTGGTGCTATGTTTATTAACTGGAAATGATTAGCAGCATACCATGTAGAGCAGAAATTTTATATTCAATGTGATAAAATGGTACGAGTATGCTAATTACATTTTGCTAATATATTAAATATTGAGACAAAGATGAAATATTGATATAGATTTGTATGGAAAGGTGGAAATATGGGCAGATTTTGGGAGGCAACTCAGAAGTTTCACTATAAGCAGTTAACTGTATGGCTGCCAATAATGGAATGCTTAAAATTGGAGACAGTCACCAGTCCAAAATTAAGTTTATAATCCATATACATCTGTGCAAATAAAGGCCCGAGGGCAAATTAACCTTTTTTTATCACTTAATCAATTTGGGGGATTGGGGCAAGTTCAAATATTCAGCTGCTAAAAGAAATAATTTCTTGCAAAACTGTGAAGTTGACAAAGCTCTTCAAATCACTGTCACCACTCATCATATCCCTGTTGTTTTTGTTGTTCCCACAGTTACACTGGGGATAACAGCATTTCCTGGGTGGTATTTCTTTTAATTCTACTATTGGACATGTCATGCTGGTTAAGGTTATTTATGTAAAATTCTGCAGCAGTACACAATCATTGATAGAAGTAGTCAAGCCAGCACCTAGTGAGAAATTAATTGGCATAGCAGAAGTGTTGAGAGAAGATTGATCAAGCTGTGCTTGAGACAGAATATTATTATAAGGGTCAGGCTGACCTCTGGACAAGTTTGATGATACACACAATGCTAATTCACATTCACCTAACCATGAAGTGCTAAACAATGGTATTTTTTATGAAAAATGAAATTGAGTTATGGATTTTATCATTAGCTGCATACTTTCTGAGTGTGTTTTCGGGATTGAATTCATTTAATCAGTACAAAATGCCCTTTTACTTTCCCGATCACTATTTTGCCAGTAACAACAATTTTTATTTCATCTAACCTTTTGCCAGGAATAACAAAATGATTAACAACTAAGAATGACCACTTTTTCTTTTTGCAGCAAGCATAGAGTTGCCCACGAAACATTTCAAACATTTTTTTTTCAGACTTGGCAACGCTTTGGGGAATTCGAGGCTGCTTCTTGCAATTCTTAATTCGAATATAATCTCATTATCTTTTCCTCATTTTTGCAGAATTCCTAGACAGCGACATTTGAATGAGAATAGAGTGAGACTATTGGAGCACCGCATTAATGATATTTTGCAAAGTCAGTTTAACTTTAGATTCAACAATCCAATAGAGTTTGACAATTAAATCTGAGGGAAAACTTGATACACACTGGAAAGCCCAGTGAACACTGGTAAGGCTAAGTGAGACTGGGAGAGATTCATTAGACTCAACTAATGGAAGGTAGAAAAATTGAGTGGTAATCTCATTGAAACGCACAACATTCTTAAGGGACTTTACAGAATGAGAAAATATTTCCCCTGACTGTCACAATATCAGAATAAAGGGCCTGCCAGTTAGAACAGTTAAATGGCGTGAGATTTTTTCACTTCAAGGATTGCGAGCCTCTGGAAATTTCTTTCACAAAAGGCTATGGATACTCAGTCAAGGCAGAGGCTGATAGATTTATGGATATAATTAAGGGCTATAGTGTGGAAAGGTGGACTTGAGGTAAATAATTATTTATGCTCTTGTTGAATATCAGGGCAAATCTGAAGCATCGAATGGCTTGGCCATGTTATTTCTTCTTTTCTTGAACAAGATTTTTCTAACTTTTATCACACTCAAATGTAGCTACTTTTCAACAATCTGAGGTAAATATAAATCCTTCTGGTTGTTACTTACAATGCTTAAGTCATACTGAAATGAAAGTTAAAAATTCAGCTTCATCTCCATTCGTGGTAAAACTTCCATCCTGCTCCACAAATGAATTAAGGAATTGGATGAACACAGCAGGCCAAGCTGCATCTTAGGAGCACAAAAGCTGACGTTTCGGGCCTAGACCCTTCATCCTCTGATGAAGGGTCTAGGCCCGAAACATCAGCTTTTGTGCTCCTGAGATGCTGCTTGGCCTGCTGTGTTCATCCAGCTTCACACTTTGTTATTTTGGATTCTCCAGCATCTGCAGTTCCCATTATCTCTGAATTGAGGAATTGTAGCTTGCAGTGGTTCACTTACTTTGCCATTGGTAAAGACTGGATATTTGCCATATTTGTCATGACAAACAATTAGCATTCGCTTCAGACATACGTAAGAAAGGACATAAATGAGAAAGAACAATATTCAGTGCAAATAAATCAGCTGAGTTATCTTATCCTCTTAGAAGAACGTACTTAAAAATTACTCTTACTGATAACGTTTGTGGAGCAGCCATATCATATTAAGGAGCATGCCTTCTGGCTTAATGGATGCAAAGTTGAAGAGTTAAAACCTGGATTAAAACATGTTTTGCTGGACTGTAGAACACACCTTGTATATGTATTCAAAACTCTCCATTATTAATGGACAGAAACTGAAGGGCACATTTCTGACGGGAGTGCAGGAACGCGATGCTGTGTATTGCCAAATGCCAAAAATTCTGCTCCTATATCCTGTGGTCTTAAGGTGCAAGTGGAGCAGACTGCTTGCAACTCCATGAACATTAGTTGTTGACCTGCTATTCCATGCGTAATTTATAGTTTGTATTCGCTGTGACCTGCCTGTTAATTTAGCCCAATTTATCACGATTCTGGGCCACGCTAAAATAAAGATTACAAATAGTGAAATATTGTCCAGTCATTTGTATATTTGGTGGTTTCAGTAAATTTGGTTCTTTTGATGTATGGATGTCCGCAAGGACTGTATCAAAAGGATCTGGAATGCATAACCTGAAATTGTGGTGAAGCATGATTTAATCATGGCTTTTCAAAAGAAATTGAATAAGGAACTGAGGGAACAAAAAGGAATCCGAGGGCAATGAGGATAAATTATGGGAATAGGACCAGCTAAATAGCTTTTGAGAATTAGCATGGACTTGATGGGTTAAATTGTCTCTTCTGTGCTGTAGCTATTCTGAAGTATTTTTTGACTCTATTCTACAATTTTAGAAAGTATAAAAGCTAATATAAATGCATCATGAGCTAAAGAATTCTGCAAATTAAATATTATTGATTGAAACTTGCAACAACTATACAGGGTATTGGTGGAAAGAAATCAGTATATTGAGTATAATTTTGGAATCTATATTTAAGGAGGAATGTATTTGCATTTGAAGCGTTTCAGGGAAGGTCCATCACATTGATTCCTCAGATGAAAGTTTTGTCTGAAGAGGAAAAATTGAACATGTCGCATATAAACTTTTTGAAGTTCAAAATAATTAGATGTGATCTTATTGAAATGTATCCAATTTTGAGGGGCTTGATCAGCTAGATACTATCAGAAGGTTTACCATCATAGGGCAGTCTAGAAAAAGGAGGTGTACAGGGGGCCTTCTATTTAAGGTAGAAATGAAACAGAATTTCTTCTTTCAGAGACTCGTTAATGTTTGGAATTCTCTAGCCCAGTGAGCTGAAGACACTACAAATTGCTGAATATGTTCAAGACTGAGCTAAACAGATTTTTGAAATCTGGAGAATTCAATGGTTATTGGGAATATGCAGTAAAGTGGAGTTGAGACTCATCATAAATCAGCCTTTTTTAATTGATTTGGGGAGTATGCTGAAATGATTCATTCCTGCTTCTATTTCTAACATTCTAATGAACTTGAGATAACAAAGCAAGGCAGCAGGCTTAAAGTGAATTTTTTTCTTTTATCTCTGTGGTCCGTGTGGAATCAATTTGAGAAAGGCTCTTGTAGAACAGTGGTGATGTCCCTATTCTTGAACAAGATAGTGTATATTCAAGTTCCACCTAACATGTTTGACCTGGTTGACTGGAAGTGTTGAAGTTTCTTGTGGCATAAAGGCAGTGGGTCTACCCTGAGCCAGAGGCCTGGGTTCAGATACTACCTACCCCAAAAAAAAGTGTCATGACGTGCCTGAACAGGTTGACTGAAATAGCTAGAAAAGCCTCAAGGACTCTTATAGCGTAGTGATAGTGTCTCTATCGCTGGGCCAAGAGGCCTGGGTTCAAGTCCCACCTGCTACAGACGTGTGTCATAACTTGCCTCAACATGTTGATTAAAATAACTAGAATCCAATCCAGAGGGACAGGAGTTTCTCAGCATAAGGCCAGTCAGCAGTATATTTCCAATTCGTAAGTAAGTCACAATTACTTTCACAGACAGCTTACGTTGGTAAGTGTGTAAAATTAATCTTTGACAGTAAAGCATACTAAAATATTACCAGCTAAGTACCCTGCTTCTATTGCAGATTGCCTCTTTTTAAACGTGCACAATGTTGATTTTTATTCTGACATTCAGTTAATATCCTTCTTGTTATTATGGATTCTATCCATTAGAAAATACATTTTAAAATTAAACACTATTGTGAGGTCAATGCTGTGGTTTTGGCCAACTGCACAGTGCAAATTTCAGTGAAAGTCAACAATTTATCGAGCCAATTTATATCAATTTATTTGCTTCTTTCCCAAGCAATCAACTGCAGGTCCAATTCAGAATGTTAATGGTATTTGCATTATACATTTATCTCCTGTTATATTTGCCCCAGAATGGGAACTCTGCTGGGTGAATTCAAATTATACAGTTTTGTGCCGCATGACCAAAAATCGACAGCCTAAAGCTGCATGGAAAGTTTTGGGGTTGTATCAAATATGCTAGAAGTGAATCACTTTGGTCCTTATTGCTGCCATATTGCAGACATTAAAAAGACCTGGATGTGAGTTTGCTCGCTGAGCTGGAAGGTTAGTTTTCAGACGTTTCGTCACCATTCTAGGTAACATCATCAGTGAGCCTCCGACGAAGCGCTGGTGTTATGTCCCGCTTTCTATTTATCTGTTCAGGTTTCCTTGGGTTGGTGATGTCATTTCCTGCATTGGTGATGTCATTTCCTGTTCTTTTTTCTCAGGGGATGGTAGATTGGCTCCAAATCAATGTGTTTGTTGATGGAGTTCCGGTTGGAATGCCATGCTTCTAGGAATTCTTGTGCGTGTCTCTGTTTGGCTTGTCCTAGGATAGATGTGTTGTCCCAATGAAAGTGGTGTCCTTCCTCATCTGTATGTAAGGATACGAGTGATAGTGGGCCATGTCGTTTTGAGGCTAGTTGATGTTCATGTTGCCTGGTGGCTAGCTTTCTGCCTGTTTGTCCAATGTAGTGTTTGTCACAGTTCTAGAAAGGTATTTTGTAGATGACGTTTGCTTTGTTTGTTGTCTGTATAGGGTCTTTTAAGTTCATCAGTTGCTGTTTTAGTGTGTTGGTGGGTTTGTGGGCTACCCTGATGCCAAGAGGTCCGAGTAGTCTGGCAGTCATTTCAGAAATGTCTTTGATGTAGGGGAGAGTGGTTATGGTTTCTGGGCCCGTTTTGTCTGTTTGTTTGGGTTTAAAAGACCTGGAAAATTGTGCGATCAGTTCTTTTCTAAAATAAATATTTATATCTATTTTTTAAATCTACCCAATAGACCTCAAGCAACAGCATTTAGGTCTGTAAGATTTTGGAAGTTGCATGGACAAAATGCTTCAACTCGCATGAAAAGCATTGCAGGCAGCATGTCATAACAGCTCATGTGGTGCTGTTAAACCAGTGTTACTGCACACAGGTGCAAACATTTCAATAAGTAAAATGGATGTGCAAATTACAATTTGTGGTAGTTTACCGCACTATTAATTCCAACTAGGCAAAGTTGCCCATTTTAAAAAGTCTATTGCACAAGCCAAAAACAGAAGCTGAAACCTAAAAGATAAAACATGGAGCCAAATTTTGATTACCTGACTGAAACAGGAATGGGGTCAGCGGAGAAAAAAAAAACTTTAGGGCTGATTCTTATCATATTTTGGCAAAATGTCATTCATGCGGGCTTTATCTCCATGAGGCCTAATGAGTTTTCTCATGCTGTTATCCTGAATTTACCTCATCAACCATCTAACTTATCCCCATTGTGCCCCACTATATGATGTATCTCAATTCTCCTACTCACTGTAACTCAAAGCACTCGGCACTGCCAGGAAATCCTGGGATATACCAGCAACCCTGGCACGTGTGCCATTTTTAAAAGACCTTTGCCCTCCGGAGCAAGTGCTGTTGACCCAAACCTGCCCTCCAAGTTTTCAGATGTTTGCTCTGTGCATGGCTAAGGAGGAGAAATTGGTATCCCACTTTGTGGACAGATTCTGCAGGACAAAGACAGCCATCCTTTTCCCCAACAAACACTAGAGGAGACAATGCCGTTCGGCTCTGATAGCCACCAGGTCTTCTCTCTCTCTCTCTCTCTCTCTGTCTCTCTCTCTCTCTCTCTCTTCAAATATGCTCATCTCCCGCCAGGACTAATTTTCTACCGCTCTCACTATTAAATTTAGCATTCTGAATCACTTGTACTCACCCACCCATTCCCTCCACAATACTAACCCTGTGTGGCCTCTTCACTGCCTACTCACTCACTTAGGGAACCTCACCACATTTCCCCCAGCACTGCACCAGCATTCACTGCTATGATGCCTGCATCATGTCACTCAGTCCATCTCTGTCTGTCATGGCAAAAGAAACTGATCTCGAACAATGCTGAAACAGTCAAGATGGGTGATGCAGTGTCAGATATTCACTTCCTCACCCTCGATGAGGAGACAATTTTGGCACAGGCCAGCAAAAACTGCAATTGCTCTGAAAATATATCACAAGTACCATGTCCCAGCAAACAAGAAAGATGCATTGTTCATTGTTGTGCCACGCTCACAATATTGGGGTTCAGTTAGCTCAGTTGGCTGGATAGCTGCCTTGTGATGCAAGTAGATTGACACCAGCAGCATGAGCTCTACTCCTGCACTGGAAGAGATTGCAAAGGAGGATTCTCCTTCGATAGCCAGAGACTTTTCCCCAGGGCAGGGTTGACTGCCACAAGGGGTCATAGTTTTAGGGTGTTAGGAGGAAGGTATAGAGTAGACATCAGAGGGAGGTTCTTCACCCAGAGAGTTGTGAGCTCATGGAATAGTTTACCAGTGGTAGTCGTGGAAACGGAATCATTAGTGCCATTTAAGTGACTGCTGGACATGCACATGGACAGCAGTGAATTGAGGGGAATGTAGGTTAGGTTATTTTATTTTTGGATTAGGATTATTCCACGGCACAACATCGTGGGCTGAAGGGCCTGTACTGTGCTGTACTTTTCTATGTTCTGTGTTCTACATACTCTCCACTTGCCTGAGGCATGGATGACCCTCAAGTTAAACCACCGATCTTCAGTCTCTAACAAAAGAGCAGCCTCCAGCCCAATAGGGCTACAGTAACATTTCCTTCCATATGATTCTCACTGTGCTATTAATATCAAAATATCACCTCTTTCATCCCTTGTTCACAATAGTCTCTCTTTGGTACTCTGTGGGGATCAGCTGCTTGTCCTCAGTATCTACCATCTAGAAGCATGTGCTGCAAGATGTCCCTTCCTCCAAATCTGAGACGGAGACCATGGAAACCTCAGATGAGGTACTGGCAAGGATATCTTCTGTAACCCTCAGCAGCTCACATACTGAAATCACAGTACGTATGCTGGCTAGGTTAGAGTTCAGGGCACCTACTGGTCAGCATATCGCTGCCATATCTCCACAGCTAACCAAGGAAGAAGCGCCCTAGTTGCTGCCTTATGGAGAACTGCTGGAGCCCAGGGGCCTCTTTGGTGGCAGGTGGGAGAGGACTCTACACTGTCAGAAATTAGGAACTTCACACAGATGTGTACACAGAAGCAAGAGCAGCAGGCAGGAACTTGAGACGTACTGACAACTGAACTCAAAAGTTGAGAGAATTCAGCGTCATGGTTGGGACATTTCCACTTTAGGCATGCGAGCATCTGCCAACCTCCATGGTCAAGGCAGTGACTTGTATCGTGATCCAGATTCAGCTGTACCAGAATTTGCTGGATAGATTGCACAGAACTACACACCATTGCTCCAGCTATTGGTGTTCAGCATCAAAGGCTAGGAGGCAGAGGCATGAGGTATCTTGATCTCAACTCAGATGCCCCTCTCTCACAAGATTACGTGATGGCCTCAGTAGGCATGCAGCTCAAGGAAGAATCTCATAAGAGCCATCACTCCAGAGATAACTTAAGGCTACAGAGATGACCCATCCTTAGCATGACACAATGTTCAAGGCCCAAGGTGTGAAATAAGAGGTTTTTGCACCATTGGCAGGCATTGGATATAACGCAGCTGACTGCTAATTTGACATCTAGGCTCCATCTTGCCACATGGACAAACATTGTTGCTTCATAACAAGCATCTGTGGAATTCATTTGTTACTTTGCATAATATGACCAGAAGTATCTGGGGCAAGGATATGAACGGCACACAGGAGGCGAATGCCAAAGCCTCACAAAGCATGTTATATTCATAGATTTGTTTGACTATCACAATATAGGTGTCTGTCTGATGGTGTTGCTCTTTGAAGAGCGTCACATCACTTAAAATTGAAACCCGTCCCTCAAAGAAAAAATATCTACCCTGCCCACTCCCTGTGTGGTAATCCATTGCATACTTGTTATTTACAGCATAATTAATGTCAAAATATCACCTCTATCATCCCTTGTTCACAATAGTCTCTCTCCTTAAACAGTGAGTTTCAGACTCTTCCTCTCCAGCTTGGTGAATTTGAAAATGCAAATATTTCCCTTCCAGTAGCTCTCCCTGCCAAATCTGTAAACTTTGTCCTTCTCTAAGTCGCCATGCAAAATGTCTATTTGTATCTAAATCTGCACACCTTACCATCCCAGCCACAGGCATGCCAAGTAAATTTCAAAGGTCTGCTTGGGCACTTCCTCATGTAAACCAGAGTACTCTGACCATCAATGGCTCCCACTCCCAGTCCCATCTGAATCATTTCCCTCCTGTAGTCTATCATTTCCACCGAACCCCCTCCCCTCATATAGCGAATTATCCACTTTGGTTTTTTAATCTCCGCTGCCTCCCAGCATTTTTATCCCATCCCCACAATTGGATTCCCTAGCCTCATCCCACAGCAGTGAACACTGATAATGCCCCCTTGACATTAAATATCGGGATGCCCAAGTCTGACTGTTTTGCCCCCTTGAGGACTTAGCCAGACAGAAATGAACAATGAGCGACCAAACTCCTGACTGATACTTGTACAGGCCCCCAATCGTCTTCCCATGACTCCTCGTGCTGACTGCACCGCCACCACAAGGCTAATAATAGCCTACTTGCCAGGCAGAAGTACTGATGCCCTGACTGTCAACACCCTAACCAGCCTATTGACTGTGCCCAAGCCCTTGGACTGAGAGCAGGCTTACTGGGTTATGACCCCGCTGCCTGACGAGTGTCTCTCAGGCTTGACTGACGAGTGTCTCTCAGGCTTGACTGAAGACTGCTTCCCTTAGGTTTTGAAATATACCCATCTGCTCAAAGCGCATAGAATATGTCTGCTGCCTACACAGCTACTTCATGGTGCAGGTGAGATACTAATGTAGTACTGTGCCATTTAGCAACATCTTTGTCCCTTGACTTATGACTGCTGACCAGCAAGATAGGCTGCGCACCGCAAAGTAACTGTAAGTCTTTGCAAATGCAAGGTCAAAGTGCTAAAAGAGAAGACGAGGAAGTGAAAGACAAGGCAGGGATCCTGCGAGCATTCAGGCAGGTAAAAAAGTGATTGAGCACTAGGATATTGAGTAGGTGAGCTGCCCTGAAATGCAGCCTAGTCTAATTGATGAGCCAGAAGCCTGTCCTGCGCACAAAGCATCCTTGCAGTAAAATTCTGATGATAATTACTAGTGCACAGGCTCACATTTTGAAAGTTCCAGAGAGGCCTAACTCACCTCTTTCTGCCTCCCCATGAAAATATTTCAAGTTCTCTTTTTCAACTGGCCATTTGTCTCCATTCCAATTGGAACATTTTACTTGAGTATTTTTGATATTTCTCAATAGCTGGTCTTCTGCACTTTGCTATGTCTAGCACTTTATTGGTCTTCAGTTTGCTCTTATTTCCCATCGTCTGTTATTACTGATACATAGTCATTGTGGAAAACTTCATGGTTTCTTTCTTGAGACTGAATGAAGCTTTATGCTTTATGCTTTATGTGAACTTCACTGCTAGCATTCTTAGCTAATTCTCCTTTGCATATCTGGACTGTGGAGAAGAAGCATCCCAACGCAATACGTCAACTTTCCTGCTCCTTTGAGGCTACTTGACCTGCTGTGTTCCTCCAGCCCCACATTGTGTTGTCTCTGACTCCAACATTACAGTTCTTGCTATCTCTGAGTGAGTTATAACATCACTACAAAGCCTCTTTCAAAGATGCCCACCTTGAAGAAGTTGTCCTCCTCACTCTTGAAAAACCTCAATGGATCTCTCTCCCACTGCAATTCTCTGGTAATCTCCTCTGCCCTGAAACTATTCGACCACATACTCAAGCATGCTTGGTACTACAGCCACATCTCTCAAAGAAGGGTCCCAACCTAAAACGTCAACTTTCCTGTTCCACTAATGCTGCCTGGCCTGCTGTGTTCCTCAAGCTCCATACTGTGTTCTCTCTTAGATTTTACTCCCTTGCTTAAGGTTGCCTCTCCTTTTGATCTTGAATATCTCTAGTTTCTCCTCTTCCTACAGTAAGGCTCCGTCTCTCAAAGCACTCTTTCTCTGCATTTGTACATTAGTAAAATTAAGGTTACTATCATCCCGCAGGGCTGCACTCTCACTAGCAAGAGACTACTGATGTTGGTTTAACTTGAGGATCACCACATCCCAGGTGAGGGATGAGGTTGAGAAAGAGTGTACTTCCTGGTAAACTCAGCTAGTAAGGAAATTGAACCATCACTGTTGCTGTCACTCTCCATTGCAAACCAGCCATCCAGCCAAGTGACTTTGTCAGGTTACTTAGCACAATGTGTGATCTCTAAGATCTCTCTCTCTGTACATGTTTCTGCTGTCTTTACTCTTAATTGTTGTGCTGATAATAGAGTAATACCAAATTGCATCATCACCATCCTTTATATATTCCAATATATTATCACGCTTTTAGTTGTCACAAGACGATGGCAAATCACAGCTCATAGTGCAAAGCACTTATAAATAATTTTCTCCAAACAATACACTTGCTCGATTTTTCAAGTTTCTTATTTGCTTGCTTGCAGGATTTGTTTCTTCTCAAGGAGCTTTCACTGGAGATTGGGGCCTATTTACCTATTTACTTTCGGCAGCAATGTGGCAAGTACATTAAAAGTCCCCAGCTGATGTCAACACTTACTTGGCTGCGCAAGCACAGACTGATGTCTCATAAACTACATCACAGAACACTCCACCATAACAAGAAGCTCACCACAGGGTTTCATTGTAGCTTAAATGAAATATTTTCTTCAATATAACTCACATCTCATTTAAAGTATAAGGGAGAATTTGTTCTCTTCGAATATTGAACACTAAGTGTTGCCTTAGCAGGTGAAATTTGGACTGGAAGGTTTGCTTTGCCTGCAGCTGACCAAGCCAATATACTACTCATTTCAAGTCATAATGAAGGAATCAGGTAAGCTTTGTGTTACTAGATTGGCCTCTGCTTTCTTCTTCAAAGGTGACACTCCACATTCACAGGAGCAAAAGCACAATCTGACTCTGCAAGTCTGATAATAACTGGGAACATCAGACCCACCCATCAGTTTCTGTGCTTCTACTCACATGCTCCTCTCTGAAGTCAAGTTCTCACATGGACCATTTCAAAGGAAATTAATTCACAAAATGCAGTGAGCCAAGTAGATAAAGTGACATTGGTGGCATGTTTATGATACGGTAATCATTGTATTGTAAGTTTAAGGACGATGCTAGAAAAGAAAAGCAGGCAAATTAGAACAAGAATAATTACCTGGGGGAGAACTGACTTCAATGGGGCAAGAATGAACCTGGGTAAACGAGATTGGAGAAAATGTTGGTCGGAAAAGATGTAATGGGACTGGGTGGGATGCACTTCAAAGGGTTGATGTGGGCTTTATGGGCTGAATGGCCCTTCTTCCACACTGTAGGGGATTCTGTGTCAGTTGCTATACTGCAATAAATTATAACTTTTTTTCAAGCAAGAGCTTGTTCTTGTTACACCAGCAAATTATTTTCTTCTAATCCCTACCTTAAAGAGGAATAGTAGCAACAAAGTTAGCCAAAGGTTTGATAAAGTGCAGACAACCTAATTTAGCCTCAATGAAGATTGATCATACTAAAAATAATGTTTATCAAAGTCAGCTGCCATTGAAATGCAATTATCTTAATTGTAGTAATTAAAAGCCACTGTCTTCATAACAAAGCATTTGTGTCAAAATGCATTATTTGCATTTGACACCATTTTGCTAAAGATAATTCATGGTTCTTATAACTTTTCTTCAATTTCATGCAGCAGGAAACAGATTTTCCCATCATGTTTCTGCGAAGACAGCGCCTCGAAGGTATGTATATATTTTCTGACCGACAGTTGAGATAACTTTCTAAAGTGAGGTCTGAAGTCGTCAGAGTGTTTGGGATTTTCCTATATGGAAATGTATAATTATTGACAGGCCTGATGATAAGAATATGATGTAAGATGTGTAGTCTATATATATTACAATGATTTATTTTAGAGTTTGCATTTTGACCTAGTAGCATATGTCTGTATGGTGAAGACATTTAATAATGAACTTGTCAGTATTTCTGTAGACATGATTGTAGACCATTATGTGACAGCTAGCAGCTGACTGCTTGTCGTCTTTGGTCATGTCATTGAGTGTAGGAGTTGGCATGTCTTGTTGCAGCTATACAGGAAATTAGTGAGGCCACTTTTAGAATACTGCATACAATTCTGCTCACCCTTCTTTAGAAAATATGTTATTAAATTTGAGAGGGTGCAGAAAAGATTTACAAGGAAGTTACCAAGACTGGAGCTATAAGGAGAAGGTGTATAGATTGGGTGTTTTTTCTTGCTGGGAGCGTCAGAGACTGAGGGGTGGCCTTACTGAGGTTTATAAAATCATGAGGGGCATGGATAGGGTAAATAGCCAAAGTCTTTTTCCCAAGGTGGCAAAGTCCAAAACTAGATAACTTGGGTTTAAAGTGAGAGAGGAAAGACTTAATATGGGGTTGAGGGATAGCATTTTCATGCAGAGGTTGGTGCGCGTATGGAATCAGCTGCCAGATGACATGATAGAAGTGGAAAAAGCTACAACATTTAAAAGCCACCTAGATGGGTAGGTGAATGGGAAGGGTTGAGAGGGATATGGGCCAAATGCCGGCAAATAGGATTAGGTCAGACTGGGATAACAAGGTGTGGAGCTGTATGAACACAGCAGGCCAGGCAGCTTCAGAACAGCAGGAAATCTGATGTTTTGGGTCTGGACCCTTCAGGAAAAAAAAGAGGCCAAATTGGGATGTCTGGTCAATATGGATGATTGGGCCAAAGGGCCTGTTTCCGTGTTGTATGATTCTATGACTCTATGACTCAGGCACTTCTGCCACAGTAATGTGAATTTGGCTGTATTATGAGAGTTTTATGACTGGAGAGAGCATACAGTGAAAGGCATGAGTTTGCCTTTGGTGTAGGAGAATTAAAAATGGATTTTTGCTTGGGGAACAACCCATAAATTGGAAAGCTTTTTGTTTTATCTTACAGAAAGCATGGTTGGTGTCAATTGTGGAACATTTTGCCCCAGAGAAAGGAGCTCATTCAGAACAGTTAGGAAGGTTACCTGAGTGCAAGTGTATAAGTTTGACAATTCCACACTGGAAATGTTTGTTTCCTACCTTGGTGGGATTATTTTAAGCTGACAGTGTAAATTGTGTGGCCAAATCTGTTGCTCTGTGCTTATATTTCAGTGAAAGAACACCATGCTAAATGATAAAAAAAATTATCAATCCGGATTTCAGTCTGCAGTCTGACTTTTCCAGTCATAACATCACCTGGGATCATAGCCAGTGGAAATGCCCGTCCAATACAGTGCAGCTAATAAATTCCAAATGAATGATGAATTCTGATGAATAAATAGGGAGAAATTCAACTGGTGTGACAATCATTGACCAGAGGACAATTTTAAGATTATCAGCAAAGGATAAAAGGGGAGATTTTTTTAAAAAGAAAAACAGCAAATTATTGTGATCTGGAATGCACTGCCAAAAAGAATGGTGGAAGCAAATGAGATACAATATTTATTGTGCAGGAGGAAATCGTTCAGCTTTTGTTACTGCACTGGCCAAAGTAGAGCAATCCCATCTTACTCTATATTCCAACTTTGGTTCATACAACTGCAGATTCAACAGTAACTTTCAAAAATGGAACTGTTCAAAACTATTTATTCATCTAAGCAACAGGCCACCACATTTGTGGAGTTCAAGGTTATCCAAGCCCAACTTTTACAGAGGTGGCACTTCTCAGAAATGTGTAGCATTGTTTGTGTCTCTGCACAAGTACATAAACACCAGATTGAAGAACATCTTCTTCCCCATTGTCATTAAACTCCTAAACGGACTTCCCAAATGTTAAATTTAATGTTGATCTCGCTCTTTGTACACCTTCTCTGCAGCCGCAACATTGTACAGAACTTAATGTGTTTTCTTAATGTGCTTTATTTGGTATGGTCTGGCTGTACAGAATGCAAAACAAAACCTCTTACTGTACCTAGGTACATGTGGCAATAATAAATCAAATAAAAAATCTGGAAATGGAAGAAAATAACGTAAAACTATGGGATAATAGTAGCAGATTTGGTCTAATTGGAAAGACTCTCCTAAGAAATGAAACAGTATGATAAACCAAAAGGCCTCTCTCTCACTGATTGATTATTTATTATTAGTAATTCTTTAGTCTGTCCTTGGCTAAATTCACATTTTCCTTAAACATGTAATGAAGACTGGAGTTTCTCGACCTTGTTACTGCACATTCAATTGTAGATGGATATCCTTCTGAAATCCTCCACTAATCATGATAGAATCTGGATGTTAAAACATGACACTATATAATATTATAACATTATACATCTCAGTAGCTGTTTTACCAGCATAAGGTAATTTAAGGTCTTTACCAACTGTTGACCTAAAACTTAAGTGAATCACTTCCATAACTATTCTGGCTACAGCAATAAGTCAGTGTCTGGATGTTCCGTGGCAAATGACGCATGCCTTTAATTTCAAAGAGTATAAATTAACAGCTGCAACAATGTGAGAAAGAAACTGAAAGCCATCCAAAGCAAAGCAGTTCAGCTCATCATTTTAATCACCTGTTAATCACTTGCCAAAATGCAACATGGTTACACTGGAAACTATCTACATGATGTACTCTTATTAGCAAATTAATGCTGTAATAAAAAGAAAAAGGGCTCTAGTCCTTTTCCTAAATGGTAAACATGCAATTGCAAAATCATCCACTCTGTATTCTGGCACCAGTTTCAGCCATACATTTCAGCAAGATCTTAACTTTGACCCTGGCTTTTAATGAGCTAGACTAGCCACAATTCAGCATTCATAGACTCGGCAGGTGATATTAGAAAGCGTTTCTGCTCCTGATCATTGTGAGACACTTGCTAGTGTGGCCATAATAAAATACAATAAAATACAGCACAGAACAGGCCCTTCCGCCCACCAAGCCTATGACAATGCCTAGTCTTTATTTAGGCCTGCTACTTATTGCCCATATGACACTTCTAACCCTCTGTTTGCCTGCCCTTTATGTGTCTATTCAAGCTTTGAATATTGCTTCTACCATCTCTACTGGCAGTGCATTCCAGGCACCCATCACCCTCTGAGGAAATATTTTCCCCACACTTCTCCCCTGAATTTTCCCTTGAACCTGTGCTCTCTTGTAGTTGACCTTTTCATGCTGGGGAAAAGCCTCTGACCAGCATCCATGTCCTTCTGGTAGTATGGCAGCAAGAATTGCATGCAGTATTCCAAATGAGGCCTGATTAAAGACATGTAGATATCTTCTTGAAAATTTTATAAAGTTTTATACTGTCATAGCATGACTTGCCAACTTTCATATTCGATACCTCGGCCAATGAAGGCAAATGTGTGGTATGCCTTCTTGACCACATTATCCACTTGTTTTGCTACTTTCAGGTATCAGTGGATCTATACACACAGATCCCTCTGTATAATGATGCTCCAAAGGGTTCTGCCTTTATAGTATAATTTGCACCTGAATTTAATCTTCCAAAATGAGTTACCTTGTATTTATCCCAATTATTAAACTCCATCTACCAAATTCTGCAATCTACCTATATCCTACCATATCCTTTGACAAAAATCAAAAGAACTGTGGATGCTGTAAATCAGGAACAAAAACAAAGTTGCTGGAAAAGCTCAGCAGGCCTGGCAGCATCTGTGAAAGAGAAAACAGAGTTAACGTTTTGGGTCCGGTGACGCTCCTCTGAGTTGTCAACTCTGCCAATTTTGCTGGCATCTGCAAACTTACTAACCAGACACCCTACATTTTCCTTCAGATTATTTATATCTATGACAAAAAGCAAACATGACAGCACTGATCCCTGGGGAACACCATTAGTTACTGATCTCTATTCCAAAAAGCACCCTTCTGCCACTTCTCTCTGCCTTCTATGACTCAGCCAGTTTTGTATCTATCTAGCCAGCTCACAATGGGCCCCATGAGACTCTGCCTTTTGTACCATCTTGCCATGAAGTACCATATCAAATCCATGTAGAAAACATGCATTGCCCTTCCTTTATCAATCATTCTTGTCACTTCCTCAAAAAAACACAATGAAGCTGGTGAGACATGAACTTCAGCGCAGAAATCCATGCAGTATATCACTAACCAGTCCATTTACTTGCAAATATGAACATATCTTGTCTCTCAGCATCTTTTCTAATATCTTCCCCACCACTGATGTCAGACTCACTGGCCTGTTATTACCTGGATTACCCCAATTCCATTCTTATACAAAAGGAACAGCATTGACTATTCTCCAGTCCTCTAGAATCGCATCTGAGGCTAATCATTTTGCAAATCTATCTGCTAAGGTCCCCTATTTCCCCCTTGTATCCCACAGTATCCTGGGATCGATCCCATCTGGCCCTGGGGACTGGTATACCTTAATTTATTTTAAGATACCCAACACTTCTTCGTGCATTATGTTGATGTGCCTGAGTATTCACACACCTTTGTCTCACCACAACATCCCTCAAGTCCCTCTTTTTGGAGAATAACAATGTAAAGTACTCATTAAGGATCTCACACATTTGCCTGGATCCACACATAGCCTTCCTCCTTTATTCATAAGTGGACATAATCTTTCCCTGGCTACCGTCTTACTCCTCATGTATGTATAAAATGCATTGGAATTCTCCTTAATGCTATTGGCCAAAGGCATTCCTATGAGCTCCTTTCAAACCACCTAACTCCATGTTTGAGCTCTTTCTGACTTTCTATATATTTCAAGGAATTTGTCTTCAGTCGGTTAGATCTTGTGATTTCCATAGTCTAGGCTTCAGGTGAAAAATGACCCTTTGGGACTGTTATTGAGGCATAATACATCCAAAGAAAAGTGGAAAAGGGTGGGAATGGAAAGAATAACGCAAAAAGCCCAACAACAGTTTATATTTATGTATCAGCCTCAAAGCAGTCAACTATCCCAAGGGCTTTGCAGGAGCATTTTGAGCAAAATATGACACTGAATTATGTAAGCAGATAGATTTGTTAACGAGGTTGATTCCAAAGGGGTACCATGTTCTCCTAACATGATTAAAATTGGATATTTGCTTCAAACGTAATGGTGTTGCAATGTCAAGTGACATTGTTTTCATTCCAAATGCACAAAGCTACAACTCCCTGATGCTTAATCTTTGTTTCTACAAGTATTGAAAAACTCATTCAAATGAGGTTGACCTATCTGAACACCGTTTTGAATGATCATTAAATTGCTAATGAACTCCTCTTGTGTTTAATAGCTGCTTTCTGGCAAATAATTAAAAAAAACCTGTCTTACAATAATAAGATAATAAAATGTGAGGCTGGATGAACACAACAGGCCAAGCAGCATCTCAGGAGCACAAAAGCTGATGTTTCGGGCCTAGACCCTTCATCAGAGAGGCTCTCTGATGAAGGGTCTAGGCCCGAAACGTCAGCTTTTGTGCTCCTGAGATGCTGCTTGGCCTGCTGTGTTCATCCAGCCTCACATTTTATTATCTTGGATTCTGCAGCATCTGCAGTTCCCATTATCTCTGTCTTACAATAATGTTTGCTGATTTTTCTACCCCAGACTCCCCAGAATGGGATTGCAAAACTGTGTTTAATTATAGTCGTATGTAAATGTATTTTTTGGGGTAGACAGAGAAACATCCAGATCACAGAAGAACAAGATCCTACTAGGCATAAAAATTCAGGTTTGTCTTGAGCTGCCTACTTAAGGGACTGAATGACAGTTGAGATTGGATACAGCATCATGGGTATTATGGAACAAGAAAAATCTGCTACTGCGAACAACAAATTAGAGCAAATCTGCCTTCCTAAAATGATTAGCCTCTTGCGCACTGGGCAGAACAAAAATGGATTGTGGGACCCCATTATTTCAATATTTTGGCCTGGGGAAGATTTAAATTCATGTCACTCGTCATCATAATTCACACGACATCAGGTTATAGTCCAATAGGTTTATTTGAAATCAAAGCTTTCAGAGCACTGCTCCTTCATCAGGTGAAGTGAAGAGAAGCACACAGACACATAATTTATAAGCAGGGAGATCACAAAGTCATACAAATGGTTTGAGTGGAGTGTCGACAGGCCGAATAATAAGTCTCTGCAGGTGAACAAAATTGTTTGATGGTGTGCGTAAAGTGACAACAGCTGAATAATAAGTGAGGCAATGCCTACATTCCAATTAATTAAGCCAGAGAGATAAATACAATATATTAAAAATAAGTTGGTGCTGGAAGCAAACCAAATGGCTGATAGGTAAAGAGTTGCTGAGGATCTAACCAAAGTAATCCAAAACTGTACGAACTATGTTATCAAGGTGATAGTGTCAAAACAGAACAGTAAGGAAGATTTTACAAATAAAGAACAGTATGTTGGGGTTATACATCAACTACAACACCACACAATCCTGCCAGGGCAACCTCTACAACACGTGCCAGATCATCGACATGGATTCATATGTGGGAACATTACCCAGCATGTACACAACAGCTAATCATGTGACACAGCCCATGTTGTCTATCTCACTCGCTGCAGGCAAGGATGCCCCAAGGCATAGTGTATTGGCGAGACCATGCAGACGCTATTGCTACAGTTCAATGGACATCTGCCACGATCACCAGTCAGGAATGTTCCTTCCCAGTCGGGGAACACTTCAGCGGTCAAGGACATTCAGCTTCTGATCTTCAGGTAAGCATCTTCCAATGCGGTCTTCAAAATACACAAGAACAGAGAATCGCCGAGCAGAAACTGATAGACACGTTCCATACCCATGAAGGTGCCTTCAACTGTTATCTTGGGTTCAAGTCATGTTACATGTAATTCTTAATTGCTGACCTTGTCCACCCCAGCCCAATGCCTGCACTTCCACATCATAGTAATCATAATTAGATAGTTTCACTTCATTTCCTGTTATGATCTTGGGACCATAAGACCATAAGACCGTAAGACATAGGAGTGGAAGTAAGGCCATTCGGCCCATCGAGTCCACTCCGCCATTTAATCATGGCTGATGGGCATTTTAACTCCACTTCCCTGCACTTTCCCCGTAGCCCTTAATTCCTTGCGAGATCAAGAATTTATCAATCTCCGCCTTGAAGACATTTAACGTCCCGGCTTCCACTGCACTCCGTGGCAGTGAATTCCACAGGCCCACCACTCTCTGGCAGAAAAAATGTCTCCTCATTTCTGTTTTAAATTTACCCCTTCTAATTCTAAGGCTGTGCCCATGGGCCCTAGTCTCCCTACCTAACGGAAACAACTTCCCAGTATCCACCCTTTCTAAGCCATGCATTATCTTGTAAGTTTCTATTAGATCTCCCCTCAACCTTCTAAACACTAATGAATACAATCCCAGGATCCTCAGCCGTTCATCATACGTTAAACCTACCATTCCAGGGATCATCCGTGTGAATCTCCGCTGGACACGCTCCTGCGCCAGTATGTCCTTCCTGAGGTGTGGGGCCCAAAATTGAACTATTCTAAATAGGGCCTAACTAGAGCTTTATAAAGCCTCAGAAGCACATCACTGCTTTTATATTCCAAACCTCTTGAGATAAACGACAACATCACATTCACTTTCTTAATCACGGACTCTACCTGCAAATTAACCTTTAGAGAATCCTGGACCAACACTCCCAGATCACTTTGTACTTCTGATTTACAAATTTTCTCACCGCTTAGAAAAGAGTCTATGCCTGTATTCTTTTTTCCAAAGTGCAAACCCTCGCATTTGCTCACATTGAATTTCATTAGCCATTTCCTGGACCACTCCCCTAAACTGTCTAAATCTTTCTGCAGCCTCCCCACCCCCTCAGTCCTAGCTGCCTGTCCACCTATCTTTGTATCATCGGCAAACATCACCAGAATGCCCCCAGACCCTTCATTTAGGTCATGCATATATAAAGTGAACAGCTGCGACCCCAATACTGAACCCTGCAGGACACCACTTGTCACCAGTTGCCATTCTGGAAAAGAGTTTTTTATCCCAACTCTCTGCCTTCTGTCAGACGGCCAATCCTCAATCCAAGCCAGTAGCACACCTTGAATACCATGGGCCCTCACCTCACTCAGCAACCTCCCATGAGGCACCTTATCAAAAGCCTTTTGAAAGTCTAGGTAGATAACATCCACTGGGTTTCCCTCGTCTAACCTACTTGTTACCTCTTCAAAGAATTCTAACAGGTTTGTCAGGCATGACCTCCCCTTACTAAATCCATGCTGACTTGTTCTAACCCAACCCTGCACTTCTGAGAATTTAGAAATCTCATCCTTCACAATCGATTCTAGAATTTTACCAACTACCGAGGTTAGGCTCATCGGCGTATAATTTTCCATCTTTTGTCTCGATCCTTTCTTAAACAAGGGGGTTCCAACAATGATTTTCCAATCATCTGGGACTTTCCCTGATTCCAGTGAGTTTTGAAAGATCGCAACCAAAGCCTCCGCTATTTCGTCAGCCACCTCCCTCAGAATTCTGGTATATAGCTCATCGGAGCCAGGAGATCTATTAATTTTTAGACCTTTTAGCTTTTCTAGCACCTTCTCTTTTGTAATGCCTACCATACTCAGCTCTGACCCCGAATCTCCTTAATTATTGGGATACTACTCATGTCTTCCATTGTGAAGACTGATGCAGAGAACTTATTAAGTTCTTCAGCTATTTCCTTATCTTCCATCACTAGCCTTCCAGCATCAATTTGGAGCAGCCCAATGTCTACTTTTGTCTATCGTTTGTTTCTTATGTATTGAAAGAAACTTTTGAATATCATTTCTAGTATTACTAGCTAGCCTACCTTCATATTTGATCCTCTCCTTCCTTATTGCTCTCTTTGTTATCCTCTGTTTGTTTTTGTAGCCTTCCCAATCTTCTGATTTCCCAGTGCTCTTGGCCACTTCATAGGCAGTCTATTTCTCTTTGATACATATCCTGACTTCCTTTGTCAGCCATGGCTGTCAAATCCCTCCTCAGATAATCGTTCTTTTCTTTGGGTTGAACCTCTGTACTGTGTCCTCAATTACACCCAGAAACTCCCGCCACTGTTTTTCCACCTGCTTCCAGTCGATTGTCGTCAGTTCCTCTCTCATGTCCCTGTAATTACCTTTATTTAACTGTAACACCATTACATCCGATTTTGCCTCCTCTCTTTCAACCTGCAGACTGAACTCTACCATATTATGATTGCTGCCTCCTAATTGTTCCCTTACTTTAAGATCTTTTATAAAGTCCTCATGAAAACAAATGATTAATATTCAATTTTCACCATTGTCTTTTAATATCAAAACTTTTGGGGCGAAAAAAAGTTTCAAAAAAGTGCACTAGTGACCTAAAGTGACTGCTATCATCATTCGACAATCTCAGGAAACTAACATTGAAATATATAAAACAGGTTGCGCTGGAATTACTATTTGAATCAAAAGGCACTGAAACTCAATAAGGCCTTAGAAAATTTGCATCTCATCTTTCTCACACCTTCATGATAATATCACTTATTAAGAGAAGAAAGGTTGCCCATAACTACCTACCTTGGAACGGATAAACAGATACCAGAATCCTCAATGGATTTGTACATCAACAGCAGCCTTTGAGCAAAATAAGGAGAAAGAAAACAACATGGGGTGAGAATATCAACGACATTAAAACAACTCCTCTTTCTCCCTCAAACTCTTAAACTATTATGTTATTCCAGCCATTTAGTTTATTTCCAGCACTACCTTATTTTTAATATATTGCAATAATCTCTCCACTTCAACTAATCAGAATATAGTCATCCCTTCCCTTGCTACTCAGCTGTTGCCATTTTACTCACACCATCAGGGATTTTTGTTCACTTACAGAGACTTATTATTCAACCTGTCGACTCTCCATTCACATTGTTTGTATGACTTTGTGATGTTTCTGCCTTCAAATTATGAGCCTGTGTGTTTCTTTTCACTTCACCTGATGAAGGAGCAGTGCTCCAAAACCTTTGATTTCAACTAAACCTGTTGGACCGTAAAAGTGGAAAACCAACTTGGAAAAACCATGGTTACTGAGAAATCAAGATTATTTGCAAGCTTCATCAGTTACGTTTCACTTTTACAACTGAAAGACTTTAAAAACTTTATACTGCAATTGCTTTCAACTTTCTGTTTGTGCTGGACACCATCCCCCACACCATTCATTTTTGAAATGTCATCATGCTGTGTTTGTGTATGACTGTATTTTTCTACACATTAATAAATAATAAAACTGCACACTCCTTCATTTAAGAATAACATGGACTTGGCTGTTCTTCATTTTATATCTGATTAACTAGTTTTAATTGAAGTGTGATACTCACAGGCTAAAAGAAAGAAACAAAACTGTTTGTCTGATGATCAGGAGAGCATTAAAAAGAGGCAAGCTTATCTCCTCTCCTCACCTGACATAATATTCATCAAAGTTGTCAGTGATTAATGTATTAGTGCACGGATGAGAGTATTTCTTACCCTTGGATTTAATAATTCAATTTTAAGTAACCCAGCAAAAAGTCATTTGTACATAAAAGAAAAATTCAACTTTTTATTTTCACACTGATGCTCTAGTTGCTAAGAAACTATGCCCGCACTCGCATAGACGGAGACAGATTAAAAACAAATGAAGATATAAGCAATAATGATACTCATTGAATGCAGCCCTGGAGGTTCAAGGTCAAATTGTTGGTTGTTGGAAGCAAGGACTTTGAAATTGCAGAAGTATCTCAGTTACTGCAATGGTTTACACAATTGATCTGGTGGAAGATTTTTTTTCTTCCAAAAGTAGGTAAATGGAATGAGGTAGGGGAGAAAGTGGTCCTGTTTTTTTTCTTTCTTTCACAGAACTGCAGGTGTCACCCTGTTAAAGCCTTGATTTACAGCCTGTTGCTGAAAATCCCTCTCTCCCCGTAGCTGAAGCAATCCTTCCATGTAGAAATTTTGCCTACTTGTGTAATATTCTGAACAAGGAGGAAAGCTGATTGGTGTATCATGTGATTCTGGTGTTATGAAGATGCTTCGTATTTAATATTTCTTTGAGATCTTAAGTTTTGAAGAATTGTGGAAACATCAAATTATTTCAAATTTTGTGGAAATACCGAGGATGGTTTCTTTAAAATAAGTCATTGAAACATTACTGTTGGCATGGAGAATTTCTTTAACAAGGCTTCATCAAAGCCAAACAACTGGCAATAACTGGTGTTCTGCTTTGTGAACAGTGACTGGATAGGAAAATCATTAGGGAACAAGAAACCAGTGACAAAAGGCTTCCTGGTTCATCTCTCCTATTTTCTGAAGAGAGGCTTCTTTCTGAATTCAGGCTGAGACCTAATTGTTTTTCAGAGAGTTGTTGAAGGAATTTCTCAAAATTATATTTCCTGAGAAAGATGTGTCTATCAAGACTTCAGAGACACCTATGCATGAGTTATAATTTGACAACATATGCCAAAATGTTGGCTTGAACTTTCTATGTTTTGTCATCTTTTTTAACCTCCAAGAATAACACTAATGACCAGGAAGTATTCTGGCCAGAAAAAAAGTGATTTCTAATTTAAAACCAATGAGAACGCGAATAAGAGTAGGTCACTTTGGTCTTAAAACCTGCTCTGCTGCACAATAAAGTCATGGTAATATGAATTTTAATTTCAACTCTACATTCCTGCATATGGCTGATCATCATTCATCCATTGGCTATCAAGAATCTATCTAACTGTTTCTTAAAATAATTAAAGATTCTTTATCCACTGTCTTTTGAGGAAGGAAATTCCAAAGGCTCACAATGCTCTGAGAGAAAAGAGTGACCTAAACGGGTGACATCTTATTTTTAAAATATGACCTCTGGTTCTAGATATTCTCACAAGAGAAAACATCCTTTCAACGTCCACTCACTCAAGTCCCCTCAGGATTTTATATTGGATGAGGATGTCTGTGATTTTCTAAACTCGAGAAGATGCAGGTGGAGCCTGGCTTGCCTGTCCTCATAAAGCAATTCACTTATTCCAAGGACAGTCAACGACAGGCATGTATCAGGCCAACCTAAGGTAGAAAAGATACTTAATTCCCCATCTCAGTAACTGGAAAATATGTTATCACTTTATGTTGTGGTCAGAGACATAGGCAAACCTAAGCTAGAGTGTACTCCACCAAACTTGATCATGACGCTGTAACAAATGCTATATTGTGTTTCAAATAAGTTCTTGGGATAATTTTATCTTGGAGTCTAAAGTCTTCTTCCTCATGCAAAGGTTGATTTTTCACACATTGAACTTTCTTGTCAATCAAGTATTCTTTGTGCTCAAAAGAAGGCCAACAAAGTTAATTGAAATTAATTTACATGTCTAGACATTCTTTGAATTCTGAGGAATTCACCTCTCTCATCTCCTCTAGATATGAAGTAATATTCAAATACAAAATTCTTTCTGGCTGCTTTCGGAGACATTCTGATGCTTTATTTTAAAGGCATTAGCTTCTTTATTACACGAATAATCTTTTAAAATGCAGTTTCTCATCATTCACATTCTGTCATGGCAACACTGTTGTGATACACCTCTGTCACACAGGAAAAAAAGAATGGAATTCTAATATATTTTTAAATAAGCTTTCTTTCAAATCAAAAGATAAGAGGTCTGTTTCAGGTTCTGCTTCTTCCAGAATTCTGCAAAGCATTATTTATACCAGAACCCGAGATGACCTTTCAATATCATGCAGCACCACATGACTCTTCATCTTGCCTACATAATCAACACAGCTCTCGTTGACAATTTCATGATACATTTTATCTCATGCAGGGTTTTAACAAAGAACTTTTTAACTTACGTTCAGCTATAAAAATTCACCAGCTTTATCAAGTCATGGGTACAAACATCCAGCTGAATCCACCCTCCCATTCACTTCCGGCCAACCCACTGCAATCATCCAGTTTTGCCTCTTGTTGAGTGTTCACAATACCTTCTAACCATCCTGTTTTCACCCTGAACTCTCTGTCTTCATCCCCTTATGTCCCATCTTAATGAATTTCAAGTTCAGCGTGGCTCTGATCTTTTCTTTGAGTTCCTCCATGCTCCCTTCTTGCTCCAGAGGCATTCTATCCACTAACAGTTCATTTTGCCTGTCTCCAACATGCTCCCGCCACCTGGCTCCTCCCCTCTTACCTTTTACAATCTGTGTTCAGTGAGCACTGCTGGCATGATATTAACCATTTAAGTTTTTCTGCTCCTTTTACTCATTCTAACCTGTCTTACGTTGAACTTGCTACATTCTAATTCTGACGTCCAATCTAACATTGTTGTCAAGCCCATTGACATGGTTAAGGGATAGAGACGAATGTTGTCTGCAGAACTAATCTAATGGTGACAGAGATAAGCTCTCTATAAGAAACATAGAGAAAAAAGGATCAGGAGTACTTTGAGCCAGTTCCGGCAGTTAATACGATCATGGCTCATCATCTTAGTATCCTGTTCCCAATTTGTTGCCGTACACTTTAACCCTTTTAGCTCTGAGAGCTATACCTAAATCCTTGTTGAAATTATTCAATTTTTAGACTTAACTGTTTTCTCTGGCAGAGAATTTCACTCTCTAGGTGAAATTTCTCCACATCTCAGTCCTACTCCACTTCCTTAAACTTTGATATCTGGTTCTGGACTCCCTGGTCATAAGAACATCCTTCCTGCGTTTACAATATTTAGTCCTGTTAAGATAACATAATTTCCCATGAGTTTAATATGAATGCTTTGTGTATTAAGGATCAAAGCCTTAAAGCTTGTCATTTTTAACATAGCTTAGTTAGTTTGCATTATACTGAAAAATGGTTCTGTTTGATTCGCACCCTTGAATTCTCTATCTATCACTTTTCTTATGTTCTATTTTATCTTTTGTCAATGCTCTTGTTCTGCGCTCTTCTCCCTGGAAAGATTTTCATCCCCCTGCCATTTTAGTTGAATCCTTCCCAAACACACTTGCAAATATTGCCCCAGTCATCAGTTTTAATCTTGCCCAAGCGCAACCTACCCAGCTTGTACCGGTCCCATCTACCCAGATGTTGTCAAGTTATCGAAAGTGAATGAAACATGGGAGACAGTGGTCATTTCCTTTGACTTTATTGAACTGGAGGAGCAGCCCTTTAATAACCTAGATAATTAGAAAGTTTGACAACTGTTGTTAGATTTCTCTTAATCCTTGGTGCAAGTAATTGAGTTGTGTGTGAAAATTTCCCCATATTCAAACAGTAAGGAAAGATGGCAGGTGTATCATGTGACCCTGTAACAAGAAATCACAGAACAAATGAGGTATTGTGATGATTCACGTTCTGCAAGAAAAGTTTTTTCTTGTGTTTCTTTAATTCTTCAAAAGACTTTGTGCATGATAGCCACAAAGTCAATTGAGTCTATTTCCATTTGTGAATTACCAAGTATCCTTCATGTCTGGAATGCTTTGTTTTTCCTCCAGAAACAAAAGAACATTTTAATCGACAGTTCCAGTTGGCTGCTGTTGTTTTTGTTTTAAGAAGTTATCTTTTAATATTACAGTGTCATGATATAATTTTGCCTAAGAATTGAGTGTATTTGTGTGAGTGGATGCGGTTGCATATGTATTTAACTTCTGACTATTAAGCCTTTACTATTATTTACTAATGTTATTTATTTATTTAATTCTTATTTGTCTTGCAGTCAGCTGACTCAGGAAATGATTTATATTTTTCACAAAAGCATAATGCCCTTTGTCGAAGAAGAGTGGCTAAAAGGGGTGCCATTCTGATCATTTCTAGCTTCTCTGTAACAATGAGACGAGTCTTACCATATTTTGTTTCGGTGTCATTTTCGTAGAGTATCATGGAGGGTTTGCTGCTTTGAGAACCAGTGAGTTTTTTCATGCCATTGTTCCAAACTTGCCTCAGCAAGATAAAACTCATACCCAAATGGTACCATGTTCATCCAACGCCAGCCTGATTTGTCCGAGGCCCATAGCTGGAGATTCTCAACATTACCTGGATGTTCTGGGATATAATGGCACGAATCTGCAGAGGAATATAGGCAGGTTAAGCCAGTGAGCAAAAACTTGTCAGATGTGAAATTATGTGGAGAAATTTGAGTTTATGCGTTTTGGCAGGAAGAATAGTGGAACTGTTGAGTGTGGGTCAATAAAAAGATTCATGGTGGAGGCAGACAGATTTTTAATTAGTAAGACAATAAAGGCTTATGGTGAAAAGACCTGGAGTTGATTACCAGTTCAGCCCTGATCTCATTGAATGGTGGAACATTCTTGTTGGGCTGAATAGCCTATTTCTGCTCATACATCTTACAGTCTTATGGTCTATCCTAGGCACCACCACCATTTTTGTATCATTGGTCCTGCTTCGGGTCAAGCATTGGCTGTGTGAAGTATAAATGACATGGCATAATAACCTGAACCTGACTCTTCTCACAACACAACAGATACTTTCTTGTGCATACAATTATACATTCCTATACTAATCACTGGTTGTGCACCAAAACATGCCACCTACACCTGTCCTTTAACTAAATACCCCTTACATTCTTCTTTAAGTCAATGCTGCATTTCGTCAATGCACAGTGTCAAACACTCTTATCATTCAATGTGTTACAGATCAGACCACACTCCCCCAAGAAGCATTAAGAAGATAGCCTAAACCTTAACTTTTTCTTATTTTAAATGTACGTGTAAGACTTTGCATTCCAGATACAATTTGTTTGGTCAAACTGCTTGTCTTTAAGCAAAACACGCTTTATTTTACACGACAGTTAAAAATGCAGAAAATGTGAAAGTAAAAGAATTGGCTGAGCTGTAACTCTATTGAAATGTTTAACAAAATAATATTTATGAACTGTTACTAATTAACTGCTCTACGATTGTCATACCCCATAAACACACCATTGGCAAAGGCAAATCCAGTAAACAAGAATGTGTCACATGCAATTCGAGCAACAGAAAGAGCACTCCAGCTTTTAACTGTAACAGAAAGAGGAATAAGAGCATCCACATTCAGCTTCAAGATCCCAGTCACTGCAGAAAGCTAAGACTGAATATCCTGTTACTGTGGGAGCTTAATTCCATGCATTCAGGTAGCTTCAATTGTTTCAAAATAAGAGAAAAATCCCAAGACTTCACAAGTTGTTTTTTTTTATTGTCGTTAGCAGATCGCTTGACACCTCTGTCTTAACCTTTTGTCATAAAAACACCAGGACTAAATACACCTCTTAAAGACATAGTGTCATCACAAATGTATAACTATCACATATAAGGAAGTTTTCAATCACCTCAAAAAATTCATTTTAGTTTACTAAAATCAAAAACATCGAGAAATCAAATAAACTGAGGCTGTATTAACCTGTCAGAACAGAAATGTAATGCTTGAATGTTGAGCACCAACAATTATACTATCAATGAATGATCACCCCACCTAGCTCTCACCAATTGGAATAAGGTGTCAATTAAACCTCGCCTGTCTTGTAGTGTCCAATGTTGCCATACTTCATCATGTGGAATCCGCAATCAAGGCTGCAATACTAACCTCAACAGAGGGAATAGAAGCGAATAGTGCGATCTGACAGAAATAGAAATTGAAGTGGTACCATGGGCTTGGGAAATGCTGTCGAAGGATATTTGGTGAATTTCTGCAGTGCATCTGAAAGATGGTGCAAATTGTGACAACTGAGTGTCGGTGATGGAGGGAGTGAATGTGGATGCAGCGCCAGTCAAACAATTAAAATTAGTGATGTTGAAGAGGTCATAATTAGGACTCAGTGCAGACTAAGATACTGGCAGCAATGTATTGGATGACCTCTTTCTGACGGAAAGTAAATGTCAGTGTTCAGCCTGTTTTAGAATAGGTTTCTAGAGCTAAGCAAGGTATGAATGAAGGTTTCAGTAGCCGATGAATTGAGACAGGTGAAATATCAGGAAAGATTATCTCAATGATGGCATGAACATGTGTTTGGAACTTCACTTCAAGATCAAATATGACATCAAGCCTCAAACAGACTCATTTAATTTCATACGATGGTCCGTGAAAAGGATTTAGTCAGTACTAAAATAAAGCAGTTTATAGTGGGGAGCAAACACAATTGGAGGAATGTCTGCTCATCTGGTACTGAACAATAAAGAGCAACTCAACTTTGTAAATTGAACACTGATGGCATTCATTTTTAAAATACATTTAAAATGCACTGCAGATGATAATGAAACTCTACTCAGTTTCAAAATGTGTGATGGCTTTGTGCTCATCCAGAGTTATAAAATTAATTCGCAGGTCAAGCTTATTCATATACTGATTGTTCCATTGAGGTAATGACACAGCAAATCACAGTTGGAGAAAGAGTGAATTTCTTTATTCACATCTTATATTAATTGAAAGCCCTTTACAATGAAAATTTCCAGAGATTCACTACCCTCTGTGAGAAGAAATACCTCCTCATCTCTTAAATGTGTGTCTCCTTACTCTAAGATTATTTCCTCTGATCCTAGGAAATATCTCATTGAAACTTACAGAATATTGGGAAGACCGGATAGAGTGGACGTGGAAAAGACGTTTCCATTAGTAGGAGAGGCTAGAACCCAAGGGCACATTCTCAGAGTGAAGGGACAACTGTTTAGAACTGAGATGAAGATGAGTTTCTTCAGCTAGCATTTGGTTAACCTGAGGAACTCATTGCCATAGAGGGCTGTGGAGGCCAATTCATTGAGTATATTTAAGATGGAGATAAATAGGCTCTTGGTTAGTAAGTGGATCAGAGAATACAAGGAGAAGGCAGGCGAATAATGTTGAGAAAGATATCAGCCATGATTGAATGACAGGGCAGATTCAATGAACTGTTCACCTTAATTCTGCTCCTGTACCTCATGGGCTTATTGCCTCCCACAAGGGGAAAATCTTCTATACATCTACCCTGCCTAGTCCTTGAAGAATCTTGTATGTCTTCATAAGGTTGTCTCTCATTCTTTTAAATTCCAACTAGTACAGGGCCAATCTAGTCAACCTTTCTCAGAACACAATCTTTCGTTACTTGGTATCAGCCTAGTGAACCTTTTCTGAAATGCTATAGTGCATTCACATTTCTCATCCGTATTGTAAACTGTTGTGGTGCTAGTGCTGATGCCTCTGACTCTCCATTTGTTACAGCTTGCTATCCTGAACATGCCCTCCTAACACCAACTCACTGTCTTTATTTATTTCTTGGTTTATTCAATAGTGAATTAATTTTGCTTGAACTGTTGTCCGATTTACTTTCAACATGGCTCTTCCACCAAAACGTTTCTAACCTTAGAATTAATGAGGTGCCAGAATTTCTATAGCTGACCAGGTGAACATAGCACTCATCCAGTCCATAGCATAGCCTAGAGAAGAGCAGCACTGCAAGAGAAAGAAAGGATCTATAATCAGGGAAAGGATATATCAAGAGGAAGCAGAGACAAAATAAGATATGACCCAAAAGCATGCAAAGAAGCAAGAAAGAGTTGGAAGAAAAGTCAATGGAACACAGAAGCAGAAAGCAATTTACACCCTGCAGCCTGGTCTGAATTCAATGGTTGATCTGTGACCTTTCTCCAAATACTACTTCTGCCCCATATTTTTTGCTTTGTATATGTTTGCTTAATAAGAATATTTACATCTCAGATGTTACTACAAATACTTTGTGCATGGATGTTTTTCCTAATTGCACTTCTGAATGTTCTAATCCTGAAAGGTATGGATTATTTTTTACTTAATTTTTACTGCATCCAGACAGCGCTCTAACCAATAAAATTAATTTCCTCCTTTCTATATTATCCTTTGCTTTGAGTGTTTGAAAATATTTTTTAATCAAGGTACTTTGTAATCTTCAAATTACAGGGAAAACAACCTTAGCTCATGAAATTTCTCCCCATAATTTAATCTTTAGAGTTGAGACAGCAAAGACAGTAAATGCACTGCAAAGTAGAAAATATAAAATGAAATGCCAACTAGAATCCTTCATTTTGATGCAAATGCTCATTTTATGCCTTCAACATTTGGATTTCCTCCTATGCTTTCACAAAATAACAACTCAGATGTATCTAAAAAAATAGTCAATATATCTTCAATTTAAGGTGCAAAGTCATTGTAACACCTTCTTATCACATATCAAGGGCATTATTCAGTTGCTAACTGATTGATATCCATGGCAACTTTTGTTAGTTTTTAGGTTCGCCTCGATTCATAATGTGTGAAATGTGGTGATGAATTAGATATGTAGACATGTCAATTGACAAACACCTCTGAGAAAACATTGAAAGTGGTCCATTATGGTGTCCCTTCCTATTAGGATCTGTAAAATTATACATAGAGCCATCCAGAGAATATCTGCGGGATTGACGTATAAACAGCATCATGTGTAAAGGTGGAGGTAAATATTGTAAACAAAAGAAGAGGCATGTTTTATACTTTTTTTAGCACTGCTTTTATTAAAATAAGATTCAATATTTTTACATGATGCAGTAAATGTCAGGTTTATGGTTACTAAATTAACTGAGGCTGGAAAGAATTTAAGAAGAACTGAAAAGAAAATCATGATGTGTATGTAATAACAATGGAGTTACAGAAGCCACAATAGGTTAACTGCAGGTCAGAACTCAACTGCATCTGATAGAAACATAGAAACATACAAGATAGGAGCAGGAGTAGGCCAATCAACCCCTTGAACCTGATCCAGCATTCATTGTGCTCATTGAGCTCAAGGCCGTCTTCCTGGTCTCCTCCATATCCTGTAATCCTTCAGCCACAAGAGCTAAATCTGCCTCATTCTTGAAAACATAAAATATTTTGGTCTCAACCATTTCTGTGATGGTGAATTGTATTAGCTTCTTAGGCGTCTCCTTCTCTTTTTGCTTCCTTTAAAAGGATTCCTCAAAATCTTCCCCTTTGTCAAAGCCTTTGGCAGTCTCTTGTGATATCTTCTTTTATGATTTGATGTGTTATTTTCTTCCAATAACACGCTTGTGATTATGTTAAGACACCTTCATTAATAGAATTTGTTGTTTCAGTACAGTGAGGAGAGGTAAAAAGCAATTGGAAGATTTTAATGAATAGCTTTAAGAAAATTTTATAGTTGAGTTAAAATTAAATTTGCTTTGATTTATTATTGTCATATGTACGTAGCTACAGTGAAAGGTTTTGTGTTGCATGTGGAACATGGAGATCATACCATCCAAAGATCATACAGTGATAGAACAGAGAGAGGAATAAAAAGTTGCAGCTGCAAAGAAAGTGCACAAAAAGCAAGATCAACATTATATTTGAATTTGTTTGAATCCAACATTTAAAACTTGAAAATAAAACAATATTCACATTATGATTTGTTGAAAAGGAGCAGTTTTATGCAGACATCAAGTATTCACAATTCCTTGAACGTAGATTAGCAGTTAGAATGGATAGAGAAGAAGGCATTTGGTATACTTACTTTTATTGGTCAGTGCTTTGAGTAGAGGAATTGGGAGGCCACGTTGCAGTTGTACAGGACATTGGTAAGGCCACTTTTGGAATACTGGATTCAACCTGGTCTCCCTACCATAGGAATGATGTTGTGACACCTGAAAGAGTTCAAAAAAGATCTACGAGGATGTTGCCACAGCTAAAGGGCTTAAGCTACAGGGAGAGGCTAAATAGGCTGGAGCCATTTCCCTGGACATTCAGGGGAGGTGCACAGAGGTTTGTAGAATCATGAGGGTCATCGACAGGGTGACTAGCAAAGTCTTTTCTCTGGGATGGGGGAGTCCAGAACTAGAGGGCAGAGATTTAAGGTGAGAGGGGAAAGATTTAAAAGGGACTTAAGTGGCAACTTTTTCACACAGAAAGTGGTGCATGCATGGAATGAGCTGCCACAGGAAATGGTGGAGGATGGTACAATTATAGCATTTAAAAGGCGGCTGAATTGATATTTGTATAGGAAGAGCTTAAAAGAATATGGGACAAATGATGGCAAATGGAGGTAAATTTATTTCAGTCATCTGGCTGGCATGGATAAGTTGGACCAAAGGGTCCTTTTCCATGCTGTACAGCTATATGATCCGCTGAAATTATGAGTCTAATTAAGGTTCTTTTTTCTCTAATCATTTGTAGGATGTGGGCATTCCTGTCTGACCAGCATTTCTTGCCCATCCCTGGTTGCCCTTGAGAAGTTGGTGGTGAGCTGTCTTCTTGAGCTGCCGCTGTGGGTTGACTCACAATGCTACTAGGGAGAGAATTCAGGATTTTGACTCAGCAACAGTGAAGGAATGGTGATATATTTCCAAGTCAGGATGGTGAATGACTTGGAGGGGAACTTGGGAGTGGTGGTGTTCTCATGTGCCTGATGCCCTTGTCCTTCTCGATGGAAGTGGTTGTGGGTTTGGAAGGTGCTACCTGAGGACCTTTGGTGAATTTCTGCAGGATAGTACACACTGCTGCAACTGAATGTCGGTGGTGGGGGGAGTGAATGCTTGTGGATGCAGTACCAATCAAGCGGGCTGCTTTGTTCTGGACAGTGTCAAGCTTCTTCAGTGTTGTTGGGGCTGCACTCATCCAGGCAAGTGGGGAGTATTCCATCGCACTCCTGACTTGTCCCTTGTAAATGGCAGACAGCTTTTTAGGAGTCAAGAGGGGAGTTACTTGTCACAGTATTCCCAGCTTCTGGCCTGCTCTTGTAGCCACTGTGTTAAAGTGGTGAGTCCAGTTGAGTTTCTGGTCTATGGTAACCCCAGGATGTTGATAGTGGAGGATTCAGTGATGGTAACACCCTTGAATTTCAAAGGATGGTGGTTAGATTGTCTCTTATTGGTGACGATCATAGCCTGGCATTTGTGTGGCATCAATGTCACTTGAAACTTGTCAGCCCAAGCCTGGGTATTGTCCAGATCTTTTTGCATGTGAACATGGACTGCTTCAGTCTCTGCGGAGGCATGAATGGTGCCGAACATTATGCAATCATTATCGAACTTTCCCACTCCTGTCCTTATAATGGAAGGAAGATCATTGATGAAGCAGCTGAAGATGGCTGGGCCTAGGATACCACCCTGAGGAACTCTTGCAGAGATGTACTGGAGCTGAGATGAATGACCACAAACAACTGTGACCATCTTCCTATGTATCAGGTATGACTCCAACCACCGGAGAGTTTGCCCCCTGATCCCCATTGATTCCAATTTTGCTAGGGCTCTTTGATGCCCCACTCACTTGAATGCAGCTTTGATATCAAGGGCTGTCACTGTCACTTCACCTGTAGAATTCAGCCCTTGTCTCGACGTTTTAACCAAGGCTGTAATGAGATCAGGAGCTGAGTGGCCCTGACGGAACCAAAACTGAGCGCCGCTGAGCAGGTTATTGCTGAGCAGCTGCTGCTTGATAGTACTGTTGATGACACCTTCATCATTCTGCTGATGGTTGAGAGTAAACTGATGGCGCAGTAATTGGCTAGGTTGGATTTGTCCTGCTTTTTGCATACAGGACATACTTGGGCAATTTTCCACATTGTCGGTTAGATAGCAGTTACTGGAACAGCTTAGCTAGGGGAGCGGCAAGTCCTGGAGCACAAGTCTTCAACACTATTGCCGGAATGTTATCAAGGCCTGTAACCTTTGAGGTATCCAGAGTCTCCAACTGCTTCTTAATATCACTCTCCATTGAACGAGTGTTGATCCCCTGGCTTGATTGTAATGGTTGAGGGAGGGATATGCCAGGCCATGAGGTTACAGATTGTGCTGGAGTACAATTCTGCTGTTGTTGATGGCCCCTAGCAACTCATGGATGCCTAGTCTTGAGTTGCTAGATCTGTGTGAAATCTGTCCCATTTAGCACGGTGATAGTGCCACACAACACGATGGAGGTTGTTCTCAATGTGAAGGCAGGTTTGTCTAATGGATAATCAGGATATGTATTATTCACATAAACCTAACTTGAACTCATACCAAAGCAAATATATTCAATCTCAGATGTTATGTCCAAAAGTGTTAGGCCTTCCAGGTGTGCTCAAACCAAGATTTATATTGCTGAATTATGACTTTACAGAATCCCTGCAGTGCAGAAAGAGGCTATTTGACCTATCAAGTCTGCACTAACCCTCAAAAGACACAACCCTTGCATTTGACATGGCTAATCCACCTAGCTGCACCTCCCTGGTGCTGTGAATTAGCAACACTAACCACTGAGCCAACATGCCATCTCTTGACCTCTAGCCTTCTAATCATGACAGCCAAGAGAGAAAATAAAGGCTCAGAAAAGTAGAGATTAAGAGCAGGATAAGTAATGACAATGGAATAATCAAAGGAAAATTGAGATAAAACAATATTCATTCAATTTCTGCTGCTGTTGTGATTGTCTTACGATGCACAATTTGTTTCCGGAGTTTTATCACTGATTTGTTTAATACAAATACATACGTCAGAAAGGAAAATATATATTATTGTCATCATCAATCAATTAACACACTAACAACAATTAATCAACCTGGATTTACATTTTCTCCAAACAATCTCCAGTGAAGCTTTTATTGAAATAATCATGAAATCTAATACTGGTTGTTTTATTGTTTTGATTTTTTTTTAAAGTTTATTCTAATAGAGGGCACTTCTCAAAAATCACGTTTCTGTTTTCTGAACTAGCGCCGCGTTTTTAACAGGTGTTGCAAAAGTAATGGAATATAGATTTATTATAATAGAGTATGGATTTATTGGAAAGGACAATTTTTAATAAATATAAAGGGTGAAAGTAAGACTAAATTGGGAGACAAAAATAGAAAATTCTACAAGAGCATATTGAGCAATCAGTACCAAAAAGAGAAAGATAGATTGATGTATCATCGGTAGGTCTTTGCGGATTCCAAGGAAGGTGAACATACAAAAACATTAATCTATCATCCTCTCATAGATGCTAACTGCATTTACATTATAATGTTGAGGCAGGAAGCAGTTTACTTAGTGCTGCATTTAATAGACTATGATGAGATTTGATGTTGTTAATGTTAAAAGCTCTTTTTGTCATGATGAGAGAAAAACTGAGAGTGCATTGTTTGACAACTCACACTCATCATGCAGTTTGGCCCAGGATAATAAAACCTGTACTGAACATGCTCAGTATTTTCTGAAATTGGTTTCACAGGTCAATTGATAGGACTACACTCTCTTTTGTTCAATCAAATCGACCTTTTGCATTGACTCTCAATTTCTCAAAAAGGTGTTTGTAGGTTTTTTTTCTGAGCTTAGTTAAGCTGGTCTCTTTTAACATCAGGCAATTGTAAAAAGATGGGAATCGATTGCTAAAACTTACCATACTATTCGCACAGCTAATTTGAACTGCTTTTAAGCTAGCTTTTACCCATGTTAAAATAGAATATTTTCTGTACTTCTACAGTGCTTCTTGGATTGAATGAAGTTTGGAAGCTTATGGAAATCAACGTTGTGTAAACTTCACTGAAATTTGTTTAACATTTGTATGCTTGACTGAAAACTGTCAACATTTTTAAACAGGCAGATGCATCTGTTTGCAAAACAACAATGTACAAGGATTCCCAGGAAGCTAGTACTCATGGTATCCTGAGTTTTGAGTGAATTTTGTGGAGACTCTAAATGGAGACCACAGCACAAGCAATCAATTCATTCTTTTAAAGATGCATTTTTATGACAGGAGACACTGATATATTCATTGGTATTTCCCCAACTCTTCTCAACGTCAAACTCTGTAGAACTGATTCCATCTAATGTTAGTGCTCATAATTATAAACCAATTCAAGCCTAAGGGCAAATGGTCAGATAGCAATCATGTTACTTAACTCTTAACTCTTAGCTATTCTTTTAAATTTACAGCCACACAGATATCCAAGACAAGCTTTATGGAGTTGAAGGCGATTTAACTAATCTAATAATCTGACCCAGTATTATCAAAGATCTTTGTGATATAATGGCCTAGACATTCTGAAGAGCAGATATTTGCAGCAGAAGTGGAAGTTGTGGATTGGGACCCTGCAAAATCACCATTGGAGCAGACTGTTGTCCTTGAAGATTCTAATATCAAATTTGTTATGATTGGAACCCTTGGAATGTATCCATAGAAAAGGTCTTTTCCCTAGGGTAGGGTAGTTCGAACCGAGAAGTCAGAGGTTTAAGACTAGAGGGGAAAGATTTAAAAGGTACTCAACAGATATCCTTATCCCACAGAGGATGGTGCATGTATGAAATGAAGTACCAGAGGAGATGATAAATGCAGATAGAGTTACAACATTTAAAAGACATTTGGACAGGTACATGAACAAGAATAGTTCGGAAAGATATGGGCCAAATGCAAGCAAGCAAACAAAAGAGACAGTTTTAAATGGGTAACTTGGTCAGCATAGAGAAGTTGAACCAAGCTGTCTGTTTCTGTACTATACTCTATATTCTGTACTCTGTGACTCTATGATTCTACAACTTCATATTGAAAGTACTGATGCTGATGGATCTCTCGATTACATTCACTTTTTTGTGGCCTGGGCATCCATAAGATCAGTGGTATCAACTTTGCAATCTCCTACAACAGAAATAGTTTAAATATAAAATAACATAAGGAACACACAGGTGAATTATAAAACAAAATACGACACTGAGCCATTGGTGACCAAAGCTTTGAGAAAGCAACAAGTTTTGAGGGGTGTCATAAATGACGAAAGCAAAGTACTGAAGTAGAGAGGCTGAGCGAGAGAACTCCACAGTTTAGTGTCCAGGCAGTTGACAGCACAAGTTTCAACAGTGGGATGATTAAAGTCAGGAAAGATTAGAGACCAAGATTAGAGGAGTGCAGGCATGGAATACGGTAAGGTTGGAAGAGATTACAAGGAAATCAGTGACAATAGTCAAGTTTCAACAATGGACAATAGTCATGTGAATGAGAAGTGTAGCCATAGAAGAGGTGGTGCAGGGGTAGAGGCAGACGCAGATGAGGTTACAGAAGTAGGGGTGGCGTGGTGGCTCAGTGTTCAGCACTGCTGCATAACTGGTTCAATTTCAGCCTCGAATAACTGTCCGTCTGAAGTTTGCATATTCTCCCCATGTGTGCATGGGTTTCTACCGGGCGCTCTGGTTTCCTTCCACAGTCCTAAGATGCCCATGTTACATGGCTTGGCCATGCTAAAATGCTCATTGTGTCCAGGGATGTACAGGCTAGGTGGTTTAGCCATGGGAAATACGGGGCTACATGAATAGGGTAAGAGGTGTGGATCTGTGAGGAGAGGTCTTCAGATGGTTGCTGTTGACCCGATGGGCTGAATGGCCTGCTTTACATTGTCGGGATTCTATAATTCTAGTTCATGCTCCTGGCACAGTAAGTCAAGGCCATCATACAATATCAGTCCAGTGACTTGACCACAGTCAGTCAAACACTTGGTGTGTCCAGTATCAGGAGATCCATGCCTCTCTAGTCTAGGAGTGGACCACACACAACTCTATGGGTCCAATGCATTGATTTAAGGGAGTCTTCAGAGAACCAAATAAATATCACTCTGGAGTCTGGTTCATCAACAGTCAGGGCTGTCCATCCAAGTGGGTCAATGGGATGGATCCCGGTCTGTCCATTAAAAGTCAAGGGGATGATGCGTGTTATGAGGGGGCACTGTTGCTGGAAAAAGGCTCCAGAACTTAATTGCAGGGATTGGAGGCAGCATGCTGTGATGCAGAATGGGTTAACAACTGTGAAGGAAGCAACTCAATATACAAGGGATGGTGGAGAGAGATGACACGACATGGGGTGGAAAGGAGTAAGGTGAGAAAGGGGATTATCTATAGTCATGCAAACTTGGGTTCATGGAGGGACAGTACATTACAATGTCTAGCATGATGATCCAGTATACTTGGGGATCAGGAAATAAATTGTGGAAATAGCCAGTGGAATCAATGTGTTTGGTGAGAATTTAGAGACCATCAAAGCTGATGCAGTTGATGGGGAGGCCTAGTAAGAAGGGAGTACGAAGATATTTTTGGGTTATGGTGACCAAGGAGTTGAATTTGGGGCTAATTGCATGAAATATGACCAGTGTTGCCTTCCATTGTGATGTAAATATCAAACCTACAATGGGATACAATTTGCTACTGTTGCACCCAAGCTGGGTTAGGTTAATTATTTCTTTCTGTGAGGGAGGTGGCTCCACTTTTGTGCAATATGAGGCCCTTCAAAGGGCAATAGATTACAAATATGCACACAGTGCAAGTAAAATATACCTGTAAACACAAAACTCTGCCTGTGAACCTTGGGCTTTAGCCCACTCTGCATAGTCCAATTCCTGGTCTCCAGCACTCTAGACCACTTCATGAAAAATTAAGAATCAATCCCATAAAGGGAGGTGATGCGCACACAATATTGAAAGGATTGACCTTAGTCGTCCAAGTAGGAGCAACTTCAAAGGGCCCATGATGCAAGAAAAGTCTATACACTGGATCAGAAAACATCAGGTGGTGCTAAGGATGCATAAGTAATAATGCAAGTTAGTATGAGATATTTTGCTTTGGTGGGTGGTTGGAAGAGGACCTTAGTTTTGCATATAGCTTTGTATATTTTTTAATCTGGTCTATAAATATTATTCGGACCTGAATATCATACTTATTGCAAGTAAAGATGTATGACTTACTACCTTATTCAGTTGATTTAATAAAGAATATCAATTCAACATTCTTCAATACTTCCATACTCCTGAACTAATGGAATGAGAATGTAGTGTATGAAAATATTATATAATATCTTATTGTGGGCAATAGCAATATTTAACAACTTCCCAAAATTTAATATGTCCTTTTATTGATTTTTACCAACTTACTGTAAGTCTGGCTCCTTTGCAACTCCGATCTTTAACATTCAGCTTTACACCACACTCTTTTCCTGTAGAACTTGTTCCAAGCTTTACACATATTTCTGTTCCTTCTCTCCCCAAATCAAGTTACCATTGACAAAACCTCGACTGCTTCAGTCTCATCTCATGACTCAGGTGTTATTGGAAAATACCCAGAAATAAACTGATTCCAGATAGAATTTTTTTATGTACAGTTCTGGGAAAAATAAAGATTATTTGGCATAGACAACTTTGACAAATTTTTACCCAGTCGTACGTAACAGTAACTGTAATTTTCAGCAAGCCTGAAGATTTTGGAGATTGGAAGCTGGCATTATTTTTTTCTTTGGTTATGATGTCAAGACATGCTTTCAATAATTCATTTTTGATTTTATTACTGTCATGGCGAATGGGCAAACTAGCTTCTTTGTTTCACTAGCGTTTTTTTTAATTTAATTTCACCAATTAACATTTTGCTATTTGTCTGAATTGTGATGATTTGAATTCCAATTGTAAAAGTGCTGCTTACCTGCTATGCATTTCAAACCTTTAACAACATTAGCGTGGGAATAAGAGTAGGTGTTTAGCCCTTCGGCTCTGTTCCTCCATGATTGGCATGTGACCTATTTCCATATATCTCTCATTCTCTCTTAGTTTACTTAACACACATCAAGCAATCTAAGATTTAACAGCAGCAAAATGTTTTTATTCAGTTATGAGGTGTAATTGTCACTGGCTATTTGTCCTGGATAAGATATTGGTGAGCTGCCTTCTAGAACTATTGCAGTTTCTTTTCTGTTGAAAGACATGCAATAACATTGAGGACAGGCTTCCAGAATTTTGAACCAGTGGCAGTGAAGGGATAGCAATAGATTTCCAAGTCAGAAAAAGACTTGGAAATAATCGGTGGCTCAGAAGGGAACTTGTAACCTGCCATTGTCCTTCCAAATCAAAGGTCGCCAAACAATTTTGTTTAATGTGTGCTACATCCGATTCATGAAAAATATCACGAACCCCCAAAACATAAATGGGAAATGGTAGGTGTACATACTTGCTATTACACAAAGGGTTTAAAATGAAGGAAATTTGATCTTCACCTTTATTTCTATATGAAACTTGACATTACAGTCTGCCTACCAGTGCTGTGTTATCTGGTATGTGTCCTGAGAGGACAACATTGATGGAGTCATTCAGGTGCTTGTCAATCAGATGGAATTAAAATGTAAAATATAAAGTTCATGTCTGAAAAGGCAAAACCAAATAGGAATCCACTATCACTCCTACTTTGAGGATGCTACTGGACTGTACTTTTCAGTATCCACAAGATTCCATAAAATTTTGGCAGACTGCCTTGAAAGCTATTTTGAAGGTTGATGATCGCTATTTCCAAATTTGCAAAATCAAGGCTGAGCAGCACTCTAATTTGTTCACATAACAGTCACTTTCATGAGGGCGTTTTGAAGTAAACATCACACAGGGCTCCAAAACAATTAAACCTCTCACCAAAATCTTGGTTAAGCCTGATGGGGAAATCGTGGTCCTCATCAGCATCTGGGGTTCCCAGTAGCAGCTTTATTTTCTGCCGGTATTTGGAACACATGAAAGAGATGTTGCAGTTTTCTTTTCTGGGCTTGCAGTACCAGAAGGTGAGTTTTAACTTGAAAGCTTTCCCTGCATTAATCATTTTGGCAAATGTCTTCTGTTTCCCTTGCAATTCACAGTCCAGTGCATTCAATTTCTCTATCACTTCTGTTAAAAATGTCAAATCAAGCTGCCACACAATGTTTGATAATTGGGTGGTATCCTTGCTTTTAAACTCCTTGAAATCTTTCAAATCTGAAAGAAGTGAAACAAATCAATGCAGTATTTTTACTCTGCCAAGCTAACGAATTCCAGTATGCAGCCGAAGATTGCCATAGTCAGATGACAGACCATCAAGTGATGATTTGAAACTTCCATGATGTTTGGGCTCTGCATGAATTGCATTAATAATTTTAGCAACAGAGACATTACATGATCAAACTCCATTACTTGGGCACAAATTGTTTTTTCATTTGTGGCACAATGGTAGTTTGAGAAAGGATGGAACTTAGTGTCTGCTTTATACATAACTATAAACTGGCATGACTCCCAATCATTGCTGCGATGTATTCCAATGGCACATCTATTTTTTTTTGGAAAAATATTCTTGAATTCATTGTGTATATAAGCTCCCCTGGTTGTGGATTTCAAAGGCACTAATTTTGAGAATTGCTTTTCAATGGTACAGTCTTCAAACACCATTCAACAGACATTGCCAGGTGAGAAGTATGGTTTCTGTTGATCAATTCATCACATGGAATAGAAAGCCTCTTGCACTCATATAAATCCCTCTCCAACTGCGTCATCACACTGGTTGATAGGGCAGACACCCTTCAGGCCATAGTATTTGCTTCTAACTGCACTATTGAAACAGTACACGTAATTCCAGAGTTATTTATGAAATCTTGGAATAAAGAACAAACCCGGGCCATCAGAATTATTGCATAAATCACAAACACAACATCTGTAAATACTGCCTTATTCTTGGTCAAAAATTGAGAAACTTTGAAAGGCAAATCTGTTGCTGCGTTAGTTTTCTTAAGTGATTGGCTAAAAGACACAAATTGCAGTCTCTGCAATGCAGATTTCAGTTCAATTATTTCCATATGATTGTATATCGTTTCTGGGAGGAAAATCCCTATCAGAATGCTTGTTCATTGTTGCAAGGTGTCTTTTGTCCTTTTTTTTATTCCCCAACAGCAATCCTCACAACACAGATTAAATAGACATGCTTATCTTTCATACCGGCAAATGAAAAGTTGTTCTCCCCCTCTTAACGGGAGTAGTATGTCATCTGCTTTTTTGTGTAAAGACCTGTCTCTGCATTCATAATGTCAAAAAGGGCAGATTATTTTTCATGCTGCAATTTAACTCGACAAGAGGCAAGCATGCAGCAGTACCACAGCAATGATACACCAAGGGAAAGAACTGGCAAACTTGTTAAGCTACTTCACTCCAGGACATAAGTTATTTGACTTAACTTGTGAAATCCTACTGGGGATATTTTCAAACCTTGATATTAGCTACTCATTGGCAGAGGATGAGCTACCATCTTCTTGCAATCATCGCCCTGGTGACCCCTTTTCTGACTGGTGGTGGTCATGGTGGAAGGTGCTGTCCATGGAGCCTTGTTTAATTTTCTGCCATTTGTGGAAGAGAGTTCCAAACATCTACCATTTTTCTGTGTGTAGAAGTGTTTCCACTCTTGAAAGATTTGTTTCTTATTTTTAGACTAAGACCATTTACACCACGCTACATACAATATACATATATTTTGGTTGCCTGCAGTTCCAAGACATTTGGAGCAATCATACTTTAAGCTTGGAATGATGAGGTGAGAGCCCTTTCTCTTACGTACTTGGCATGCTGCTTTGTACAAAGGAACTGATTTAAGTTAGTCCTGATATATGTCTCGTGACTATCTAGTGATCTCCTGAAATATTTGCATGTAACATTTAGTTCATAGCTAATTGGTTCCTAACTCTTCACAGATAACACAGCATAACATTTAAGATTCCCAAAGCAAGCAACATAGTAAATTATGTCCATAATAGTTTCCCTTAGAATGTTGAAACCATTTATTCAATCATTCTTTTATCATCTAAATTTCATGGAAAATAGTTGGTGAATCCACTTGTATAATTCTAACTGTTAGAATTCTTGAATTAACAAGCTATATCCATTTATACAAGCTTTGAAAAATTGGTGTTTGTGTGGAAAATCATATATCATCTCAAATTTCCATTTAACATTATTATAGTTAAAGTATATCACCAATATTCCATTGGATGTGCTTAATTTTATACTTATTATTAATTATGGCAGGGCCCTTGAGGTAACATGGTAGTTTCCCTATCTCTGGCCCAGGAGGCCTTGGTTCAAGTTCCAATTGTTTCAGATGTGTTTAATGACAGCCTTGCACATGTTAATTAGAACATATCTATAAAATATGACAATGCTATATATTGACCCCTTATGTATGGACTGTTGGAGATGTGAAATTTTGGGTGAGACATTCAGTTGAAACCTTGTCTTACCACTCAGGTGAGCTCAAAAATCTGTAGCCCTACTTTGAAGGATTGCGAGTTTGTTCTCCCTTTTGTCTTGGGTAATAGTTGTTCTTTCAAAGATTTGATCATTATCACACTGCTGAATATGGGAACCTGTTGGTTATAAATTGATTGTTGCATTTCCAACAATACAAAACAGAAATCATCTCTGGGACTTCTTGAAGACATGAGTGATGCTATAGAGACACAAGTCTTTTCAAGTACTCTATTCTTCAGAACAGATATTTCCTGCATTGATGAGCGCAGAAATAAAAACAAATCTCCCTCCGAGTGCTTTTCTTCTCTCAACACTTTTTATTCATTGTTTATCTGATTGGAATATTTTTGCTCTTACTTTGTAGCTTTTAGCAAAATTCTGTTCATTGTTACACTGCAGACACACTTGGCTTCACAGTGGGCATGTGAAATTACTAACCATAGTCATTTCAATCCATGAATTTCTCTGATCTGTTGATGGCAGCTCCCTGGTTCTATTCTCCAGTGAAATAATGATCTCTCTATTCACATTATCCTTAGCGCTGTTGGTGTTCTAGTTTGTTGGACTGGTTTCTGCCACGTGAACATCATCAGTTGTTTGCTGCAGATCAAAGTTCTTTTCTTTTAGTAGCCTACTGTAGGGTTACCAATTTTGGAAAGATATTCCGGGAGATTATAATACGAGACCTTTCACCTCCAACCATCCTTTCAAATAGCTTTCCCCTCCATATGTCCAATTGCGTTAGCAAATATGTTAAAATTTTCCAAGAAAATTCATTAGAACATTATTTTAAAAATAGCTCCATAAGCTTTCTCCTCAGTTCTTCACAGGAACAATCGAGACACATTTTCTCAGCTCTGGAAGAATACAAGGTTAGCCAAGAGGAGTGGTTTTTCAAACTTGTCTCAGTCTTGATCACATACTGTATAATCCATAATTCTGTCCTTAAAAGGCCACGACAAAAATTTGCCTTTTTTGACATAAAGAAGAATGCATATTGATCAATGTTTTTTTTCTCGAGTTTAAAGTATGGAATTAAACTAATTTTTATTATCTCCAGCATAAAGTATTTCTCAAAATGGTTCACTTGATTTCTACTTTTGTAGTTCTTCTAACACAGTCATTTCATAGACATGTTACGCAGAGTGTAGTGCGCATACGAAACAAGCTGCCAGAGGAGGTAGTGGAGGTGGGTACAACTGTAAAATTTAAAAGCCATCTGAATGAATATATGAATGGCAAGGATTTAGAGAAATATGGGCCAAATGCTGACAAATGAAACTTTGATTAATTTAGGATATCTTCAGTGGACCAAATGGTCTGTTTCTGTGCTGTATAACTCTGTCTCTAGAAGTGAAATTTCACATTGAACTGGATAATTTTACAATTGGACAGGTGGTCAAAGAGGTACATCTCAATGGAGGAGAGAGGTAGAAGTGCAACGAAGGTTATAAACATTGACGATATTTCCTGGTTCTTTCTTAAATGTTTCAGCGTACTGACCATTTTCTCCAAATTGGTCAAATATGCAGACTTTCAGCTTTCTTGAATTTTACATAACATCAGTGTCTCTACGCTTTCTCATTATCCTGAATCCCCTCCCCTTTACCTTCCCAATAAAACGACTGTATTTAAAGCAAGGTCTCTTGCACTGTGTGAACCCAATTTCATAGAACAGAATGAAGGTTGAATACTTGTCATTTAAACCTACTCCTCATCCCTAAGTCCTTACTTGAACCTTACAATTTTCAGCGCCCTTGCATTCCCTCTGCACCTTTAATGTACAGTGGTAATAATCAAGGGTTGCAAGGCATGAGAAAAGGAGAATTAGGGTTGGTCTAATGCCTTTGGTTCTATACTTAGAAGGAATATACATAGAGACACATATTATGTCTGGGTTGCAAATGGTGACACACCAACCCAACTTCACAAAATCTTATGGTTGTTAGGTGTGATTCCATTAATAATAGAGCAGAAATTACTGGAGAAACTCAGCATGCCTGTATGCAGTTGTAGAGAGAAAAGTTTTTTTGAGTCTAATATGATAGAAGAAGAGTTAGATTGTATTTGAAATATTAATTCCATTTCACCTTCCACAGAGACTGCTAAATGTTCTTTTGTATATTTTGATTGTCTTCAGATCTCTAACAACTGCAGTATTTTACTTTTATGTGATTATATTAATGCCTACGTATCTAAGCTCATCTTTGTTTCAATTAAAGAAGATTTTGTGCTGGATGTCATAAATGGTATTCACTGATATACTCTACGATAAAACCTACTTCTTAAATTATTTTACTTTAGTTCTCACTGTTTCCACTGAAAGTTCGGACATATTCAGGGTACAGGTATATCAGTGGTCCTCTAATAGCTTATCCAGTTGATCCAAATTGGTTTATAAGTCGAGATAAAGAATCATGGACATTGCGATCAAGCCTTACCTTAAGCTCATCCAATATCTAGAACAATTTGGGTTGGCTGATAGTTATCTGGCCATACAACGTATCAGTTTTTCACCTCCACGGGACGAGTCAATTTGCTGGCACTATTTCACTGAGGGGCAACAGAGTTCTTTCTGGTTTCTCAGTCAACAGTTACCTAACAACTAACATCACTAAAACAGGTTTTGACACTGGTCCATCAGGAACTACATCCACTAGCAATTGTGTATGTTTTTATTCTGAGTAAATCATTTAATGGGACATCACAGTCACTTCCTACTGTGCTGAGAAACTGCTTGCATCTCCTATTCTCTGTTTGTGCCTTCTAACATGCTCTCGTACAATATGCTATTTCCATCACTCATAATTCTGAACCTTCTAGAATGTGTTTCTCAGTAAGAATTTGTTTAAAGTTTTCTGAAATTCATATACATCACATTTATCATGTGTATCATATCAATTAGCTACATCAATTCACTGGTTGGTATGAGGAGAACTAATAGGAAAAGAATGCAATAATGAATAGTGTCATTGTGATCCAGATTCAATAAAATATATTTGGTTTAATGACAGCAAGTGCTATTGGGAATTAACTATATCAAGGATTATACCTACTTCATAATAAAGGGGAATTCAAGAAATTTAACTATGGGAGATGAACTTTTCAATATTTATCTATCACTGTGAAACACAAAGTGACTTCAAGTTAGCCATTTTTAAAGTTTAGAGTTTTCAATTGTGCAAAGTTGTTCTGGCATCTCCACTAAATAATCATTAATCTCCAGGACATTGCTGTGAGCCAGTCCACAGGAAAAACATGGAGTTTTTTTAAAAATGCCATTTATTGCATTTTCCTTGAAAGCTTTCACTTCTTAGTAACAAAAGTACTGGAGATGGAGCTGAGAAGATTATTATCAAAATTATAAAGATTAATCTTCTCAGACCGAGAAGATACTGTTTCCTTTCCCGCTGGTTGTGGAAAAGTAACATCTTCTAAGGATGTACCAAATGCAGGAGTGAGGGGTCTGGATTGCTTAAAGTGAGAAGTTATGTGATGAAGCCTCCCGATAAGCACCTAAACAGAAGTGTCAGCCTTGTTGATGTACTGGTAAGAACTCCATCATTGAATTGGAAGAATCAAGAGTGAATGGTGTATTAAGCTATACTCTACCATGTAACCTATTTTTAAAATTATTTTACTTTATTTCTCACTGTTCCCACTGAAAGTTTTGACATATTCAGGGTACATTTATACCAGTGGTCCTCTAATAGCTTGTCCAGTAGATCCAAATTGGTTTATAAGTCAAGATAAAGAATCATGGGCATCGTGATCAAACCTTACCTTGGGCTCATCCAATATCCAGAACAATTTCAGTTAGCTGATAGTCATCTGGTATACAACGTATCAGTTTTATGATCAAAATTTCAGACAGAACATGGCAGCCCTGTTGATGTATTGGTAAGAACTCCGTCATTGAACAAGATGAATCAAGAGTGAATGGGGTATTAAGCTATTTCATGCTCTCACCTCTAACTTTTCAATAAACAAAATAAAGAACGGTTTGGAAAGAGTTTGCTAGTCAATGAGCTAATGGATTAACTAAATGAAAAAGAAAACTGAGTACATTGTCACACATATGCATAGCCACAGAGTAATCAAAGTATTAATGCTATGAACTGTATACATTAATTCAAAAGTCAAGTTTCTGATCAAACTTTCAGACAGAATGTGTGTGTGCGTGTGCGTGTGTGTGTGTGTGTGTGTCTGTGTGTGTGTCTGTGTGTGTGTGTGTGTGTATTTTTGGGGGCGTTTTACATGATTTGTATGTTCAAAGAGTTGAACTAGTGCTATTTCTGGGGAATGGCTGATAACGATACTGTCCCAGTGCTCACTGGCCAAGGTTCTGAATTGAGCAATAAATTGCTGTCATAGACTAGCTGTTTCTGTTTAGGGGTTTGTTAGAACATCAGACCACAAGAGCATGAGAAATAGGAACAGGAGTCAGCTATCTGGCCCACTGATCCTAGTCCACCATTGAAATTAAAATCTTGGGTGATCTTTTTGTGGACTCATCTCCACTTACCTGCCCGCTCACCATAATCCTTAATTGCTTTACTGTTCAAAAATCTATCTATCTTCATCTTAAAAAATAGTCAACAAGATAGGCCCAACTGTTTTACTGGGCAGGGAATCATATAGTTTCATAACCCTTTGGATGAAGAAGTTCTTCCTTAATTCAGCCCTAAATCTGCTCCCCCTTATTTTGAGGCTATGCCCCCTAGTTCTACTTTCATCTGCCAGTGGAAACAACCTCTCTGCTTCTATTTTATCTATTCCTTTCATAATTTTATATGTTGCTTTAAGATTCCACCTAATTCTGCTAAATTCCAATGAGTATAGTCACAATCTACTCAATCTCTACTCATAAGCCAACTCTGTCAACTCCAGAAGCAACCTAGTGAACCTCTTCTGCACCCCATCCAGTGCCAGAGCAGCTTTCTCAAGTAAGGAGACCAAAACTGTACACAGTACTCAGCTGCGGCCTCATCAGCTCCTCCTTTGGCTGGTTAATAACGCTTAGGAACATGGGTTCAGTATCATGAAGGACTTTTCTTCTCAAACTGCCCCTTTCCTGAAGCATGCTGACCCTCAGGTTAAATTAGCATCAGTCTTCTCTCTCTATTGAGATGGTCAGACTATAGTGACTTTGCATTTATTTCTGTGGCTTGAAAAGAGTAATTGCTAAAAAAAAGTGCATGTGACATTAAGGATTTGTGAGCCAAAAGTTGTGGGTTGACATCTACGTGCAATATTAAATAAAAATTAAGGACCACATTTACTATTACACAAGATCAACTAATACTGTAGAATATACGCTGCCTACTTTTCTTCAATTTCAAAACCTAAAATGTTTATCTTTGTATGCCAAAGTCAGATAAGTCATTCCAACTCAATTCCACCTGCTTTCCTGTGGGATGTCATGCTCACTTTTTTTCCCTGAAATGTGAAACATTACAGCCATTTTCTGACTATGGATGCCAATGAATTGCAAAAGAAGTCTCATGAGTGATTAAGCACATATTATCATACTATGAGTTGAACACAGCAGTGCACAAAGCAGTTGATATTAGCGTGGCATTTTTTTTTCGAGAAATTGTGTTGATTAACCTTTAATGGGATTAGTTTCCGTAATGAGGTATCAATATATGGAAGAATAGAGAGGAAATATAGATTAAAGGAATTAAAAAATAATCCACTGAGCTGATAATGTTATCTCTTCTGCTATTTACTGCATAACCATTGAAATTGGTGACAAAATACATGCAGATCACACTTTATTTTATATTTGTTCATTGTTAAATAAATTATTTTGCGTTCTACTGCTACTGAAAGTAAAATTGGGGATTCTGCCAAGTAGCTATTAACTGCCTGACAACATTCCTCCCTTCTTGTACTGTGTTATGGTAAATTAATTTCTCTGTCATGCCAGATAAAATAGAGAAACCAAAGTAATTAAATTTGTTCAAACGATTCTAATATTTCATTTAGTTTAATGAAATAGATTTATAGTCTGAGACATTCACTTTTGGTGAAGCTGTTTTTTTCATTAAATCATAGTTATACAGAAACCACATTTGCATTTGAACAGGTGTTCAAGCTCGTGGGTGCAATCTTCACAAACAAAGCCCATGTAATGGGAAGGGAAAACATCTCATTTAGTTATCATTACATTTAAGCCAACCTGCAAGATAATTAAGACACAGATCTCAGGATGGCAAATGGAGAATCTGTACTGGATCTGACAGAGCTGATCCAAGTTCATTGATGAAATTTACAAATTGAAACCTCCTTTTGATTGAACGTTCCTAAGATTAACATTTTTTTGTGCAACAGTCTATTGTTTTACTGAAGCTTTCTTTTGGTGAGCGTCATTATTTTAATTGTAATTTCTTCAATAAGATTGTTTCTATTGTGTCTTCATATTGACATTTCCTAACCTTTGAAACAAAGGCGAAGCAAAGATAACCTCAAATTAACACCTCTAAAGTAGGCATTAATTAACTTCCTCTGTCCCTGAAAAGCTTAACAGTTCCAATATACATTCATACAATTTGCAACTTCTCAGAAATGTTGGGATCTAAGTTTGAAAACATACATGCAATCATCAAGTTTTTTAATTCATACTCGTTTGATGTTGTACAGGTAGCATGGCATCATAACTTGCTAGCATCACTTAAAACTATCCTATTCCTCTGAATAAGAAGGTCCATTCTTGCTAGATCAACTTTGGGAATTGTCTGAAAGCTAAATTTGACTTTGGAAAGAAAGAATGGCTGAAATAGAGGAGTACGGTCATCAAGGTTTTCTAATTTTGCCGAAATGGTTTTACGAGAGAAGGTTAAAAGAGAGGCTATATCTGTGACACTGCAGTGTTGGCCAGGGAGGCAGAGGGACAGAGGAAGAAGGTAGAATGTTAGAGACTGTTTCAGGCTAGCCCACATAGTGAGAAGTCAGATGGAGAAGATAATCAAAAAAGCCAAAGTCCGTTAATCCTGAGGACCTGGGCAGGAACAAAGATAGTGTAAGAGCCATTTGCACATGAAATCTGCTGCAAAGGATTCAAGTGAGGACTGTTCTCGGTGTTCTCAAGGGCAGTCTTGCCAGAATCAAAAGATCAACTTCCTTTTCCCTCTCCACAGGTGCTGCCAGGCACTCTGGGTTTCTCTAGTCAGTGCCCGAGATCAAGGAGGAATCTGACGTGAGGTTGTCAAAGGGCATTTCACAACGCTCAGCGCCCACCGTTTCCAGTAGGCAACTTTCCAAGACCATCAGTGCACTTGTAAAGCCAACCATTTTGCAAAGTCTGATGGAAAACAATGCAACTTTCATTACAGCACTCGTGGCTTCCACCAGATATCTAAACACTACAGTGGAAGCTCAAACTGACATTACTCATGGCAAAACTACTGCCATGCAAGTTTAGACTGCTACAACCATGATTATGAATGTAAGAGCTGAAAGGGTCTTGTGGCGCATTAGCATAGTCCAGCAATTTATCCCCTAACAGGTTATTGAAATTGTTGAGAGATCACCCAATGGAATGGTTGCAGTTCTATATTTCAGAAAATAAGTATGGAAGTTTTAAAAGTCGCTTGAAAATCACAAGGCACATTGAACTCATGCTGTCAACATAACAATTGCTGACAACAAGTGCAGCTGCCAATTTGCAAATAGTAGTGCTATACAGGCATTTTTTAAAAAATCAATCTGTTCAGAGATGTTGTTGCTCACATGCTGGAGTAGGTGGGACTTGAACCTGAGCCTCTGAGGCACAGAAATACAGGCACTAACATTGTGCCACAAGTGCCCTTTTAAACAGCATAATATATTTTCTGATTGCTAACTCACAAAATAGCCACACTCTTTGTGAAATAATCTTCATTCCTTTACTTGCTTTTGAAGTTAGTGACCTTAAGGTGATTGAAGTCAAACTGATCTTCAAGGTTATTTGGCTAAAATGACCATTAGACAGCAAGCTTTTTTTTTAATTCATAGGATGAGAGCGTTACTGGATAAGCCAGCACGTATTGCCCAATCTAACTGCCCAGAGGGAAGAGTCAAGCACATTGCTATGGGTCTGGGTTCACATGTAAACCAGATCAGGTAAAGATGGAATTTCTTTCCCGAAAGGACATTAGTGAACCAGGTAAGTTTTCCTGACTATTGACAACGGATTCATTGTCATCATGAGATTCTTAATTCAAATTCCACAATCCGCCATTTTGAGATTGGAATTTCAGGCTGCAGAACATTACCTGGTTCTCTGGAAAACAATCCAGCAATAATACCAGTAGGCTATTACCTCCCTGCAATCACTCTGCAATTATCACCAGCGCACCTGATATTTATTGTTATCAAGCATATTTCTAAACTCTTACAAAATCTGCAATGCATCCAAATGAAAAGAGGTCACAAATCTTAGAGAAGTCAGAACGTTCCTGTCATTTGTTTTTTATTCTTTGGGAGAATTCTACAAAAGTAATCTATAAAAGGAGGAGACCATACTTGGCATGGTATTCGCCTTATATTTCTCTTGGAACATTTCTTTCTTTATAGTGGTGTAAAGGATGTTTTGTGATGTTTTCAGTGTTGCCATCAACATAATATTTTCTCATCCCTTCCTAGTCAATGTGCTTCTGAGCTGAACACTCAAAGGAAATGTCCACAGCTAGGCAGTGAAAAGAAATATCTGAAAAGCATTTGCAATGTATTCTGCCATTACTCTGTGAAAATAAGCATTTCCACCAAATCAGAAAAAGAAGCAGTAAAATGTTAACTTCACTGTAAAGAACAATGACTTGTATTGAGTGTCTTAAATGAAACAAAATGTCTCAATGCAGAGATCTGGATTAGTGACTCATCCTAAAAGTTTTTGAAGTCATGGGTCAACTGAATTTTTGAAAACTGTTTTTTTTATTGGGAATAGCTTATTATTAGTTGCAGAATCAAGGTATGAAAATAGAATTAACATATTCAGCTATGCTCTAATTGATTGGTTGAACAGGTTTGGGGTGCTGTATTGTTGACAATTGTACCACTATCTCAATTCCTGAGTCTACAGAATCCATAGGGTTCTGGAGATGTTCCGATAGCATGCAGAGTGACTTTCATCCCTCACAAAATGACATAGGAGCGTTCAAATGTAAATGTCAGGGTCTCCCTACTGAATATCTTATAACTCCAATTAGTTATTCAACATTATTGGCCGATGGATTTCCTACAAATCAGATTGCATATCAGTCTAAAATGATGTTTTACACACCATGCAATTGAGCAATATTGTGCCTCAACTTCAGTGTCAAAGCAATACCACGTACATTGACCATACCCCCCACCAACTGGCTAATTGAATCAAACAACACATTGTTTGACTATTCATAAAGGGAAGAGTACAGATAATACTCAAACATTCTCTGCAGCGAAAACAAAAAAATGCATCTGTTATTAAATGTAACTCTGCAATTAGGTAGCACTTGTCGAATAATCCAAAGTGTGCTATTAGTTATACTAAAAATCAACTTAAGATAATCAGTCAAGCATTTACACTCGCTGGAAAGGACAAATGTTTACTTAGGGGGTTCCACTCTTTGAAAATAGAAGAAATATAGTCGAGCCTTGTTTTTTTTTTGAATAATGCAGAAGCATGAGAAACCTATAGTTCATCATTGCCTACACTATAGCAATACACTAGACATCCAGAATTGGCTTGCCAATTAATATTTTCTCCTGGAGTATAAATGGTTGCGATTAGTTATAAATGTTGTTTCAGTAATAATTTAAAGCAATTACAAGTTGTCTATACTGTTACTGCTTCCACATCAAAAATTATCACAATTGGATGATGCAACTCGAACCTAGTCAGGTTACCTTTTCACACCCTTAGGGGGTTTGGAGGGCTACCCTTTCATCCTGTTCAACTGCTCACCCATTAAGCAAATAATATTCAGTGTAATGTAGAAAATCAGAAACAAAATAATTCATAACAGAGCCATGTACAATAACTGATTGCTTTGTTATTAGCAGCAATTTGTATTCATCTCATACTTTTGGATGTAATGTTATTAGGAAAAATGGAATTACTGATATTCATATTGATTAAAGTGTCAATGCAGTGAATAGTGAAAAATATGGGCAAGAAGGAAAGAAAGATTTGCAGTTTATAGATCTCTTTTCAGGACATTGGAATATCTAAAAGCACTTTACAGCAAATGACTTATGAAGTGCCACCATGTTGTAATACGGGAAATTACAAAGGACAATTTACTCCAGCAAAATATGACAAACAGTAATATGATAATATGTCATATTTAAACCATATCAGCAGAGGCATAAACAATAGCCAGCACATCAGGAAAAACTTGCTGTTCTTTGTTGTAATGCTTTTTTGTTTTTTTCTGAAAGGGTAACGTATAGACTGAGCTTAACCTTCCATCCAAAAGATGGCTGCTTTAGCAGTTGTGAGCATACTGTGCACTATTGGTGTGTAAATCCACATGAAGTGTTCTTTTAACCTTCAAATCCTGATGTGGCTAAGTACTGAATCACAGGCGGACCAAATTTTTAGACTTGCTTCTAAGGTCACTCAGCAAGTTAATGATATTACTGAAATATCTGACAAGAGATAATAATGTAAACACATTGTAACAGATGAGTCCTATTCCAGGTTTCATTTGAATCCTTGCACATCCAACAGATAGCTGCTGAATCAATAACCCTGGATGCGTTGAATTTATAAACTGATACAATTTTGGAAGGGCACCACACTTCCTGACTACAATATATGAGTGGTGTGCAACATACTATTCAAGGGGGAGTTTGAAATGTGACAATTAACCTAGTAGTTTCGTTTTACACATGTAGAAAGAAAGATTCGGAAACAAAAACAGAAATAGCTGGAAAAGCTCAGCAGGTCTGGAAGCATCTTTGGAGAGAAACCAGGGTAAACATTTTGTGTCCAGTGACCCTTCTTCAGAACTGATGGTAGCTAGGCAAATGTTTGTTTTTTTTTATGCAGAAGAAGGTGAAAGGAGTGGATAAGGATTAAATGATAGATGGAGATAGAGCCCAAACAGAGAAAACAACAGTTGAACAGACAAAAGAATGTACAATTCATAGGTTGACATACAGGCAACCTTATCTTGCTATCAGAAGCTACCTCGTTTTAGAAATCTCAGGTTGGCTGTTGTTATCACAATGTCATGTAAAATCTAAATGTTCACATCCTCCAACAATAAGCTTGCAGCTAAAAGTTATCATCTTTAATTGAATGCCAATGTCATATGTACTATATTGCAGTTTGTTCTGTACCACCAATCACTGGAAAGCCCAGGACGAGTCAAAGGCAAAGAAGGTTGGTGGCATCAAACTACCTCAAAGAACCGGATGTGAGTTTGCTCGCTGAGCCGGAAGGTTCATTTTCAGACGTTTCGTCAACATTCTAGGTAAATCATCAGTGAGTCTCCGACGAAGCACTGGTGTTATGTTCCGCTTTCTATTTATCTGGTTAGGTTTCCTTGGGTTGGCGATGTCATTTCCTGCATTGGTGATGTCATTTCCTGTTCTTTTTCTCAGGAGATGGTAGATTGGCTCCAAATCAATGTGTTTGTTGATGGAGTTCCGGTTGGAATGCCATGCTTCTAGGAATTCTCGTGCGTGTCTCTGTTTGGCTTGTCCTAGGATAGATGTGTTGTCTCAATCAAAGTGGTGTCCTTCCTCATCTGTATGTAAGGATACGAGTGATAGTGGGTCATGTCGTTTTGTGGCTAGTTGATGTTCATGTATCCTGGTGGCTAGCCTTCTGCCTGTTTGTCCAATGTAGTGTTTGTCACAGTTCTTGCAAGGTATTTTGTAGATGATGTACTTCATCATCTGATTGTACCTCAAAAAACGTTCATCCAATATGAGGTACTGGTCAAGTTAGAAAATCCAACAAGACACCAAGAGTTGTCAACTGGGAAAATGCTATGTGGTTACAGTAAACGTGATTTGATGCAAAACACAAGGAGTAGAAATGGTGACAACACAGAAGGTTAAAAAAAATACATTTTAATCAAGCCGAGTTACTTCTTGGAGAGCTTTAACACAGCCAGTCAGCGGATGAAATGAGATTACCACGAGAGGGAAAAAACAAGATTTGTGGAAGCAACAAAAAAGACAAGCTCAGTGCTCCAGAAGCAAACTGCCATGTAGGAGTGGGGAGACAGATAGTGAGGGAGAAAGAGAAGTGAGAGAGACAGCGAGCAAGAGAAAAAGATACTCGAGAAAGACAGGGATCGAGAAAGGCAGAGTGCGCGAGACATAGAGAAAGAGAGGCACGGGGGAGAGAGAAATAGAGACAAGGAGGGAGACACAGGAAGAGAGGGAAAAAGAGGGACAACGAGAAAGAGAGAGAGAGAGAGGCTATTAAGAAGTACTGGAACAAGACTGCGGCTGAGGTTAAAGAAGAAAAACACCATCCACATTTTGAAAATAGGCCTTGGCAAAGGAGGCTTTGTAGGGAGCTGAGATAATGGGAACTGCAGATGCTGGAGAATCCAAGATAACAAAATGTGAAGCTGGATGAACACGGCAGGCCAAGCAGCATCTCAGGAGCACAAAAGCTGACGTTTTGGGCTTAGACGCTTCATCAGAGAGGGGGGTGGGTAGAGGGTTCTGAAATAAATAGGGAGAGAGGGGGAGGTGGGCCAAAGATGGATAGAGGAGAAGATAGGTGCAGAGGAGAGTATAGGTGGGGAGGTAGGGAGGGGATAGGTCAGTCCGGGGAGGACAGACAGGTCAAGGAGGTGGGATGAGGTTAGTAGGTGCGAAATGGAGGTGCAGCTTGAGGTGGGAGGAGATAGGTGAGAGGAAGAACAGGTTAGGGAGGCGGGGACGAGCTGGGCTGGTTTTGGGATGCCGTGGGGGGAGGGGACGAACTGGACTGGTTTTGGGATGCAGTAGGGGAAGGGGAGATCTTGAAGCTTGTGAAGTCCACATTGATACCATTGGGCTGCAGCATTCCCAAGCAGAATATGAGTTGCTGTTGATTTACTTTAAAACTTTTAGTATGTGAAGACTGTTTTGGCAACTTAATAGATTCTTATTTACAATACGATATCACAACTTAGCCAGACAGATAATTGCACCTCACATTTTCTGTTAAAACCTCTGGTCTGGATGCTGTTTTGAAGATTAAGGGAAATACCCATTGTCTATAGAGAGAGAGACTTCTATTTCTGTTTTATCTTATTTTTGGCAGTCTCTGAAGTTCATCTATTGAAATAGATATGTTGAGAGGTGCTCCTGAGAAGAGAAGAATATGGCAAATTAGATTATCTCAGAGTAAGCAATTAGTGATGGCCCCAAACCAGAAGACTTCAGATAAATCGTGGACAGATTAATTCAATTTGAGTAAGTTTAAACTCAGCCTTATGATCATTCTAGGAAGAAACTATCAGAGTTTGCTACTAAGAGTTAAAACCACAGTTACCTTAAACCTATTGAAATGTTAGAAAAACAAATTCTGGTGGGAGTAGTGCATAAGAAATGCTGTTGGGTAATGTACAAAGTGGTGTTGTTTGCATAGGACATTACAGCATAGAACATTACAGCGCAGTACAGGCCCTTTGGCCCTCAATGTTGCACCGACCTGTGAAACCATGATGTGCGTTTTGAGATTATTGAAATCATACTCTTATTGTTCATTTAAAACACCTTGAATTTGTGTTATAAGTCAATATATTGGCTTATTCTATTTTATCTTCAATTATATGGTTTAATAAACTTTGATTTATTGTTGAAACGAAACCTGCAGCATTATACACTATCCTATTAATGAAAGAAAGAGTTAAAACTTAAACAAAATAACTACAGTTGATCAAGCGATATTTCAGTGTAGCATTTAATTTGCCCAGTAATAACATCACCTGGGATCATAACAATAGTGAAAAAAAACAAGAAAGGAAATGTAAATTGAGGCTACGGAATTGGGAAGTGCTCAGAATTGATTTAATCTAAAAATGACCATATTTAAATAAATGCCAGTGAGGAGTCTCACAGAAGAAGAAAGGGCAGGAAAAACGTAAAAGTTCAAAAGGATGGAGACTCAGCAATTAAGTTATTATTTTGGAGTGTAATTTCAGAAAGACTTTGCGAGAGAATTTTACTTAAATTTACCGAGAATAAACTGCTGGTATCTTAGACCATGAAATGTGAAACAATATCCACTTTACCCAGAGAGAAGTGGTGAAACTCCATTTCAGTTGCAAATTACTAGAAATCCTTGACAATAATTCTCTAGCCAGCACTTTTTTATTGCTTAAAAAATGTAGAAAACCCAGTCAGCATTAGCGAGGTACTTTATTACAAATGAACAGATTTAAAAAGCTTGAAAGCAGTAAATAATTATGCGATAGCCATCAATGCAATATAAAGCTGCCTCTTAATTATGTCTGGCCATCTAAAAATATGCTTCTTCTACAGGTACTTGACACTTTTGCACCGTCCACCATGAATCAATACATAGGCCCAAGATAAATCAAAAAGAAAGATAAACTGGCAGTAAACAATATCAAACAACCCTTGCCTAGTACGACATATTGCATGTGGTAAGTCGGGATAACCCCAAAAGCACAAGGTGTTAGGAACGTTCATCTGGGAAAATGCCTCAAAAATAACATCCTGGACTAGGCTTGACATTTAGCTGGATAACAGAGAAGCTTCCAAAACAATTTTCTCCTCCCAAAATTGCTGAGTTTAATTTTTTTTTCACTTCTCCCAGGGGAATCACGTGGCTTTATGCCGTGTGGAGAATGGATACATTGTGGTAAACAAGGCAACTTCAATTTTGGGAGAAAGGCTGATGTGGCATGGAATTGGCTTAAATGGGCCAGTGTCCATCGTTGTTTTAATTTTCACCATTCACAATTATGGGCTACTCTTAAAATTTTAAGGGTGGACTGAAATGTAGCCTGAAACTTGTAGCATCAACAAATGATTCAGAGTTGCTTTCACAAGCTAAACAGTTTGCCAATTAATAAAGGGGGCGGGGGTTTGATTTTGAAATGCAGTGCTCCCAAAGTTGCAAGAGTACCAGTTGTTGAGGAGATAACATCTTACAGCAAAGGCAGCACTGACAATCCATCTGAAAGAGAATGTTTCTATGTATATGCTTGTACAAAACAAAAACATGCATTTTGCAAATTAGATAGCAGGAGAATACAGATGAGTCCCTAGGAAATTAAATCCTCTTAAACATTACCAAAAAGACAACCATCTGTTTTGTACAATGACAACTGCAGCGATCGTAACAAGGTCAGCCAGGTGGACCTCATAGAAGACAGAGACAACAAGGCATAGAGCTGGATGAACACAACAGGCCAAGCAGCATCAGAGGAGCAGAAAGGCTGACGTTTCGGGCCTCGACCCTTCTTCAGAAAGGACCTTCTTCAGGACCTCATAGAATATGAATTCCCTGATTAGGCCTAGTAAGCTAGTCCAGTCAGGGAGCCCTGGCTGACAAATTAAAACAGGAGAGTCAGGCACCCTGGGAGTTGACCTTGACAAGGTTGTACCAGAGTGAAAGACTTTCCACGTGTAAATAAAAGGTGACTTGGTTACAGGATACCTGCATCTGTGGAGTTATTTCATCAACAGATTGCATATGGGAGAACCAGCATCCCTCTTAGAGTTCAAATGAAGACGCAAGTCAAGAGTTTAAAAAAAATGTGGGGCAGCTGTTATCTCAAAATGATGAAGTTAAACAGAGTTCAGCTGGAGCTCATGTTTCTTTGAATAATTTAACAGAACTCAATCAAATAAAAATTGATTGTAGTTGACAATTGACTGAACATAATTATCCATAATTATTGCACTCTTAATTAAGGCACACCTGCATCAAGAGAAGCAGATAATGTGTTTTTTTAAAAAGCTTATTATCTGGAAATTATTTTTATGCATATGGGCAGTATCAAAGTAATTGATAATAAAAATAAGAATCTGTAAAAGTATCCATTCTCAGGCAGAAGCTATCTAATCAGTTTGCCAATGGGTAGTCGGCAGGACACTACAGAGGGAAAAAAAAGCATTTACATTTCAAACTCTACAATCATCTAAAGCAACAGATAGACTTGAAATAAATGAGGCACAATTTCCAATGTTGTCCTCCAAATAATAACCAATTTCAGAGCTAAATATAATGCATCGTTTCATTTGCAATTTCATACCCGCAGGCTGGAGCTGGTAAATGGTATAATCTCCTTAATGTGTGATCTCCTGATATTTCTCTAACCTTTGATGTTTTTAAGGTAGTAAGGGGAGAAAAAAGATAAATATATTTAAATTATAATTAACCTTCATAAAAGCATTGTGCCAGATGTAATATTTGGTCATAATCTCTCCATCTAACTCCTGAATTTAACTGCTTCATAAATTTCCCGGCTATCAACTATCTGACTGGATGAGATGGATATGGCTCTCTTCATAAATGACTGAGAACAACATCCTGCATTCATGTAGTAATGGGTCGCGTTACAGCGAAGCTGCTCATTCTGAGTGGGCACGCAGCCCGTTTGCACAGTTGAAGCAAAAGCAGAAATTGCTGGAGAAATTCAGCAGGACTGGCAGCATCTGTGGAGAGAAAGCAGAATTTACGTTTTGGGTCCATTAACTCTTTTCCAGAACTGCAATGAAGCTGGAGCCTACCAGCATCTCTCACAAAATGCCACTGGCAGGGACAGATACAGGTCTCACAGATAAGACAAGGTGCAGATTAAACTTGCTCATTAAATACTTCAGCGCTCTCTCTCATTGTGCCCCTTTGATACTCACTACCTCCGTACTTTTCCTTTTTGTATTTTGCCCCTTGGCCAAAGCTAAAAGGTACACAATACTCCTGATTTTCCTGCAGTTTAAGGCTGACACAAAATTAGACAACTCCTCATGTTTATTAGCATTCATCAGTCATCAGCCAAGGGACTGCATAAGTTGCTGTCAGGCACCCAACTACATCAATCTAACACCTGCACTAAGTGCCAATCATAAACAGGTAATATACACTGTATGTGCATCAAACAGATTGGCAATTTCTCAAAGTCTAAGGGGAATAATCTTCAGAAAATTAAAAGGAGACACAACCCCAAACTCACCATCAAACCCTGCAGACAAGAGAGGCGCAGTGGTAGTATGGCGCACTGACCTCTACATCGCCGAGGCCAAAAGCCAACTCTCCGACACCTCCTCCTACCGCCCCCTCGATCATGACCCCACACCTGAGCACCAAACCATCATCTCCAACACCATTCACGACCTCATCACCTCAGGGGACCTCCCACCCACAGCCTCCAACCTCATTGTTCCCCAACGCCGCACGGCCCGTTTCCATCTCCTTCCCAAAATCCACAAAATCGTCTGCCCTAGTCGACCCATTGTCTCAGCCTGTTCCTGCTCCACTGAACTCATCTCCACCTATCTGGACTCCATTTTCTCCCCTTGGTCCAGGAACTCCCCACTACGTCCGTGGCACCATCCACGCACTCCACCTCCTCCAGAACTTCCAATTCCCTGGCCCCCTACACCTCATTTTCACCATGGACGTCCAGTCCCTACACACTTGTATTCCTCATGCAGATGGCCTCAAGGCCCTCCGCTTCTTTCTGTCCCGCAGGCCCGACGAGTCCCCCTCCACCAACACCCTCATCCGCCCAGCCGAACTTGTCCTCACCCTCAACAACTTCTCTTTCAATTCCTCCCACTTCCTACAGTCAAAGGGGGTGGCCATGGGTGCCCACATGGGCCCAAGCTATGCCTACTTCTTTGTAGGTTACGTGGAACAGTCCCTCTTCTGCACCTACACAGGCCCCAAACCCCACCTCTTTCTCCGTTACATTGATGACTGTATCGGCGCCGCCTCTTGCTCTCCAGAGGAGCTCGAACAGTTCATCCACTTCACCAACACCTTCCACCCCAACCTCAAGTTCACCTAGGCCATCTCCAACACATCCCTTAACTTTCTGGACCTCTCAGTCTCCATCTCAAGTAACCAGCTAGAAACTGATGTCCATTTCAAGCCCACCGACTCCCACAGTTACCTATAATACACCTCTTCCCACCCACCCCCCTGCAAAAATTCCATCCCCTTTTCCCAATTCCTCTGCCTCCACTGCATCTGCTCCCAGGATGAGGCATTCTACTCCCGCACATCCCAGTTGTCCACGTTCTTCAAGGACCACAACTTTCCCCCCGCAGCGGTTGAGAATGCCCTTGACCACATCTCCCGCATTTCCCGCAACACATCCCACACACCCCACTCCCGCCACAACCGCCCCAAGAGGATCCCCTCTCGTTCTCACATACCACCCCACCAACCTCCGGATACAATGCATCATCCTCCGACACTTCCGCCATCTACAATCCAACCCCAACACCCAAGAAATTTTTCCATCCCCACCCTTGCCTGCCTTCCGGAGAGACAACTCTGTCCATGGCTCCCTTGTCCGCTCCACACTGCCCTCCAACCCCACCACACCCGGCACCTTCCCCTGAAACCGCAGGAAGTGCTACACTTGCCCTCACCCCCATCCCAGGCCCCAAGATGACTTTCCATATTAAGCAGATGTTCACCTGCACATCTGTCAATGTGGTATACTGTATCCACTGTACCCGGTGTGGCTGTCTCTACACTGGGGAAACCAAGCGGAGGCTTGGGGACCACTTTGCAGAACACCTCCGTCAGTTCGCAATAAACAGCTGCACCTCCCAGTCGCGAACCATTTTAACTCCCACTCCCATTCCTTAGATGACATGTCCATCATGGGCCTCCTGCAGTGCCACAATGATGCCACCCGAAGGTTGCAGGAACAGCAACTCATATTCCGCTTGGGAACCCTGCAGCCCAACGGTATCAATGCGGACTTCACCAGCTTCAAAATCTCCCCTTCCCCCGCTGCATCCCACAACCAGCCCAGCTCGTCCCCTCCCCCCACTGCATCCCAAATCCAGCCCAGCTCATCCCCGCTTCCCTAACCTGTTCTTCCTCTCACCTATCCCTTCCTCCCACCTCAAGCTGCACCTCCATTTCCTACCTACTAACTTCATCCCACCTCCTTGACCTGTCCGTCTTCCCTGGACTGACCTATCCCCTCCCTACCTCCCCACCTATACTCTCCTCTCCACCTATCTTCTTTTCTCTCCATCTTCGGTCCGCCTCCCCCTCTCTCCCTATTTATTCCAGAACCCTCTCCCAATGCCCCTCTCTGATGAAGGGTCTAGGCCCGAAACGTCAGCTTTTGTGCTCCTGAGATGCTGCTTGGCCTGCTGTGTTCATCCAGCTCCACCTTTCAGTCAAATTATCCCAGCACAGTTAGTCAAAGGCCGCTTCCACCACCAGTGCAGGGGCTTGGGCATGATCGATCAAATCCTTCGGTGGTCAGAGTCAGGGGTCTATATGATTACAGCCCAGGGAGTGGGCCACATTAGCCTAGAAGTTCCAGTACAATCAGCCTGGGGAGCTATGCAACATCAGTCAATGGCCTGGCCATTGATCAGGGCTATTGATCCAAATGATTCAAGGGATTGGACCACAGTCAGCCCTAGCGTCTGTCAACTAAAAGTGAGGGTTGGCATGTTGATTCTCGGGGCCACTGCTGCAGGAGGAATCGTGGCAACTTGATTATGAGGTTTAGAGGCAGTGTGCTGTGATTCAGGGGGGATTATAACTGTGCAAATTTGTTGGGGGGTAGCACGGTGGTGGGGAAACGATAGAGCTTTGAAGGGAAAGTGATATCATGGGAGGGACACTCATAGTCGCTCAATAGTGCCCAGCATTCCATTCCATGGTGGGGGGAACAGCGCATTTCTAAATCTGCCATGTTTAACCATTATCTATGGGCTTTTGGGGGTTTTGAGGGATCGAGGGAGAATGTGTGGAGATGACGTCTTGGATTAACAGTTGGTGAAAATTTCAGGAAGTTCAAAGCCTATGGGGTTGACGGGGATGTTCAGCAAGAAAAGGATGTGTATAATTGGGCCTTCACAGCACAAATAGGCTGAGCCTGAGATTGGCTGGTCAAGGAGTGGGTCAACTCAAGGGTTTCTCAGTTCACCGAATGGAATGTTCAGTGTCCTCAGACAAGGCAAGGTGTGGTGGGATCTGCCTCCAAATCAATACCTCCTGGTGGTGTGACATGGTGAATCTAGCTCCTGGGCCTAGAATATCTTTCAGTAAAGTGCTGTCCCTACTACCTGTCATGTGAGTTCACCTCCACTATCCTGACAGCAGTCTACATCCCACTCCATGTGGAAGTGAAGAGTGCACCTAATCGAATATACAATGCTACAATCAGACTTGAGGTAAGTAGCCCAAAGCCTTGCTCATCGTTGCTGGTGACTTCAGCTAGACAAAAGTCAAGAGCATGCTACCAAAATACCTTCAACACCTCTCTTGCCCAACTAGAGCTCCAAACATCTTTGACCATTGCTATACAACCATCAAAGATGCCTAGCACTCCATCCGAATCTGCATTTTGGCAAATCAGACCACAACACTGTGGCCTTCCTCCTGGCTACAAGCAGAAATTTAAGCACAATGCCCCCCGTGCAGTGTTGGTCTGAGGCAATAAAAGGTCTTCTATGGGACTGCTTAAAGAAGATTGTTGCAAATTCTTAAACCTTATCTTTTGTACTGAAGTGCTCGATTCTCCATCATTGATGATGGAGACAATGATGGAACCTAGTCCTTCAGTGAGTGATCTAATTGTCCACCATCATTTACAACTAGATGTGGTGAGGCTGCAGAGCTTAGATCTGATCCAATGACCATATTATTGCTTACCTCTGTCTGTCACTTGTTGCTTATATTATTTAGCACATAAATAGTCCTGTATTGTAGCTTCACCAAGTTGATGATCAGTTTTAAGTATGCCTGGTGATGCTTCTAGCATGCTCTCCTGCTCTCTTCACTGAACCAGGGTTAATCTTCTTGATTGATGGTAATGGTATAGTGGGTTATACCTCTGATTTGATGGTAAAGGAAGGATAGGGGATATACAGGGCCACAAGGTTTCAGATTTTGTTGGAATACAATTAGCTGCTGCTGATGGCCGACAGAATCTTGTGGATGTTCAGTGTTGAGTCACTAGATCTGTTTGAAGAATGTCCCACTTAGCCAAACAATGGATTGTATTCTCAATGTAAGGATGGGAAAAGTGGAGGTGATGGCCGAGCGGTATTGTCGCTGAACAGTTAATCCAGATACGTTGGTAATATTCTGGGGACCCAGGTTCAAATCCTACCATGGCAGATGTTGGAATTTGAATTCAATAAATATCTGGAATTAAGAGTCTAATGATGACCATGAATCCATCGTCAGTTGTCAGGAAAATCCCTTCTGGTTCATTAATGCCCTTTAGGGAAGGAAACTGCCATCCTTACCTGGTCTGACTTACATGTGACTCCAGACCCACAGCAATGTGATTGACTCTGAACTGCCCTCTGGGCAATTAGGGATAGGCAATATATGCTGCCTAGCCAGTGACGGCCTCACCCCATAAAGAAAAATAATGATATGTCTACAGCAGGCAGATTGGTGAGGATGAGTCAAATAGGTCACACAAGTGTGCTCTTGTTGGCTTTTTCACCACCCAACATTGACCCAGTCTATCAGCAATGTCTTTTTGAAACAATACGGTCAGTGGCGGTGCTGCTGAGCCATCCTTGGTCTCCTCCATCCAAAATACATTCTGCACCCTTACCACCTTCAACATGTTCTCCATAGAGGAACACTGATTCTCGCCTGGCAATGCAGTGCTGTGCTGCTACCACAGCTGGGTTGGTCTTGCCAGTAGAGCAGGACATGTTGATGGAGCTGTCTGGGACATTGTGCAGAAGGCACAATGCCATGAGTACAAATTTATCAGGCTTGACTAGCCTATGGGAGAGCTCTCCCAATTTTGGCACTAGCCCAAGCTGTTCGTGAGAAGGAGTTTGCAGCATTGATAGGGCTGTGTTTGCCTCTGTTGTTTCCGATAGCTTATTTAATGCCAGGTCATCCATCATTCTCATTGTTTTATTTTGTTTCTTTCAAGCAGTTGACATAACTAAATAGTTTGGCAGGCTATTTCAGAGGACAGCTAGGAGTTAATTACATTGCTGTGGATCTGGAGTCTCATATCAACCAGACCAAGTAAGGACCTTCCCTGGACATCGTTAGTGAACCAGATTTTTTTGGACAATCAGCAATAATTTCATGGTCATCATTAGACTCTAAATTCCAGATTTTTATTGAATTCAAATTCCACCATAAACGTTACCTAGCTATCTGGTTTACTAGGCCGTTGTCTCCCAGCTTTATTGCAATCTTGAAAACAGCAATTCAATTTAGAAGATAATTGCTCTAAAATTCCTCCAAGTTCTTAAAAAGTGGTTTTGTTTAAATGTGAAATACCCAGATTAATCTTGATGGGGTGAACACTAGGAAGTTGTTATCTCTAACGGCTGACATTCGAACTGATCTGATTTAAGAGGAAGATCTCAATTGTTTGAGACAGAGATGAGGAGTAATTTTTGTTCTTTTAGTGGATCACTTTTGTCGTGACTTCTTGTTCCAAAAAAACAATGAAGGCAAGTTCATTGGATTTATTTAAGTTGATTAGATTTTTGATGTACAGGTAAGTCAAGGGCAATGGGGAGCAGACAGGAAAATAGAGTTGAGGCTACAACTAGATCAGCCATGATTTTATTGAATGATGGAATAGGATTGAAGGGCCAAGGCATATTCCTGCTATTAAGTTTGATATTCCATTGTCCTCATTGCAGCATTAAGATAGAAAGCAGGTGCTTTATTTTAGTTCCCTTCATTATGTACCTAATTGGTAAGAAATATTTTGAATTATTGATTATTACTTACCTCATGCAAAAATATATTCCAAAGCATGATGGAAGATTAACTGTTGCACCTGTACTCTATTTGTTGGGCTGTGTTTAAAGATGTTATCTCTCCCCAAAGGGGAGTCTTTAGAAATCAATTATGAGGAAGCATCATTAATGTGAACATCTGCCTTGTTTTTGCTCAGTTTATTCCTATTATTTTTAATTTTTTTTGACTAAATAGTGACTGCTAACATCATCACCATTGGAGGTATTAGATTAAGTTCAGGCAGGCACAGGATATCTTGGCATCAATATTTTTAAATAGACTCAGACACTGCGGTGCTGAAATAAACTGGAATGTTACAGTAACATAACTATTACATGCCAAGTATTTGTTAAGATTAACTCCAAATTAGAACACATTAAACACAAAAATAAAAGAACACCAACACTTTATTCCTGCTTGGCTTGTTCATTTTATCTTTACAAACTTTTGTTCATTATTTTCTACTTCAGTCGCTTACTTTGATTTCTTTTCTCTGTCTTTAAAGCATTCTGAAATTTGCTTTGACTTTTATGGACTCCATCATCCACCAGATATATTAAACTCTGATTGGTCCAATGTCACCCACCATCCCTCTGTTCCTGCACCTACATAGGCTTCTGGTTAAGCAATTTTAAACTTCTCTCCCTTTGTTTCCACATTCCCCCCATTGCCTCATTCCTTTTTAATCTCTGAAATCTCTTTCCAGTCCCGTCATCCTCTAAGATATCTGCAATTTTCCAATTCTGGAATTTTGAGCTTACTCAGTTTGAATCATTTACCATTGGTGGTTCTGCCTGTAGCTGTCTTGGCCCTCCGTAAATTTCTTTATCGCCATTTTCTCCTATAAGATGCTCTTGAGCCTTCTGGTTATGATAACTCAGTGGCAAATTTTGTTTGATAACACTCTTGGGGAAAACCTTAGGATCTTTTGCTACAAATATGTTCTAAATACAGGAGTTATAATAAATATAACTTGCTGTAGGAAATTTGGCTTTCTAGCTTGCTGAAAGGCAGAAACCATTCGAAATATTAAAGCAAAATGCTACAGACACTGGAAATTTGAAAAATAAACAAAAAATGCTGGAGGCATTCAGCAAGTTTGGCAGCATTCGTGGAGAGGGAAACTGAGTTGATTTTTAATGTCTGATATGACTCTTTTTCTTCAGAATAGTCATATTAGCCTCCAAATATTAACCATAAGTTCTAACACTGTGTCCTAGATGCAATAACTCTACAGAGACCAGTATCCCATCATTAAGTCATCCTTTATGGACATATGCAGAGCACTTGACAATGGCCTGGCTTCCTCAGAGTCAGTTGTCAGAGTTAACAGACATTCTGGCACTCCTGTTTTTCTCTGTCAGCCAAGACTCCCTGATAGGGCCAGATCAACAGCCTCAATCAGGAACTCATATTCCGTGAGGTTTACCTGGCTGACCTCATTACAATCACTACACTAGATATAGCTTCAGAGCTGATTTAAATGTCTAGCCTCATCAACTGGAGTTATATCAAAATCTTAAAATGTGAAATCCTGCTACAGCACACTTTCAGACATCAACTGGAAGTTCCACTTTCTTGTAAAAATTACTGAGCTCCACAGGGATGCTGACAGTTGGCAACAAGCACTGAGAAAATGATTAAGGCCTACCAGCTCTTCTAAAGAATTCTTTATATGTTGGTAACTTCTCTTTTCAGAGATATTACATGGCGCAAACATTCAATTTGTCTCATTTAGTGTTGAGGGGAGTCTTACTGAATTGGTGCTTTTTTCTTGCTGGATGTAGCCACATGACACTTCTGTTTCATCTGTGGTGCCACATGTTTAGTGAAACCCTTGCAAGGCAGTATATGCAAGGTTCTGTACAAAATAAAAAGAGCCTACTGAACTCAAAGCAGTGTGTTGAATTACCATAAGGATAAAATTATGTACCAGTAGAACAACTAGAATCAACTCAATAAGACACATCTGAACATTGATTAGGATGATCTTATAATTACTCCACGTAAAGGAATTCATGACATGATTTGCTTTGATGTTTCAGGCAACATGTTCTACCTGTTATTGTCATTTCCATAGAGACAGACGATGTTTTTTTCAAAAACGTTGAAATTCCTCTTAACAACCAAAGAATGACACAACAAGATTTTACATTTTAAGATCTTTGTTGCAACAGACGAAACACTACTATTTGGTACAACTTACGTGTTAAATTACAAAACAGAACTTTTAACACAACAAGAATAAACTATGATTGGATTTACAATATGTTGTCCTTCAAGCAGACATTCAATTCTCCCAGAATTCATCCAAAATCATTAACATCCAAAGGTTTACTTCTGATCTATAGCCTTCCCAGCCTGGTAACTTTAAACACCACAAATGTCTTTCGTGGCATAGGCTTCCCTAGAGACTTTGTCCTCTCACTAAAGCTTGACAAATATTCTAGCCTACATTTAACTCCCACAATATGTGGTCTTTCCAGCATAAGCACAAACTTCCACATGCAATCTGGAGCGGTGAACTATTGATATTTTCAACGTTTGCTGCATTCTTTTTTTCTCTCTCAGAATGTGGCAGACCAACCTGTTTTTATGAGACCCCAAAGCATAATATCACAATAGCATCTTCTGCAGTCTTTCCAGTTTAAAATCCATCACCATGGCAACATTAGCCAGATGGACATTGTGTCCAGGTACAGACGTTGATTAGCTATACTTGAGGGCCTAGCTTTCTTCCAACTTGGAATTATATGGACAATGTTAAGTACAACTCCATACAACCTGAAATTTTCAACACATGTCTGAGATTTTGAAAACATGCAAGCTATCCACAGTTAGCTCACAAGCTGTCTTCAAATGCTTTGCACCTTTATCCAGCAAAACAATTTATAGCCCACACCATCTCACCCAGCTTTAATTTCTAACACTACATCACCCAGACTTGCTGTCAGATCGACTCCAGCACAGGTCATTTACATTTTACTTTGAAGTAAAGGCGTAGTCCTAAAATGTACTTGCCTAAATAACCTCATGATTGTAGCATTGCCATTTGAAAGAATGACTGGAACCGATGAAAGAGATGGTTGTGTATCACAACAGGAGTGGTATAGGCAGGATCTGGCTGTTGATTGGGCCAGGTCATTGAGTTCATTATAACTTGTTATGCAGTAACATTTTTACTGCTAACTGACTTGCAGAAAAGATGACAATACATTTCTTGAGTCAAGCTAATCACATGTCACTGTAGAAAAGCCTATTGCCTTGGACAATGGTGTTGGTCGATCTCCATGGCATTCATGATGCTTCTTGTGTGCCAGCGCATGGGTGGTGAGCCTAGAATTAGACTATTGGATGTGTTGGCTATTGAGTTGAGCATGTTCGATAGTTACACCCACTTGTCTTGTACATTTAATAATAAAATCTTGAATTCTGTCAATTCTTCCAAGGAATTCTTTTAAAAGCTGCTTATTCAAAGAGCAAAACTTTTTCGGAATAACTGTAAAAAATTGTATTAATCAACTTTACCACTCATGCAGCAAACCCTCGAAAAACTTTTAAGTCACTTCTTTTATTTCTAATACCAAATATTCTGTGTTCCAGTCAAATCCTGCTAATTACAGAGTCATAGTGTTATACAGCTCAGGACCAGACCCTTCCATCCAGCACACCGACTAGACATCCCAATCTGACCAGTCTTATTTGCCAGATTTGCACGGTGTGACGTTATAGAAGTTTATAAAATCATAAGGGGCATGGACGGGTTGAATAGCTAATGTCTTTTTTGTAGGGTGGGATAGTCCAAAACTAGGGGGCATAGGTTCAAGGTGAGAGGGAAAACTCTTAAAAAGGACCTGAGGAGTACTGTTTTCATACAGATGGTAGAGCATGCATGGAATAATCTGCCAGAGGAAGTGGTAAAGCCTGGTACAATTACAGCATTAAAATTTGGATGGGTATATGGAAAGGAAGGGTTTCGAAGTATATGGGTCAAATGATTTAAGCTCAAAACAAACTCACTCGAAACAGTACTGATGGAATGGAAGCCTAGGTCATTTCCTTTAGCCTTAACTCATTGGTTAAAAATATTGTGTCCAAATGGTCCAAGTGATTTTCAGCCAATGAATTCTGTTTAAACTGGATACAACGTTAACAGAAGAATATCGGTTACCTTATCTTGTCACACTTAATTTGTAATCATTATAGATTTTACTTGGACCTTACCCATAAACTTTACACATTCCTTATGCTGAACCTGAAGCAGAGGGTTGAAAGTTTCAGTCTCATTTTAGAGATTGCTGTGTAAACAGCTGGGCAGGCACTCCAATGTAACTCTGAGGGAGTGATACTGGGATGGCGTACTGGAATGTTGGCTGCTACATGTTGTGGTGGTCAATGTCATGATTGAGGTGAGGGGTATAGGCAGGAGGTTCCGCTGTATCAGGTTGTTAGTATGATTTTGGCAGGGAAGTTATTCTAAAAGCTCTGGAAAAGATTTATATCTGGATGTTGAGCACAAGAACAAGTCATCTAGTCATTATCATCCTTTTATGTGCTAACTATGAGCAAGCTATGTGCTCCATTATTACAACAGTTACTGTAATGTATGGTAATGTACTTTGAAATGTTGTGCATCTTTGAAAGATGATATAGGGATGTGAACTTGTCCATTTTTCAAACAGGCAAAGTCTCGGTCCTGCTTTCAGTTTTCAATTGGAGTTTTGCACCTCTGTGCATTTCTGCCCTCCCTCCAACCCCTGCCAGAAAGAAAAATGTTTATCACAGAAATACATTGGGCTGGATTTCAAAGTGTGTTCAGGATCCTGCAAGTTCTTGGAGTCAACCACATATATCAACTGTGTAGTTCTGGTATTGCCGTTTTTAAACATAAATGTTTTAATTGGACAGAAGGTGAACATTAGTATTCAAGTTACTGGGTCATGTGCTTCTAGGAAGAGGGGGATACCTGTCTGATACTTGTAGCAAAGGCAGGACATAGCCATATTGGGGCCTGCTGCAACTGAGCCAAATAAACTAAGCAGCTTTCCAGAGGGCAAGCAGCAGTAATGTGGTGCAAAGTGGTCATGCAGATGAAATAAAAATATAGTGACCAAGCCAAAGAAAGTTAATTGATGAAACAGCAGTCTTCAACGGGTAAAAATAAACCTTTCCATGTTGCTGCAATGAAACTGATAGGTGGGCCGAATAAATGAATTAAATTACATTAAAGCATAATAGGGCATGAATCCCAATAGACACTTAAACTTCTGATGAGCTTCTTCCTCCCACTTTATTTCACCCACAAAAAACACTAAAATAAATCTTTTTAAACAATGCAGCAATGGAGAAAGGATCTCAGGATGTCACGGGGTTCTTCACAAAATTTGTTGATTAGGCAATCGTTGAGCCTTTGAAAATCATAGCGTCACCCTTTCCACATGTTAACAGGCTCCTAAGAGAGATTAATGGCCCATATCATATATGAGTGGGCCCCCCTGCATACTCTCCTCATTTTTGCTGTGTCCTCCCCACTCACACTGGGTGTCAACCCTGTGAACATTTGAAAATCCAGGGAGAATGTTACAAAGAATACACTGGAGAAAAGGAGACACAAATTTTACCTTAAGGAGAAAATAAACCGTGAGACTGAAGGGCATTTGAAGTGATTAGTAATAATGGACAAATTGAGATTTGACGAATATCAAGGTTTAATGTGAACCATTGTACCTGGGTAGCACGATTCAAATCTAGTGATGAGTTTATAGAATAATACAACACATTACAGAATGTCAAACATTTATTGCAGAGCAGAATAACGGTAAATAACGTTGAACCAACAATGCAGTAACAAGAATAACTGTCATATATTTTTGCCATCTTCATCAAAACACTTCTTGCAGACCAACAGAATTTACTGTGACTAAGCAGATCATCTGCAACCCACATTTTAACAGTTTGACAAAACCAAAAACACATGAGCTGCTTATACAAAGTATAACATTTTGATCTTCAAAACTTAAAACAGGGACTTAATCTTTTCGTGCTATGCACAAGCACAAATTGGTGAATCTTATATTTTCTTCTAGTGCCCAGCATGTAAGTCAATGTATATTTAAATTATTTATGTATATCTTATTTATATTTATATATATATATATATGCATGTGTGTGTGTGTGTGTGTGTGTGTGTGTGTGTGTGTGTGTCTGTGTGTGTGTGTATGGGATTGCATCCCTGTCCTGCTAGATTACTTTGATTGCATACAGAAGGACATTAGGAATGCAGCACCCAAAGACAACATCTTTATTCTTCCTTTGCAGGAGAGATTTTTGGTTATTTCTTTTTTTTTCAAAGATAAATATTCCCCATTTGTTGGACACCAAGGCTGAATAATGCAAGAGCATGATTCTCATGTTTTGCTCGAGTTTGAAAGTTATCAAGCTGCTCTTAATGGATCTTTTGTCTTCATGCCCGCAACCTTTTAGCTTGCTTCTCTCCAGCTCAGCCTGTACCCTCGCCTCAAAAGGACTAGCAAAACCTATAATCAGGGGCCGTATTGTGGAAAAAAAACCTTTCTCCGCTTTAGCCATTCAGGCCCACTCCTTTGGACAGCTTTCTGAACTTGACCATAATCAAGAAAAATGATCCCAGTGCTCCCGAGATGTAACCTTTGGGCTGAGAAGTTTTAAAGATCAAGGCCTCACCTGCCTTTCAGATGTATACAACCTATGTTGATTACCATTCTGAAGAAAACCTGGGCAACTTTCTTGGTGTTCTGTTCGATATTTATCCCTCTGGTCGTTCTGACACAAATGTCTTAGAACTGGGGGTGTGCAGTTTGACTGCTGGGTTTCCTACATCACAACGTGACTGCACCTCAAAAAAGTGCTTCATCGGCAGTACAGCACATTACAGATGTCCTGAGGTCATGAGAGGGCCAATATAAATGCAGGTTTTTAAAGCACTTGCACCCAAATACATTACTGAGTTCAAAATGTTTTCAACATTTAACGCTGTTGCTACCCCTTTAACGAACTATACTTCATGTGAATCCATTTTCATGTTAACATGCTATCTTTATTTCAAAGTTCAGTATTGGAAACACATTTAGAGTTGAGCTCTAACATTTAAGTTACAAGTTACATTTATGCTGTGGACATTTTGTTAGCACATATTCTAAGAAAAAAAATTTTACCTGACAAGTATCCTAAGTTAAAAATATTTTTCAATGACTCTTTTACTGGATATAGATATAATAAAGATATGTGTTAACATCAATACACAGGGGGAAAAAAAACTGTATCTGAAATATCAGCAATCATGAAATTAAACTAGCAGGGCTTAAGGAGGTGGGGAATGTTATTCAATTGTAATATATACAGCGTACTAAACATTTCTGTATTTCCAAGCTTTTCTTTTGAATTTTGTGGCTTCAGTGCCTAAAATATAACCTACATCACAATAATGTTTGCACCAATTTACTATCACTGTGTTAAGCTCACACCACAGACCTTTTTGTATATGTTATACTCAATGACAATCCCAGATTTCTCATATAAAAAGTACACTATATGTATTAAAATACATAACAGCGGATACAAATTAAAAAGAAAATTGAATTACTGAATTGTGTTATTAAGTAGTGTTTCACTGCTTCTGGACTTTGCAGCTTAAATCCAACCCCAGATTCTATGATGCAGACTCAGGTATTCATTACTTTACATGTAGGTATGATTGGTCTGTAAATAATAACCCCTACCCCCTCAAAAAGGGGGCAATTACGGCTTTTAAATGACTGCTGGCTTTGTTTCGTTTTTTTTGGTTGCTTGTTTTATTTAGTTTTCCTTTTTTTTGTATGCATTTTTGTTTTTTTTTACCCTCACTGTTACTATTATTGGAATGTATTTGAAAAAAAAGTAAATCAGCCAATTCTGCAAAACATGCTATCTACCAGATTGTTAAATTGGCTTTCCATGCCCAAACTGTTGAATTTTGCTTTTTTTTGAAAAAAGCATTGATTCTTGTATGCTTAAACATGCTGTTAAAAGCTGTGTTGGAAACTTCCTCGTACTCATGTAACAAGTAAACATGATGCTGGTACCTGCCAGGCATTGAACAAATGTACAGATAACTAGATGTAGAGTTTTGCCCAGCTCTCACAGCAACCAGTATTACGTTTTAGTACATAATGAAGGCACAACACATTAAATATTCTGTGATTGTGAAAACAAAATGGTCCTGGACAGATCACAAACACTCATATCACTTTCACTGGGAGGTCAGCAACAAGAAGCAACAAATAAACCCAAAAATTATACAAACAAAGAGAGGAGAAGAGCTGGGGAGGGAAGTAACTGTGCAACACTGCTTTTTGCTACTGTTGGCGAAGGATATAATTACATAAAAGTAGATTTATTGTATTTACAAACACTTTGAGTGTTGGTTGAAGTGTCCACTTGGATCATTTTACTGCACAAGAGAGACATTTGTTTTGTCCATTTGTAGCCATGGTCAATATCACTCCTGTTTAAATTTTTTTTAAAGTGGATCAGCAGCAATCGATATCAAGTAAAAGAAATATTTTGTTCCCCTGCACTTTCTGCTTCAGTTGGCATCTCTCATTTCTCAGTGGCTCTGAGGACACAACCGTGAGACAATTCCACCAGTATATTATCATGTTGACATGCAGTTCAGGTGGAACAACATACTTGTGGTAGTCACTTAATCAATCACAATATTTTGCATTTTTGCATGTGAACTGACAGCGAGTGGACTACAGAAATGATCAAACCTCATCATTCTAAAACACAAATAACTTCAAGTACTTGCTGCAACACTGGTCTAAAGGCCTACCCGTAACACAGAATTCTGACACACAGGATTCGCATATTCTACCACTATAGCCTGTAATCAGGCTTGCATGAGTTAATGTTAAGTAAAGGAAAAGCACTCTTCATAGCTGATGTTCTTTAGGCTTCTCCAAGGATGTTGGTGTATGGTTGTATGATTTCAGACTGGCCAAAGGAATGTCTGTCATTTGGTTCCCAGTGGTGTAATGTCCCTCATTGCCACTAATCAGTTTCCTGTCATTAAAATGGTTTCTGTTCCCATCCTCCTTCCAGGCCCTTGAGAGTGCATGTCCATTCACTATCTTATCTTTCTTAATCCATTCTTTCTGAGATCCAAAGGTCGCGAGAGGGGACTTGAGCTGCTGATAGGAACCAAGCCCTGGAGGCATCCAACAGTTGTCTGAGTGGCCAAGGACCAAGCATTCTTGAGTGCACATCTCTGTTGCTTCAGCTAGCCCTCTTGGACCAAGTGGAACATCACCTGAAAATAAAGGATGGAGAAGAAATAAAGAATGCATCAGTGTTGTTGTATGTAGATTATCAAATACTCCTGAGATGCTGCTTAACACTGCATTTGAAACCAGCTTGGACTGGTGTGGTAAAGGGCTTTTCCTTCTACTAATGACAAAGGTTTTAATTGAAATGAATGTGAACAGTCTCAAACAAATCATTCAGAATACAATTGATGAAAGTGCCATATTCCAAATAGCATGACACCAAGGCAAGTTTAAGGAAGGAACGAATAGAAGTTGCTGGAAAACCTCTGCAGGTCTGGCAGCATCTGGAAAGGAAAAAACAGAGTTAATGTTTCGGGTCCGGTGACCCTTCCTCAGAACTTAGTTTAAGGAAGGGCCTGAGGAAGGGTCACTGAACCTGAAACGTCTCTCCACAGACGCTGCCAAACTTGCTGAGCTTTTCCAACAATTTCTTTTTTTTTCAAACTTTTACATTAACTGTGTCCAGGAAAAAAATTTAAAAGATAAACCAAAACGTTTAGTTTTTGATGTCTGGCAGTCATACTGGCAAGAAAATGGGTTGAAAAAATTAGGAGGAATATTGTTACATAATCACATTACTTGTTAATTAAATATATTCAATGAATACAAAACAAAACAACATAGCACAAAACTAAAGGAAAACCAAATTTGAGGTGTGTTGAAACATAGTGTTTCCTGCCATTTCCAAGCTCACCAGTTATGATTGATGCTTCACTACCATGCATTTCATACAAGATTGCTGTCATTAACAGATAATATTGCATAATAATTTTGAAATGAAAAATACAAAAATGGCTCCAGGTTTTCCAATCAGTCATCCACAACCCTGCTAATACTTCTGGAAAAGTAGAAAAATAGATTGACAAAATGCGTGCTCCTTTTGTGTAAGAACAGGCTGCAGGGTACAAGTCCTGAGAGATCACTGAGTAAAGAAGAGTGGAAGAGCAAAACAGACATTGATGTTAAACTTAATTAGAACGGCTGAAATACTAAGCTAGTTTTACAACAATGGAATGCATTTTTATTGAAAGGAAATGGACACATATGAATTAATCACAGAATGCTTGAATCAGTACTATTGAAAGAAACAGAGAAGCACCTCAGTATTTATTATTTTGTATTCAGAAATATTTTCAGCACAATCACCCTGAGGAAAATTTTCTTCTGCTTTCTTTTAAAAGAAATATGCTTCAATAGGCACTATTTAGAACAGGACTGTCTTATGTGGGAGCTTTTATACAAAAGGAGGCGTACAAAGTAAGAAAGAGAGCAGTTTTGGAAAGTAGGAATATAGTAGCCTTACTGCAAATGAAAAAAAACTTACATTGGTAACAATCTGGAAAATTATCCTTACTCTTGTTACATCCAGATTTGAAGAAGTAAACCAGCTCCTCTCTTTTTAAACCTGGTCACAAAAAAATCTTATATCATGCAGCTATCACACTTCAAAAAAATGAAATTTAAGAGAATAACATTTACTTGAGTGAACAACAAGGGAATTTATAATAAACCAAGCCTAAGAAAAATTATGAAAGCTAAAATCAGGCACTCACACACAAACACAGGTACAAGAATTTTTAAAAGTGTGTACAGTGATAAAGAATAAATGTTATGCAGTTCAAAAGTTTCTCGGATCCTGTTGGTGTTAGATTTCAACCTGAGACTACAGTTGTTTAATTGGTGAATGATATCCTGAGCAGCAGCAAAAAAATGTAGATCTGATGGAGTTATGGGTAAAATATCTGTTTCTCTGATTTGCTTTATCATAGAGTTCAGTTTTTGAAAAGATGACTAGCAAACAAGATGAGTTAGACTTGCAATCGTTGCTGTTACAAATCCATGTTCCTTTCTTTCTGTCCCCTGATCTGTAAAGTAGTTTTTGAAATATGTTTAATTTGTGTATTTCTGCATCTAGCTCTTTTTCTTTTCAAAACTGAATAATCATAGGCAACCATTGAATGTTCAATACATGGAACTTTTCATACAAGTGTAAGTTAAAACAGAGATACAGAGTTTTTTGATGCCTGGCTCTGCTGTCTGTTTTCAGAATTTTCATATAAAATGGTTCCAGTCCAGATAACTTTGTTTATGCCACATTGTTGCCTTGAACTTGGCTCAAACTGTAGTTAAGCGGTTGCTTAAACCATGAAGAGGCTCAGACATTAATAATTGGATGTTGCATGTTGAGAATGATGACCCATATTTTTACCCCAACTGTGACACACTGCATTGACGCTGTTTGGAATCAATCGCTCTGAGTGCCTTCAGAAGACAGAAATGACACTAGATCTGAGGATGAAATAGGCAATCCAATTTTCAATCATTATAAGTGTGGCAGGGATAAGCTTGAGTTGAGAGTGATCCTATTCCCTTAACTTTACAATCTACTTAATGAGATCTGCAAAATGAACTGTCAGAAAACAGACCGATTTCTCTGCAGGAGTCAAGAACATGTGCTCAAATATTTGCTAACGCTCTGACTCAAAAGATTGTAAACTTCAACTTACAGTCCAGAAAGGATGTAAAAGGGTGTCTGACCCTCAGAGAGCAATACCTCTCACACATTTTCAGAGGTGCCACCTTTCAGAGCCAAATGTTAAATCAAGGCATTGTCTATTCTCACATTTGGTTGTAAGTCGATCCATGACATGAGCACAACTAATAGCTGGGGCTCATCCTTAGTGTCTTTGGGCAATATATATTCCTAAATAAAATCATAAATATCTGATCATTATCACTTTGCTCTTTGTGAGAGCTTGCTCTGTGCAAATTAGTCGCTTTCATCCAAATATTATCTGCTATTATTTTGCTGCCGCTTCAATCATTTCATAATTTGGCTTATCTTACGGCCATGTGCTATAGAACATGCTAACCTTTCTCTCTCCTCTTGGGAACAGAAGTCCAGCTTGGAATTCATCCTGTACAGTTCTTACTAGTAAAACAGGGATTTGAGTTGTAAAGGTGTAGTAGATTAACGATGGAGAACAAATGTGTCTGTTTCTATAAAGGGCAATTGCTCAACAAACAATTGTCTTCTGCAAATGGGGGTGCAGGATTGATCACCTGAGTGCCAGATTTGAAGCTAGATGATCTTAGTTTCGAATCATAATGCAGTCATGCATTCATTCTTCTCAAGAAGTTATACACAGAAATTTACAGCACAAAAAAACCCGTCCAGCCCTACAGACCTGAGTTATTGCTCCACACAAACTCCTTCCTGCCCTATTTCATCTTGCCCCATCAGGATGTCCTTTCTCCTTTGTCGGCTTATTTAGTTTCCTCCTGATGTACCAATGCCATTCACCTCAAACATTCCCTGTAGCAGGTTCCAAATACCTGTCACTTGCTGATGAATTAAATTTTTTTCTTGAATTCTTTATTGCATGAATGAATTAATTCCCATTTTATATTTATGGCTCTTCGTTTTGAATTCCTGTACAAGTGAAAGCACCACTTTACATTATCATTTCTGACAGATGGAAAACATCAGTCAGATTGTTTTATATTCCCCTTTCTAACAGCATTGTGGATGCATCTACACCAAATGGGCAGCATTAAATGCCAATGGGCATTAAATACTGACGCAATCAATGAAGCCACATCTCTTGAATTAACAAATAACTTGTTCTATCAGTGTGACAGGAGACAGGCAACATCTACTTAACGATAGGGGTGGGTAACTGCAAATGCATGTGAGCGACACCATCCTGTATATATATTAGTCCTGGTTAGTTGGTCCTGCCTGGGCCAAAAAATGTGCTGCAATTCTGCCAAAATGTAAAATTCTTGAGCATGTTTGACAGGTATGTGAATTGTGATATGTCCCTGGATGACTGATGGAGCTTGCAGAGCAATTGGCAGCCCTGATGAATATGTTATGTTTAATTGCCACAAAGGTTATCATCCAACAAATCATTTAAGCATTTCTTTGGTAGTGCCTTGAGCTCAAAAGAAATGGTATCCTTTGTGGAAAATTAAAGTAGGGAGGGTTAGGCGTTTTTACTATGAGCCTGGAAAATACTACCAGTGATATCAGTAAATAATGCTTAGCACACTTACACATCATACTTTTGCGATTTGAATGAAGCAATTTTAAAGCCATAACATTCAACCCATCATGCTTGTACCAAGATCTGTCCATTTTGTCTCATTCCACTGCTGTTTGCCTATTGTCCACAATTCCTTTGCACATTTTCAAATGCTCCCACTTCAAATAAATATGTTTACCGTGCTCTCTGCTGAGTTAAAATAGCTGAGAAGTGACATTGGAACATAATCAACCATGGGTTCACAAGTATCGACAGCAATGATTTCGAGGCTTATAATTGACATTGATGCGTTCGCTATGTTCAACAGCTTAGTCGGCACAGCTTCACCAGCTGTTTCGAAAGCAGTGTTTAAACAGTGAGACTCCAGCTGCGCAATAGACAATAAAATTGCCCACTACTCTTGAAATCTAACTCTGAAGGGAGCCTCCTGATTTCACGCTTGACAGAGGAATGGAAGTCGCTCCAGGGCAACAGGATTGTCAGTATACACACATGCCCCTTCAGGTTGTACTCAAGGGGAAGAAATCAAGAGAATTAAGGTTTTGCTGGATGAAGAAACCAGCTGTGCCCCAGGGAACTTGCCTTAAAGCCACCTGAGCACAGCATGGATCAGAAAGACTCACTTACACAAAACTCGCTTCAACCACAGAGGGCTAGAGGGATAAGAAATGAATGGAACAGAGCTATTCTTGCTGATCACACTTACAAAAGGAAGACATTTTAAAAAATACTATATTTTTGTAAAAAAGCATAACTTTCATCATTGATTTTTGCAGTGTTTGGAGAAGATACAAGCATAGCCATTTGACGCTCCTCTAAAGTAAATTAAAACCTCACTTATGATTGTGTATTATTGACAGACAGATGAATAAGAATCTGTCTTGTTTTAAGTTGCCATAAATTGTACATTATATACCGTTACATAACTCAACAACAGTTCTATAGTTCTGCCCACTGCAAAACTCCCCTCCAAATGCTATGAAGAAAGAGCTTTGAAATTTTTAACGTTCCGAGAGAAAAGCAGAACATACTCATTCGTGATCCCTTGATAGTCCAGCTAAGATCAAGAAGTCACAATTTGAACAATTGAGAGTCAAAACCTGTTTCCTAATGGCATTTTGAACAGCCAGTAACAAGTAAGGATTATCCTCTGAGTTCGTCCCCTCCCCCCACTGCACCACACAACCAGCCCAGCTCTTCCCCGCCACCTACTGCATCCCAAAACCAGTCCAGCCTGTCTCTGCCTCCCTAACCTGTTCTTCCTCTCACCCATCCCTTCCTCCCACCCCAAGCCACACCTCCATTTCCTACCTACTAACCTCATCCCAACTTCTTGACCTGTCCGTCTTCCCTGGACTGACCTATCCTCTCCCTACCTCCCCACCTATACTCTCCTCTCCACCTATCTTCTCTTCTCTCCATTTTCAGTCCACCTCTCCCTCTCTCCCTATTTATTCCAGAACCCTCACCCCATCCCCCTCTCTGATGAAGGGTCTAGGCCTGAAACGTCAGCTTTTGTGCTCTTGAGATGCTGCTGAGCCTGCTGTGTTCACCCAGCCTCACATTTTATTATCCTCTGAGCTTCTGTCTTTTTCAATTTCATGTTGCTGTACTATTTTTGTCTTTCTTTAGGGATAAAATATAACTTTTCTTGCGAGTGATGGAATGTACAATTTAGAGCTGGTTGGAATTAAGGGTTAGGATTATCAAATTTGACAATTTGGAGACTCTAATCTGAGACACAGACTTTCATCATAGATATAATTACAATTAAATTAGTTCTTATTACTTGGGCTGCATAGTGTGACCAAATGATGTCATTACATTATTATTCTCAGTCTATATTTTTTCAGTTATTAGTTTCTCATTCGCTTTTACAATTAATCTGGCCTTGGGATCAACAACTCCTGATTCCAGGTAGGATAAAATGAGAGTCTGTCATAAAGGGAAACCTGTGTGAACATCTACAGTACTAGTGGAAGCACTCTGCTGTGAGTTCCTATCATTTAACCTACTGCTTTCATTATCATTATTTATGCTGCTAGAGATTTGAACCTTATTGCTTTTTTTAAACTATCTTTTTTTTTCGGTGACAGAATCAATGGAAATTATTAATACAATCAAAATGGGTGTGAAATTACAACCCTTAATGAGATGCCAGAAAGATTATTATTGGATTTGTGATATTCACACCTAATGTAAACGTGTTTGAAGGTTGGTGTGGCTCTCAGACTCAAAATGACAGCACCAACGAAACCTTCCAGATGCAAGACGCTGAATTTTATGATTAATTTTCAAATCATTGGGCCTAGAGCAGGTGAAACTAATTGGACAAAAAAAGTTACGTTAAAAATAGCCTCCACCCAGAATCGAAATAAATCATATCTGCTGCAATGAATGTAACTTAGATCTTCTGGGGGGAAATTTGTATTTTCTATAAGATTGAATTTTAGATTTGATTGGCTATTTATGTTGATGTTTTTGAACATTCTGTTTATGAACAAAGAGCTATAAATAAGATTCTTAATGTATACAAGAATATGTTCACAAGTAATGATTTGTAAAGCAAACTTGGAACAACACTTTAGTGCACAGGGTTATTGTGATGCTTCTGAAAGACTATGTAATTGAAAGGTTTGTAAGAAAGCATCTAGATATTGAAAGATAGCACTGTATCTGCTGATTGTGGATTGAAGTTGTCATTACATTTTGGTCATAACTGCCTCTGAGCCAAAGGCTGCACGTTCAAGCATCAGTCCAGGACTAATTTAATTCAAACATGTACTGAGATAGTGCTGAGATTGTCAGAGGTGCCCTATTTCCAGTAGGGCATTAAGTAAGTTTCTGTCTCAGGCAGGTGTGAAAGATCCCATGAAGAAGAGCAGAGAATTGGTTACACTGTGATACCTCATGCAAAACATTAAGGATAATTTGTAATTTCTTTAAAAGGTGTGTGGAATATCTAAATGTTTTAAAAAATGTTTGCATGGGCTTCTTTAAGAATTTGCGTCAGTTGTAAAGGGATCATTGTAACTTTCTTGGATTGCAAGAAATACTTGCTCATGCGACCTGGGTGACCTTTGACTTGAAAAGCAGTAACAGGAAGGATGTTGCAAAAGAAGCTATGTGGCAAACAAACAGAAAGAAAAGCTGCAAGCAGAGGAGCTGGAGGATGAAGGGCATCAGTGCACAGACGTAGACACAAGGGAACAGGGACAGAAGGAGGAACATTGGATTTTTGCCAGACAAAGAAACAAATCACTCTCAGGAAGAGTTCAGTTACTGTTTCTGGCAGTAGGTAGGAGCTCTTTGCGGCACAAGTGAACTGGTCAGTAAGATCCAAAACTGAGAAAGCTGTATGAATGACTCAAAGATGCCAGTGAGCTGGTGTTTGCCCAGAACTGTGAATTGAGACCGTATTGGTTAATTTTTTGAGAAGTAATTACAGGAAGCTACACCATCAGGACTCTACAGACCTAAGACAGATATGGGACACAGAGAGAGGGCTCCTAGAAATGTGTTTTGCTAATAATAATCTTATCCAAGAAACTTAAAGGTAAAAGTTATTGTCAGATAGGGCTCCCCTGAGAATGAACAAAAACAGGAGTTGTGAACTGTGCTGTTATATGGCGCAACATTTCAGTAGGGAGTGTTATGCATGATTGTGAAATGTGTCTTTGTTGAATCCACACTTTACCTTTTAATTGGTTTAAGGTGAGAGGGGAAAGCTTAAAAAGGACCCAAGCGGCAACTTTTTCACACAGAGGGTGGTGCATATATGGAAGGAACTTTCAGAAGAAGAGATAGATGCAGGTACAGTTACAACATTTCAAAGTCATTTGGACAAGTATATGATTAGGAAAGGTTTGGAGAGCTATGGGACAAACACAGGTAAATGGGAATAGTTTAACTTGGAAAACTTGGTCAGCATGGATGAGTTGGATTGATGGGTCTGTTTCTATCCTGTATGACTCTATGAATCATCATTTGCCTGTTAGTTCATGCATAATTTGTGTTGGTTTTGAGCTGTGTTAGAGTAAAAGCTATGCAATATGGAAACTTTTAATAGATTCTTCATTTTGGACAGCATTCTGCAAATTGGGTCATTTGGCTATTCAGTTTTCCCCATGAGGTTGTAACAACATGTCCTGGTAAACACCATTAAAACAGATTAACTGTTCACCCGGTTTATGAGACTCAGAACTAGCTCTGTTTGTTGGTACAGGTCTACTATACGTCCAACACCAGGCTTCTGATGCAACTGCTCTACACAGAAAGAAATGAAACTACTACCAGGAGGAGACAGTAGCACCTCTGAGAAGTCATCAAGACATCCAAGAAGATCTGCACTGACTCACGGAAGACCTGAGATTGGAATTGATCGAATGGAAGGCAACAAAGATACTCTAAAGATTTTATCGGAACATGCAGAGTTAAAGTAAAGGCTATGCAGAGAACATACAAACAACTCACCTACTCGACTCTTCTAGCAGCAATTGCCCCACGTCTGGCAGAATATGCTAATTATATTTTGGACCAATTACACATTTTAGAACCAATTGAACTAGAGTCGAAGCATGTCATCTTTGATCCTCAGAGACTGTCTCAGGAGAAGAGCTGAAAACTCTTTCTTTTTAGCAAACACTTGTCTTCTGATGGTGACAAGTAACTTTATCTTTTCATCTATATTATTTCCAATTGTTGAGTCGAAAAGAATTGGCATGTCTAGAATTATAAATAACTGCTTGGGAGAAGATTCTTGCTATGCTATCAATTATATGCACTGACAGCCTTCGACAATTCTTGATATTAGGAAGAGATCACACGTTTTATTATCGTCATATGTGAATGCCTGCTGCAAACCTGAAAGCCAATTTTGTCGCTTCCAAGAAAGCTTCATTTATCCACTAATGAGTAAATAATATGACAGCTTTGTGGAAGCCCAATCCTATACATAATTGTGCAGAGTTTGTAGCTTCATTACAATTCAATCACCTTTTCATTTTGTCCAACACAATCAGATAAATTGTATAAAACTCCTGGTTTGGCACATAGACGGCTTAAAGCAGAAGAAGACACCTGCTCAGTCATTTGATAGCACTTTAAAGTTGTGATTTTCTCACCCATAGACTCTACAGATTGAATACTTGTTCACCTTGTAGGGCAAACTGAAAAGAACACAAACTCCTCTGCACAAAAGCGATCATCCTCTCTGTTCTGAAAGAGCTGAGTGTTTCTTCTCACTTCTTTCTACAGCCCCTAACTAAATGGCCACTTTATTGATCTACACTGAGCAGCTGAAGATGATTGCTGGCAGGATGATTGCCTGCTTTTCAAAGTTGGTCCATCAATGCCCTATAAATCTTAGAAATATCTGAGCTTCTTAATTGCTGACCTACAAGGATCTGATTTCACAAAACATGGAAACAAAGCTGAACTATTGGTATTTTATACCTTTTTGATTCACGTTGCCTTATTAAAAAGTTCCAACAAGTATTGATAGCAGAGAACCTGCCAATTTGACTCAACAACGATATGCCTGTGTTCACGCTCCACCTAAGACGCCTAATGCTCTATTTCAGATACTGCTCACATTAATTCATTTAACCCTGTACCCCATAACTATCTATTTTTGTCCCTTTCATGAAATTATTTGGTGCCCCATTAAACATATTGATGTTATTTTTCGAAACTACTGTTAAAATGATCTGATTAATTTATTACAAGGAAATGATAAGTCACATTAAAAGTATCCCATAGATACTCCATTTGTGAGCCAAATTACAGGTGTCACACTAATTTTACTTCATTATAACACACATATTTTTCTTCATTCTAACAACAGACAAAACTGTCACTTACAAAAAGCCAACATGTCTAAAACAACAGCCTAAAATTAATATCATAGAATCCCTACAGTGTGGAAACATGCCCTTTCGCCCAACAAATCCACACCAACCCTCAGAGCATCCCACCCAGACCCATCCCCCTATATTCCACCTAATCTACACATCCCTGAACATATACGGGCAATTTAACATGGCCAATCCACCTAGCCTGAACATCTTTGGACTGTAGGAGGAAACCCATGCAGACACAGGCAGAATGAGCAAACTCCACAAAGAAAGTCACCCAAGGGTGGAATTGAACCCAGACCCGTGGTGCTGTGAGGCAGCAGTGCCAACCACTGAGCCACCGTGCCACCTCAATCAGTTGTCAATGTTTTTAATATTCAGTGAGAATATGTTGAAAATACCAATTTTCAAGATCCTCAGACAAAGCAAAATTTGGACAACAGATGTAATAATGTGATAAAAAAACACAAATACCAACAGTATTTTTCAGATAACAGAGAACCAGTTGAAATGCAAAATGGCATCATCACTTTGTTGTCAAGGTATGAGACCACTCCCTGTTGTTCAACTGACTCAAGTTTCACACAAGTATTATCGCTGCAGCTGTGGTGAGGTTTTGTAAGACAGAAAGACTTTCATTTATATGGTACCCTTCACAACCTCAGGATGCCTCAGATGCCTTATGACCATTTGAAATACTTTTGAAGTGTCGTCACTGTTGTAACATAGGAAAAGCAACAATTTGCTTGCAGCAAACTCCCATAAGCAGCAATGTGATAATGACTAGATCATTTATTTTTAAATGACAACTGTGTAATGAATATTAGACAAGGAACAGGGGAACGAATGCCCTTCCTCTCATTCCCTGAGGCCCTTGTATTCCATCCAGGGCAGACAGTCACTGAATTTATCAACTCATTTCAAAGATGGCATCCACAAAAATGATATGCTCCCTAATCCTGGAACTGGAGCAACAGGTCATATTTTGAGTTCAGGTATCCAGAGATAGCTCTGGAACCACAACCTGCTCACTCAGAACCAAAGAGCTTCCAAATAAAAAACTGAAAGAATTACAGATGCTGTAAACTAGGAACAAAAACAAAGTTTCTGGAAAAGCTCAGCAGGTCTGGCAGCATCGGTGAAGGAAAAAACAGAGTTAATGTTTTGGATCTGGTGACTCTTCCTCAGAACCCTTCCTCTGTTCTGAGAAAGGATCACCAGACCTGAAATGTTAACTTTGTGTTTCCTTCACAGATGCTGCCAGACCTGCTGAGCTTTTCGAGCAACTTTGTCTTTGTGCCAAAGTGCTTCCAGCTGAGCCGTGGCCAATGCACAATGATTTACTGGGCTACTTTATATTATAATACTGTTTGTACTGCAACACAATACTGCAATAATGTAATTAAATGCAAGGTTATCCACTTTGACAGCAAAAACAGGAAGGCACATTACTATCCTAGTGGCAATAGATTGGGAATGGGGAAGATGCAAAAGAGCTTGGCTTCCTTGTGCACCAATCACTGGAAGTAAGTGTGTTTTCCACAGCAAGCAATGAACAAGGCAAACGCTGTGTAGCTTTAAAAGTAAGATTCAAGTACAAGATGTCTTGCTGCAATTGTGCAGCGTCCTGGAGAATCCACACCTGGAGTCTTGTGAGCACTTTTGATTTCCTTACCTGAGGAAGGATTATTGTTGCTACAGATGGAGTGCAAAAAAGATACTTGGGATGGCAGGACTGACGTATGGAGGGAGACTGAATTGGTTAGGATTGTGTTCACTAGAATTTAGAAGAATGAGGGGAGATCTCTTAGAAACCTGCAACATTCTAACAGGACCAAAAAGGGTAAACATTGGAAGAATATTCTTGCTGACTAGGAACTCCAAATGCAGGGATCATAGTTCACGTATATGGCGTATGTCTTTTAGGACTGAGAACAGGAAACGTTTCTTCACCCAGAATGTGGTGAACTGTGGAATTTTCTGCCACAGAAAGTAGTCAAGGTCATACATTGAAGATTTTCAAGAATGAGTTATAGTTTTTGGATCTGAAGGGATTAAAGGGCACGAGGAGAAAGCAGGAACAAGATACAGATTTGGATGATCAGCTATGATGATAATTAATTACAGAGCTGGTTGGAGGGCCAAGTGACCTACTCCTGCTCCTAATTACTTTGTTTCCATCTCGGTAAAGTGTTTACTGTCTTTTTGGCAGCCGCATTAGTGTAACAGTGTGACAGCAGAGAGGATATCAATACACAGTGACAGATAAACTGAGGAAAATGTGCCATTTTTAGTTGGCTGTCATCAACTCTTATTTGATAGAATACTACCAGTACATTTTATTTCAGTCAATTACCTGATCTGGGTTTCTCTATGCCACACAATGAAAGACGTCTTTCACTCACATCAGCTGATGGAGGAAAGTATATTCAGTGGGAACATTCATATATGAAACAAATCTTTTATACGGTTTGTAATTGTCGGGTCAGTAATAAATTGTATCAGAGATAATGGGAACTGCAGATGCTGGAGAATCCGAGATAACAAAGTGTGGAGCTGGATGAACACAGCAGGCCTAGCAGCATCTCAGGAACACAAAAGCTGACGTTTCGGGCCTAGACCCTTCATCAGATAGACCCTTCACCCTCTGATGAAGGGTCTAGCCCCAAAACGTCAGCTTTTGTGCTCCTAAGATGCTGCTTGGCCGGCTGTGTTCATCTAGCTCCACACTTTGTTATCCCAGTAATAAATTGTTGTTTTCTGAAAGTTAAAACATTTAATATTCCTCTTCAGCATCAATACTTTATTTTAAAATCATGGACTCCTTTTCTTTCAGTCACAGGGAAGTTGCTTGTTGGATACCAATGCCATTTGAACATAACAGTTAAACCAATCACTCACATTATGTTTACATGCTGGAAAGCAGACCATAAACACATACTCTTCCTTTGCCAGCACAAAACACCTGTGAGGCTATTTGGCACATTTTCAGCAATAGGACCTTAAGTCCAGGCTCTTGTAAAATTAAACAATAAAGGACAGGATCTTGGAGTCTAGTCTTCATACACTTAAAGGTACATGATATATCACACACCTCCAACTAATTGGCCTTCTTTCAATCAACTGTCATATATCAAAACATTTATTAAATCAATTCATTTGGATGTATTATGATATATTTACTGGCTGGATCTGCTATGTCACAAAAGTCCCTTGTACTCCCATATATGATTGAGCCCAGGTGATTGCCCAATTAATACCCATCACCTGGGTACAACTAACACCAAATTAATCTATTGAATAAATCTGTTGGATCCTTATGTTGCTGTGGTAGCATCCTTTTGTTTTTAGCTAGGAGGCCTGGGTTTAAGTCCCAACTGCTCCAGAGGCAGGTAATAAAATCTTTGATCTGGTGCTTTAGAAAATATCGACTCAAACCAAGACCATCTTTGTAGCTGAGGCTATTGTCTCCTCGCGATTTCCCATGCGCTGATCTTACTGAGCTGTAGTTATAGAACTCATCACCATAGTACGCAAACTGGGAAAAGAAAATTATCCCAGAGCCACATTGTACCTTCTTAAGGCCAAATGGATTGGTTTTTAATCATTAACTCCATTATACAAAATGAAAGGTCACATGTGACATAATAAGGATGGGTGTTATTCGTTTAAATTGGTCAAAGATAAATTGGAGCAGGTATCTCAACTTGACCTGTGCATGTGTAGTCATTGGACATCTTTAACTGGGATCCTGCTGATGGGTTTTACATCCACTCATGTGGAGACTGGCACACCCTCCTTTACTTGATCCTGTGGTGAATTTCTTACTATTTATTGATGGCATCACTGAAACTATCTATCACCACCTGGGTAACATCAGTTGACTTTGTGCCTGTTTTAGTTCATCTGCTGCTGTAACCCTTATTGTGCTTACATTGCTTCTGAAATGCCCAACTGCAAAGTACTCCGGACTGGTCTCTCATGTGCCTTCCTCCATAAATTTAGAGGTTATCTAAATATGTTGCCTGTGTCTGAACTTGCAACAAGTCCAGTTACTCTACCTCCTATGGACTCACTGACCTACACAAGGTTCCACTGAGAAACACCATGAATATGCTTTTGGTTGCTTAAGCCACATGCTTAAGAATATCCTCCCAACACTTTTCAATTTGTCTACAACATATTGCTCCTTTAAGACTTCATTAAAACACATTGCTTTGAGCCAAACATTTAATTTTGTCAACTAACATCTTTTTGCTTTCCCAGCACCCCCATATGTTTCATAATACTCCTGTTAAGTTCCTTTAGATTCTTTTTGCATCAAAGGAATTACCAAAATATAAAATTGTGTTTGGGAACCAGATCTTACAGATAGTGTGGACTGGATGCAACAAGGACATTTTGACTGCATCGCAAAACGCCTACATTGTGTGTGCAAAAAAAAAGACCCTGAGCTTCCTGTTGCCTCCACTTTAACACATCACCTTGTTCCCTGGCCAACATCTTCGTCTCAGCTCGCTGCTATTCTTCAGTGGAGCTCCGCACAAGCTGGAAACACAGCACCCCATTCTCCACTTGGGAAATCTACAGCCTTCGGAACTCATGGAGTTCAACAATTTTAGGGCTTGAGCTGTCCCTTGTCGTTACCCCAGACCCAACACATTATCACATCATCTGCCATGACACACATCCACGCCCCATTCCCTATCTTCTGCATAAAAACCGCGGGCATTTTCCTAACTACCATTAGTTCTAAGGAAGGGTCACTGGACCCGAAACCTTATCTCCGATTTCTGTCCACAGATGCTGCCAGACCTGCTCAGCTTTTCCAGTAATTGTGCTTTTTTTTTATTTTGATGTCCAGCATCCGCGGTTCTTCCAGTTTTTATTCAGGATATTTTTATAACTGCCCTCTAATGCAGATGCAGCTCACCGGTTTGAAACAACATCTTAATGCGGGGCAGCACCAGGAAGGAAACGGGGAGGAATTGGCTCAGTCCTATTTTCACCGACCTTGAGCACCAGGATTCTGATCGGGCCGTCTGTGATCAATGCATGTGTAATTTGTGACAATTTTTTTTCCAGAATGTTTTAACGAGCAATATGTGCCAATAAAGCAAACAAAATATTTAGCTGCAAAAAGAATTAGAACTGTTGTACATTGTGCATTGATATGGTCCTACTTAAACGATAGGATTTAATATGTATGGCCTAAACGTTCCTTTTGCAAACTGCTGTCAGGTTATGATCCCAGCTGCAGCTTCGGCCGTGAAGTGTCTCCAATGTCACTGCGGAGAATTAAAAGAGCACTCTCAGTGTTGGTACACTGTTCATGTTGTGTAAAAGAAACATTTTTAATCAAACATGGGATAGATTTGTGGAAGACTTACTCTCCTCTCCGAGTCCAACAGATGAGTTTAAATATTAAATAAGTTAATGAATGTCGGAACAAGGAATATGATATCTACGTAATGAAGGCGTCATTACAGTCATCGATTTGCTGTTGATTGCTGATCTTTTCAAATTTCAGAAACCATCGTTTGACAGCAGTCCATGCAATGTAATCTTCGTGATCAAATAGCTCAAGCCAAAGCTGGCCACGGAAGGGCTCCCCCCTCTCTCGGTGTCTTTGCATCACTCACAAATCGGCAAACGCCAACTTACTGTATCAGGCCAGGACAGCGGAACTCTTACACCGACACACTCCCGTTGTGGTCTGCTGCCTGTCAGAGAAAATAGCACACTGGCTCTCGGAAATTAGCAAAACACTGAAACGGTTTCGCCAGAAGTGTGCGCAAAGCTTATCATTATCATCAGTTATTTACATTTCCAAATTCTGTAATTGGCTTAATACCCGACTGAAGAAATATGCGAGATGGTGCTGTTAAAATCCCGCGATTCTTGGCTAATAATTGATGGCCTTTTTTCTGGGCTTTTGACCGCAATGATGCTACTCCGAGGACTTCACCTCTAGAGACCAGCAACAACTACACCGAGGAAACTCATTATTTGTTACAGTGTGAGAACTAACTTCTTGAGCGAACAGTTCAGTAAATGTCATCTTTTTAAAAGCAAAATGATTCGAGTGGGCTGGAAGACAAATAGTTCAATGGTGTAAAGTAGGTAGCTTTTTATATTTAATTAACAAAAAAAAACCTGACATGAATGTTATCCTGCTGGGGAAAGGGGTGAAATAAAATTTCTGTTAGTTTAAATATGGATTTTGAGTTTTGCCTATTTAACGTCAATTTGCTATATAGCAGTCTTAGGGGAAGCTGTGGGGGAGTGTTATGTGGGCTTGACTGCCACAAGGGAAAGGGCAGCAAGTGAGTTAGCCAAAGATTTCTTCTTTCAAAATTATATTGCCTGCTGTTGGTCGCTGGTGCCAGTGTAGTGTGTTTCTCTCTCTCTCTCTCTCTCTGCACATGGGCCATATCAGTCTGAAAAGTAAAACAGGGTTCTTTTGCTCACGTGACTAAAGCTGTCTCCATCGGTGATGAGTTTTACTAATAGCTTAATCTTACCGGAAACGTCTTTCAGTCTCTGCTGCACGAATAGATGATGCTCGCAAGCTCGCGTGTAGCTGTTTTGTCCCCCCAAGAGTGGCATTTTAAAAAACGTTTTGGCGAAAACAAGTTAGACTGATTTTGTCTTAAAGGACATCGATATTCTGCAGCACATTAGTAATACAATTCTTCAAGATTTTCACACTTGCTGTCTTTAAGAAGCCACTCTGTTTAAGGCAGAAACAGCTATTTATGTGAAACTGCCTTAATTCCATTTAATTCTACTCCCACCTTGTCACGTTCTGCAATAGTTTTCGTGATTCCAAGAATCCAATTCTCTACCCTAAGTAATATGTAACATCAGTTTCACCTTGCTTAAAAGAACAAAACAAACGTAACTTTGTCCAAAATTCAGACTTAAATTGCCCCTATAAATGCTCAGTTACTGATGCTTGAATATTTGCTCATATTTGAATTGGGAACTTTGTCAATCAAATCCTCTTCAAGTGAACTTAATCGGTCAAGGAAATGTTATGGACAAATTACTTTTCATATGATATAATTTATCCTCAAGTCATGAAACAGTAAATCTCTTTGCAAACAGTGAGATTTGGCACCCATCACATCAGCTGAAACTACAACCAGCCTCCGGAAAAAGAACCACCTAGATGTAATCTATTCCCAGTGTTACACATCTTAAACTCATGTCACCCCCTCCTCCCCAATCTGTTGAACTAGAATAATCCATCAGTGTAGACATTATCCAGCCTTTTAATTATTTTAATGACTTCCATCAGATTAACACTAAGACTACATTACTCTAAAGTGAATAGACCGAGATCCTTAAGTTGACCTGAACTGGTTCTTTAATCCAGTACTTATTCTTGGAGCTCTCCACTGGATCTTTTCCAAAGTCATATGAGGAGGATTGACAACTGGACATATCACTCTGGATGTGGTCTGACCAAACTGTATAATATCAAAATACAGCTACTTGATTTATACCAGGGGATTCTGTTAACTGTGCAGAAAGAGGAGAAATATTATCAAAGTTTATCACCTTGCAGTCAAATTAAATGCAAGAATGCCAAATTTCAAATGGAGCAACAATTTTTATTTGCATTACATGACAGCAGTAGTTTCCTGGTGCACTCCACATGGCAACACCTTGACCAGACGAAGTTGATAAGATGTGCCAACCGATCATCACCCATCTCTCATGCAGTATATATTTTTGCTCACTTTGAAATCATGTAAACAATTTTTTTTCAATAATACCCCAAATCTGTACTACTAAGCAAGATGACTCAGTACCCTGATCCCTCTGAATACAGTTTCATTACATTGGCAAAGAGCTTTCAGCAATCTGAACAACAAAATCTCGAAATTGTTCCCTCCAAACCTCTTTCAGTATATAAAAACAGCCACTTAAGGGCTGGGAGGGGATGGAAATGCTCCAAGGAATCAATGGGCTACTTATTGAGAACCTCCTTGCGTTAAACTACAGGGGGTGGGGGGTAAGGCAGCAGAATTACAGCTGGAAAACAAATAACTAAATTTATTTTTTAGAAGAAATTACTTTAGATTTATCAGTTATGTAGTGAAAGAGACTGCCACCTAGTGCAGCAAAAGTAGACAGAAATATTGGGAAAAGCAGAAAGCTGACTGAACAATTTGGCACTCACTTGGTGTGACAGCAAAGTAAATATTCTGTATGTCTTTATAATGGATTGAGGGTATCACATAGACATTTTGCATAGTATGTGCTAGTTCCATGTGCTTCTTTTTATTTTCATTATCATGATACTCACAAACTGTGAGGGAGCTGTGCAGAAAAAAGAAAACTTGCATTCATCAAAACCCCACAATTACATGACACCATGTCCATTTTAGAGGCGGAGAATGGCGTTCTGACAGGAACTCAGATGGTAGTCATGCGCTCTCATACTGCCCATCAAAAACTTTATCAGTTTTGTTTTTATTTGTCTTTTTGGTAATCATCCGGAACTCTCACCTGACCTGGCATCAGACCCACTGTATAAACTAATCTGCTGGTTATGACCTGTTTCAGGCCCCTTGTGAATCTGGACTGACTGCACTGAGCATCGTGAATTTGGTTTGGTCAGGCACCAAACAGCTCAGGGAGCACCTCTGTACATGAAAACCACCAACTGTTGAAATTCACCTTACTCCTCGCCAAACTACTCCCACTTCACTGACCCTCACTGGATTCCCTATGCAAGCAACATCAAACAGATGCTGAATCTCATCAGTGTTGGTATAATGAGGCTTCAGATCATTTGGCATTGTCACATCACTGCTCATATTAAATACATGCACAGTGGTCTGCATTTGGGATACACCCTGATCTGACCATGTTCCAAACCCTAAACTCTAACATTTCATAAGAAATTGGGAACCTGTGTTTTTTTTTCAGATAATTAGGGAATTTATCTAACTTGAGGAACACAGTTGCTTCCTAGCCTTAATGTAACCATTGTCATCATCTTGATTGGTTTTTGACATTCTTCAATGTTCCCTCAACATTATGCACTCATCTGCTGCTTCTTCTTTTACCCTAAATTTCTCTATCAATTGTTATCAGGACAAGGCTGTTGGGTCTTCATTCCCAATGTCTGTACTTGGCTATCTTTCTCTCTTCAATAGTACGTAGCAATTTATTTGATTCCCAAATATTTGCTCTTGATCAAATCCATAGATTTTTTGGCTAAACTGACTGATTCAAAGTGTCTTCTGCCATACCCATATTTCGACAGATGTAATCCTCCTCTTTCTGAAGAGTCTAACCCTCGCTTCCATACAGCACAACTCTCCACAAGTGACAAAACAATACATCTTACTCTTTCACATAGCAGTATAAATAAACTCAATCACATGGAAACATGAGAACAGAAGGAGGCTATTAAGTTCCTCAAGCCCCTTCTACCAAACAGCAAGATCACAGTTAATCTATGACTTAACTCTATATATCTATACTTATGCAACACCCTTTAATGCATTTGGATGATAAGCATCTTTCAATTTCTGTTGTAAAACTTAGAATTGACTCAGTGTCAACTGCTGTTTGCAGAAGAAAGTCCCACACCTCCAGTGACTTTCAGATAAAGATATATTTCCAGACTTCAGTCCGGAAAGGACTCGCTGTATGCTTTAGATGACGTTCCTCTGAGCCACAGATTCCCCAACAAATGAAAAGTTTCTTTTTGATCTATTTCCTTTAACACTTTTGAAACTTTGACAAAATCTTCACTTAAATTTCTAAATTCTGGGGAATATAACCCAGTATTTGTGCAATCTGTCCAATTTATCCTTTGGAATGGAGTTGTTCCTTTTCTAGAGAGATGAGTCACAAGCTATTCAGTTTTTTTTCTAAAAGCACTATCGTCTTGGTTTTGTTATCTTGCTTGAAAATCTTGTTTTCACTTTCTTTATTGCCTCCAGATCCTTTCTGAGATGTGGATGTCAAAACCTTGCAAATTATCAGTTTAACCACAGTGATTATTAGGACAGATTGGCCTGCAAACTATACATCCACAAATTAAAATTATATTGCCTCTACTTAATTTATTCAACACCAGGCATCCTATTGATTTATCCACACAGAAGATAGAACAGTGTACTAACCCACTGCACCCTTCTATTAACTGGATTAATTTAAAATTGTTAGAGTACATCTTGTGCGTTTCAGAAAGCAAGGCAAGGCCACAGCCATTACTTTAGTTTGAAGGAGGGGTTTGCTCACACTGAAACTCTGAGTTTTGAAGACCAGCTATTATCTTCTGTTGTTACCTAAATTATCTTCTCTTAGGAAAAATCATTATCCACTAATGTGCAAATTTGTTGTACTAGCTCCCCTGGTGTAAACGATTTTCCACATACAGACGATACTTTAGGACCAACTAGGGGGGAAATCTGTCACTCTAGTGTTATTTACATAGCCTGCAGACAGGATTGTCACATCAGAAGCATTTCTGAAAACTTCAGCAAGTTCTGGGAAGATATCCAAGTTCTCAGTCCTGAGTCTGAATTTGAGTCTTGTCATAGCTCAGATGGCTTTTAGCTATGAAGGCTAGTGGCAACATCTCCAAGGCAACAAATGATATCACAAAAATACAACTTAGTGCAAGTTTTCCTGCATTTGCCTTTCAAATTTAAACCATTTTCAATTTCAAATTTCTGATAAAATCTCAACGTCACAAACTCGACATGTTGAGGCTTCCCAAATTTTGATTTTTGTCAGTATTTTAGAATAATTAGCACAGCTTTCTGTAGGAAAAGGCCAGTTATCAAGTAATATTCTCATGTGTAAGCCCATCACTGTGTCAGTCTGATTGCAAATTTCGCTGTAGGTGGCAGAATCTGTCTTGCTGGGAGAAAACAGCACTTTGTAAATTGGTGTGGGTCTGCAAATGAAATCACCTCAAAGCATGGAACATTACTGCAATAGATTGTTAAATAACCAGCCTGACTCCAATATAAAAGCAGTGACAGAAAGTGGAGAGTATGCAGACATGATTAACAGATTAATGAGTAAATTAACTACCCAACATTGGCCAGACTGACCAAGACTTTCATACTTGGCTGCCATGAAGTTTTTTTCTTAATAATGAAAGAGCTGTTTGAATGAAAAAAGGGTCAGCTATCTCAGTTGGTTGAACAGCAGGTTTGACTTGCAAAGTGAAGACAAGAGTGCAGGTTCAGTTGCTGTGCAAACTGAGACCACCTTAAATTGCCTGTCTTCTCAATCATGGCTGAGGCATGGTGACGCTCAGGTGAAACTATTGGTTGTCTGTCTGTAATGAGAGAGTAGGATGATAGTAACTTTAAGTTTTAGAGCTAAGAACTGTGGAGTTGATAGGAAAATAACTCCTACATGGAGGATGAAGGCTGCATCATTGATCGATCAGCCATACACTTTGGGATGTGTATTTTATTTCTCGACAAGAAAAGATGGCGGTGGTGGCGGCGGTTGTATGACCTTGGAGAGCAGATTGAGGGGAGTGGAGGGTACTGTTGAGGATGGAATTCAGCCTGTTTCTAATCCCTCTGGTGATCTGTCTGGTTAGTGCACAATTGGAGATCACGTGTACACAAAGCTAATAAAATGTGAGGCTGGATGAACACAGCAGGCCAAGCAGCATCTCAGGAGCACAAAAGCTGACGTTTCGGGCCTAGACCCTTCATCAGAGAGGGGGATGGGGAGAGGGAACTGGAATAAATAGGGAGAGAGGGGGAGGCGGACCGAAGATGGAGAGTAAAGAAGATAGGTGGAGAGAGTATAGGTGGGGAGGTAGGGAGGGGATAGGTCAGTCCAGGGAAGACGGACAGGTCAAGGAGGTGGGATGAGGTTAGTAGGTAGATGGGGGTGCGGCTTGGGGTGGGAGGAAGGGATGGGTGAGAGGAAGACCCGGTTAGGGAGGCAGAGACAGGTTGGACTGGTTTTGGGATGCAGTGGGTGGGGGCGAAGAGCTGGGCTGGTTGTGTGGTGCAGTGGGGGGAGGGGACGAACTGGGCTGGTTTAGGGATGCAGTAGGGGAAGGGGAGATTTTGAAACTGGTGAAGTCCACATTGATACCATTAGGCTGCAGGGTTCCCAGGCGGAATATGAGTTGCTGTTCCTGCAACCTTCGGGTGGCATCATTGTGGCAGTGCAGGAGGCCCATGATGGACATGTCATCTAAAGAATGGGAGGGGGAGTGGAAATGGTTTGCGACTGGGAGTTGCAGTTGTTTGTTGCGAACTGAGCGGAGGTGTTCTGCAAAGCGGTCTCCAAGCCTCCGCTTGGTTTCCCCAATGTAGAGGAAGCCGCACCGGGTACAGTGGATGCAGTATACCACATTGGCAGATGTGCAGGTGAACCTCTGCTTAATGTGGAATGTCATCTTGGGGCCTGGGATAGGGGTGAGGGAGGAGGTGTGGGGGCAAGTGTAGCATTTCCTGCGGTTGCAGGGGAAGGTGCCGGGTGTGGTGGGGTTGGAGGGCAGTGTGGAGCAAACAAGGGAGTCACGGAGAGAGTGGTCTCTCCGGAAAGCAGACAGGGGTGGGGATGGAAAAATGTCTTGGGTGGTGGGGTCGGATTGTAAATGGCGAAAGTGTCGGAGGATGATGCGTTGTATCCGGAGGTTGGTAGGGTGGTGTGTGAGAACGAGGGGGATCCTCTTAGCGCGATTGTGGCGGGGGCGGGGTGTGAGGGATGTGTTGCGGGAAATACGGGAGACGCGGTCAAAGGCGTTCTCGATCACTGTGGGGGGAAAGTTGCGGTCCTTAAAGAACTTGGACATCTGGGCTGTGCGGGAGTGGAATGTCTTATCGTGGGAGCAGATGCGGCGGAGGCGGAGGAATTGGGAATAGGGGATGGAATTTTTGCAGGAGGGTGGGTGGGAGGAGGTGTATTCTAGGTAGCTGTTGGAGTCGGTTGGCTTGAAATGGACATCAGTTACAAGCTGGTTGCCTGAGATGGAGACTGAGAGGTCCAGGAAGGTGAGGGGTGTGCTGGAGATGGCCCAGGTAAACTGAAGGTTGGGGTGGAAGGTGTTGGTGAAGTGGATGAACTGTTCGAGCTCCTCTGGGGAGCAAGAGGCGGCGCCGATACAGTCATCAATGTACCGGAGGAAGAGGTGGGGTTTGGGGCCTGTGTAGGTGCGGAAGAGGGACTGTTCCACGTAACCTACAAAGAGGCAGGCATAGCTGAGGCCCATGCGGGTGCCCATGGCCACCCCCTTAGTCTGTAGGAAGTGGGAGGAGTCAAAAGAGAAGTTGTTGAGGGTGAGGACGAGTTCAGCTAGGCGGATGAGAGTGTCGGTGGAGGGGGACTGGTCGGGCCTGCGGGACAGGAAGAAGCAGAGGGCCTTGAGGCCATCTGCATGCGGAATGCAGGGGTATAGGGACTGGACGTCCATGGTGAATATGAGGTGTTGGGGGCCAGGGAATTGGAAGTCCTGGAGAAGGTGGAGGGCGTAGGTGGGGAGTTCCTGGACCAAAGGGGAGAAAATGGAGTCCAGATAGGTGGAGATGAGTTCGGTGGGGCAGGAGCAGGCTGAGACGATGGGTCGAACAGGGCAGGCAGGTTTGTGGATTTTGGGAAGTTCTTTAAGGACCGCAACTTTCCCCCCACAGTGATCGAGAACGCCCTTGACCGCGTCTCCCGTATTTCCCGCAACACATCCCTCACACCCCGCCCCCGCCACAATCGCCCTAAGAGGATCCCCCTCGTTCTCACACACCACCCTACCAACCTCCGGATACAACACATCATCCTCCGACACTTTCGCCATTTACAATCCGACCCCACCACCCAAGACATTTTTCCATCCCCACCCCTGTCTGCTTTCCGGAGAGACCACTCTCTCCGTGACTCCCTTGTTTGCTCCACACTGCCCTCCAACCCCACCACACCCGGCACCTTCCCCTGCAACCGCAGGAAATGCTACACTTGCCCCCACACCTCCTCCCTCACCCCTATCCCAGGCCCCAAGATGACATTCCACATTAAGCAGAGGTTCACCTGCACATCTGCCAATGTGGTATACTGCATCCACTGTACCCGGTGCGGCTTCCTCTACATTGGGGAAACCAAGCGGAGGCTTGGAGACCGCTTTGCAGAACACCTCCGCTCAGTTCGCAACAAACAACTGCAACTCCCAGTCGCAAACCATTTCCACTCCCCCTCCCATTCTTTAGATGACATGTCCATCATGGGCCTCCTGCACTGCCACAATGATGCCACCCGAAGGTTGCAGGAACAGCAACTCATATTCCGCCTGGGAACCCTGCAGCCTAATGGTATCAATGTGGACTTCACCAGTTTCAAAATCTCCCCTTCCCCTACTGCATCCCTAAACCAGCCCAGTTCGTCCCCTCCCCCCACTGCACCACACAACCAGCCCAGCTCTTCGCCCCCACCCACTGCATCCCAAAACCAGTCCAACCTGTCTCTGCCTCCCTAACCGGGTCTTCCTCTCACCCATCCCTTCCTCCCACCCCAAGCCGCACCCCCATCTACCTACTAACCTCATCCCACCTCCTTGACCTGTCCGTCTTCCCTGGACTGACCTATCCCCTCCCTACCTCCCCACCTATACTCTCTCCACCTATCTTCTTTACTCTCCATCTTCGGTCCGCCTCCCCCTCTCTCCCTATTTATTCCAGTTCCCTCTCCCCATCCCCCTCTCTGATGAAGGGTCTAGGCCCGAAACGTCAGCTTTTGTGCTCCTGAGATGCTGCTTGGCCTGCTGTGTTCATCCAGCCTCACATTTTATTATCTTGGAATTCATCAGCATCTGCAGTTCCCATTATCTCTGTACACAAAGCTGTTGTGTTTCACCCTTTATGATCCTGCTGATATCTTTTGGCTCAGTATTTCTATTTTGTGTGAAATACCAGACAGTACCATCTAGTACCTAGGAAACTGTGCTACACATGAGTCAGAAATGGAGAAAAACACAGAAAGAAGTGTTGGGGAGGAAGTGTGACAATTTTATCATTTAAAGCAAATGAACTAGAATAGAGTGAGAGGTAGTCATTTGCACTCCACCATTTAAAAGAAAAGCAGATATAACTTATTCATGTGTGGTCAGACAGATGGTGTGGGAGAGAGTTTAAGATTTCTGTAGCATTCGGACATGTTAAAGACAGTACTAAATTTTACAAATACAAACTTGTATTAGTAGTTTCTTTTTCAGAGAAGTAGAACAATTGGAAGATGATTTTACACAAAGATGGTAAGGGATACACCAAATGTTAGGGAGGTACTTAGATAAATTTTAGCAATTGGGCAAGACAGTTTAAAATAGTAAGTTTAAGGACTGGAATCACAAAGGGTCTTACCTTTGGATAAATAGAGTAGTGAAACAAAAAGCATAAAGTTTGGAAACATATGGCACTAATTAAAATAGATGAATTCAATAGATTACTCAATGGAAACTTGGGTCAAAGTTTGATTGCAGTGGGGGCGGGCCTGAGATTGGGACATTTGCAGGTCCTGAGCCCACTTGAGTTGATAACAGGAGTGGCAGTGTTTTGTTTTTTTCTGTAGGATGCCTCTATTTGGCCAATGCCAGTCATGGCATCCAATTAAGGACGACATGGGTTCACAGGACGGTGGCTCAATCAGAGTACCACTGGTCACTGCTGAGAAATACAGAGGGATCTCATGCCTGCAAACAGTAAGTTATAGAAAAAAAATCATGTGATCAAGGTCAGAGGACAAGGCCAACCAAAAAATACAGTTAAAGGACTAAAAATAACTGGACCTTCATTAAAATTTCTCTGTGACTTTGACAAACAACACCACTGAAGAAAGTTGATATAATGGACATCTTGTGTCATAGCAATAAATTATGCAAAGGAATTTAACATTTCCAGCAGCCTAAACAAGCTGGAAGAAAGCCCTTCAAAGAAGTATGGAATGGGGAATTATCAGTACTTGGAACTTTGTTCTAAATGTCAAGATTTGAACAGAGATAGTAGGAACTGCAGATGCTGGAGAATCTGAGATAATGAGGTATAGAGCTGGATGAACACCGCAGGCCAAGCAGCATCAGAGGAGCAGGAAGGCTGACGTTTCGGGCCTGGGCCTGCTCCTCTGATGCTGCTTGGCCTGCTGTGTTCACCCAGCTCTACACCGAAGATTCGAACAGAGTTGAGAGGCAAATGATTTGCAGATGCGTCTGCTAATGGAAAAACGATCTGAAAAATAAAGATGGGATTATGCTTATCAATTCCGAAAGCCTTCTTACTCCCACTTAACCCCACATACCCTTCACATGGACACTTCATTTATGAAGAAATGGCTTTGAATTGCTTGTTTGAACCAAGACTAGATTTAATTAAAGAAGAAAAGAGCAAAGAACAATGGAGCAAAGGAACAGGCCCTTCTGTCCTCCAAGCCGGCACCAACACATTTTGCCCTTCCGTTCTAAAACAGTCTCCAGTTACAGGATCTGTATCCCTCTACTCTCTTCCTGTTCACATTTGCATCCTGGTGTTTCTTCAATGTTGCTGTTGTGTCAGCCTCCACCACCTCCTCTGGCAGTGCTTTGTAGGCACTCACACCCTTTGTATGAAAAACTTGCCCCACTCACCTCTTTTAAACTTTGCTCCCCCCACCTTGAAACTGTGCCGCCTAGTAATTGGCCCCTCCACCCTGGGAAAAGGCCTCATACTTTCCTCTCTCGCCATACCATTCACATTCTTATAAACTTTGCTCAGGTCGCCCCTCAACCTCTGGCATTCCAGTTAAAACAAATCCAGTCTATCCAACCTTTCAGCATAGCTAAAATCCCCCATATCAGGCATCATCCTACTAAAAAAAAGAACAAAATCAGAAGTTGCTGGAAAAAGTCAAGAGTTAACATTTCGTGTCAGGTCACGGGACCCAAACTGAGGAAGGGTCACCATACCCGAAAAGTTAACTCTGATTTTTTCTTCACAGATGCTGCCAGAAGTACTGAGATTTTCCAGCAACTTCTGTTTTTGTTCCTGATTTACAGCATCCGCAGTTCTTTCAGGTTTTTATGTTTAAATTCTGTGTGCTAAGGTCCAAGAGATGCTATGAAGATTCACTAAAATGATACTGGGAATGGGAGATTATAAGGAACAGCTCTTTTCACAATAACAGAAAAGATATCTAACAGAGGTTTGAGAGATTATGGAATTTTTGACCATTTGGTTGTATTAATAAAACGTGAGAACTTAAGAAGTAAGAAATGGATTAGGCCATTTAGTTCTGCAAGCTGCCTCACCATTCAACACGAGGCTGATCTTCCACATTTCCAAACAATTTCAAAATTCCCCAATTCCTGTAGTACCCAATACATTGAATATATTTCATCTTACCTCAGTCATAAACAGCTGATCTTATACTCTGTGGTTGTGACCCCATGTTGGAAACTCAGCAGTAAAAGTAAAAAGTAAACTGCAACTACACTGGTAAGCACCTTAAGGATTGCATCCGTTTCAATTCAATCACTCCTCCTTCTTTTGAAATTACCGAAACTGCGACAAAGTCTAATCCATCTCTCTACATGGGGCATTCCAGTAATTCCATGCAGCAGCCGAGCAAACATTTGTTGCATTCCATCTAACGCAAGAATATCCTGCCTTAAGTAAAGAGACCAAGCTGTACATGGTATTCTCGGTTTGGCCTCACAAATGTCCTGTATAATTGCAGAAGGACTTCTACATTGCCTGGAAAATCAACAAAAACAATAGAGGCGTAGGAACAATTTTTCTAAGCAGAGGTCACAAAATCAGTTGCAGAGTCATTGCATTGGTTCCAAGTGGATTCTGGACACCAGTGAATTTGTTGTGGGTGACATTTGATCAATTTATCTGCCATTTAAAGTGGTTGAGGATGTGGCAACAGAATGCAATGGATTACAGGAGTAGGAAACTTTAATCAGAGATAGCTCAGCCAGTGCTTGACAATTTGGAGTTAGAGGTATCCATGGCATGGTCATGAATGTGTAACACGAAGTTTCTGTGCAGTATATGGATGAGAAAGAACAGGGAAAAACAGAAGTTTGATGAAAAAGAGGAAATCTCAGTTAAAAAGGTGAATTATGAGGTCCAAAATCAAACCAATGGAAAAAAAAGAGATTTCAATGTTAAAGCTACCAGAGGTCTTAGGAGCACACTAGTAGATGGGGTACTTCAAAACAAGATGATTCATGATTCTGCATGGTTTAGGCACAGAATTGCATGGATAAAATTAAAAAAATCAATGCAGCAAAAATGACTAAATCCAATACATCTAAATGATCGCATTTTGGGGCATAATGTTGATTGAGTTGAATTATTGATTTCTAAAGGAATACATTTTGAATGGAACATTCTTCATCCTATGACTCTAGGTTAGTTTCAAAGGATGAGACTGCCTTGAAATTAAGGATCCATAAACCTTAAATTCTGCTGATGATCAATACAATATGTGCCTGTTGAAAATATCTCCATACGGCAATAAGCCAACAGGCTGAATATCAACTAATCTAAAACCAGTGGGTGAGTTGTCAGGTCAGAATTTGATATTCAAAATACCCAAAACAGGAATCCTTCAGCTTTAAATGAAGGATTTGAAATGGAGGCAGTCACCTAACCCACTTATGAGTAGTGTTGATCATGTAAATATTATTGATAGACTTATATTATATTATATTATATTATATTATATTATAGTATATTATACCTTGCCTACATTTTAACTTAGTGATTCAAAGTCGAAACAATCAGATGGCTTTATGAGTTCTCAAGAAAACTGACAGGTAAAAAGAGGCAAGACAGCTGAATCAAGGAGCTGGGGGCTTTACAAAAATACCTGTGGACCAATAGGATCAAAAATATTTCTTACAGCCTCAAGAGATCATCCATTTACACAGCCACCGTGGACTGTCTGCTTACCCACCAGTCACTGGATCACCAAGAATGCATCTGCAGCTCCCCCTCCACCTGCCCAACTCCTCACAAACTTCCACAACCAACTGATTCAGATACTACTCCATCGTCAGAATCACCAAAACATTGGTGTTCTTACCAGGGGCAGCACATCTGGTTCAACAGTCGGAGTTTCCACCTTTATCATGATTTATCCCACTATATCCTGCCCCACACTATGCCTACCTGCTCTATTCAACTGCAACTGCAACTTGGACTGCCTGTCTCCCAGTCCAGCAAAACCTCCAGCCTGTCAGTCAGACTATCACTTGGCTTGCAAAACAAAAGCAAAAAAAATTACATTATTGTGAGTTTTCTGACCTCCAATCATCAAGCCTCACTGCACATCCTCTGGCCTGGAAACAGTGTCAATATCCAGCTCAATATTTTTTGACATCTCCCTGAAATGTCTTTTACAGCAGCTGGACAGCAAAAATATGAATAATTCCCTTGTTTCTGTTTGATGGGTGACTTGTACTTTTTGGAAGATATCATAGTAAATGGAAGATTTGGCTGCCTAATTGTCACTTACCCCAGTTTTTTTTTAATGTACACATCAATGGGAATTAGTTATAGACCACCATTTTAAGACTGGCTTCTTACTCAATGTGTTATGTGTGATTACCTCACAACATTGGCGTTAAAAATTTAAAGGAGTGTTTTTTTTGGCTGTTGATGTTGCATTGAGTGACTGAAAGAGGAGATAAAGGCAAAAGGAAGCTCATTTGGTTCATTAATTTCTCCCATTTTAGGAAAGTTAAAGCCTTGCCAGATTTTTGCTTTGGCACATGAACGAAAATGCAGATCATCTGAGCTGCTTAGATAAAATTATTTTGCTTTTACTGCCAAAAACAAACAATGTGGAATGTGACCTTAGGCTAACTAAGAGACAAGCAAAATGACGATACTCAGGTAAGCCAAGCTACAAGTAAGCACGGACTAGTTTCCAACTAACGGCATAGACCAGGCAAAGAACATGGACTGAGATAATGGGAACTGCAGATGCTGGAGATTCCAAGATAATAAAATGTGAGGCTGGATGAACACAGCAGGCCAAGCAGCATCTCAGGAGCACAAAAGCTGACGTTTCGGGCCTAGACCCTTCATCAGAGCTCTCTGATGAAGGGTCTAGGCCCGAAACGTCAGCTTTTGTGCTCCTGAGATGCTGCTTGGCCTGCTGTGTTCATCCAGCCTCACATTTTATTATCAAAGAACATGGACTGAGCTGTTTCTCATTGACGCATCTCAGGTAAGAAGATACTAGCAGGGAGAAAAATACAACTCAATAATTTCTCAGTGCCCAAGTTAATTTGCATCTTTACTGAAAAGTCAACCAACCATCTGCTCAGTCACTTATTTCATTCTGTTACACGAGAAGTACTGTGGCCAAAATGTACTTTCTCAAAAATGCTATTAACAAAAACTTTTGAGCTTTATTGACTTGCTGCTGTCATAATTGTCTGATCTAACTGTCCAAGATAACATGTCAGCAATTGACATGAACATTATATGGATCCTTGTCATTCTGAATCTCAGATGCGCCTTTGGGTTAGAATCCAGGGTATTCACAAACAACAAAGAGGGGAAGAGGAACTCTTGGCTAGGTGCCTCCTGTAGTGTAGGAATGGCAATGCTGGCAGAGGTCTGGTTTTGTGCATGAAACCACAATGCAGCATAGCTATAGGTTGAAAGGTAGGAAATAGCAATGTTTCCTGAACTGAGTGTGGCTGCTTTGCATTGTCGACTGTTTTCAGAATACAGTGTGAAAAAAACAAACTTTACTAAAGTTAAAAAAAGCAAATTCTTCAGGACTGTATCTGGTTACATAATTCCCATTGATTTGTATCGTATGACAGCGTGATGAATAACGTTCTCATTGCATTTCTGTAGGTTATATGTAAGCAGTTTCTTTCATCCTAGTTTCTGATTTACAAACTGTCGATGTATTTTCTCAGTTCCACGTGGCAATTTGTGTCCTTTTCTGTCTTCCCTCCTCTCACTTTGTAATTCACATTCACGCTGCTTCACCCTATCCCACAATACGCTTTACATCTTGTTTCTGTCCTTTTCTAACTTGCCATGCCATTCATGTTCTGGTTTTCTTTGCACTAATATTACAGCATTTGCTGGCATGGAAAGTTTTTTTTCTTAGAAATCTCTCATTGTTGGGCAGATTTATGTATTTAAACAGGCACATTGCAAAGCTCCTGAATGCAAGTGTCCACCGATCACATAAAGATCTCCCATGTGGCTGCCCTTATTCTTATTTGAGACAGAAGTGATAACGCTTTGATGCTTGAATCTGCTATTTGACTCTCGCCTAAATACAATGTTAAAAGGGCATGGTATTTTAAAATTCTCTTCCTTGCCTTCAAATTTCTTCAGGTCCTCCTGGTCTATGAACCTCTCGGATCAGTGCATTCCTCCAATTCTGGCCATACACAATACTATTTCAACCGTTTCATATTGTCAGCCATGCCTTACTCCTAAAATCTGGAATTACCTCCCTAAATTTCTGTTTTTCAACAGTACTACTCAACTGGAGTATTGCATCCAGCTGTGGGTACACATTTTAGGAAGAATGTGGATGTGTTGGTGAAGGTGCAGAAAAGAATCACAGGAATAGTTCCAAGCATGAGAAACTTCCGACAGTTGGATAATTTGGAGAAGCTGCAGTTGTTCTCATTGGAGAAGAGAAGTTGATACGAGGTTTGGTAGATCATGAAGGTTGTGGGTAAGGAGAAACTGCTTCCAGTGGTGGAAGGACTGGGAGCTAAAGACACTGAGCTAAGGTGATTTACAAAAGAAGCAATGGAAACATGAGGAATATTGTTTTTACGCTGTGCTGTTAAAATCTTGAATGTATTGTCCAATTTTGGCATTGTGTCTGTTCAAAAGAGAGTTTGATATTGTCTGAAGAGGAAAAGTTTCGAGGGCCACAGGAGAAAGTTATTGCACGTTATTAGGCGAATTGTTCTTTGACAGAACATGCACAAAAATGATGGGCCAAATGATATCCTTTTATGAAAACCGACGTCTTTAACTAGGCTTTTATTCAGCTGTCCTTGTGTGTGGCTCAGTGTCAAATATTGTTCTCTATAATATTTTTGTGAAGCGCTTTTGAAATATTTTGTTCCATGAAAGGCGTTATATAAATGCAAGTTGTCATTGTGTGTAGATGTAAACCATGTATGTACTAGAACATTGGGTGGAAGACTGAAAAAAAAGGCTTGGGAGCAATTCTCTACACCAAAATAGTTCTCAACATAATCTACTACCTTTGCAAAAGCAAACAATAATCTTAATGCAGTCTGAATGCAATTGAATAGGGTCTATTGTGAGTCAGTGTCATAAAGCAGATGCTTTCGCTTACCCCAGTAATCAGCAAAATGACAGGGAACTCGTCACAGTCTCGTATCTTTGTCCCTGTATATCGAAGATTTTCGCGAACAAAAGTCGTGTTTTGACGCTCTCTGCTGCCAGACATCTCACTTGATTGCGCGACTCAATGAATTTTCAAAAGCAGCTATCTCGGTGCGTGAAAGTTTGGATGGCAGACTTTTTGTTAATGTCCTCTCTCTCCTTTCGAATTCTTGTCACCTAGCAACTGAAACTGGCAGTGGTAGCATTTTTTTTGCCAAAGCTCTCCAGTCAGTTCCCAGTTGTTGTCTTTGATCAAAGATTCACGAAGTGAGGATTAGATGTAGGTTACAGTTTAATGAGTGCAAGCCGAATGGAAGTGAATCAGTCCGTTGTGTGTGGCACATCAATGTTCTGAAACTCTTACTATACGTGTTTCATTCCGTGCTGCATGAGGTCTGCTTCGAATACAATTATTTTTATTTCGTTGCTACAATCTACCTGCTTACCTAACTATGTACATAAAAAGGCTTTCGCTGTCTTACTTGAACGTTACACCTTTTATTTCCCAGACAAAAAGCAATCCTTAACAAAAAAAAGAATGTAATGCCAGTCATTTCCTGCTGAATGTATTAGTCCCGGGGAGAAGCAAATCATTTAGAATCTGCTGCCAATCTACAGAAAAAAAACATTACTCTATAATTGCCCACAGGTCGTCATTAGGAACGTATAGGCTCCAAGGAACATTGGAACAGGAGGAGGCCATTCAGTCCCTCGAGTTTGTTCTGCCGTTCAACTAAACAGAGCTTCATCTGTATTGAAGCCCCACTCATCTGCCTTGATTCTGTATCCCTTAATATTGTTACCTTGGCAAAATCCTAGAAACTGTGGACCATTCTTGGGAACCTCCACTCAGTGACATACATGATGAAATTCATCACTGCCTTTGGTAATGCTAACTCAGCTTTCAGTCCACTGAGGAAAGGAGTATTTGAGGGTCAGGACCTCGAACCCAAGATTGAGTTAATGGTTTATGGGGCAATAGTGATCATGGTGCCCCTATATGATTTGGAGACTTGAACAATATCAGGTGGGGTACCTGAAAGCACTGGTATCACCAATGGTGCCTTCACAAGATCCTTCAAATTCAGTGACTAGAAAAGTGGCTTAACATCACTGTCCTTTCCCAAATCAATGCACCCAGCTTTGAGGTCACTAATTGCTCAAAACCACTGTGCATAATATGTCACTTATACGCCTGACACCAGACTCCCAAATCAATTGATCCATTCTGAACTTGATCACTGCAGGAAACTCCCAGGAGGACAGCAGAGACATCTTAGTGATGACCTGAAAGCATCTCTGAAGATATCAGACATCCACACTAATTCAAGAGAACCCCCTCCAGCCACATCACCCAGCATCCACAGTTCTTTGTTTTATTCAAATGGAGAAAGTTAATTTAAGAACGGACCAAGCATGTCGACAGGGGTTTTTCATTGGGAACATGCAGAGGTGAAACCAAGAAATCCGACTGAATCCACAAACCTCCACACAACTCCTTTACCTTCAAGGGGCACTTGCCTCTCATTATGGCAGAGTCCACAGATAATGCACTAGACTTATCAGCTACCTCAGAATTCATCGACCTCGGGTGGAAACCCGTCATCCTTGATTCCAAAATGACTCCTTCAGAAGATACTTGCCCAATAAAAGTTTGTCACTTTCTGTGCAGAGGCTTTCAATTGAGGCTTGCTCTTTTTGGAGAACAGAACACCTGCTTTTCATTAGCCTTTGAATGAAGGGGTGTTTTTCTGACATCACCCCCGAAGATATCAACTGTTTTAAAACTGTCCAAACCTTTCTGTGCAGTATTCCAAAGTTAATCTACCTAATTTCTCGGTCTAGGCTGTCGTCAATTGTGGGGAAGATCCCTATTTGGTTCCAAGTTAAGAGTCCAAGTTGCAAGACGATGGCTGTGATATCTGCCTCTTCACCTGCATGAAAACTACAGCTAATGAGTGATATCAACTGGTTGCAAATTGATTCAGTAGCTGCTGGTGCCAGACTTGTATCACATGAGTGTCATGTTGCATGTTTATAGAGGTTGCTCTGTTGGAAATTGTAACCCTTTTACTAATGTGAAAAATACAGCCTACTGTAACTTCATAAGAAGGGCAGGAAGGCATTTAGCCCCTCTAGCCTACCCAATGAGATCACGGCTGATCTGTGACAATAACAGCATCAGCCCTGATACCTTTAGTTAATAGAAGTGCATGGAGAGAGAGATAATGGGAACTGCAGATGCTGGAGAATTCCAAGATAATAAAATGTGAGGCTGGATGAACACAGCAGGCCAAGCAGCATCTCAGGAGCACAAAAGCTGACGTTTCGGGCCTGGACCCTTGCATGGATGTCTGATTTAAAATTAACAACAGATCTAGCACCAATTATGGCTTACAGGAGACATTTCTTAACTTCTATCATCTTTTTTCTTGTACAGAAATGATTTCTAATTTCACTCCCTAAAGGTCTGGACGTAACTTTCAGACTCTTACCCTGAATCCTAGGAATGGGAAAAATGTTTGTTTCTACCGATTCTGTTTCTCTTAACCACAATACAGTAAAATCTGATTCAAGGCTTTTGTTTTTTGACATATTTTGATTATTGTGTTTTTCTTCAACTGCCGTGAATTCTCCTGAGAAAGAATTACAACATTTAAAAGGTATCTGGATAGGTATATGAACAGAAAGGGTTTAGAGGGAAATGGGCCAAATGCTGGCAAATAGGACGAGATTTATTTACGATATCTGGTTGGCATGGATGAATTGATCTGAAGGGTCTGTTTCTGTGCTGTACTTCTCTATAACTGTATGACTCTAAATACAATATAAAGCTGGCAGAGAGAAGCCAGAACTTAAATCTACTGTACTCCACTCACCTCAGCTTACTGACATTAACGAGACATGAATGGGAAAGCTGACCTTCAGTTTAGGCAAAGAAAAATGGAACAGTTTTGCACTTAAGTTTATTTTTCACGACCGACCTGATTAAATTATGAGGCTGGTCAAGAGAACCAACAATAGTGTTTGATTTGCATTGAAACAAAATGGTTTTCATTTTACATCTCATAAATTGCACAGTTTAACTTGCATGCAGTGACACAAGTGTGAAGTTTTGCACCACCTGCCGATTGTGAAATTTCACTCTTTTTTAAGTTTTGATTGTCAACAGTAAGGAAAGTGCTTAAGAATGCCACTTCGCACAGTCATCACTTGCATGAAGCATTCATAGCAGACAAAACATTAAAGTCCTGAAATGTTAACTTTATCTCTTTCTCTCCCTTTCACTCTCTGTACAGAAGCTGCCAAGCTGACTGAACCATCCAGTATTTCTCTTTTTACTTAAGAATGTCATGCTCCTTCTACTTAGTCCCAATCGTAGAACAGCAATGTCTTGTGCTTCATGTGCCAAAATTCCTATCGGCCATATCAGTCATTGTTTGGTTTCTCAGAGAGAAGTCTCCAAGTCATTTTCAACTTGAACCAGCTCTGTGCTGCAAAATTCTTAACATTTTAAAACTGGAATTGAAAAGAATAGTATTTATGTAGCATTTTTCAGCACCTTCTTATGTCACAAAGCACAGTAAAACAACAAAGCATTTTTTGAAACGTAGGGCTAGATTTTAGACTAACCCATTAGTGCATTTGAAGGCATGGAAAAGCAAATCCAGTTATTGGTTTTCCTATCTGCTACACTCCCTCTGCCAGTCCTCAATGGGCCTGATATTTACGGTAATAGTTGGAAATGTAGGGTGCCCTGCTCACCTTTGGACCTATGAAGGTTCTCGCGTGGCCAATAACAGACCTCATGCCTCACCACTGAATGAAGAGAGGCACAAGCCTTGGTGTTGCGCAAGGTATCGTTTGAAAATCCAGGCCAGGTCCCTGAAGGTTAGCTCCTCCTTTACCCTCCTGCAGGAACACAAATCCTAATCTTCTCTCAAACCCTTGCCCATATCAGTCTCACCTGGCTTATCAGTACCATAGAAATACCTATAGTCCGAGCAGCAATATTTGCTGTTGACAGGCGCACTGAGAATGTGGAGTGGCCAGTCAAATCCAATTGATCGGTAGCCCTTGAAGGCAGGATTTTCTGCAGGGATTGGAGTGAAATTGTTGCTTACCAGCCATTGGGATTATGGTGGACCCCCTTTAACTGGCTTTTTTTTTAGCTAGAGGATAGAGGGACAGATGCTTGATTTTGAACTAGATCACAGGAATTGCTCGTGCAGAGAGCCAGAATGAATATGATGGGCTGAATTCCCTCCTTCTGAAAGCTCAGTATCTAAAGTGCTGTGACACCTGTACCTCTCAAGACATGGTTTCTAATTATGCTACATTCTTTAAATGCACACATTAACGCACAGTTTCCTTTTCTTGATTAAGCGCACACTGGCTGTATGCCTGGTATTTGAAAGAATTGCATTGTTTTCTTTTCGCAGGTCAGGCAGCAACTGTGGAGAGAAATCAACTGTGGTGATCAGCTGACTTTTACATTCCCCCAGGGGTAAATTGGCAGGGATGAGGAGAAGTGCTTTTATCCAATCAAGCTGACCAGATATCCCCTTCCCCAATGCTATCAAACCCATTTATCAGCCTACCTCGAGCACTCATACATTAACTTTAAATCCAACACTTTCACCCACCTGACACCAAATCCCATCACCCATATGTCGCTCGTCCCTTTCACTCAGAAGCTCAGAAAAGTGTTCCACATGGGGCTTTTGAATCAGCTTTCCAACTTTTGGGAATGAAATTCTGTTCTATATCCAGTCCACAGCTGGGAAATTGTGGAACTTTTCTGATATAGCCTCCAGCAGTTTTAACAGGCTCCCACCTTGCCATCCGGAGAGCCATTAAAATCACCTGTATTTTTAGTAGCAATAGTATTGATGTCCTTGCAAATGTTACCAGTATTATGTGGAATAATGCTCTCAATAATGATTGCAAAAAAATTCTCATTCAATAGCAACTTGCAAGCCATGGTACTTAACATTTTCATAGATTCTAATAGCTAACAGAAGACAAAATATTCTTCAAGATAACAAAGTGTAGAGTTGGATGAACACAGTAGGCCAAGCAGCATCTTAGGAGCAGGAAGGCTGATGTTTCGGACCTAGACCCTTCATCAGACATGGGGGAGCATTTCTGATGAAGGGTCTATGCCCGAAACGTCAGCCTTCCTGCTCCTAAGATGCTGCTTGGCCTGCTGTGCTCATCCAACTCTACACCTTGTTATCTCGGATTCTCCAGCATCTGCAGTTCCTATTACCTCTGATACAAAATTTTCTTCCCCTGGTAATACTTAAACTATTATTTTAGATCAGTGTGTTAATGACAAACATTGATGTAAATGAAATATGGAAAGTTGTATATCTGCTCAAGTACAATAAAGGAACCAACAATTTTTGCTGACAATCAGAGTTACATAAGGAACAGGTAAGATGTTTCTAAATTACATTTAGAAATATTTGGTGTTTCATTTATGGCCTCTTAAAGCTTTAGCTTGAAGTTTTCATAAAACAAATATTGTTTGCTATTTTGTCCTTTAAGTTACTAACTGTTCCCATGAAGTTATGCAAATGATCGTTAACAGGCAACAGTAGCCTCACCCTTTGGCTTAAGATACTATGTCAACCCTTCGACACTTTCTGTGACTTCAGGTCAATACCTTATTGCTATTGCTCTCAAAAAGTGTCAGGACAATGTAACATCATTGTCCTCTCATTGTACGTCCCTGACCAGGCAATCAAAGTAAACAATGGAATCTCAAGCAAGCAATGCACACAGCGATCAGGCAAATTTATTACCGGCATTGCCATTGAAAAGAGCTCTCTCTCTCTCTCTCTTTCTGCCTCCTGAAGAAGCTGTTTGCAATTCTTTAGTGTTGGTCTATAATGTCAGGAGCTGCCTCTAACCACAACTTATTGCTGGGTCGCAATCTACTGAATTGGGTTAATGAATTCTTCCAATTGATCTATCCATTAAATGACAATCATAGCCAAGAACAGGGTCATAATCAATACTAATTTATACAGATGCTGTAAAACTACTCTCCCTAACCAGAGAGGGCAATCCACCTTTTTAAAGATTTGAAGAACTAATCAATCACGGACAGGAAAAGGTCAAATAGTATTGATTGGTGAATCAGCACAGACTCATCCTCCTCCTCCCTGCAGTTTTAATTTCCTTGTAATCACTGTATGATTTTTTTGCAATACATGTTTTCCAGAGGGTGTATTTATGTAGTGGTAGATGCTGCAACAATGGAATGATTCATTGACAGTGCAATCAATATCAGAGCTGCTTAATTTATTGAAACTGAAAATGCTGTTAAAAAAAGTTGGGGGTAAGATCTACAAAAACAAATATAATGTTTTCACATTCGACCTGCTGTGTTTGTTGATGAAGGTTTAGAGAAATATAAGCCAATGTTGTTTTCTCTCAGTTTCCCAGTTTCTGCACAGCAGGAGTGAAAACTATTAATAACCAAGGGAAAACTGCCTCTAATCAATTTGGTCAGTGGCAACTTCTGACAAGTTGCCCAAAGGTGATGAATAACATTCAGCGTGCTTCAATAGGAATCATCTCAGAAATCAGCAGAGACAATTTCCTTCTCGTAACAGCCCTCCTTGTTTGCAAAAGGTGGCATAGAGCACAAAGGTTAATGGAGAGATAATGTCTATTGGGCTAGAGCTTCCTTGCTTTTATATCATACTGCTCTTGCATAGTAACTGATGGCGATTGGTTTTTCATCTATTAATTTGGCAAAATCTGTAGTTCATCCAATCTGAATATTTTGTGCGTAGCCCGTAATATATATTATTCCCAGTTAATGCGCATTCTTTTATTCAGTGTTGCTGAAGTGGATTTCATCCAAGTTTATACCTGCTGAGAATGTAATTCCATTAACTGAATAGAACTTCAAACCAATTCCCCTTGTAACAGTATCCAATCAGTTCTGTTTACTATAGTGGATAGAATAATGGAACATCATGAAGGTATTGTGAAGGTGTAATCATGCAAGGCCGCTTTTCATCACACATAGGTGTGAATTAAAATGTCAGGCAATGCCCAGTTGTTAACATTTTCTTGAATCAGAAGGTTATAGTTTCAAATTAGATGGAGCACTCAGTCGAGGCTGATAGTCCAGTGCATTGGGTGGAGATCCTGTTGTGGTGGTGATGCTACTGGCCTCATGGTCCATAAGGTCAGGCTATCCCCTGGGGACATGGCTTCATATGGCAGCAAGTGAAAATTGTATTCAATTAACTGCAACATTCATTAGTATCATACAGAACATTGGCTGACGGGTCTAAGACAAGGCCATTGCACCTCTGTAGTGGCTGCCCCAAATTTTACTTTGTCCCTCAATGTTAAGTCCCACACAATGAAATGTCCCAGCCTTCAATAGTTAATTATCAATTTGCACTGGAAGATCTGCAAGTTTTAGACAGATCAAAAGGCACCTTTCACTGAGTTGATGGTCCTCCAGCTGCAGTGCAGATTTTTCATTATGTGAATCCTTAGAACTAGCCGGTAGAGCGCAGGAACCTGTCATACAGGTGTTCAGGATGAACCTCAACAAAAAAAGAGTTGCCTTTCCTTTCCAGGCCTTCTTTGCAAATGAACATTCCGGAAGGTGGTGAAGACAGTCTTTTCCCCACCACAGCCAACTTGAGGGCAACGTACAGAGTGGCTAAGACATTTAGTGTGAAGGACGAATGAAATAGGAAAATCCTTTCTCACCACCAGCCAAGCTACCACCTGAAAGTTTTAATGTTGAGGCATTCTCCAAAATAGCCTCGACAGCTTGCTTGAAGAACCATCTGACAGTACTCACTGTCTCCAGGATTCACAATCAGTCAGAGCCTTGAGAAGCACTGTCTGCCAAGCTCGTGGTCGAAGGTGCTTCTCTGCATCAGCTTCACCACAGGAATGTGTGGTATAGCCTAATCCAACTAAATGGAGCATTCAATGGCAACATGACCATCCTTTTTTTTTCACAATACTAGGGACAACAGGTATCTCAGTACATAGTAACATTTTACTCCGTGCACAGCGGGACACGGAGACACAACTGGCGATCCTCAGGTTGACGGTGACATTAAGTTTTATTCATCCTTTGTGTACATATTTGTGCATCATGACCCTGTGAACACAGTCTGTTTTTGAAATCTGGACAAACTCGGAAATGTCTCATTATTTAACAAGAGTGAAGAAAGGGCCAGAGCTGTGCTGTGCTCAGAAACGAGGTTTTGGATCTGAAGACAGGATTTTATGTGCAATGGAGGACGAGCATTAAAATAAAGTGGCGTTGTTTTATCATAGATATATGCTCCTTCCAGGTTTTGGCACATGCCCTACTCCTTTGAACCATATCCAGCAGTTTTAGGCGATGTGATCTGACAGTGAAAGGGGCAATCAGCCAGCCTATTTCCCAAAGAACAAGGAATAGGAGTAGCTATTTCAGCCCCTTGAGCTTTCTCTGCCATTGATTACAATCATGGTTGATTTCATGTCAGCCTCACCTCCATTCTCCTGTCTGGTCCCCTTAAGCCTTTAATCATTACTAATTAAAAATCAATGAACTACTCCTTGAATTTATCCAGTGTCCCAACATCCAGCACAATTTCGGATAGGGAATTCAACAGATTCATGAGCTTTTGAGAGAAGATCTTCCACCTCATCTTTAAACCTGTGACCCCTTAGCCTAAAATCATAACCTCTCATTCAACATTGCCCTAAAGGGCTAAACATCTGCTCCATATCTACTTTGTCAATCTCTTTTAGCATCTTATGTACCTCAATTAGATTTCCTCATATTCTTCTCAACTCTAGTGGGTACGGGCCTAAACTGCTCAATCTCTCCTCATAAGAAAACCCTTTCATCTCTGGAGATAAACCAGTGAACCTTCTCTGAATTGCTCCCAATGCAATTACATCCTTTTTCAATTAAGGAGACAAAGCTGTACAGCGTACTACAGATGCAGTCTCACGAATGACTGGTTTGGTTGCATCAACATTTGCTCACTTGTATATTTCATTCCTTCAACAATAAACGCAAAAAAAAATCATATGCCCTCCTTAACTGTGTACTGGCATACTAGCTTTCAGTGATTCTTGTACAAGGATATCCAGATCCCTTTGCATTGAACCATTTTGAAATTCCTCTCGATTCAGGTGATGTGGCTTTTTAATCCTTGTGCTGAAAATGGACAGCCTCACACTTATTCACGTTAAATTTTGGCCCATTCACCCAACCTGTCTATATTTATTTGTAAATATTTTATTTGTTCAATGAAACTTACTTTCCTACCTATTTTAGTATTATCTGCAAATTTGACATGATTTACTTTGGCTCTTGCTGCAAGTTCAAGCCAGTTGTAGATGTTTATCCTTGGATGTACCACCAACATATCCGTGTAGAAGGTAGTTACATTGTCCATAAAACTGAATGTCCCCACTGCCTGGGATTATCATCCTTCTTACGCTAGCTTCTTAATGAACTCGACAAAAAGTCCAGTATGAAGCATGAACAAGACAGGAGAGAAGGGACATCACCATCTGACTCCAGACTTGGCCATAAAGCTTTGGATTCCAAACCAAGGTAGCAACAAAGTTGAGAGACTTTCATAGGACAGCCACTTTCCAATGGCTCTAGATTTACATTTGGTCAGACTGTAAGGACAATAGTTTTTCCTCCTTAAAGAACACCCACTAATGGACAAGATGAGTATTTGACAACAATACATGATCACCATTACAAACCCGAAGTTATGTCTAATTTCAGATATATTTAATTAATTGAAATTAATTTCCCCAGCTATCATAATGACATTATGAACACATAACCTAAACAGGAGTAATATTTCATAACTTTGTCTCCTTTTGTTTTTATAAAGGTTGAAAAAGGTAAAAATAAAATAAAATTCTGATCCAAATGAGAACTATCTTTTGGAAAGGGGTTGTATTCTTACTCTCCTGACTATTTAGGCTTGTCAAAAAATTGCTTTCAATCAGCAGTTCATTGCTAAATAGTCTTCATATTAAACAGTTTCATTGTCACAATATAAGTACATACCTTTTACTCATGTTTTCTGTCAAGTCAAATGACTCAACAGTATTCATTAATCACCCTTCACCTATGAAACCATCGCTAAGAATTAATTTAAGTTCTTCCGGTTCTCTGACATGGTGTGGACCAGTCGACTGCTTGAATACAATGTATTGCAGAAGACACAGAATGGAACCCAAATCTTTTGTTGCTTTCTGTGTCTGCATCCACTACTGCATGGAGGAGTCTTCTGCAATCATCCCAGTTAATCCACTCAAAGGTCGCCTTTGATGAGATTGTTTATATCATAGCACACCCATTTGGTGTCCTCCGTGTAAATCGATGGTTTTGCGAAAACTGCCACACAGCATATTAAATAGACTGAAATTTTATCAGAATGGAGCTGGGTGGTCATATTTCTTTCTCTTGTGTGTACTGAATGATTGAATGTTATTGCACAGTAGCAGTCCATTTGATCTATCAGTGTGCAACTTGTCAAATTCTACTCTCCGACTTTGCTCCCACATCTTCAATAATCCTTTAAATTAGCAATTATTTAAAGTATTTACACAATGATTCAACAAACGTTTGTGTCAGATAATTCCATATTCCAACCACCCACTATGCAAAGAAATGTATCCTTTAGTGATGCTTTCATTAAATTAAAATTATATTCCCCTATTACTGTTTAAATGATGTCAGGGGCTCAAAGTGAGGTTTACTACTACTCTGCCAAGTTGTCATGCTTTTTGCCTCAATATTTGTCTGCAAACTTCACTGTGAAGCTTCAATTTAAATTTTTAAAAAAAGGTGCGAGCAAAGCCTGGATTAATTCTCTCTCATTGCATTACAGGAGCATGGTAGCCTATGTTCTCTTGACGGTTCCCTGTCTCCGTATGGATCTTCAAGGCCGTTGCACAACAATGGCTTCTGGAATTGGAAGTTAATGCATCTGGATGGCAGCTTAGAGCGAACTTTGATTGTGATCATAGCCGTTGGCATGTGAAAACAATTCATTATATGTGACTTTGTTGTCCACCAATTACTACTCTTAATCTATATTTCTAAGCAGTCTGTTCAGAGATATTATTACACACCTCTGGAGCAGGTGGGACTTGAGTCCAGGTCCCTCAATTCAAGGGTATGGACACTACCATTATGACTACAAGAGGGCTACTTAAAACATTTTTTTATTGATCTATTTTTCTAATCAACCTGTTCAGAGAGATTCTTCCGCATCTCTGCAGCAGGTGGGACTTGAACCTGGACCTCCTGGTAGACCGTTCTGCTTGAAGCTTGGTGGCATTGACCTTAATGAGTGGGAGGAGCTTGTTACCAGTTGCTCGGAATGGCAACAACTTGTCTATACTTTATGCCCTCAATGCCTCAATGATGAGACAGAACAGCATCAGAGAAGAAAAGGAAGCAAGCTCTTCTCTCCTGATCATGCTAGCAAAAGAACAGCCGGCCCCAGATCCCTAAAGTCCTGCAGGTCATGAAAGTGGCTGTTCAGTCATATGAAGACAAACGGCAGAGTGAGTCAAAGCCCTACGTACACCACATCCTCAAACTGGGGAACAGTCACCACCGATGCTTTCAAATACATCCTTACTACTTTCCTCAGCCAGTCCCTGTGGTAGTGAGCTGCATAATCTGTCTGGGTAAAGAAGTTTGTTCTGAATTCCCTCTCAGATGTTTTGGTGACTTTTTTCTGTTTTGGTTTGCCCCACAATGGAGTTTACTTCTCCATATCTACCAAGTCAAACACTAAACCTTTGCATGTAATATGTAAAGCCTGCCTCATTTTAGTGTTTATTTTAGTAGTTAAGTGCAGATTATAGAGGATTGGCTGAACACTGATGGGAAAAGTAATCACATTGCCCTGCAGGGTTTGTTTATCCTCCATTGAAATAATACCTCTCTCCTCTGTGCAACAATAACTGCTGCAGGAATGTCTTCGTGCAACCTATCCATATAAACTTCATAACAACTCCACTCCATGAATTTGGGTCACATATCTTTTGAAAAGCAATCCCAAAAATTGGTTGAAATATAGCAAGATTGCAAATTTTAAAAAATACCATACTTCAACGGCACTCAGGTGTGAGCCTTTAGCCACCAGAAGTCACATCATAATGCATCTTGCCACTTTGATTCTCTTACTCCAAGAAAAGAATCATAGAGTAATGTCACATGTCACTCGGTCCATCATGCCTGTTCCATCTTTTGAAAAGAGCTGAAAGAAACAATTAGTTCCACTCCAGTGGTCCTTTTCCATTGTCTTTACATGTATTCATCATTCAGAATGCATCAAACTCCCTTTTGGAACTTATTATTGAATTTGTTTCCACTACTCTTCAGGCAACAACAACTTGCTGCATAATAATAAAAAAATCTAATTACCCCTTGTACTCTCCAGCCAATCATCCTTCATCTGTCTCTGATTATATATCCCACAGCTACTAATAATTTTTGATGACCTATAGGTGAAAGATCATATAGCAATTCAGCTGAATAAGAGCTTAATGGTGGACACATCCACCAGCTGATTACAGAAACAGATCTGCTTCTGCTTTTCGTACAGTAGAAACATCAACCATCAAATTCTTCAGTGACTGTCAGCATTTTAGCTTATCAGAAAGAAAAACAGAACACTTTTTTTTCTACTGACGGACACAACCTTTGAGGTGGGTTTACTATCCTGAAGATGTTTTCAAATGCACATTGTTGTTATTAAAAGTTGGAGGTCAAGACTAAAAGCCAACAGAACACATCAATCAGTGGTTAGCTCTTCAGTTGCCCTTTGTGTCTGAATTTGAGGAAGAAAAGGAAGTTTATGACTGCTGAGAGAGTAAAATGGTTTCATTTAAAATCTCCTCCTGGGATATGAGTGTCACCTGCAAGGCCAGCATTTATTCCTGATCTCTATTCTCCCTGGAGAAGGTATTGCTGAACCACCTGCAATTCAGAGTCTTGCTCGACTATCTCAGCAGACAACTAATCGTCAACCACATTGGTCTGGACGTAGAGTTACAGCATTAATTTTCTCAATATCTGCCTATCAAAGGGAAAAGCAGGAACCAGTCTATATTTGTGATAATGGGAACTGCAGATGCTGGAGAATCCAAGATAATAAAATGTGAGGCTGGATGAACACAGCAGGCCCAGCAGCATCTCAGGAGCACAAAAGCTGACGTTTCGGGCCTAGATCCTTCATCAGAGAGGGGGATGGGGTGAGGGTTCTGAAATAAATAGGGACAGAGGGGGAGGCGGACCAAAGATGGATAGAGGAGAAGATAGGTGTAGAGGAGAGGTATTCTAGGTAACTGATGTCCATTTCAAGCCCACCGACTCCCACAGCGGCCTAGAATACACCTCCTCCCACCCACCCTTCTGCAAAAATTCCATCCCCTATTTCCAATTCCTTCGCCTCCGCTCCCAGGATGAGGCATTCCACTCCCGCTCATCCCAGATGTACGCGTTCTTCAAGGACCACAACTTCACCCCCGCAGTGATCGAGAACACCCTCAACCGTGTCTCCTGCATTTCCCGCACCCGCAATAACCACCCTAAGAGAATCCCCCTCGTCCTCACATACCACCCCACCAACCTCCGGATAGAACGCATCATGTCTCCAGGACTCCCTTGTCTGCTCAACACTCCCCTCCAACCCCACCACACCCGGCACCTTCCCCTGCAACCGCAGTAAATGCCAAACCTGCCTCCACACCTCCTCCCTCACCCCCAGCCCAGGCCCCAAGTTGACTTTCCATATCAAGCAGATGTTCATCTGACAATCTGCCAATGTAGTATACTGCATCCACTGAACCCGTTGTGGCTTCCTCTACATCAGGGAAACCAGGCGGAGGCTTGGGGGCTGCTTTGCAGAACACCTCCACTCAGTTTGCAATAAACAACTGCACTTCCCAGTCGCAAACTATTTTAACTCCTCCTCCCGTTCCTTAGATGACATGTCCATCCTGGGCCTCCTGCAGTGCCACAATGATGCCACCCGAAGGTTGCAGGAACAACAACTTCTATTCCGCTTGCGAACCCTGCAGCCCAATGGTATCAATGTGGACTTCACAAGCTTCAAAATCTCCCCTCCCCCCACTGCATCCTAAAACAAGCCCAACTCGTCCCCGCCTCCCTATCCTGTTCTTCCTCTCACCTATCCCCTCCTCCCGCCTCAAGCCGCACCTCCATTTCCTACCTACTAACCTCATCCCGCCCCCTTGACCTGTCCGTCCTCCCTGGACTGACCTATCCCCTCCCTACCTGCCCACCTATACTCTCCTCTCCACCTATCTTCTCCTCTATCCATCTTCGGTCTGCCTCCCCCTCTCTCTATGTATTTCAGAACCCTCTCCCCACCGCCCCCCCCCCCCCCCACGTCTCTAATGAAGGGTCTAGGCCCGAAATGTCAGCTTTTGTGCTGCTTGGCCTGCTGTGCTCATCCAACTTCACACTTTGTTGTCTTATATTTGTCATGTGTTTATTCACAATGCCCAATACAGTTTAAGTGCAGATTATGCTTCCCTTCGAAAAGTCAGCCCTTTCACGATTTTTTTATGATTAATCTAATTAGAATTAGCATTTATTCATTTATTTGAATTTAAATTCCCCCAGCTGCCACCATGTTGGGATTTGAACTCATGCCCAGGTTCGTTATCAGATTGTATCAATCCAGGCCTCTATAATGTTCGCATCCCATCAGTAATCTGTCCGCAAAATCTATACATAAGTAACTGAAATTATATAGCATGTAAAAACTTCTGATATTGCTTAATATGAAGATTTATTTTATTGAGATTAATGACACCTGCTTGTTTGAGAAAATAAAGATTATACAGTCACTGTAGAATGATTTATTGCGCATTTCAATTGCTGTGGCTCAATTGGTAGCTCTCTCATCTTAAAGGAGTTCAAGTACCACTCCATGACTTGAACGCAAAAGTACAAAGAGACACTTAAGTGCATCCCTGAGGGAGTGATGCAGTGCTGGAAGCATTGTCTTTTGCATAAGACATTAAACAAAAGTCCTATCCGTTCTCTGAAATAGATGTAAAAGAAACCACAGCACTATCTTGAACAAAAAAACAGCCGGCAAGCTTTCTCTACTCTCTTGACAAATGTGAATCTGCAAGTAACACCATAAAAGGTAGACGATCTGATTATAATCACATTAATGCTTGCAGGTGTTTGCATTGAGCAAATTGGTTGCCTTGTCTTCTAAATTATAAGGTTGACCGTGTTTCAAATGTGTTTCATTGACTGCAGAGTGCCTTATGGTCTCCTGAGGTCGTGAGAGGTGTTACATGAATGCAAGTCTGATTTATTTGTGGAATTGTGGTGATTTGAAAATAATTTAAGGAGTGAGAATAGATGAGCATTTAAGAAAAACTGATGGCCATGTGAAATATTTTATCACAATCTTCTGGCTTGATCCGTGATGCGAAGGATTAATCTGTTTCTTTGTAAATGGCAAGACCTCATTGTGTTCTATTTTGTGTAAAGCTATTTTTCAGTTTGTTTCAGCATGCATGGCATGGCTTGTTTGCTTAGTGAGCACAAGCTATAGAAAGAGGGCACATGTCATTTGTATTACAGCAGTCAGCAGTCAATTTCAGAGGAATAAGGTTAACGATCGAAATGTATTGCCATAATAGATCAAAAACTGGAGACACTAACCGTTTAGCTCCCTCCCAGTTTACTTGAGGGTTGATAAATTTCATTGGAAATAGTTCTTGGGATTTCATCATAGGATTCTATGGCTTTAACTGTTTCAGGCAGTTAAACATCCTTTCCCCCCTGCCTCACCCCGCTACTTTATCTTTGCAATGTTTAAACTAATAAATAGACATGTTCAAAGACATTGTGTTCTCAATGATCCTGAGTATTTTTCAGCTGGGTTTGTTCACAGTGTGTTCCAAGACTGTAATTCCTGGAGATTTCAAGATTAAGTCAATTTTGAAATTAATTTCACACTAGTCTCTTGACAGCTGGTGCACCAGGGCCATGATTCACACATTTTTAGGGTTACAGTAACAGCTTCAATCTTCTGTAATCTGGGAGTAGAGCAAGAGGGCAGGAGGTAGTTGATGAAAGCCAGATTTTTTTTTCCTTCAATGTCTTTGAGCATTGTGCACTTGTTACTAGAATTGTTGGAGAGGGACCAAATACTGATGCAGGCAGGTGGTTACCCACAAGAGGTAGTTTGGAATAATTCTCCTTTTTTAATCCCACTAATATAGATACTGTCCCTAATGTGTGGTACTGTACATTTTTGTTAAAAAAAGCTTTCCTTCATGACTTCCCTTAATGCCAATAACATCAAATTTCCATCCACTGATGACTGATCCTCATTCCAGTGCACATTGCAGAAACAATTCATTACATTGAACAAATCTATTCAATCTTCTCCAAGCTGCTCCATTCTCAGGAAAGTTTTTCATCAATTTGAAAATTCTAGCTCTCAACTAGGATATGATGCAGAATGATGCCAAAGGTGTGGGTTCAATCCCTGTACTGACTGTTTATGGAGGGCTACCTCTTTGTCTTGCTCCTCACCTCAACCTCTGCAATCCCACGCCACTCACACATTTAGGGAGCAAATTCCACAGAATTATAATGTTGCATTAGACCAATCAAGTTCACCTTAATTCTTGGAGTGCTGTACTTCAAACGGGGAATGATAATCAATGTCAGATGCTTATGCAATTTAATATTACAGTATAATTGCAAAAAAAAGGACATACATGTTTTATAGCTAATACAAGGTGTTTAGACGTCTGCCTTTTTGCTCTTTCCACCCACAACCCTTTTAGCTTTTCACCTTAACACCTTCTCCAGAACACTAACCAGGGAATGGGGAATTATAAGAAGGATGTACCTGCAATCAATGAAAAAAATAATTATTCAGCTACATACATCTGTTCAGAAGCAAATACTTGAAACCTGTCAAAAGACATTACTTGGCCACCTGATTCTATTCAAACTATCATAAATTACTGATTCTCCTTTCAATGCTTTGTCTGTCAAGTCCTGGAAATTCATGAAACATTCCGTCATGCAATAGTCAGTCATTGTATTTACAACAAAAGAAAGTATTAGAGCCAATGCATTCAAAATCGGAAGTGTTTAATTAAGAAATGGCAGGTGCGTCAGAAAACCAAATTTCAAATCTTGTGTATATTCACTGGCTCAAAGTCATGAAGCAACTTTCAATCAAAAAAAATTAAATTTGATGTGTGTTTCACATTAATTGACCAAAGCTGAACAATAAGTGAGCCTGTTTACCAGTAAGTAAGTGTAGGCAATCAAACATTGCACAATTGATTGATGAGTGAAACATGCCTCATTTTCTAGTTACCCCAAAATGACTATTTCTGACATGTAACAAGAGTTTTTTTTCAGCATACTATTACTCTACACTCCCCTCCTCTTCAGAAGGTTTTCATTACTTAGAAACATAGGGATAGGTGGTAGATAGTCAGACCTGTGAGCTTGCTCCAATACTCAGTTGGATCTTTACTACTCTGTACTTGAAATTGAGTTGCCTACTTTTGTTCCCTCACTCTAAGTTTCCTCGCTTAACAAAAACGAATCAATCTTATTAATTAGCCCAGCCGCAACAGCTTTTGGAGCATTAAGTTCCAGATTTATGTTCCCTTTATTGTGAGCAAGTGCTTTCTGATATCACCCATGACTGTTCTTGTTCTAATTTAAAGGTTAAGAACTCCCCCCAAATCAGAAGAAATAGTTTCAGTTGACCCTATCAAATCCCTCTTTAACTTGGTCAAGACCTCAATCTCTCACCTATTTTATTCTTCTGCAGTCAAGGGAATACAAAGCTATTCTACACAATCATGCTTTATAATTTAAGCTGGTGAATCTGTATGTCACACTCCCTTTATGATAATTAATCCTTAGTGACTTGTGCACATGGACCACAAAAACCTTCTGATCCTTCATGGGAACCTAGGTTCTCACTGTCAAAAAATATTCTGATCTGTCTGTATGGATGATTTTCCATTTCACCACATTAAGTTCTATCAATACTTTTGGGGTATGTTGTGGGTCATAACTCCACAGTTCCCAAGTTTTCTCTGGAAGTATTGAGCTTTATTGTGTATACTGACAGGCTAGTGTACATATAGTGCCTCAGATACGCACTTAGTATCCACCTGACGCATTGAATGCAAACATGCTATCAGTAGAGGTTAGTTACTAATGAGCAATATTACAAATCTTGTTGGATTTGTCCTTGCCTCCCCAAAGGACACTGAGACTAATTGTTGATCTCCTGACGAAATGGGATCAGCGTACAGCAGAGACCAGCAATATCAAAACCGAGATTATCCTTGTTTGTAACATTTAGATAATTACTAGCTAATTTGCTGCAGTATTCAGGAAACCCAGGTTCCAATATTGTGTGGTTTCAGCTATTTCACACATCAATCTGGAGACCTCAGCTGGGATCTTAAGCACATTATGCCCTGTTCACCAAAAATAGAGCACTTCTGTTCACAAAGGTTCTTGCCTGTGTTTCTAAACTTCGATGGTAACTGGAGTATGGTTTGGAACTAATGATGTAATTATGAGTGACATTGGAGGGAGAAATTGGTCCTCGTTGCAACTGAACACTGGGGAAAAAATGAAAGTATAGGAGGTAGATATTTTGCAGAATGCCTATTCCAAGCTTAATTCTCAGATTGCCAACCAGCATCATCTAAGTGCCTGGGGCACATGGCTATATCAGATATTAGAACTCCTGAAATATGCTAATCAGAGCTTAATATCTATTTTAGAACCCTAAAGCCAAATTCAGCAAAAAGAGGACTTTAATTGTTGCCTTCAGTTATTATTTTCTGGATCTTCAGCTGTCAAACCAATAGTTAAAGGATGATTGGAGGTGGCAAAGACCAAGTTCACTTTCCTTAATATCTTCCCTAGATTTTCTGAAATATTATGCTGCACAGCAGAAACAAACTTGTTTCCTCTTGTCTTCATTCTCCTATTGCTATGCTTCTACCCCTTCACATCCAAACTTGCCTGATTAACTTTTGCAAAGAAGTTTTATCAAATCATGCAAATTTTTAGAATTGCTACGTCATTTGCAATCAATTCCATCAATGGTCATTTTCCCTCATACAGCTAGCATAGTATAGCTGCATTTAAGGATGCAACTTATAAGCATGTGTAGAAGAAAGGAACTGAAGGGTTCACTGACAGCTTGAGATGAACTGGAGAAGGCTCACAGGAAGCAATAGCCAGCAGGTTGAATAGCCTGTTCCTGTGCTGCAAAATACAACATAGTGACTAATTTGGAAACAAGAGCATTGACATTGATTCGGTTTACTAATCTTCAAATTTGTGTTCAACTTTTCAACATCAATATTTGCCATATCAGGGCAGCTATTACAACATGAGTATTCTGGGATCTTCTTTGGCTTACCACAACTAATCTGGTGCCATCTTCCCATATAATTCTCCACAGCATCTGAATAGATGCAATATAAATACCACGGTGATCCAAATGAACATTGTGACCCTATTCATAAATCTATTTCGATGTCAATATCTGAAGAGATTTTTTTCCCCAATATAAATACTGTATTTGATAAAATATAAGATGATTTTCAAAGTTGGCGCTCATGAAGATATGGCATTTAGATAAGATTATTAGAACCGCTAAAAACAAATTGCTAGTAGATTTTGGCCAGGTGTATTGTTCTGTGGTGTTACTGCCTTCAGCGAGTTGCTCTTTGCCATTAGTGCAGTCCACGTTTTAAGTTCACCAAGTTATTGGTTCTTCTAAATGGTGATGTTGCTAAAACATCAATGCATCCTTTGAAATTCAATTCAATGGTTCTTTGATACAAAGGAAGTGATTTTGTGGTCACTTTAAGGCAAAGATTTCAAGGAAAATGAATCATGCAATTTTCAAATTTATGCTGAAGAATGAGCCACAAAATAAATAATTGCTGACTCACATAAGATGCTTACAACCCACCTTAGTTCCAAACTCTAAGTGCATTATCGTGCCTCCTTGTTTAATTTACCAGCATGACATTTCCAATCTTAGTAATTTCAATTTTCAAACTGTTCACGGGTTACACAGTTAATTATAAATTCAAAGCTATTATGATGATTTGGTCATGTGCCAGCTGAGAAATGGTATGAGATTATCAAGATTCTTTTCTCTTGTCTCTTTAGCAGTCCTTTGGTTAAAATACATCCGGTTGATTCATTGAAAGGCTTGAATGAACGCTAAACCATCAATGTAAGTTTCATTGGAAAAAATTGCATATTCAGAAAAAGGATAATTTTCAATGTAGACTACTTAAGAATTGTGCTAATACCTTATAAGAATATACAATAGCCAATAGTACCTCCCTATTAGATTTCTTTTCCTCTATAGAAAGGGCTTTTGTTAGATTAATTGGGAATGCATGTTTAGGTAAATCAATGAAATTGCTTAAGACTCATGGTGAAGTATACTGAATGCTTTGATACTGATCCATAAAGATCAACATCTTAACTGACCTTGGTCTCACACAGTGAAGGAAGGGAAAGTTCTTTCTGCATTGCTGCTCTGAGTTGTCTGTATCATAACTCTCACTGCAAACTGCATGCAATCATCACAATGCTTGCTGACCTATATTGGCACCCTGCCCGGCAATGCCTTAATCTTAAAATTCTCATGTTTCTGCAGTTACCTTTGTTCACTGCTCCCTGAGTCTGCAGTCGCCTGAACCCAATGTTGTACTCCAGGTACTCACCATACCTCCAATTGTTCCCCTGCTGCTAGCCATACCTTCAATGCTAAGGCTCTGACGCTCTGAAATTTCCTCCCTATATCATTTTGCCTCAACTTCTCCCTATTCTTTAAGTCACTCCTTAACATCTACCTCTTTAAGCAAGTTTTTAATTACTTGTCCTAATACCTCTTTGCATATCCGATAAGATTCTTGTGCAGTGCGATAGGATTACTACTTTATTAAAAGCGTTATAAAATTCTGTTGTTGTGTCCATGATTGGAGGACAGTAAAGGGAACAGGATCACATTTTCCTTGTGGTGCTATCCATGAATCAATAGCTAAAACACACTATTCAGGCTAATGTGTGAAGATTGTGAACAGGATGAATAACTAGATTATTGTCAGACCCTATATAATCGTACTGAAACGGCAGTTGCAACTTTCATTGGACAAGAGGACATGGGACAAACACACTTCTTTCAGATTTTATTGCTTCATTATGTGTTCAGGTTATGAGCATTGTTTGCCTTGATAATGTAATTGGATAAGTTTCCAAGTGACTGATTCACCAACTGAGGCAAAGGGTGCTGGTGGATATGGACCACATCAGGGCATTGTGTCTATTTTTAGGGTGCTGATTAATGCAGTTAAGTCTTATAGGTTAATATTATTGTTCCTATAGTAAATTCATAGAACTGCACTGAGGGGAGATGAAGGCACGATCATGTTTCTCTGCTTTTGTGGCTGACACAATAGCTGTTACTAACTAGTCATGAGACTTGCTGTTCTAAGAGACTTAGTACCGTAATTTATCCAGAGTCAGCAGGAATACTACGCTTTTTTTATTACTTAAAAATACAAGCCTCCTTTCTACATGTTGCCCTTGCTGAAAATCTTCACCATGTTACATTGCACTTTGTTGAAAGATGTTACCATAATATTATGAGCCAGCGGCCCAGAATTATCTCAATACCATTTTAGCTTTAAAATGTCCACTTGTTGATCATACTAAGAATATGACAATGTTCATATCAAATATTTATGAGTACAAGGGAGTATGAATTGATGTCCTCATCCCCCAAGCAGTGTACTAAAATAAAGTATATGGTCAATGTGTCATTGTTGTTTGAGGGATCTTACTGTTGGTTACCCCATTTCCTACATCACAATCGTGACTACACTTCAGAACTTCTTCACTGTCTGTGAAAATGTTTGACTCGTCCTGAGATCATGAAAGGTGCTTTATAAATACCAATTCTTTGACTTCATGACTTTCTGAAGTGGTTTGAATGATGTTTCCAGGCATATTGCTGGTATTAACAACATTCCTATCACAGCAATAAAACAGAATTTCTTTTTCCAGAAATGCTGAGCAGGAATCTGGCAGTATCTGTAGAAGGAGAAAGAGAGTTAACGTTCCAGTCAATGTCCTTCAGTTCAGATGAAATTCGTCAGTCCGAAATATTTACTCGGTTCTTCACCTCTCCACACATGTTGTCAGACCCATCAGGTCGTTCCCAGAACTTTGGTCTTTTACGTTTGGTTTCCATCACCTTCAGGGTTTACAAACACGAAGTTAGCACAGGCGCATTGGAATGTTAGCAGAATTAAGTCTACCTAGGCAATCTGTATGTCCACCTTTTAAAAAGGACCTCATTTCTGACCTGTGCATGAAACAATCACAAATGAAATAGGCTCAAATATGCAACTAAACAGGATTCAGTGACACCAATATCACAATTAATTCTCTGCAAGTTTCTATGAGGACTGGAAATAGGGACAGAAATACTTTAAATTTTAGTTCTTTCATTAAAAATTAGTACACGCAAAACAAACATTCAAAACTATTTTCATGCTTTATCAAGCTGTGATATTAAACTGGGAATCATTCTACTTCCCAAAAGTTTTGTGGTATTTATTTTCCTGTCTTGATGAGGTCAACGCAATGGGGTGCTGCTATTTTAAATTCAGCAGTGTCCCACATAAGCTGCCAGTCCTCCCTTTCACTCCAATCCAATCCCAATGGTCTTGAAAAACATTTACCCTTATTGTGCCTACCACCCTATTAACTAACCAATTCTTGAGGCTATTAAAATAAAATGAGGTGTTGAGCAACCTGCTGTGCAATTTTAACCAGATAACAGTTTCAACACCCATCTGCAGTTCCTTAGCCAATGTGCTTAACCTTCTGACGGATACAGTATTATCTTCACAAAACTCCTGTGGGAGTTATTCTCCGTTTTCTGCCCACCTGCAGATTGTGATGCAAAAAGCAGAAATGGTTCCATTTATGTATTTTTATAAGTGTGCCCTAGCAGCCTCTGACATCTTTACAGTACACCCAAATAATACAGAACACAGAAGGATGACTAAAGCTTACTTTCCATGATGCATTAATTGTACAAATGTTCAGGAAATTCTGTGGACATCACCAGCTACACCTATACTTGTTGTGCATCCCTAAATGCCCTTGAATTGAACGGATTGTTTGGTTACTTCAGAGGGCAGGTAAGAGTCAATTACATTGCTGTGGATCTGGAATCACATGTCAGCCAGATCAGGCAAAGACTACAGATTGATACACTAATGTTCTATCAGGAAGGCAGTCAGATATGCTTTTTATAACAATTGACCTTCATTCCAGTTACCCTCACTGATGATGAGCTTTGAATTTCACATTTTATTAGCTGAATTTAAATTCAACCAGTGGTCATGGTGAGATTTGAAACCATATCTCCATCAGCATTAGCCTGGGCCACTAGATTATCATTCAGGTGAAATATATCATTTTATTATCAGCTCACCCAACAATCAGCCAACTATTCTAATTCCATTTTTCAGCACTTGTCATATAGTTTGTATGCCTTAGGATAGCAAGTGTACAGCTAAAGGCTCCTTAATTGTTGAGAGTGTTTCTGGCACTATCGCCGGACCCAGCAGTGAGTTCTAGATTCCCACCACCCTCCAGGTGAAAAGAACTTTCTTCACATATTCTGTAAATTTCCCGTCCCTTGTGTTGAACCTATGCTCCCTGGTTGTTGATCCCTCTATGAAGGGGAAAAGTTTCTTCCTCTGTGCACTCAATTTCATGCTCCTCAATCATGCCTCCCCTTATGTCCACACTGCTCCAAAAAAAGGAACCCTACACTATCCAATCTCTCTTCATAATGAAAACACTCCAGCCCAGGCAACTTCCTGGTAAATCTCCTTTGCATCATTTCAGGTGCAATCACATCCCTTCTACAATTGGATTCTTGAACTGGGCACATTTCCCACTAAATGGGGCCAGAAGCTTTGCCCAGAGCTAATTTACAGCCCAACAGCTGTAAAATTGACTTCGGGTATCACAGTCAAGGGGAAGTGATCTTGCACATACATACCTTTTCAACTGAAGCTGAGGCCTCTGTCTTCACATAAGGTTGGGGGTGGCATCGAGGCAGTTGGCTGGTTATGAAGTGGAATTGTGCCTGCATCAAGAAGTTGGAGGCAGCTACATGTGTTGCCAGATATAGAGGCCAGCTATAGAAAAGCCCTACCTTGGTCATCCAGGACCTTGCAGCTTTTTATATTATCCAAAGTTCACTCATCACCTTATGGTCTCAAATCTCACAGTCCCCATGTTTCATCCATGTCAACCTTCTCCCCTTAAATTTTCTTTGCTGCCCCCATGCCAATTCATGCTCTCCAACCACCACTTTTGCCCTGACATCTTCCATGCCAATTCATCCAACAATGACCATTGGGAGACTGTGGCAGCCTATTTCATTCAAAAATCCAATTCGCTTTTGCAAGCTCTTAGCAGGTCTGCCTCCACTGCATTTTCCAGCATTGCTTTTCAGATTGCAAGAACTTGAGCATTAGAAAAACTAACACCAAATGTTCCTTTGTCTTAAAAAAATTCTTCATCCTGTAAAATAGAATACCAACAGATCCTTTTACAAACGCACCATAGAAAGTATTTCATCTGGATGCATTGCAGCTTGGCTTGGGAACTGCTCTTCCTAAGACCATAGGAAACTACAGATAGTGAAAACAGACCAGTCTGTCACGCAATCATCCATTGACAGCAATTGCTCCTCCCACTGCTTTGGGAAACTGACCAAGATAATCAAAGATGCCTCCCACTCCAGTTATACTCCCTTCCACTCTCTTTCGACTGGCAGAAGATATGAAAGTTTGTTTACATGTTTGAATAGATTTAACAACAGCTTCTTCCCCGCTGTTATTAGACTTCTGAATGGACTTCTCAAGTTTTAAATTTAGCATTGATCTCTGTGCAACTTCTCTCTGCAGGCATACATTGTATTTTTCACTCAGTTCTATTACCCTCATGCAGTTTGTATGATATGGTCTGTCTGTACTGCAAAACAAAACAAAACTTTTCACTGTACCTAGGTACATGTGACAATAATAAATCAAATCAAATCAAATTAAGAAAGTAACGGAGCAGGAATCTCACAACTAGCTGCACTTGCAATTTATGTTCTTCAGTTCTAAAGGAAACCTAAAGCTGAACACAGCAATAGCAGCAAAGTACTTTGCAACTGTACAAAGTGCTAGTGCAGCCTCACTTGGAATATTGTGTACAGTTCTGGCCCCCCATTATAGGAAGGCAGAGGAGATTTACCAGGATGTTGCCTGGTCTGGAGCAAAGGTCTAATGAGGAAAGGCTGAGGGACTTAGGTCTGTTCTCATTGGAGAGAAGGAGGCTAAGAGGGGATTTAATAGAGACATACAAGATGATCAGAGGATTAGATAGGGTGAACAGTGAGGGTCTTTATCCTAGGATGATGGCGTCAGCTTGTACGAGGGGGCATAGCTGCACATTGAGGGGTGATAGATTTAAAACAGATGTCAGAGGCAGGTTCTTTACTCAGAGAATGGTAAGGGCGTGGAATGCCCTGCCTGCCAAAGTAGTTAACTCAGCCACATTAGGCACATTTAAACAGTTCTTGGATAAGCATATGGATAATGATGGGATAGTGTAGGGGGAGGAGCTTAGATTAGTTCACAGGTTGGCGCAACATTGAGGGCTGAAGGGCCAGTTCTGTGCTGTATTGTTCTATGTTCTATGTATCCACTTCATGATTTAAGTTCATTATGATCAAATTATTTTTCCAAATAAATGCATTATATTTGTTCACAGCAGGTGTCAGTGAAGTCATTTTTTTTAAATCACGCTCGTTCATTTTCACATTTGCTTTTCCAATATAGATGTTCGGCAAATCTCAGCACTGCGCCAGACTCCAGAACCCTGCTGTGATTTTATTAACAAAATATTAAATTAAGTGTCTGACAGCTCAGAAAGACAGCAACTTCTCCAGCCTCAGGCTCTCATTACAACTTGCCCTGCTCTGCTACCAAACGGACTACGCAGTCCCGAGAAATTCTCTGAGGCTTTGTTTTCTATCCCTTTTACGGGTATTAAAAGGCTCCACCAAATTTCTGCTGCCTTTGCACAAATCAATTGTTGAAAGCTGGATCTGCATTAGAAAATAATAATACAGCATTGCATACTATGTCCTGTTAAACTGTAAAACCAAGGCAGGTGCAAAATATCTGCATGTCAGGACAAACATTCAAATCAAGTGTGGAAGCAGGCTGCTCGTCACCCAAGACAATAAAATGTGAGGCTGGATGAACACAGCAGGCCCAGCAGCATCTCAGGAGCACAAAAGCTGATGTTTCGGGCCTAGACCCTACATCAGAGAGGGGGATGGGGTGAGGGTTCTGGAATAAACAGGGAGAGAGGGGGAGGCGGACCAAAGATGGAGAGAAATGAAGATAGGTGGTGAGGAGAGTATAGGTGGGGAGGTAGGGAGGGGATAGGTCAGTCCAGGGAAGACGGACAGGTCAAGGAGGTGGGATGAGGTTAGTAGGTAGGAGATGGAGGTGTGGCTTGGGGTGGGAGGAAGGGATGGGTGAGAGGAAGAACAGGTTAGGGAGGCAGAGACAGGTTGGACTGGTTTTGGGATGCAGTGGGTGGAGGGGAAAAGCTGGGCTGGTTGTGTGGTGCAGTGGGGGGAGGGGACGAACTGGGCTGGTTTTGGGATGCGGTGGGGGAAGGGGAGATTTTGAAGCTGGTGAAGTCCACATTGGTACCATTGGGCTGCAGGGTTCCCAAGCGGAATATGAGTTGCTGCTCCTGCAACCTTCGGGTGGCATCATTGTGGCTCCAGCATCTGCAGTTCCCATTATCACTGCTCGTCACCCAAAATCCGTTTTCCCATTCGATCAAATCATGGCTGATCCATTTAGTGTTTTTAACTCCACATTCCCATCCAATCCCAATAAACTTTAATTCTGTTTCCTAACAAGAAAATATCTGCCACTGTTTTTAAAATATTAATTGACCCTGTCTCTACTGCCTTCTGAGACAAAGTCACACAACTCTAACAGAAAAAGAAATCTGTCCTACAAAGGCAGCCACTTAACTTTTCAACAAATAAAACCAGATCTCCTTTGGCTTTCTTCAATAAGTGTTGTACGTAAATACTAAGTTTCTGAGATTATAATTTTAAGTACACGATCTGCTGTTTGGAATTCTGGAGTTATTCTTCTTTGAGATAATACTTCCCTCTTTATTGATTGCCAAAGAAGGGTATTTTGACTTGTAATATTAACTCCGTTTCTGTCGCCTATGATTCTGCTAGACCTGCTGACTTTCACCAACATTTTCTATTGTTTTAAGATTTGCAACCTCTGCATTTGCTTTTTCATTTTCCTGCAAAGTGAACAGTCATATTTTCTCACATTATACTCCCTAAACGAGATATCCGTCAGTATCCTTGTGTCTTCTTCACAAGAGATAACAAGGTGTAGAGCTGGATGAACACAGCAGGCCAAGCAGCATCAGAGGTGCAGGAATGCTGACGTTTCGGGTCTGGACCCTTCCTCAGAAAAAGGGTCCAGACCCGAAACATCAGCTTTTCTGCTCCTCTGATGTTGCTTGGCCTGCTGTGTTCATCCAGCTCTACACCTTGTTACCTCAGATTCCCCAGCATCAGCAGTTCCTACTATCTCCCCATCACAAGATTCATTTTTAAACATATCGTTGTGTCATCTGCAAATTTAGACACCATGCCTTTGCTCACCTCATCACAGAGCAACAGGGCAAAGCAGGACCGTTATCCCTAGAACGGAGAAGATTGAGGGATAAACTGATAAAGATGCTCATAATTAGGAGGTTTTGATACAGCAAAGCGTGGTATTTATGCAGACAACCACTGCCAGCACTCAGTTGTATTTGTCACCTCCAACAACATGTTATATTGGTTTAAGAGAGTTTACTGCCATGAATCTGCCTTTGTCTTTCCTTTGTTTTGGACGTCTCTAGTAGCTATTGGTAGAGGATGCACCACCACAGCATACCTACAGAACAGGCACTATTCTCAGATAATAGGAAGAGTCATCACAATAACATTAAGTAGAACTACATTTTACCAGACAGAATTACGCAGACTTTAAAGAGCTGGGAGAGATACATCTGCTCCCTCCAAAAGCTAAAGCAGAACTCTTTTGCTTCACCCACAGACTGCGTGACATCAGTAGAATGAGTAGAATCAATGCAACATGGGCATTAAATCTTTCAGAACATCTCACCTTCTGCAGCACAAAGGAGAGTTTTATTTTCCCCATAGGTGAGGGGATCAGCAGCCACAGGATACAAGTTTAAAGTAATTAGCAAAATAACTTAAGGGGATATGGGTTTTTTTTAACCCTTTGAGTTGTAATTAGGACAGCACTGCCTGATAATTCAAAAGGAAATTGGTCACTTAAAAATTACAGCTTTTTATTTTTCTGTGTTTTTGGTTACAGACTGAAATGGAAAAAAAAATACTGTTTTAAATAAAAGACAGAATTGTGGAAAGGAATATTGTATTTAGTAAAAGCAAGTTACTTGAGTGTCATTGTAAGAGCAATTTACACTGCTGTTTGTTCAAGCGATAGGAGGGGTTAATGATTAGTCAGAAGCTATGTGGCTTCAGGAAAATAATGAAGATGTTCTTCATTCTGCAGTTTAAAAAAACCCCACAAAACTGAAGAAAGACAGCTTATTACCTCTCATCAGTTGCTGTCAGCTGTTGTTCTTAACCAATAAGTCAGACTATATAAATGTGAATGAGTTGTCCTATCCCTCCTTCAAGCAAATAAAAGTACTCAGAGAATGAATAATATTGAACCACAGAACCTTATGAGCGAAATTAATCATCTCAGTGGACCCTGTGGACATGGACAATCAAACTGGCTGCCTAGTCTATCCCTCCACCCAATACAACCATGTTATTTATCCAGGTTTGCCCATATGTGTACGGTAAGGGGTGTTAGATTTTAACTAGAGGAGCTGTATATTAACAGTCTATAGCTGTTTATCTTTGGCTAGAATCTGTTTACTTGCAACAAATTTTAACTCTTGTACAGTGCAGAAACCTGGTCTGTGATTTCTGTCAATCTGGGTCTAAATGACAGGCCACTCAGGAAATTTTGCATACTTCTGTAAAATTTTAACTCTTGGGCTGACTTCAGAAACAGTGGGGTTTGATGTCCAATGTCTACCCCAGGAGGTGTTAAAGGTACATTCTTAAAGAAGGAAATATTTCAGGGGTATGGGAAAGAGAACAAATACAAATGCATGACTCTGAACGAGCTGTCACAGGCATGAGGAGCAATTTGGCTCAATTTCTACTCTATACTTCTATCATTTAGTATAGGTTTTATTTGAAATGCTGAACAAAATGATCCAGTAAGACAGAATAAAAATATTGCCACCTCTGTACTGAAAAAACTTGATCGAACTTTAACATTGTTTGACAGCTGGCTTCACAGTGATAAGAAATGAACCAGATTGAATCCAATTGAAATTTGGCCTACCATCACTGAAAAATGTTCTCAAAACACTTCAAGGAAAGGATATGATAACAGGTAATTATAATTGTCAATGATAAAAACTTGCTTCTCAGCAAATTACATTTTATTTTGCATTGAAGTTTGTAAGTAAAGTTCTTTTTTTAATGATTTCCAGTTATCGTCCACTTGGTTAGGGGAGCACTGATGTTGGACGACAGAAGCAAACAGTTTTACTTTTACTCCTTGACACTGGAAATTGATTTTTGCAAATCTTTGATGCTTTTGTTGGATGTATGAAGTGACATTGTTGGACCTGTTTACAATCTAGATGGCTAGCTGGCAAAATTATCCAATTGCATCAGGAAACTACACTTTTGTGAGTGAATAGGACTGATTGCACCCACAGAAATTATACAATGCGGTTATTCTTTACTGACTGCATTTTGTTGAAAGTTCTGCAACAAGCCTGATCAGCTGTGTTTGGTGCGGCTTGTCAGGACATGCTGAACTGCAGTCTGGAGATAAGTTGCTGTAGTGGACTGTTTAAATAGACTCTGTAGACTGCTGTGATTTCTGCAGATGGGTGTTCACAAATCTGCATAACTGATTGCAAATATTAGGGATGTAGGAACAGGGGGAGTTACATTCAGCCTGTTGAGCTTGTCCCAATTCAGTATGATCATGATTGATTGAAAACCTCAATGCCTTTAAACTACCCCCATCCCCATCCCCATCCCCATCAGTAACCAGAAATATATCAATCCTTACCTTAAACACAAACTGCCACCCAAAGGAGCAGCACCTCATAATCTGCCTTGGGATTCTACAGCCCAATGACCGAAATGTGGCTTTTACCAGTTTCAAAATCTCCCCAGCCCCGGGCTCATCCCATGACCAACCCTCCCTCTCAACCAACCTCATTGAACTGACACAACCTGTCTATCTTCTCTCCCACCTCACTGACCAATCCCCACCACTCCCTACCTGCACTCACCTATCACCATCCCACCTGCCTTCCCAGCCCTACCCCTCCTCTCTCTATTTATTTCTGAGCTCCCTTCCCCCTCTCCACTTATGAAGAAGGGTCCTGACACAAAGCATCAACTTTCCTGCTCCTCTGAGGTTGCCTGGCCTGCTGTATTCCTCCAGCTCCATACTGTGTTAACACTTCCTTAATAATAGTTCTTTTTTGTCATCTGTTACAGCCAGAAATAAAAATCCATTGTGCCAGGTGAACAATTATTTTTAAAAAATGACACTTCGTGGTACTTTTAAGATAAAGGGATATTGACGCTGTCATTAAGTGATCTAGAATGGGCAAAAAATGGCCCAAAAATTATAATGTAAATTAACTGCATAATTACTGCAGTCACTTCATACTCACTTACAACTTTTAAACTCTTAACTAACCAATAAAAAAATTTTAGGAGCTTTTTCAATCTCTTAAAATCAACATTAATTGACAAGCTTTCATATATTTTTTTCAAAACTGCATTTACTACTTGGAGAACAAAAGGGGAGCAAGGGGGTAATTCTATTTTTAATTAGGGTACAAGAACCTAATTAACACGTTAAAAGTGCATGCTCAGTTGGGGCTGAAAACAAATTCTATGATTCAGGAAACTTTAATTGTACCAATCAAAATTATGTCTCATGGTATGTTGTCACAATTATATGGCACACCCCTCCAACATTGTTGGTCATGTCTTCAGTCACCTAAGCCCTAATATGCTCTAGAGTTTCCTCATCTTTTCTTCCTTTCAAATGTGCCTGACACCTTCCTTATTGATGAAGCTTTAGTTTTCATTGTGTGTCCTTGAATAATGTGTGGTTCCAGAGTCAAATACTCTCCCATGTGGGATATTTACTGTGCCAGGAGCCTAATAAACCAGTCTTTATTTAGAATTTTTTTTTGATAGACGTTCCGTGGAACTTAAGTTCACATTTCTCAAAGTCACATGATAATGAATGGTTACAGCTTTAGAATGGGGTGAATTGTTTTTCTAATGGTGCCAGGTACCAGCTCTCACAACTGTCTAAACAGAAGCCAGATAGTGACAAATGATGCTTTCCTTCTCTTGGACAGCTATTACATTGCTCAAAAATTTGCAAAACCCCTGTAAACAGATCAGTCTTGACTGACTGACCTGGAGCCCTGATCATGTGCCATAGGCTCAAACCTAGAGCAGGCCACAGTTTATTTACACATTATTTTCCAATCCTGCAGCAGGTTGCCAATGGTTGTTAAGGCCTGTGGTCATAAATAAAACCTAATTCACCAGTCGTTAGTCAGCAGGAGCTTCTGTGTTGACAAAGTGTTTCGTAGTAAGACCACAACATGTCCATTAGGACGAGCTACAACTGATGACGACTAGAAAGTTGGCAGTCAGCCAGAAGCCTCTTGATTCCTTATAACCTTTCCTTTGTGATCTAAAAGTATTTCAGTTTATATATGAAAGCTAAAAGTCTTTATGTGTTAAAAATACCAAAGTGGGAATATAATCATATTGGACATTTAATAGCTTTATATTGAGACATAATACTTCAAAGGAGAATTAAATTTGGACCATTGACGAAACGATGAGAGCCATTTTGTGTTAGTGTGAGATGTTGGAAATCTATCCCATTGTGTTTAAACGTACCTTAATGAACACAAATAATTAGTTTCAGTATAAAGAGTCCTTAAATGAGGCAACACGTGGCAAAATGTTGAACATAGATGTCACTTGACAGAAATAAATAGCTTTGATAAATTTATCAACAACATCCTCTGCTCAGGAGATATATAATGCTGCAAGTTTTCAATTACGTAGGATGGTAGAATGGATAGGGAAAAAGGAAGAAACTTACAGATTGGGGTATAAGGAGCTGGCAAGGACAGGTAGATGAAGCCCTTGACAAATCACCCAAAACAAATAAGCTGCTCTGCAGCAAATGAAAAGCGGCCAGCTCCAAACACGTACACTTTTTATTGAGTCATGCAAATGAAGTGTCCACAGCAACCTAAATTAATGTGGCACCATTGTGAGGGGAACAGTGTGAGTTCAATACTGACCACAGGCTGAAAATACAAAATTGACATTCTAACAATCTACACCACAGGATAAATTTCATTGCACTCCCTGCAATGAAAAGCTGGCTGCAAATCTTTCTGATTGTCATGAGGTGTTGTGGGATAAGTCAAGTGCGAGCAGGACAGCAGTGAGATAATCATGATACCATCACTTACAGGAAGGCCAAGAATTCAGCTTCCCTGGTGACCCACGTAAGCTTGGGAGTCAAAATTCCAGCTTGCAAGTTCAAGGCCCACATCAGGACTTGAGTACAGGAATCGAAAAGTTAACACTTGAGTGTAGCACCACGTGTTGGGACTGACTCTTGACCAGGACTGAAGATTATTCCCCCACCAGCTTCCAACATGTTCATTTGGTTGAATGGATGCGTGGTATGTTTCTCTCGCAGATAGCTGATACATACTGTAGGTGTTAAATTGCTGTTGAGCGTAGGGGTCATTCTCCTCGACACCTACCAGTCACGCCAGCACATTCTGATACTGACAAGCTCAATCAGCAGCCTGCCTGTGCTCTGAAGAACCCTGCAAAACAACAGTGATCTCAGCCTTTGACACTGGCTGATGCATCAACAGGCATAGCTGGCATGGGAAGTCAAGGCAAGGCATAAATTCTGCAAACATGCAGCTTGGGGTTATGTGCGCGAGAACTGAGAGACCAAATTAGCATCCCCGAAATGCAGCCTCATCCATTCCACAAGCTGAGTCCTTATCCATATGTAAAAATGCTCTTTGCTCTTGTCCTTAGGCCGTTATTAATAAAGCCAGCAATACTATGCTTTATTTACTGTTCTCTCAACCTGTCTTGCCACATTCAATGATCTGTGCACAAGGCTCCACACTAGGTTATTCTAATGCTCTCCCACTCCGCCTTTAATCTGAAGCTATCTGGAAACTTGACAGAAGTCAGATCATTTTGCAGAAAGATTTAGACAGTTTAGGAGAGTGGTCCTGGAAATGGCAGATGAAATTCAACGTGAGCAAATGTGAGGTTTTGCACTTTGGAGAAAAGATTACAGGCACGGACTATTTTGTAAATGGTGAGAAAATTCATAAAGCAGAAGTACAAAGGGATCTGGGAGTGTTGGTCCAGGATTCTGTAAAGGTTAACCTGCAAGTAGAGTCTGCAAGCAAATGTAATATTGTCGTTTATCTCAAGAGGGTTGGAATATAAAAGCAGTGATGTGCTTCTGAGGCTTTATAAAGCTCTAGTTAGGCCCCATTTAGAATACTGTGACCAGTTTTGGGCCCCACACCTCAGGAAGGACATACTGGCACTGGAGCGTGTCCAGCGGAGATTCACACGGAGGATCCCTGGAATGGTAGGTTTAACGTACGATGAACGGCTGAGGATCCTGGGATTGTATTCATTAGAGTTTAGAAGGTTGAGGGGAGATCTAATAGAAACTTACAAGATAATGCATGGCTTAAAAAGGGTGGACGCTGGGACGTTGTTTCCATTCTGCAGGGAGACTAGGACCTGTGGGCACAGCCTTAGAATTAGAGGGGGTAAATTTAAAACGGAAATGAGGAGACATTTCTTCAGCCAGAGAGTGGTGGGCCTGTTGAATTCATTGCCACGGAGTGCAGTGGAGGCGGGGACATTAAATGTTTTCATGGCAGAGATTGATAAATTCATTATCTCACAAGGAATCAAGGGCTACGGGGAGAGTGCAGGGAAGTGGAGTTGAAATGCCCATCAGCCATGACTAAATGCCGGACTGGACTCGATGGGCCGAATGTCGTATGGTCTTATGGCCTTATGGTCTTGATCTCATCCGAATGTCTGCAACCTTCTCAATGACCCTCATGTTGCAGAGCTGTGCTTCGTGAGCAGCCTGCTGAGTTCTGAAGTTCGAGTTCTGCCGGACTGGACTCGATGGGCCGAATGTCGTATGGTCTTATGGCCTTATGGTCTTGATCTCATCCGAATGTCTGCAACCTTCTCAATGACCCTCATGATGCAGAGCTGTGCTTCGTGAGCAGCCTGCTGAGTTCTGAAGTTCGAGTTCTGCCGGACTGGACTCGATGGGCCGAATGTCGTATGGTCTTATGGCCTTATGGTCTTGATCTCATCCGAATGTCTGCAACCTTCTCAATGACCCTCATGATGCAGAGCTGTGCTTCGTGAGCAGCCTGCTGAGTTCTGAAGTTCGAGTTCTGCCGGACTGGACTCGATGGGCCGAATGTCGTATGGTCTTATGGCCTTATGGTCTTGATCTCATCCGAATGTCTGCAACCTTCTCAATGACCCTCATGATGCAGAGCTGTGCTTCGTGAGCAGCCTGCTGAGTTCTGAAGTTCGAGTTCTGCCGGACTGGACTCGATGGGCCGAATGTCGTATGGTCTTATGGCCTTATGGTCTTGATCTCATCCGAATGTCTGCAACCTTCTCAATGACCCTCATGATGCAGAGCTGTGCTTCGTGAGCAGCCTGCTGAGTTCTGAAGTTCGAGTTCTGCCGGACTGGACTCGATGGGCCGAATGTCGTATGGTCTTATGGCCTTATGGTCTTGATCTCATCCGAATGTCTGCAACCTTCTCAATGACCCTCATGTTGCAGAGCTGTGCTTCGTGAGCAGCCTGCTGAGTTCTGAAGTTCGAGTTCTGCCGGACTGGACTCGATGGGCCGAATGTCGTATGGTCTTATGGCCTTATGGTCTTGATCTCATCCGAATGTCTGCAACCTTCTCAATGACCCTCATGTTGCAGAGCTGTGCTTCGTGAGCAGCCTGCTGAGTTCTGAAGTTCGAGTTCTGCCGGACTGGACTCGATGGGCCGAATGTCGTATGGTCTTATGGCCTTATGGTCTTGATCTCATCCGAATGTCTGCAACCTTCTCAATGACCCTCATGTTGCAGAGCTGTGCTTCGTGAGCAGCCTGCTGAGTTCTGAAGTTCGAGTTCTGCCGGACTGGACTCGATGGGCCGAATGTCGTATGGTCTTATGGCCTTATGGTCTTGATCTCATCCGAATGTCTGCAACCTTCTCAATGACCCTCATGTTGCAGAGCTGTGCTTCGTGAGCAGCCTGCTGAGTTCTGAAGTTCGAGTTCTGCCGGACTGGACTCGATGGGCCGAATGTCGTATGGTCTTATGGCCTTATGGTCTTGATCTCATCCGAATGTCTGCAACCTTCTCAATGACCCTCATGTTGCAGAGCTGTGCTTCGTGAGCAGCCTGCTGAGTTCTGAAGTTCGAGTTCTGCCGGACTGGACTCGATGGGCCGAATGTCGTATGGTCTTATGGCCTTATGGTCTTGATCTCATCCGAATGTCTGCAACCTTCTCAATGACCCTCATGTTGCAGAGCTGTGCTTCGTGAGCAGCCTGCTGAGTTCTGAAGTTCGAGTTCTGCCGGACTGGACTCGATGGGCCGAATGTCGTATGGTCTTATGGCCTTATGGTCTTGATCTCATCCGAATGTCTGCAACCTTCTCAATGACCCTCATGTTGCAGAGCTGTGCTTCGTGAGCAGCCTGCTGAGTTCTGAAGTTCGAGTTCTGCCGGACTGGACTCGATGGGCCGAATGTCGTATGGTCTTATGGCCTTATGGTCTTGATCTCATCCGAATGTCTGCAACCTTCTCAATGACCCTCATGTTGCAGAGCTGTGCTTCGTGAGCAGCCTGCTGAGTTCTGAAGTTCGAGTTCTGCCGGACTGGACTCGATGGGCCGAATGTCGTATGGTCTTATGGCCTTATGGTCTTGATCTCATCCGAATGTCTGCAACCTTCTCAATGACCCTCATGTTGCAGAGCTGTGCTTCGTGAGCAGCCTGCTGAGTTCTGAAGTTCGAGTTCTGCCGGACTGGACTCGATGGGCCGAATGTCGTATGGTCTTATGGCCTTATGGTCTTGATCTCATCCGAATGTCTGCAACCTTCTCAATGACCCTCATGTTGCAGAGCTGTGCTTCGTGAGCAGCCTGCTGAGTTCTGAAGTTCGAGTTCTGCCGGACTGGACTCGATGGGCCGAATGTCGTATGGTCTTATGGCCTTATGGTCTTGATCTCATCCGAATGTCTGCAACCTTCTCAATGACCCTCATGTTGCAGAGCTGTGCTTCGTGAGCAGCCTGCTGAGTTCTGAAGTTCGAGTTCTGCCGGACTGGACTCGATGGGCCGAATGTCGTATGGTCTTATGGCCTTATGGTCTTGATCTCATCCGAATGTCTGCAACCTTCTCAATGACCCTCATGTTGCAGAGCTGTGCTTCGTGAGCAGCCTGCTGAGTTCTGAAGTTCGAGTTCTGCCGGACTGGACTCGATGGGCCGAATGTCGTATGGTCTTATGGCCTTATGGTCTTGATCTCATCCGAATGTCTGCAACCTTCTCAATGACCCTCATGATGCAGAGCTGTGCTTCGTGAGCAGCCTGCTGAGTTCTGAAGTTCGAGTTCTGCCGGACTGGACTCGATGGGCCGAATGTCGTATGGTCTTATGGCCTTATGGTCTTGATCTCATCCGAATGTCTGCAACCTTCTCAATGACCCTCATGTTGCAGAGCTGTGCTTCGTGAGCAGCCTGCTGAGTTCTGAAGTTCGAGTTCTGCCGGACTGGACTCGATGGGCCGAATGTCGTATGGTCTTATGGCCTTATGGTCTTGATCTCATCCGAATGTCTGCAACCTTCTCAATGACCCTCATGTTGCAGAGCTGTGCTTCGTGAGCAGCCTGCTGAGTTCTGAAGTTCGAGTTCTGCCGGACTGGACTCGATGGGCCGAATGTCGTATGGTCTTATGGCCTTATGGTCTTGATCTCATCCGAATGTCTGCAACCTTCTCAATGACCCTCATGTTGCAGAGCTGTGCTTCGTGAGCAGCCTGCTGAGTTCTGAAGTTCGAGTTCTGCCGGACTGGACTCGATGGGCCGAATGTCGTATGGTCTTATGGCCTTATGGTCTTGATCTCATCCGAATGTCTGCAACCTTCTCAATGACCCTCATGTTGCAGAGCTGTGCTTCGTGAGCAGCCTGCTGAGTTCTGAAGTTCGAGTTCTGCCGGACTGGACTCGATGGGCCGAATGTCGTATGGTCTTATGGCCTTATGGTCTTGATCTCATCCGAATGTCTGCAACCTTCTCAATGACCCTCATGTTGCAGAGCTGTGCTTCGTGAGCAGCCTGCTGAGTTCTGAAGTTCGAGTTCTGCCGGACTGGACTCGATGGGCCGAATGTCGTATGGTCTTATGGCCTTATGGTCTTGATCTCATCCGAATGTCTGCAACCTTCTCAATGACCCTCATGTTGCAGAGCTGTGCTTCGTGAGCAGCCTGCTGAGTTCTGAAGTTCGAGTTCTGCCGGACTGGACTCGATGGGCCGAATGTCGTATGGTCTTATGGCCTTATGGTCTTGATCTCATCCGAATGTCTGCAACCTTCTCAATGACCCTCATGTTGCAGAGCTGTGCTTCGTGAGCAGCCTGCTGAGTTCTGAAGTTCGAGTTCTGCCGGACTGGACTCGATGGGCCGAATGTCGTATGGTCTTATGGCCTTATGGTCTTGATCTCATCCGAATGTCTGCAACCTTCTCAATGACCCTCATGATGCAGAGCTGTGCTTCGTGAGCAGCCTGCTGAGTTCTGAAGTTCGAGTTCTGCCGGACTGGACTCGATGGGCCGAATGTCGTATGGTCTTATGGCCTTATGGTCTTGATCTCATCCGAATGTCTGCAACCTTCTCAATGACCCTCATGTTGCAGAGCTGTGCTTCGTGAGCAGCCTGCTGAGTTCTGAAGAGGTACTGTGGTGGTTGTGCTGCTGGGTTGTCTGTGTCTGCAGACAAAGGGTGGAACCAGTTGGTGCCCAGGGGTCGTGCCGTGACCAGCTTCTGACTTGCGTCCACCATGGAGCTCGTTCAGAGCAGGTGGTGAACTGATTCCCCCAGCTGCACGGTCTCCTTCCCTTGTCAAGTTTTTTCTGATGTCCAGCATGTTTTTTGTGAGAGGGGGTCTGAATATTAATGAGGCAAATTGTGGCATTAACAAGGCATTCAACAGTCAGCAATGACTGTCACCTGGCATCTCACTGCCACCAAGTGAGATTCTCATCACTCTGGTTGTGATAAACGTGCAATATGTAGAAAGATGATCACAATGCTGGGATCAGCCTCACCAGACTTCTCATCCAATTCTGCCAGACCTCTTTCCATAGCCTACATAGACCGCACCCTTCCAAGATTCCACTGTCTAATTTTATTATCAGGTTATGTCAGCAGGACAATACAACTGGACAGGATCAAATCTTATAATTATGTTTGATGTGTCAGCAGCTAAAAACCTGACTGATGACTTTATTGATCATCGATCCATCCAACAAATATGCAGCATTACAGATGTGAAGTGATATTCTTGAGAACTCCACAGTCATGGAATTTATTTTTATATTTGCATGCAAGTCAAATAGTTTCAGCAAATTGTCTTTTCTGATAATTGAAAAATCAAAATGAATACATTTTCTGGCAGGGTAATTTTGAAGTATTTTGCTTGCAGTTGTGTAAATTGCATGGTCAGTCAGTTGTTGTCAGTTCAGAGCTGATCATATTTCAGAAAGTGACTGTAATGGAATTCTATGGGAGAACTGCCACAATTGTCCTTAAAATTTATCTTGTCATAAGGAATGAGCGGATACAATAAGTTTATCATATGCTAGTGTAAAGATCAAGGATGTATCATTTCATATGCAATGCACTCGCCTAGAATCTCAAAGAGTCTTAAAAAGGATCCCCACTCTCTGTTTTTAATTTTGCCTTGATGCTTTACACAGGGAGCACGGGTCTAGAATATTGCTTAGAAGGCTTCAGTGCAATTCAAAGAGAAATCCTTTCACTCTGAGAATAGTGGGCATCTGGAACTCACATGTCAGAAAGGCTGGTGGAGGAAGAAATCCTGAACAAAATGTTCTTGGATGAGCATTTAAAGTGCAATAACCTGCATAGCTAAGAGCCAGAGCCAGAAAGTGAGATGAGGCCAGAAGAATTCCTGTCTGCTGGCCTGGATACGATGGGCCGACTGGCCTCCTTCTACGCTATAAATTTCTGCAGTTTATCACAGGAGCATGGATGTTGCTAGAGAAATTATTGAGATTGTTTTGAAAGGATACACCTTTTGGCCAAGTGTTTCCACATTATTTATCACTTCCTCATCCAAATCAAATCAAATGGTGCAGGAGTTGCTGGGTTTTTAAGCATAGGTTGTAATGACCATAACTATGCAAGTCCACTACCTCTCTATTCCTTCATCAGGACAATATGAGTACTCTCTGCTTCTTTTTTTGCATAAAGCCTGAAAATCTTGAACGAATCCCATCCACCACCACTCTTCTTTACCTGATTGTGCATATTCTCACTTCGAACAATTTCTCTGGAGAAGGGTCACTGCACCCAAAATATTAACTCTGCTTTCTCTCCACAGATGCTGCCAGACCTGCTAAGTTTTTTTTCCAGCAATTTCTGATTTTGTTTCTGATTTCCAGTATCTGCAGTTCTTTGGTTTCTTGCAAAATAAATCAGAAGATACCGTCTCCATTGGCACAGTAGCTCAGTGATTAGCACTGCTGCCACACAGCACCAGGGACCTATGCTCGATTCCAGTCTCAGGCAACGGCCTGTGAGGAGTTTACACATTCGCCCCATCTCTGTGTGGACTTCCTCTGGGTGCTCTAGTTTTCTCCCACAGTTCAAAGATGTGTAAGTTAAGTGGATTGGCCGTGCTAAGTTGCCCATTGTCCAGAGATGTCAGGCTAGATGGGCCAGTCATGGGAAATGCAGGGTTACAGGAATAGAGTACATGGGTGGTCTGGGTGAGATGCTCTTTACAGAGTCAGTGTTGACTCAATGAACAAAATGGCCTGCTTTCATCTGTAGGGATTCTATGATTATGTGCTCATTTTAAGACTGTCGTTAATGGAATCTTGGAGTTTACAATGTGGCTGCCACATTACAACAATAAGTACAATTCAGAAGGCATTATTTGGCTGCAAAATCTGACAGGACATGCTGAGGTTGAGAAAGTCACTCCAGTTGCTGCTGCGTTTCTAATTTTCTGGTATATCTTTCTTCAACAATGTCGGCCTCGAAATTTTGCAAAATGCTGGATGCTGGACTGTAGGTCCCAAACTGAAGCTGCAAAACCTGTCAGTGCATGCAACGTAATGGGAATAAAGAAATAACTTATGTAAATGACCCAAAAAAGTTCCTCAGAATGCAACTAAATGTCCTACAGAGACGAAACAGCTTGGGGCATTTCTTCTATTGAAAAAATACATTGCATTATTCCCATGATTGAAAGAAAGTTGCCACAAGCTCACAACAATGCAAGAAAATGGTCTTAAAAATTAGAAGCAGTTCAATGATATCAAAGCAAAAATATTATTCATAAAAATGAACCACTTTGAAGTTTAAACAGGATTTATGAAAGTCATAGAATTGTACAGCAGACTGCCTTCAGCCCATCAGATGTTATGAATTTATTCACACTCTTCTGCTATTTCCCCAGTAAATATTGCGTTTTTAACTACTTATCTAATTCCTTTTTGAAAGCCACTTCTGAATCTGCTCCCACTGCCTTTTTAGGCAGTGCATTGCAAATATTAAGTTGTTGCTTAAAATAAATTCTCACCATTTCCTTTCTAATTGTTTTGGCAAGAACGGTCATATCTGTACTCTGTGATTACTGGTCATCATTCCAGTGGAGGAAGTTTCTCCTTAATTATCCTAATAAAACTTTTCAAAATAGTCTTTTTGAAGCTAAGGGAGCATATAGTTTCTAATGCTTCTGTATGGCAGGGCCTCAGCTCATCAGCATTGATTTTCCACAATCTATACCCTTTTCTCCTGTAGTATAAATTCATGTAATAATTTGAAATTTGGCATTTGTTTGGCCTGACAAATGCATGTGAGAAAAAAAAATTGCCAACCTGTCACTTCAGCAATACTGAAATTGGTTGAATATTAACTAAAAACTTGGATGGCTCTTCAGCTGCTTTAAATGTCAGTTTTATACTGAAATAAGAGGTCTTGAACTTATGCAATGAACACGAATCTTAAATTTCTCAAAGTTAATTAAACTTTGGAGGTCAATTCACAGTGACTAAATAGCTTGGGGATGCAATACACACACTGTTTGCATGTTTGCATTAATCCTTGCTGATTAAATTACAATATTTCTTCATTTTTACAGTGTGAGAAGCAAATATTGACGTTGTCCATGCTGTCAGTTTCAGTAGATTCCTCCACCATTGTTTTCCAAGTTAATTGCCAATAAAGTTTCCTGCTTCACTTTCCTTCTCAATCCTAAGTTGCTTATTTCAATCACATCTTCAAAAGTTTGAGCCCTCCAGCATAGTAAATATTTTATCTAGACTGTTTAAGTCAGTCAGTTTCTAGAAAAGTAACTTCATGTAATCATAAATTATTTTCTTGATGTACCGTACATTCTGGGAAATTCTGCTTCTTTAAGATTCGCTGTCAAACTGTGAGCAAGTCCCAAACTAGGGGTCATAAGTATATACTCATCACCAATAAATCCAACAACATTTCAGGGCAAACTTCTCTAACTAAAGAATGGTTAGGAAGTAGAACAATGCAATGTGGTTGAGCGATTAGCACAGATTCATGTGAGAGAAAGCTCAATAAATTCATGAGGTAGAAAGATACAGAAGGATATACAGCTTAAGGTAAAAGGAAGAAAGATGGAAGGAAGTTTAGTAAAGCGTGAACCCCTCGCATAGACCAATTCGGCTGACTGGCCAGCTACTGGATCGTAACTTCTATGTGATGATATGCAACACATCCTCAGCAAAAGAAACAGAAACTCTGGGTGTTTTACTAGTTAATTATGGGCACTTGACTGTGGAGATCCAAGTACCATGTCTTAGGTGTGGGAGGCAGGATGCTATAAGTACAAAAAGAAAGCACAAGAAAATGCAGTCAGTCTTTTCACAGGATCACTGATGTACTGTTAACATAATGACAAGAATTTTAGAAGGTGCTTCCTGGGAGTCCAAAGTGATGAATTAGCTTCAGAGTGCAGGGCACCCAAACAGTCTTAGTCCTGATAAAATTGTGACATGCCTTATATCACTGCAATTTACTGTCTCTGCTGCAAAATACAAAGCACAAGGCAAGCCTCTAATTAAATAACGCTGTCAGGAAAACCTATTCAGTTGTTGGATGAGAACCTCACTTCTTAAATCAGGTCAAGTGAACTATGATCGTTACTAGCCAAAAACCATTTTTCCACTAAAGAAAACGAGGATTCTCTTTAAACAAGTGATATATTCACACACAGCAAGAAAAACAACAAAGAACTGTGGATGCTGGAAATCTGAAACAAAAGCAGAAGTTGCTGGAGAGACTCAACAGGTCTAGTAGCATCTGCGGAGGGAAGTAGAGTTATTCAGAGCTGAAGAAGAGTCACTGGGCTGAAATGTTAACTCTGCTTTCTCCCAACACATGCTGCCAAACCTGCTGAGTTTCTCTAGCAATTTCTGCTTTTATATTTACACATGGTGCTGGTGGTACATTCACCTGTGTAGTGGCCAAATTAACAGAGTTATATTTTCATTACTGACATTGGAATAAAAAATCCATGTTGTGGTACTCCACAATTTCAACACAAATAACCTGGATTCGTTACTTAATTCAAAGTCCTGCCAGCATGGTGCAAGAAGTTTTCTGATCTTCTGATAGTGCTTTCAGAGTAAATTATGTTATTTTAACATGTCGTTTTACCAGAATCAACAGATCGTGGTCTAATAGAAAAAAAAACTAATGAAGCAAGGTCATGGGAGGATGTTTTTTTTTGTACACAGAAAGTGGATGGATATGGAACACACTGCCTAGAAATGTGGTGGAAGCAGATTTAAGTGAGGCATTCAAGAGGGAGCTAGATGATTATTTAAATAGAAAATGGGACATGGAGGAAAAGCATTAAGTAATAGAGCCAGTCCAAGTGTGATTGGCCAATTGACCTCACTTTGTGCAGCAACAGTTCTGTGATTCTGTGACTTATTGTGGAGCTGAACTTCTGGAGAAAGTTAGCAATGTCCTCTTCTGAAAGCTTGAAGGAAATGTGTCAGCCAAATGCAACAGCATTGAAAGACTAATCTCCACATATACCTGTCTCGAAAAATAGCAACTGCTAAAGTGCTGACAAGTCCAGAACAGCATTCATTATAATCCTACAAAAATGGACACAGGCTTTGTGAGGCACTCAGCAGGATACCCAACATTCATTCACAAAACAAAAACAGAAAACCATAAGCAAGAGGCAACCATGAAAAATGATATCTGATGTTTTAAGTTTGGCAAATATAAAACATTGATTAATTTAAAAGCTGCAAAGTTTTTTGAATTTGGCAGGCATGCTTTATTAACACCAACAGTGGTGCTTCATTAGCAACAAATGATTTATCGTCTTCCACAGGGAGCTCTCCAATAAGGTTTTATATGGTTTACTTGTATTGACAGGAAACCAGTTGGTAAAGAAACCTGAAGCAGCCAAATCTGTTCTATTGGCTCCTTTATTTATGTTTAGAAATCACTGCAAACAGAACATGAACATTTGCTCTCTGACAATAAGCAGGATGTTTTTGTGAAGCTTGTTAGGGCTTTTGTAGAATCAGAAGTGAATTTATCTTTCTGGTAATCCAAGCAAATGTGACCACATCCTAAATCACTAGGTTATACATTTCACTATGACTTAGATCTTCAATGCTTTTTTTTCAAATAGTCATAAAGCACACAAACGGGCCACATGGCCTCGTTCGTCCATACAGGAATTTTGAAAAAGTAGACTCAGACTTTTCACTTGTTAGGGTGAACAGAACAAAGCCTATCAACATGATAATAACCAAGAAATGTAAAGGGAGTTCAGAAGAAACTTTTACTCAGAGTAGTTAAGAATATGAAGCTCACGATGACAGGGAGTGGTTGAGATGAAATGTGTTGATGTATTAGAGGGAAGGGTAGATAAGCAGTTAAGGAGCAAGAGCAAAGTAGGTTACATTGAGCTAGATGAGGAAAGGTGCAAGGAGATTTAAGCAGAAATACCTGCATGGTCCAAAAACGGAAGTTGCTGGAAAAGCTCAGCAGGTCTGGCAGCATCTGTGAAGTTAAAAGCAGAGTTAACGTTTTGGTCCGGTGATCCTTAGAAGGGTCACTGGACCTGAAATGTTAACTCTGATTTTTTTTTCTTCACAGATGCAGCCAGGCCTGCTGAGCTTTATCAGCAACTTCTGTTTCTGTTCCTGATTTACAGCATTCGCAGTTCTTTGGGTTTTAACCCGTATGGACCAATTGGGTCATTTGGCCTATTATGTGCTTTATGTCCCGCATAATCCAGTGTAAGTCAGTAAACTTGTTTGCAACTTTATCCTTCTTAACGTATTATTCAACACCATTTAAAATCAGGGATTCCCTTTTCTATCTCATGTTTACCTTCAATAATAAAAACTAAACCCTGATGAAGCTTGGAAAACCAGAGTCTACAAAAAGAAACTAACACTTGGAGAAAGACTACACACAAAGAATTCTTTCCTTCGATATTCTGTGAAAACTGCAGACAATATTATAATGTACCACCACATAGCAAGGTAGATATGGATACTTGATGCACAAAAGAGAAACAGAAAACTCTCCAGTATACAACTGGTCAACTAGAACAGAGCATGCATCGTACAACAAAATGCCCAGTTCTCAGACGATTTATCGAGATCAGTTCAGTCAATGAAACATCAAAGCAAAATGCACATCATTATTCCTACTGCAATTATTTTTTCTTATCAGAATATCAGAATGTAAAATTAGTTATTGTTCAATTTATTCAGCCATGGCAAATAGGGCAATTCAAAAACCCAACAACAACTCATGTTACTGTAATTAGACGACAGAATTATTGCACATTACTTGTCAAGATTATCACAATTAAGTTCTAAAGTTTAAAGGTAAAATAAATATTTTGCAAAATACACATATGCAAGCATGTAATTTAAATGAGCATTGGACACATTTTAAAAAAAAACTGTGAAAAGGTGTAAAAAAATGGGGTTTAGAGCTAATAGCTGAAATAAACACATGCATGTTACCAAATGTAATGGCCTCCATTTTTTCTATAATTTCTGTAAGGCTTTGGATTGTATAGAAAGACCTGCTGCTTTAAATAGCACCTTCTGCAGCTTTGTGAAATCTGAACGCCTGCTCCAGCCCAAAACCTACTGTTATTCTTGAAATGAAACAAATGTTGCAGTTAAATTGAACACAGGAAAATCACAGAAACGGCAACATAGAAACACATAATAGAAAGAGCAGATTTGGGTCATTTGGCCTTTCAAGCCTGCTCTGCCATTCATTATGATTATGATTGACATTCAACTCAACATCCTACACCAGTTTTCTCACCACACCCTCTGATCCCTTTAGCTCAAAGTGTGATATCTAACTTCTTGAAATCATACAATGTTTTGGCCTTGACTGCTTCCTGTCGTAGCAAATTCTGTAGGCTCGCTATTCCCAGGTGAAAAAAATTTCTCCCGTCTCAGTCCTAAATGATTTACCTCATATCCTTAGATTGTAACCCCTGGTTCTGATTGCCCTGCCACTGGGCTCGTCCTTCTTGCATCAACCCTATCTCATGCTGTGAGAACTTTATTTGCTTCTGTGAGATACCTCTTATTCTTCTGAACTCCAGTGAAAATAATCCTAATCAATTCAACTTCTCCTCATATGTCTATTCTGTCATCCCAGGAATCAGTCTGGCACACATTTGTTGCACTCCCTCTGTAGCAAGAACATCTTTCCTCAGTTAAAGAGACCAAAACTGCACACTATAGCCGACATGTGGTCTCTCCGAGGGCCTGTCTAACATCAGCAAGATATCCTTGCTCCTGTACTCAAACCCTCTCAATGTGAAGGCCAACATACCACTTACCTGTTTTACTACCTGCTGCACCTCTATGTTTGCATTCAGTGACTTGAATACAAGGACACTCAGATGTCATTGCATATTTTCCTCTCAAAATTCATAGTCATTCAGACAATAATACGACTTACTGTTTTTGCTCCCAAAGTGGATAGCCTCACGTTTATCCACAGTATACAGATTTGTCCACTCATTCATCTTGTCCAAATCGCACTGAAGCATTTTTACATCCTCCTCACAGCTCACTCTCCCACCCAGCTTTATGTCATCTGCAAATACATCATCCACATGTTTTTAACATAGTGCTGGTTGATGGATTAAGATGGATTAAGATTAATTAGGACAATATGGAGTGCTCCGCTGCTCTTTTAACAAGAATGGTGTGGCATCTTTCACAGACATCTAACAGGATAAATGAAGATTTAGTTAAATATCATCCCAAAAGTAAACAGCACACTGGGCTATTAGCCTAGATTTCATTCTCAATTCTCAGAATGTTAACTCATAACTTTTTAAGTCAGATGTGAGGGCACTGCCCACTGAGCCACGACTTGCAACAGTCGGATATTCACTACATCTCCATTTAGATTACAGTAACAAAGAGGCTCGAAAAAGTCAAAGGTGAACTTGAGTCCTTTGTTCTTCATTTATTCAAAAACAGATAAGGACAACATCAGGAAATGACAAGACAATTAGCTTAACAGATATTAGAATGTTAACAGGAAAGTTGTTAAAAGTTATTTTTAAAGACATCATAAGCAAAGCCCTTCAAAAAGTCAAGGTCATCATATGCAGTTATAGAGTCATACAGATATGCAGCACAGAAACAGACCTTTCAATCCAACTTGCCCATGCCAACCAGATATTCAATATAAATCTAGTCCCATTTGTCAGCATTTGGCCTATATCCCTCTATACCCATCATATTCATGCAGAATCCCTTTAAATGCTGTAATTGTCCCATTATCCACCACTTCCTCTGGCAGCTCATTACATACATGCACCAAACTCCATGTGAAAAAGTTGCCCCTTAGGTCCTTTTTATATCTTCCCCCTCTCACCTTAAACCTATGCCCTCCAGTTTTGGACTCCCAAACCCCGGGGTAAAGACCTTGCCTACTTACCCTATCCATGCCCCTCAAGATTTTAAAAGTCTCTATAAGGCCATCCCTCAGCCTCTGATGCTCCAGGGAAAATAGCCCTAGCCTATTTGGCCTCTCCCTATAGCTCAAACCCTCCAAACCTGGCAACATTGTAAATCTTTTAAGAACCCTTTCTGGTTTCACAACCTCCTTCCTATAGCAGGGAGACCAGTATTGTACACAATACTCCAAAAAGTGGCCAAATCAATGTCCTGCACAGCCACAACATGACTTTCTAACTCATACACTCAATGCACTGACCAATAAAGGTAAGCATATCAACACCTCCTTCGCTATCTCACCTACCTGCAGCTCCACTTTAAAGGAGCTTGAACCCCAAGGCCTCTTTGTTCAGCCAAAGTCCTCAGGACGTTAGCATTAAATGTATAAGTCCTGCCCTGACTTGCCTTTCTAAAATGCAGCACCTCACAGTTATCGAAATTTAACCCTATCTGCTACTCCTCAGCCCATTGGCCCATCTAATCAACATCCCATTGTACTCTGAGATAGTCTTCTTCACTGTTCCATTACACCTCTAATTTGAATGTCAACTAGAGAACCGAATCACAGCCTGACTTAAAAAACTTTTAAAATCTGGAGAATTAAACAAGAGAGACTTCCAAAAAATGAAACCAGATGGACCCAACACACTACGCTTCTACGGACTACTCAAAATTCACAAACCAGGAGCCCCCCTCAGACCCATAGTGTCGCTACCTGGAACACCAACGTACAGATTAGCCAAGGAACTATACCAAAGACTAAAACACCTAGTAGAAGACTCACGCCACTCCATTCACTCCACCCAAGAATTCCTGAGCACCATCAAAGACATCAAGATAGAAGAGGATGAAATAATGGTCTCCTTTGACATAACAGCCCTGTTCACGTCCATCAACATCAACCTGGCCAAAGAAACACTGACTACACTATTAGAAGAACCGAAGACACATACACCAGACACCATCAACCTCATCAGCAAGGACAACACCATCAAGCTAGTAGACCTATGCCTCACCACCCACTTCACTTTCAATAACAAAACCTACAGACAAACCAACGGAACACCCATGGGATCTCTGATATCAGGGTTCTTAGCAGAGGCAGTAATGCAGAGACTCGAACAAACAGCTCTGCCAATCATCCAGCCCAAACTTTGGGTCCGCTATGTGGATGACACCTTTGTCATCACTAAGCAAAACAAATTAGAGGAAACCTTCAAGACCATCAATAATACCCTTTACTGGCATAACATTCACAAAAGAGGAGGAAAATAACAACAAACTGCCATTCCGAGATGTCACAGCAGAGCGAACAGTCAATGGGGAACTTCAAACCAGCGTCTACAGGAAAACAACACATACGGACCAAATACTGAACTACAGGAGCAACCATCCCAACACCCACAAACAAAGCTGCATTAGAACATTATTCCAACGAGCCACCACACACTGTAGCACAGAGGAACTACGCACAGCAGAAGAAAATCACCTATACAGCGTATTCAAAAAGAACAGGTACCCAATGAACATAGTCTGTCGATTCCTCAGCAATAAACCCAAACAAACAGATAAAACGGGCCCAGAAACCATAACCACTCTCCCCTACATCAAAGGCATTTCAGAAATGACTGCCAGACTACTCGGACCTCTTGGCATCAGGGTAGCCCACAAACCCACCAACACACTGAAACAGCAGCGAATGAATTTAAAAGACCCGATACAAACAACAAGAAAAACGAACATAACAAAGTGTGGAGCTGGATGAACACAGCAGTCCAAGTAGCATCTCAGGAGCACAAAAGCTGACGTTTCGGGCCTAGACCCTTCATCGGGGGGGGGATGGGGAGAGGGAACTGGAATAAATAAGGAGAGAGGGGGGAGGCGGACTGAAGATGGAGAGAAAACAAGAGAGGAGAGTATAGGTAAGGAGGTAGGGAGGGGATAGGTCAGTCCAGGGAAGATGGACAGGTCAAGGAGGCTGGATGAGGTGATAGGTAGGAAATGGAGGTGCTGCTTGAGGTGGGAGGAAGGGACAGGTGAGAGGAAGAACAGGTTAGGCAAGCAGAGACAGGCTGGGGTGGTTTTGGGATGTAGTGGGGGAAGGGGGGATTTTGAAGCTGGTGAAGTCCACATTGATACCATTGGGCTGCAGGGTTCCCAAGCGGAATATGAGTTGCTGTTCCTGCAACCTTCGGGTGTCATCATTGTGGCACTGCAGGAGGCCCATGATGGACATGTCGTCTGAGGAATGGGAGGGGGAGTTGAAATGGCTTGCGAATGGGAGGTGCAGTTGTTTGTTGCGAACCGAGCGGAGGTGTTCTGCAAAGCGGTCCCCGAGCCTCCGCTTGGTTTCCCCAATGTAGAGGTAGCCACACCGGGTACAATGGATACAATATACCACATTGGCAGATGTGCAGGTGAACCTCTGATTGATATGGAAGGTCATCTTGGGGCCTGGGATGGGGGTGAGGGAGGAGGTGTGGGGGCAAGTGTAGCACTTCCTGCGGTTGCAGGGAAAGGTGCCGGGTGTGGTGGGGTTGGAGGGCAGTGTGGAGCAAACAAGGGAGTCACGGAGAGAGTGGTCTCTCCAGAAAGCGGACAGGGGTGGGGATGGAAAAATGTCTTGGGTGGTGGGGTTGGATTGTAGATGGCGGAAGTGCCGGAGGATGATACGTTGTATCCGGAGGTTGGTAGGGTGGTGTGTGAGAACGAGGGGGATCCTCTTGGGGCGGTTGTGGTGGGCGCAGAGTGTGAGGGATGTGTTGCAGGAAATGCAGGAGACGTGGTCAAGGGCATTCTCGACCACTGCGGCGGGAAAGTTGCGGTCCTTGAAGAACTTGGACATCTGGGATGTGCGGGAGTGGAATATCTCATTCTGGGAGCAGATGCGGCGGAGGCGGAGAAATTAGGAATAGGGGATGGAATTTTTGCAGGAGGGTGGGTGGGAGGAGGTGTATTCTAGGTAGCTGTGGGAGTCAGTGGGCATGAAATGGACATCAGTTTCTAGCTGGTTACTTGAGATGGAGACTGAGAGGTCCAGAAAGGTGAGGGATGTGTTGGGGATGGCCCAGGTGAACTTGAGGTTGGGTTGGTAGGTGTTGGTAAAGTGGATGAACTGTTCGAGCTCCTCTGGGGAGCAAGAGGCGGCGCCGATACAGTCATCAATGTAACGGAGGAAGAGGTGGGGTTTGGGGCCTGTGTAGGTGCGGAAGAGGGACTGTTCCACGTAACCTACAAAGAGGCAGGCATAGCTGGGGCCCATGCGGGTACGCATGGCCACCCCCTTTGTCTGTAGGAAGTGGGAGGAATCGAAAGAGAAGTTGTTGAGGGTGAAGACGAGTTCGGCTAGGCGGATGAGGATGTTGATAGAGGGGGATTAGTCGGGCCTGCGGGACAGGAAGTAGCGGAGGGCCTTGAGGCCATCTGCATGAGGAATACAGGTGTACAGGAACTGGAGGTCCATGGTGAAAATGAGGTGTTGGGGGCCAGTGAATTGGAAGTCCTGGAGTAGGTGGAGGGCATGGGTGGTGTCACGGACGTAGCTGGTGAGTTCCTGGACCAAAGGGGAGAAAATGGAGTCCAGATAGGTGGAGATGAGTTCAGTGGGGCAGGAACAGGCTGAGACAATAGGTCGACCAGGGCAGGCAGGTTTGTGGATTTTGGGAAGGAGATAGAACCGGCTGTGCAGGGTCGGGGAACAATGAGGTTGGAAGCTGTGGGTGGGAGGTCCTCTGAGGTGACGAGGTCATTGATGGTGTTGGAGATGATGGTTTGGTGCTCGGGGGTGGAGTCATGATCAAGGCAGCGGTAGGAGGAGGTGTCGGAGAGTTGGTGTTTGGCCTCGGTGATGTAGAGGTCAGTGCGCCATACTCATGTGCCATCAACAAGAAAAACGAACGTCATTTAAAAAATACCTTGCAAGAACTGTGACAAACACTAGAGTGGACAAGCAGGCAGAAAGCTAGCCAGCAGGATACATGAACATCAACTAGCCACAAAAAGACATGACCCACTATCACTAGTATCCTTACATACAGATGAGTAAGGACACCACCTTGATTGGGACAACAAATCCATCCTAGGACAAGCCAAACAGAGACACGTGCAAGAATTCCTAGAAGCATGGCATTCCAACCGGAACTCCATCAACAAACACATTGATTTGGAGCCCATCTACCACCCTCTGAGAAAAAGAACAGGAAATGACACCATCAACACAGGAAATGACATCAACACAGGAAATGACATCACCAACCCAAGGACACCTAAACACAGAAATAGAAAGCGGGACATATCACCAGCGCTTCACGGAGGCTCACTGATGATGTTACCTAGAATGGTGATGAAACATCTGGGAACCAACTTTCCAACTCAGTGAACCAGCCTACATCTGGAACAAAATAAAGACCCACTCTGCTGTGGACCGAGAGGAGGAGAGCGCTGCGTTGGAGGTGGAAGGAAGACGTCGGGTTGGCTGTGCACCCTTGCAACCGGTGGATCTTAATGCTGGCTTCGGCCTAACGCTGGCTCAGGGGAGCATCAACCTGCAACGATGGCTGCGGCAGGTGCTCGTGCCCCAGGTCAGGGGGTCCGGAACACCATCCGTGGTTCCGTGAAGAAGATGGATGAAGGTGCACCTGTGGACCGCACCTTCTTCGTGAAGAGGGTCCTGTTGGACTGTTGTGGGTTCGCTGCTGCGGACATTTACTGCCTGCAGGATTTCCCCAGAGGAGGTTTTTACGATGTGACCTTCAGGAGCGCCAAGCTTTGCGAGCACTTCCTGGAGGTTTTCAAGGACAAAGGAGGTGAGGGCCCCGTCTCTGTATTGACCGCTGTCCAGCTGTTTGTGATGCCAGCGCAGAGGAGCCGTATGGTGACTATACACATGTACAACCCACATGTGCCAGCAGTTGATGTCCTGACCTTCCTTGGAAGGTACGTGAAGGTTGAAGGGGACCTAACTGACATCATGGACCCCTTTGGCATCTGGACCAGTAAGGGGCAGGTCAAGGTGATGCTGAGGATGGGCGTGGAGGGGAACATTGTACACCCATCGTCCAGCTTCGCGATCGGCAGGAGCAAGGGCTATCTGACCTACACAGGGCAACCTAAAGTCTGCCATGCCTGTGGTAGGTCAGGTCACATGGCGGCCAACTGCAAAGCCACCATCTGCAGGAACTGCAGGGAGGAGGGACACCTTGCAAAGGATTGCCCACAAGAAAAAAGCTGCAACCTTTGCGGTGAAGCAGGCCACATCTATAGGGCATGCCCGCAGTGGGGGACCACCTATGCCCAGGTCGCTGGCAGGGGCAATGCGGGGTCAGCACCCCCAGAGGAGAGAAAGGCACCAGGGCCCTGCAAGGACCCCACTAATGTGCAGGAGGGCCCAGCCCCGCAAGATGGGCCTGAGGCCAGCAAAGCACCCCTCCAGGCTACACTCCCCCACCGACAACCCGGAGTCGACGGAGGTGGCAACAGGCGACCCAGGGGAGTGGGTGACGGTCCGGAAAGCGAGGAGGAAGGCGCGTCGGCGGGCCCAGGAACCGCAACCATCAGGCGGGAAGAGGCAGCTACAGGGGCGCTACAAGAGCTCCTCTGACGAGGGGGATTCGGCGAGGGCCCGCTCAAAGCAGAAGCTAAAGATCTCAAGGGAGAAGGAAAGCAGCACCCCGCTTCCAGGTGACGGGAGGTGTCCTGAGGCTCCCTCCAACACCCAGTCACGTGCCACTGGGGCCCTAGAGGGCCCCCTGGAACTTCCAGGAGGGAAGGAGGAAACAGCGTGTCCCCAGCCTGACCGAGAGCAGGACTCTTCTGCCTCCGTTCCCCCGACGGGGGGATGCCACCTGGAAGGCAGCACGGACGGTTTCCTGAGCCCGGTGAGCGTCCAGCAGTTAGCCCGGGCAATGGGCATGAAGGGACAGATGGAGGGGCTGGACCTTGGACTTGGGGACGGTACTGCGGTCACTGCCCACAATGGGGTTACGAGTTGCGAGCATTAATGTGCGCAGCGTCAAGTCCACCGCAAGATGTGTGTCCACATTGGCCTACCTGACCACCGTCAAAGCGGACCTCCTGCTTCTGCAGGAGTGCGGGATACCGCACCTCAGCAGGTATGGGAAATGGTCCGGCGCCTGGACCTGTGGGCCTTCGATCTGGTCGGGGGGTAACGACTGTCGCTCCTTGGGCCTGGCTATTCTGCTGCGGGGGTGCAACATCACCATCTCTCAAGTTCAGGAGGTGGTGGCGGGGCGCCTCCTAGTGGCTGATGTTACCTACAGGAACGCTCCCCTGAGGCTGATCAACGTGTACGCCCCTGAGGTACGGAGTGAGCGGTTGGCCGTCCTGCAGCGGCTTCCACCCCTGCTGGCTACGTCCAGGCCGGTCATCCTAGGCGGAGATTTCAACTGCATCGTCGATGCAGACGGAAGATCCGGCGTGGGGACAACGGGTGGGGGGAGTCAACTGGACGTCACGTCCAGATTCCTGATGGGCACGGTGAAGGACGCCAAGCTGCTCGACGCCTTCAGCACCCCTGCAGATGGAGCGCAGCAGGGGTACACCTGGTCGCGGCCAGACGGGTCTATTCGCTCAAGGATAGACTTCCTGTTTGTGTCATGAGCGTTCTCGGTCAGGTCCACCGGCGTCGAGCCGGTGTTCTTCTCTGGCCACTGCCTCCTGCTGGCCAACTGTCACTTACAGGACGACCAGCCGGCCGGCAAGGGGACGTGGAAGCTCAACACGACTCTGTTGACCCCAGAGAACATCGAGGAGCTTAAGAGGGAGTACGCCGGTTGGAGAACTGTGAAGCCCCTCTTTGAGTCTCCGGGTGACTGGTGGGAGACGGTGAAGGAGAACATCAAGAGGTTCTTTGTCCTCAAGGGTGTTTGGAAGGCGAGAGAGAGGCGGGAAAGCTGTCACGACTCCAGAAAAGGGTGCAGAACCTGCTCCTTCTGCAGTTGATGGGGGTCGATGTCACAGAGGACCTCCGCGAGGTGAGGGGCCAGCAAGCGTCGCTCTTCGCCGCGGAGGCCTCCAGGATAATCTTCCGGTCCAGGGTCCGCTCCGTGGACCAGGACGAGACGTGCTCGTGTTTCTTCTTTCAGAAGGTGCACAAAGAGAGCTCTGTGCTTAGCCGGCTGAAGGAGGACGACAGCTCGGTGACGTCGTCTCAGCCCGACATTTTGAGGATCAGCAGATCCTTCTATGCCAGACTGTATGACACGAAGCCCACGGACAGCACGGCCTCCGAGTCGTTCCTGTCGTCTATCACGGAGGTCTTAGATGATGGCACGAGGGAGTGGCTTGACCGGCCAATATCCCTGGACGAGCTGACCAGAGCCCTCAAGTCCTTGGAGAGGAATAAGACTCTCGGGAGTGACAGCTTACCGGTCGAGCTGTATTCCGCTCTGTGCAACCTGGTCGGCCAGGACCTGCTGCAGGTTTACGATAGTGCGCTTCGGGCAGGGGAAATGTGCAAGTCCATGAGGAAGGGCATCATCACCCTCGTTTAAAAGAGGAAGGGGGAGAGGGAAGAAATTAAGAATTGGCATCCCATTTCACTATTGAACGTGGACTGCAAAATCCTGACCAAGGTCATAGCCAACCGGGCCAGGTCTGTCCTGGAGTCAGTGATTCACCCTGACCAAGCCTGTGCTGTGCTGGGCAGGAAGATCGCTGAGAGCCTTGCGCTCATCAGGGATACGATCGCCTACATACAGGACAGGCCGGTGGACACCTGCCTCATCAGCCTGGACCAGGAGAAGGCCTTCAACAGGGTCTCTCATGCTTACATGAGGGACGTCCTCTCCAAATTGGGGTTCAGGGAGGGCATCTGCAATTGGATCCGACTGCTCTACACCAACATCGTTAGCACAGTCTCGATCAACGGGTGGTAATCGGACAGTTTTCCTGTCAGATCTGGAGTCAGGCAGGGCTGCCCGCTCGCTCCTGCCTTGTTCGTGTGCTATGTGAGCCCTTCGCTGCATCCATCAGGAAGGATGTGAGCCTGAAGGGCGTGACTATCCCAGGCAGTGGAGGCCTTCAGGTCAAGACCTCCCTGTACATGGACGACATCGCCGTCTTCTGCACCGATCGTCGGTCGGTGAGTAGGCTGTTGGACATCTGCAGCCAGTTTGAACTGGCCTCGGGTGCCAAAGTCAATAGGGGTAAGAGCGAGGTCATGTTCTTCGGGAAGTGGGACGACCGCTCCTTCATCCCCTTCACCGTCAGGACAGACTACCTGAAGGTGCTGGGTGTTTGGTTCGGTGGAGCTGGGGCGTGCACTAAGACTTCGGAGGAGCGTATCACCAAACTGAAGCTGAAGCTGGGCAGGTGGACGCTCTGGTCCCTCTCCATCGTGGGTAAGAACCTGGTTGTCAGGTGCGAGGGGCTTTCGGTACTGTTGTATGTGGCGCAGGCCTGGCCTATTCCCTGAACCTGCGCCACTGCGGTCACCCGGGCCATCTTCCACTTCATTTGGGGGTCGAGGATGGACCGGGTCCGCAGGGACACCATGTACAAAGACCTGGAAAATGGGGGAAAGGGCGTACCGAATGCCACCCTCGCCCTGATGGCTACCTTTGTGTGCGGCTGCATCAAGCTGTGCATAGATCCTCAGTACGCAAACACCAAGTGTCACTACTTACTGAGGTTCTACCTGTCTCCGGTGTTGCGAAGGATGGGCCTGCCCTCATTGCCGGGGAACGCTCCGAGTCGTTGGACCGTCCCGTACCACCTGTCCTTCGTGGAGAAATTTTTGAAGGGAAACACCTTTGACCACAAGGCCGTCAGGCAGTGGTCAGCACGTAGTATCCTCGAGACCCTTCGGGAAAAGGAGAGGGTGGATCCCGTCGTGTGGTTCCCCACACAGACTGCCAAAGTCATTTGGCAGAATGCCTCATCGCCAGAACTTTCAAACAAGCACAAGGACATTGCTTGGCTGGCGGTGAGAGGGGCTCTGCCAGTGAGATCCTTTATGCATGCCCGGAATCTCTGCGCCACCGAGGCGGCTGCGGTGGGAGGACGAGACTGTTGATCACCTCCTTCTGGAGTGTGCCTATGCGCAGGAGGTCTGGAGGGGGATGCAGTGGTATTTGTCGAGGTTCATCCCGAGCAGCTCCGTGATGCGGGACTCCGTGCTCTACGGGTTGTTTCCCGGGACGCACACCGAGACCAACATCAACTGTGCCTGGAGGAACATCAATGCGGTGAAAGACGCTCTTTGGTCTGCCCACAACTTGCTGGTCTGCCAGCTGAAAGAACTGACCCCGACCAAGTGTTGCAGACTGGCGCACTCCAAGGTCCAGGGCTACGTGCTGAGGGACGTGCTAAAGCTTGGGGCAGCGGCCGCCAATGCGCGGTGGGGAAAGACCACCGTATGAAACCCCTCGTCCAGAATAGGAAAAAGAACCCTATCTGGTAACTGGGCCCAGCTGGCGCCTTCCCCACCTGGTCAGGGGGCCAACTGGGACTGTGCGGGGTGACGACTGCCGGGGTATTTTCTTTGCTCTGTTTTTTTTTCCTTTTAGTTGGTGTACATTCCCCCTGGGTAACCCGGAGCGGCTTGCATGACTGGGTAGGGTGTACAAATATGTTTTATTTTTTGTACATCTTATGAATAAAGTATATTTTTTCAAATAAAATAAAGGTGATGAAACATCTGAAAACGAACCTTCCAGCTCAGCGAGCAAACTTACATCCTTGAATGTCATCTGCAAACTTACTAATCATACTTCTTATGTGAACATCCAAATCATTCATTTCTATGAATGACAAAAAACAGTGAACCCAGCAACAATCCTTGTGGCACGATGCTGGTCACAGATCTCTTAACATGACTTTGTGTAGGGAAATTATGTTCTACCAATTTGTTGGAGTTATTTTAAGATGTAATGCACCCTGGATTAAGGAGCACCAATGGCTGTACTATCGACCACAAAAGATCAAAAATAGGCCATTCTGCCCCTTGACCTCGTTGTGCCATTCAATCACATAAGGGTTGATCAACATTCTTCAGGTCCACTTCTCTGACCTTTCCCTGGCCTGTCCCTTGACTCGCCGACAAATCAAGAATCGATCTCTTTCAGCCTTAAATAAACAAAAAGACTCTGCCTCCACAGTCCCCGTGCCAAGACGTTTCAAAGATTCACAACCCTCTGAGAGAAGAAATTCTTCCTCATCTCAGTCCTAAATCGGTGCTCCTTTATTCAGAGACTATGCCTTCTGGTCCCCTCAGTATTTACCATGTTAAGACTATTAAAAATTTTATATGCTTCAAGAAGGTAACATTCCTCATGTCCACTTTCCTGCCTTTTCCCAGTCACCCTTGATTCCACTCCTGATCAGGAATCTGTCTGTACCTCAGCCTTAAATATGCACAAGGGTTCTGTCCCCAAATACTCACAACCCTGTACTTAAATTTCCAGGAAGCATTTGATCAAGTATTGCATGAATGATTACCACAGAAAATGAAACCTCATGGTGTAAGAGGTAACATATTGACATGGATTGAAGATTATCTCGATAACAGAAAACATAGAGGGGGGATAAGTTGGTCATTTTCTGGCTAGCAAGATGCAATGGGTGGTATGCCACAGGGATCAATGCTGGGTCATCAAATTTTTCCAATTTATATGAATGACTTGGAAAAAGTAACCAAAAGTATGGTGTTAACACAGTGTGGAGCTGGAAGAACACAGCAGGCGCAGACAGCATCAGAGGAGCAGGAAAACTGATGTTTCGGGTCAGGACCGTCCTTTAGAAATGGGGTATGGTGGCTAAGTTTGCTGATGACACAAAGATAGGTCAGAAATTAAGTTTTAACAGGACATAATGATATCACAAATGGTTTATAGATAGGTTTACTTGGTGGACAATGATTTGTACAGATTTATGAAAACAGTGAATCGAATAACATTTCACTCAATCTCTCAGTCATATAAAATTTGGAACAGTGTCCATGCCTAAAATGTTTACATAAGCTTTCAATAAAACACTGCACAACTTCCAGACTTTATTGATGAGTTCAGAAGTATCCTGGACTCTATCTACACTTCTCGTTGCCATGGAAAGGCTGCCATCATCAAAGACCCATCCTGTGCCACCCCAGTAATACTCTCTGCCACCTACTTCCATCAGGCAGAAGATACAGAAGATTCAACACATGTACCAACAGGTTCAAGAATAGTATCTTCCCTGCTGTTATTAGACTGCTGAGTGGGCCTCTCTATAATTTCAAATCTAATGTTGATCTTTATTTCATGTACCCACTGTCCAGCCTAATCTTGCATGCCTCACTCTGTCTAAATATCCTATGATCTGTATGTACTTGTATGTTATGATTTGCCTGTACTGTCCATGAAACAAAACTTTTCCCTGTACTTAGGTACATGTGACAACAATAAATCAAATCAAATCAAATCAAATCAAAGTACTGAACAGCTAGAAACACTTTGTCTCAGATAAACTTCCCACAACATTTGAAATTCAAAACTACCAGCAAAGGTAATCGTATTGACATTTTCTTAGCTTTTGAAAGCTTATCTAATTAAAATTTGATGGATTGCTAGATACAAATCAATTTGTATATTACCACCGCCATTACATGAAATGTGATTGTGTTTTAAGCCTATATATATGCTCTCTTGTGATCCCCATGCACATTGCGATCAGAAGTATTTCTGCATATGAACTGTGTGCCCAGGGCAGATATTTGTTCTAGTTTCTCCTGTTGTATGTATCTGTAATTTTCAGCAAGGTGTGAAGTCTGATCCATCTGTTAAATAACATTAATCAGTTCAAAGGTGTTCACACTAATTACTAATGCACAGGAAATGAACATATGTCTTTCTCTCCTGTAGAAAATACATTTTACATAAAAATGTTATTCTACAGGTGAAAGAAATTATTGCCAAGAATCAAGTTGTCGTGCATCTTTTAAGACTGCAATTGAATCAAAATGATTACCAATATTTGCATTGAAGAGTTGAGCAAACAAATATGAGCTGGATGATTTTGTGACTAACTTTCCCCGTTTTTCTCCATGTTCTTGTCGATTTCCTTCTGATCGTTTGTTAAGAACATGAGAATAGGAAGGGGCCAAATTTTTCCTTGAATTAGTTCCACCAATTTTTGTATACTTTGTAAATTTATCTCCGAGTCTTGGTTTTAAAACCAGCCTAAGAATGCCTCATCAATCTCAGTGTAAAAATGTTCACCAACTCAACTGCACTTTTGGAGGAAACAAAATCAGAATAAAGCTGATTGGGCCAGTGGCCTAATGTGTTCCTGACATTGAGCAGGAGCAACCCATCAAGTGGTGGCAGGAAATCAGGTAGGGATATTATTGGGTCAAGTGGAGGAAAGATGTCACTCTTCATGGAAGTTTGAGTCAATCCTGTCTTTTCTCTACCATTCCAACACAGAACCACATTGTATGATAACCACTATCAAATCTGTCAGCTATCCTGTAGGTTGTTCCTCTTCCACAATGACTCAATGACATTTGCGGCTGTTGGAATTTTGGACTTTTCACAATGCTGAATAGAATGTTCTCATTTTTAGTCACCTTCACCGTCTCTTGTCTACAGTGCCCTCTTTCCTAATGTATCTGCTGACTGGATATTGATATGGGCCCTCACTTTGTTCATATCATTCCCCTGCTCAGCCTTAAATTCTTAATTAGCTGGAGAGCCTTGAGATGGCTTGAGGAGCAATGATTCAGATCATCTCCCCATTGATCAGGAAGAAGATGAAATTAACAAGAGTTTGGTAAAGGACTCTGTCAGAAGGACTGCAAAAGAAGTGTTTTTTTTAAATGTCTGGCAAATATTTGCAAAAAACTAAAGTATACGAAGTACATAATGCACTGAGCCCTTAATTTTTATCATTGTCAATTTCTAGATAAACACCTATTACAGTAGAGGCAGAAGCTGGGTGAATATTCTTCCAGCATTTATTAATGTTTTGTGCAGTGAGAGGTGATCTGTTTGAGAGTAATAATCACCTATGCCTGTATGACAGATGGCTTTATGCATTACAAATTCCAATTACTATTAACTTAAGCTTTATCAGTTCTTGCAGAGATATCACACATTTTTCAATGTGGGGTGGAAGATAGGTGAAAGCTATGTTCTCACAGTGAATGCTTTCTGCTTCAAGGGATTGAGGGAGTATGGAGTTAATGAGGAAGGAGCATTTACTTTGAGGAACAGCCAACAGAGAAAAAATTTCAAACTTTTTACCGTTTTAAATAGGTACAGTAGCTTTTTCTCACCTGAAAGGAAGAAATTAAAGGGTGACAAGTGTTCAATGGTGTGGTTATTGTAACTTATAACTCTAAAAGTGTGCTCATCAACCTGTTCGCTTATGAAACGGTAAAGGCAGCGAAGTGTGAATTTAGGTGAAGAATCATTTATTTACAGCTTCTATATCTTAGTTTAGAATTTTGTCACATCTTGAAGGAAATATTAAGCCATATAACCACCCTTATTTGGGGCTGTGGTTTACTTTTGCTGTGTTCTGTCTAACTAAACCTCTGCATTGTTTTAATCAGAATGGTAATACCTTGTAGAAAAAGGAGTTATAAACCCTATGATATGCCATCTATAACTATTCCGTCTAATACCCCAACAAGCAGTTAGGTAATTGTCTTCCTTAGATGATTAATGTTCATGCAGCCTGAAAGCATTTTCCTTCTGATTTTTTTTAAGCATGCCAGTTCTCCAGATTATTTCCCTGTAAGAAGTGGCATAAGAATTGTACAATTATGGTGATGCATTGAGAAACCAAAGCTGTCAACTTCATGATTTAAAAAAAAGTGAACGCAAAATGTCTGGACAGTTTCTCCAATCAAAAGATTTTTAGTTAGTTATTACGGAGAATAAACAAGTGTTTGCACTTTGGAACGTAGCATTTAATCATCTTTTAAATATTCAAGCTTGGAGTAACTGAGTAAATGGGAAAAATCTCGGAAGTTGAACACACCTTTAGGAACATAGGATCTGAGAGATGTCATTTATACCCTTGAACACCTTCAGTGTTTCAATTATGTCTTAGCTGATCTGGATCGTACCTTCAATTTACCTGACCTCGCTCTGTAACCCTTAACACTGTTGTGCAATAAAAATCCACCAAACTCTATTTTGAAACATTGCATTAGCTGCCCAGCCTCACTTGTTTTTAAGAAAGGAAAGATTCCAAATTTTCTCTACTCTTTGACAGGCATGGCACTGATTTTCAAGATTATTTCCCCTCACTTAGAATTCTCCCACCTGAGTAATTTGCTTTGAACGTAATGTTGAACAATTGGTTGATAAAGGTTGGCACCACAGCATTTTTGTCTATGTCTAAGTTTAATAAACACCATTGAATACAAGTCATCAATCTCTTCCAACAGTTACCCAAAAGGAAAATAAGTCAATCCTTTTATCAACCTCTGAGTCTGATTGATGATATATCCTGCTTACTTCTACATTTTAATTGGATTTCCAATATAACCAATACTTAGGAATGATATGCAGATAATTTTCAAAGAAGTTATCATAGACTCACGACAGTGTAGGAACAGACCATTCAGCCCAACAAGTCTACGCTGTCCCTACAAAGAGCATCCCACCCAGACCCATTCCCCTACCCCTGACTTCCCCCATGTCTAACCCAAACAACCCTGGGCATTCTGGACAATTTAGCATGACTAATCCACCTAGCAATCACATCTTTGGACTGTGGGAGGAAACCAGAGCACACTGAGGAAACCCATGCAGACACAGGGAGAATGTGCAAACTCCACACAGTCACCTGAGGCTAGAATCAAACCCGAGTCCCTGGTGCTGTGAGGCAGCAGTGTTAACCACTAAGCCACCGTGCTGCCCTATTCACAATGACTGCACCCAGCATGGGGCTCATTTCTCTTTAATTGGATACTCCTTCATGCACTCCTTAACTCAGTATATGGCTTAATTCCCATGCTGTTAGATTAAAACAGGGGTTGTTGAAAAGCATAGTCAATGCTGCCACTGCATTTGATGCAATGAAATTGGCACAAAACTTTTGGATTCCTGCTGAGAGTTGTTAACATAATGAACCTGATTGTCTGTGATTTGAGCCACAAGCTTGTTTCATTTACATTGAGGGGGAAACAAATTGAGTGAATTGCCTCTGAATTCCATGTCCTAAAATTTTTTTGAGTACACGATATTCTTGTTTATTCCTGGCACTCCACAGAGTATGACTCCATGCATATTCTTCTCTTTCTTTCGCAATTCTGCCAAAAAAGAAATTACATTCAAATCATTCCGTGAACAATTGATAGTCAAACTAACATTCAGAATGCCCTGAAGCAATGATTTTTTTGTTTTAATTTCATAGCTTGTTAAATGATAGCTTTAAATTGTGAAGTAAAATACCAGAAGGCTGCTTGGTAATCACATTTTGAAAGAAATATCTATATTTGTTTGTGTTCTTACAAAGTAGGTTTGAGACTTCTGATTTATTTCAGTCTTGTCCTAAACCATTCATAGCTGTACTTGCTGTGCTGTTCCAATCTCAACCAGCTGTTGTCTTTTATATATTGTTCTACAAGGTGCAACAAGTTAAAGAGTTTTTAATCTTTCATAAGTTTATAAAACAAAAATATATCCTATAAGTTGGACAACATATTCAGACAGTTAGAACAAACAAAGAACAAAGAAAATTACAGCACAAGGACAGGCCCTTCGGTCCTTCCAGCCTGCACCAAAATGCAGCCCACTACAACTAAAATCCTCTATCTTTCCAGGGATCATATCCCTCTATTCCCATCCTATTCATGTATTTGCCAAGATGCCCTTTAATCGTCACTATAGTTTCTGCTTCCAGTACCTCCCCCGGCAGTGAATGCCAGGGACCCACCACCCTCTGTGTTCAGAATTGAACACAATATTCCAAATGCAGCCCAACTAAGGTTCTACAAAGCTGCAACATGACCTGCCAACTTTGAAACTCAATGCCGATGAAGGCAAGCATGCCAAATGCTTTGTTGACTACCTTTTCCACCTGCGTTGCCACATTCAGTGACCTGTGTACCTGTACACCCAGACCCCTCTGCCTATCAGTACTCGTACAGATTCTGTCATTTATTGTATATTTTCCATCTAGACTAGACCTTCCAAAATATATTATCTCACATTTATCTGGATTAAACTCCATCTGCCACCTCTCTGCCCAAGACACCAACCAATCTATATCCTGCTGTATCCTTTGACGGTCCTCATCGCTATCCACAATTCCACCAACGTTTGTATCATCGGCAAGCTTGCTAATCAGACAAGTTACGTTCTCCGCCAAATCATTTATATGTATTACAAACAGCAAAGGTCCCAATACTGATCCCTGAGGAATGCCACCAGTCACAGCCCTCCATTCAGATATGCACCCTTCCAGGGCTACCCTCTGTCTTCTATGACTAAGCCAGTTTTTTTTTAATCCATCTTACAAGCTCACCTCTGACCACATGCAACTTTACCTTCTGTATCAGCCTGCTATGAGGGAGTTTGTCAAAGGACTTACTGAAATCCATGTAGACAACATCCACTGCCCTACCCTCATCAATTAGCTTTGTTACTTACTGAAAAAACTCAACCAAGTTAGTGAGAAAGGACTTCCCCTTCACAAAACCATGATGCTTCTCACTAGTACACCCATTGATTTTCAGGTGGGAGTGAATCCTGACTGGAAGAGTCCCCTCCAATAATTTCTCTACCACTGGCATAAAGCTCACCAACCTGTAATTAGCTAGATTATCCTTATCACCCTTCTTAAACAAAGGAACAACATTGGCTATTCTCCAATCCTCTGGGACCTCCTTATAGCCAGTGAGGATACAAAGATTTCCCTCAAGGCCCCAGCAGTTTCCTCCCTTGCTTCTCTCAGTATTCAGGAATGTATCCCATCAGCCCCTGGGGATTTGTCTACCTTAATGTTTTTCAAGACCCCCAATACCTTCTCCCTTTTGATCTCAGCATGACCCAAACTATATATACACCAGACTCATCAACCACTAAATCCTTCTCTATAGTGAATACTGAACCAAAGTATTCATGTAATACCTTGCCCATTTCCTCTAGATCCACGCATAAATTCTCTTCCCTGTCCTTGAGTGGGCCAACCCCCTGCATGGTTACTCTCTTACTCTTCATTTATGTATAAAAAGCCTTGGGATTTTCCTTAATCCTGTTGGCCAATGACTTATCATGACACCTTCTAGCTGTCCTGATTCCTTGCTTAAGTTGTTTTCGATTTTCCTGTGTTCCAACCTTCCTTTGTGCATTCCCAGCCTCCTAGCCTTGATAAATGCTTCCTTTTTCATTTTGATTCAGCTAACAATATCTTTTGTTTCCAAGGTCCCCTCAACTTGCCATACCTATCCTTCATCCTTAAAGGAACATGCCAGTCCTGAGTTCCAAGCAACCTACACTTAAAAGCCTCCCACACACCATATGTTGATTTGCCCTCAAACATCTGCCTCCAATCTACATTCTTCAGTTCCTGCCTAATATTCTTGTAATTAGCCTTCCCCCAATTTAGCATCTTCATCTGACAACTACACTGATCTTTATCCACCAGTACCTTAAAGCTTACTGAATTGTGATCACTGTTCCCAAGTTGCTACCCTACTGTGAGGTCAACCACTTAGCCAGACTCATTCGTCAATGCTATGTCCAGTATGGCCCCTTTCCTAGTTGGACTATCTACATACTGTTTCAAGAAGCCTTCCTGGATTCTCTTTACTAACTCTTCCCATCCAAGCCCCAAGCACTAAATGAGTCCCAGTCAATATATGGAATGTTAAAATCACCCACAACAACAACCCCGTTACTTTTATATCTTGCCAAAATCTGCCTACATACCTCTACTTCTAACTGCCATTGGCTGTTGGGAGGCCTATAGTAAAACCCAAACATTGTGACTGCACCCTTCTTGTTCCTGAGCTCTACCCATATTGCCTCGTTGTATGAGCCATCCAAGGTGTTTTCCCGCAGTACAGCTGTGATATTCTTCTTAACAAGTCATGCAATTCCCCCACTCCTTTATATCCCCTGTAGCCCACCTGAAACATCTGTATCCTGAAATGTTAAGTTGCCAATCCTGTCCATCCCTTAACCAAGTCTCTGTGATAGCAACAACATCATTATTCCAAGTACTAATCCAAGCTCATCTGCCTTACTTGTTACACTTCTTGTATTGAAACAGATGCACTTCAGTCCACCAGACCCGCCTTGTTTCACAACCACACCCTGCCTGCTCTCCCTCTGAGGCTGACTGGCCCTATTCTCTAACTCCCTTTCAGCCTATTCACCTTTGTTTTGGTTCCCACACCCCTGCCAAGCTTGTTTACATCCTCCCGAGTGACACCATCAAACCTCCCAGCTGGAATATCTGTGCCCTTCCAGTTTAGATGCAACCCGTCCTTCTTGTACAGGTCCCACCTGCCCTGGAAGAGATCCCAATGGTCCAGATATCTGAAACCCTCCCTCCTACACCATCTATTTAGCCACGTGTTGAGCTGTACTATCCTCCTATTTCTAGCTTCATTGGCACATGGCACAGGGAGTAATCCTGACATTACAACTTTGGAGGTCCTGCTCTTTAACTTTCCACCTAACTCCCTGAACTACTGCTGCAGAACCTTGTCACTCATCCTACCCATGTTGTTCATACCAGTATGTATCATAACCTGTGGTAATTACCCTCTCCTTTCAGAATGCTTTCTGCTTGTTCAGAGGCATCCTGGACCCTGGCACCAGGGAGGCAACACAATATCTTTGCCTCTCTTTTACATCCACAGAAGCAGCTATCTGTACCCTTAATTATAAAGTGCACTATAATTACCGTTCTAGTGCTCTTTGTCCTTCCCTTCATAAGAACAGAGCCAGTCATGGTGCCACCAGTCAGGCTGTTGCTGCAGTTACCACCTGATAGGTTATCCCCCCCGCAAAAGTATACAAAATGGTATGCTTGTTAGCGACTGTTAGAACTGTCATTTGACAACAGCCCCTCCGCAAGTCACCTTCTGGAAGCCGTAACTGCACTGATGTAAATCTTCCCCATGTCAGCCAATCAGCGTCACCACTCTGCCGCCCCCTTCAAAGTTGGTTTCTTGGATATCTATGTGAAACTGCACCCATTCAGTCTGAACATTCCATCATATGTTCAACTTGATCCTTGCAAGAGGATCCTTTTGCAGAGGGTTGAGACAACTACAGAGAGGGGCGAGGAGAACAAGGGGTCCTCTTCTCCTCTGACAGTTACATACCTGGTCAATAATGACCACCAAGTTATTGATGGTGGGGGACTTGAAGCTCCTGGTGCCTTTAAAGGTCAATTCAAAGAAGCTTGCACCTCACCTTGACATATGCAGGTAATCCATAATACAGACAGCATTGTACCTATTCCAGTCCCTCTGTGCGGGGAAGAAGTTTCCCCTCAACCTCCCAAATTATCTACCATTATTCAAACTCTGAAAGTTTTTTTCTTATGTAGAAGGTATGATGATTGTCAGTGAAAAAATATTTTATTTTCCCTATAAAATTCTGTTACAAATGCTTTGGCAAAGTTCAATGTTAATGCTACTGGTCAGAACATGCCTTTTTGTTTGGAGGGGAAGATGAAAGTTAACATCTTAAATAAAATTCTAACATAACTTCAAATGTGGCCTTACTAAGCTGTGCTCTCTGATGTTGACAAAGGCACCCATTTGCTTTCTAAGTATAAACTTCCTTCCTGAGATTACAGCATGAGAAAATGGGGTGTAGGTATCTTTTTTAAAATAGGTATGAACTCACTTATGCCTCCATCCTTAATTTTCATTTTTCATTCGAGGTGGGGCAGTTTCGATGAGACTTGCAGCAACCGAGGCAATGTCACAGATCCTTTTATCTCTTTGCTGGTTGACTTTAGGTAACGTGAATGTGATGGAGTTGTGGTAGGAATTCATTATCCTCAGTGCAGTACCAAATGCACTTCACTTCCACACAACATTACTTTTGCATGATGGTCACCTTTGCCTCAGCAGAGAGATTTACTTTCCCCTTTCATATCTAAGGAACCCACTGCAAAAATAGCATTAAATTTACTCGTGGACTAACAGAGCCAAGTGAAGAGCAATTTGATGTATTCAGGGAATCCAGGTTACCGCACGTTTACATACAGGTTGCAAATATGGAGTTATGATTAGTGATTGCAGAGATCCATTCTTTCCAATCACATGGCGGACTAGGAATCTTTCCCAATTCTGCTGGTCATAGCTGAAAAGATTTCCAGGTTGACTCTCATCCTTATAGATAGATCTTGCTTGGTCTTCAAGTAAGACTCAAACATAGAGCTTCTGCAAACAGGCAGGGATGCAACTGCACCATAAGTTCTTCTATTTGCTGTTAGTACTCACTTTAGGTTGCACTGCTGAACATCATTTCATTTTTTGGGTCTGTTTTTCCATTTTGCATCACCATTTGCACTCTGATGCAATTTCTGAGAGTTGTCGGCATGTGAGTTGTGCACTGACGTTGTACACTGTCATTGCAGATCAGCGTATTACCTACGTATCAGATATTCTTTCCCTTTGGTCTAGCAGTGAGCATGGGGAGGGCACCATGCTTGCTTACTTAGAACTTTTGTGGCACAGTTGTTTGCTCCAATCTCCAGGAGGAGAACAAATCGAGATTGGAGAAGAAAATTCTGGCCACTGAGTGACACAACCATGAGTAGAAAGGGCTAAATGTACACAAGCAATCTGCAGAAACCAGCAACAGAGTGGGTGAAACTGGAAATGAGTATTGGTGTTTGTCAATGGTGTAGGTACTTGGTGCCTTTTGTTTTCAGGGCCCGATCCCAGATCTTTGCACTATTATGTACCAAGGACAGCAGCTATCATTTAGAAAATGACAGCCTTCACTTTCTCATATTCACATCTTTGGAAGGCATCAGCACAAAACAATAAAGAAAAGCACATACCTAGAAAAATAGATAAAATCTCCACTGCACCATTGAGTCACACACAAAAAATGCTGTTCCCTTCACATTTATCTCTTCCTTCACATTTCACTGCTGAAGTGGAGCTCTGTTATTATCGATTGTTATTATAGCATTTGCTGGGATGTCATTTCCAATTTATGGTGTCATACATACCATCTACAGATACTGGTGAAAGGTCCCAACCCAAAAGGTTGACCTTCTTGCTCCTTTGATGCTGTCTGACCTGCTGTGCTGCTCCTGTTCCACATTATATCGATTCTGACTTCCAACATCTGCAGTCTTTGCTCCTGTTCCACATTGTATCAACTCTGACTTCCAACATTTGCAGTCCTTGCTATCTCCATCTACAGCTATGTTGTTTTGGGTGAAAAGGTGCCCCTGAGTTACCAGAAATGCCCATGTTCAAACTCACCATGCTTTGGTTATTAATGGGTTTCATTCTTGAGCACATTTGTAAGTCGATGTGTATGCATGTCGGAACACAATACAATGGAAAACAGCTATTTGTAAGTAGGATGTCAGATCTTTAAAATTAACATTAATATGAATTTTCTTCATAAGCATGACAGTTCATAAGTCAGATGTTCATAAATCAGGAACCACCTGTATTTACAGACTTATTTTACTTTGCAAGCCATTTCAGCTAAGAATGCACACACTGCACATATATGGTTTACTGTTTTGATTTGAACATTATTTTGTTTTCTGAGCATTAAATGTCAGTGGAAACCTAGCTGTCTTTAACATGGATTTCTATGGCAAACTATGCTTCTCTTGATGTCCCTTTTTCATAAGTAGCAAATTTCAACTTGCCATACTGTCCATTATTAAATGATAATACAAAAATGGACAGATTCACTGTCATATTGTAGAACCACTATCAATTGCATTTATGTTTGTAAAATTGCATTCCAAGAGTAGCTTATCTAGGTTGTGATCTATGATTTTGTAATTCAGTGTCAAAAAGAGATGTATTCCTTGTGAGTTCATGAAATATTGTCACAGTTGAGTTGCACTGTTAGCTAATGTTACTTTCCAACAAAGTTTCCAGGCTGCCTGGGTCAACTGCATTAGCTTTGTGAAGTATTTTGTACTTGCTATTGCACAAGGGCAGCTCTCTCAGTATGTATGGGTGTAAGTCTTACATATACTGATATTTTAGCAATTATTTATATGTCATTGGTGGCTACATAAGAAATTCATTGTTCCAATGCATTTGCATTCTGTATTAATAAGTAAGAATCGTATTATCATCAATACTTATAGTATGTCAAGGAAACTGTAGCACTTCAGAAATTGCTGTGTTCCTGAGATGAAATAAAGCATGATTAGAGCCATTATGTCTTTTGCACTATAGAATCCACGAAATCCTGCACCACTCGAACACAAATATGTCAGCAAGTGAAAGTAACAACATGTTAATTAATTTGGAATAAGTAACTGGCTAATTGCAGTAATATTTGTGGGATTTCTTTTCAAGTCAATAAAGACTCCATTTTTTTTGAGATGGCTTTATCAAAGTGATTTAGCAATTCTTTTGCTCAGGAATGATAGAATAAACTCATCTGATTTGTTCTTCTTTTCTTGCAGTATATTTACCACAAATGATTGGATTTAAGAGCAGTTAACAGCAAAATGTGAATATGCTGAATATACAATGCGTGTGTTGAATGACCTACTTCATAACAAAATAAATGTAAAGGGCATTCAAACAATATATCTATGCCTAAAATAAGCAGAATTCTCTTTAGGGCAATACTATGTATTTTCCAGAGGTGATACCACATTCCCAGATATGAGAATGATTTTATATAATCATTGAATCCCTACAGAGCAGAAAAAGGCAACCAGCCCCATGCAGTCTGAACCAATCCTCTGCAGCGTATCTCACCCAAACCAACCCCATCTCTGTAGCACACATTTACCAAGGCCAATCCACCTAGCCTGCACATCCCTGGAAACACTGGGCAACTTAGCATGGCCAATCCACGTAACTTGCACATGTTTGGACACTGGGAGGAAACCAGATCACCCAGAGGAAACCCATGCAGACACGGGGAGAATGTGCTAACTCCACACAGACCGTTACCCAAGGGTGGAATCGAACCTGGGCCCCTGGCACTGCAAGGCAGCAGTGCTAAGCACCGTTCCACTCATCAACTTAGAACAATTTCTAGAAAAAAAATGTGTAACAGATTTTACCATTTTTTTTAATATAGCAGTTTTTAAATCTTGATTTTTCTGAGACATATTGTAGGTGAAAATCAAAATCATTAAAAACTTGCAAATATGGTTTTTTTGTGAAACTGACAGGCCGTCCTTTGTGAACCACATTATGACAGCACTCTGAAATGCTGAACGTTTGTTTTAAAGTTTTTTTTGGATCCATTAAGTACAAAGCTTGCATAGATGTGATGCTTTCTCATTTGGTGTCCTTGGGAAACTAGGCTCATGTAGTCTAAACATAATTACACTCACTTAGGTTGCATGGATTTTCTTACCATCCATACATGTCAGAATGTAGATCAGTTTCAATTCAAATCCTGTTAACTTGTACCAAGTGATGTCTGGAGTTCAAACAAAACTATTGACAGAGATAGATCAGTAACTGTTGTTTACAAACATCAGTAGAACAGCATCAGAATCATGTTCTTTGCCATGTTCTAAACTGTAAGGTACAAATACGTATTTCTTGCCCATGACTTCACCTCTTCCAACCTGTGTAACCTCTTCCAGCCCTACAACAATTCAACATGACTGCACTCTTCCAATCCTTCACTTGTTGTATTCACAAAGTTTTAAGTTCTCAAACAACACGGACACATTATGAACATTCACTCAATTTGATCAGATATCATTCTTCCCCATTGTAAGATACCCTGAAATGTATTTCTGCAAATGGAGTAGAATTGGGCCATTCTGGAGTGCAATTAAGAGTAAGCCACACTTCATGTAGGCCAGACCAATCAGGATGGCTGATTTCCTTCATTAAGAACATAAGTGAACCAGATGGGCCTTGATAATGTGTTTTTTGATGTTCAAAATTACTGAAACTGATACCACATCACAGATTTTTAAAACTTAATTTAATTTGAATTCCACAAGCTGCCACGAAGAGTCCATGTCCCTCAAGTTTCTGATCACCAGTCCAACGCCATGATCATCATCTCCTCTGTATTAGTTGCAAAACCAAAATGAATTGAAGCAATTTCTATAGAATCCTGACAGTGTGGAAACAGGCCATTTAGCCCAGCCAGTCCACACCCTCTGAACAGCATCCCACCCAGATCTATCCCCTACCTATCCCTGTAACCGTGCATTTCCCATGGCTAAGGCACTGAACCTACACATCCCTGGACACTATAGGTAATTTAGCACGGCCAATCCACCTATCTTGCACATCTTTTCATAGCATCCAATGTGGCCTGCTCTACATTGGAGAAACCAAACACAGGCTGGGTGGCCGCTTTGCAGAACACCTCTCTGGTCTGTGTGCAAACATGACCCTAACTTTCCTGTAGCTGGTCATTCTAACACAGCATCCTAAGCTTGCATGGCCACATGTCTGTCCTCAGCATGCTGCAGTGTTCCTGTGAATTACAGCACAAACTTGAGGAACAACATTTCATCTACAGATTAGGCACTTTACCGTCTTCTGGACTTAATATTGAATTCAACAACTTCAAATAGTAAACAAACTTCCATTTCTTCCCATTCTTTTAGCTTGTTACCTTCTATTATTATGTCCTCTCTTGTCTCCCCCGTCCGAGTGGGACTGTCAAGTCCTAGTAATTAGACACACCATTGTTCTGCCATTCTCACATTCCAATCACTTTATCTGAACTATCAACGGCTTTTCTGTACCAGCACCTACACCCATTACCCTCACACACCCCCCTAAACTAAAGCATTAATGCTGTCCCCTCCGTACTTCACTTCAGCTGTAATGAACAGTCATCTAGACTCAAAACGTTAGCTTACTCTTTCTCCACTGATGCTGTCTGACCCGCTATGATCTCCAGCATTTGTTGTTTTCAGAACATCTTTGGACTGTGGGAGGACACCAGAGCACCCAACAGAAACCCAGGCAGACACGGAGAGAACATGCAAAGTCCATACAGACTGCCGTTCACAACGGAGAGAACATGCAAAGTCCATACAGGCTGCCGTTCACAAGTGGAATCAAACTCGGGTCTGTAGCACTATGAGGCAGTGTGCTAAGCACTGAGCCACTGTGCTGCCCATGTGATGTTCTTTAATGTACGAATATCATTTGTAATGTATTTGATTATTTCTAATTTTAACTCAAAGCCTTTTAGGCTCTTTGGGATGCGTATTATGAACAAAGGATCTTCAAGTTTCTCTGACAACTTGGTGCTTTAGAAAACCTACATTGCATTTTAATCTGATTTCTGAAGAGTCTCGGCCTGAAACTACAGCGTTCCTGCTACTCTGATGTTGCTTGGCCTGCTGTGTTCATCCAGCTCTGCATCTGGTTATCTTGCATTTACATCAACCTTATTTGAATGGACGTTTAAATCAAAATCCCATATTAATACTTCTGTTGCATGATAATGATACTGTGGAATATTCCTAAATGTCAGAATACTCCTGATTTTCTGGCATAGAGACAAAAACATTGACAGCGCTGAAGATTACTGTTTGGCGTTTTTTGTCTGCACGAACTGAAATTGCATTGTCCAACTAAATCCAGAACAAAAACAGAAGTTGCTTGAAAAGCTCAGCAGGTTCTGCAGCATCTGCAGAGAAAAAAATAATCAGAGTTAACGTTTTGGGTCTAGTGACCCTTCCTGAGAAATCAGTTCTTGATTTACAGATAATAAAGTGTGAAGCTGGATGAACACAGGAGGCCAAGCAGCATCTCAGGAGCACAAAAGCTGACGTTTCGGGCCTAGACCCTTCATCAGAGAGGGGGATGGGCTGAGGGTTCTGGAATAAATAGGGAGAGAAGGGGAGGCGGACCGAAGATGGAGAGAAAAGAAGATGGGTGGAGAGAAGAGTATAGGTGGGGAGGTAGGGAGGGGATAGGTCAGTCCAGGGAAGACGGACAGGTCAAGGAGGTGGGATGAGGTTAGTAGGTAGGAAATGGAGGTGCGGCTTGGGGTGGGAGGAAGGGATGGGTGAGAGGAACAACAGGTTAGGGAGGCAGAGACAGGCTGGGCTGGTTTGGGGATGCAGTGGGGGGAAGGGAAGAGCTGGGCTGGTTGTGTGGCGCAGTGGGGGGAGGGGGCGAACTGGGCTGGTTTTGGGATGCGGCTGGGGAAGGGGAGATTTTGAAGCTGGTGAAGTCCACATTGATACCATTGGGCTGCAGGGTTCCCAAGCGGAATATGAGTTGCTGTTCCTGCAACCTTTGGGTGGCATCATTGTGGCACTGCAGGAGGCCCATGATGGACATGTCATCTAAAGAATGGGAGGGGGAGTCGAAATGGTTCGCGACCGGGAGGTGCAGTTGTTTATTGAGAACCGAGCGGAGGTGTTCTGCAAAGCGGTCCCCAAGCCTCCACTTGGTTTCCCCAATGTAGAGGAGGCCACACCTGGTACAGTGGATGCAGTATACTACATTGGCAGATGTGCAGGTGAACCTCTGCTTAATATGGAAAGTCATATTAATTTACATGCTTGATTTACAGCATCTGCGGTTCTTTCAGTCTGTATCCAGCTAAAACCTCCCGTCTAACACTTGACCTGTGGCTCGATAAAATCCAAAAGAACTGCAATGCTGTAAATCAAGAAGTGTATATCCAAGTATATTTTAAATGCAATGGTGGTTTCTGCCTTTACTACCCTTTCAGGTAATGAGTTCAAGACTCTCACCTCTTCTGAGTAAACAAAAACTTTTCAACTCCCCAATAGCCCTCTTACCAATTACTTTAAATTTATGCCCCTAATTACTGGATTCCCTGGTAAGAAAAATAGATCTTTTTTATCCATTCCATCTGAATCCATCATAGTTTTATATACATTCTTAGGTTTCTCCTCAACCTCCTTTGTTAGTAAAATTACAACCCATCAATGAGTCATAGAGTCACACAGTAAAGAAACAGACCCTGCAGTCCAACCAGTCCATGCTGAACATAATCCCAATCTAAACCAGTCTTACCTGCCTGCTCTTGGCCCATATCCCTCCAAACCTTGATAATAAAATGTGAGGCTGGATGAATCTTGGAATTCTCCAGCATCTGCAGTTCCCATTATCTCCCTCCAAACCTTTCCTATTTATGTACTTGTCCAAATGCATTTAAACATCCACCACTTCCTCTGGAAGTTCACTCAACATGTGAATGACCCCCACGTAAAAAATTGGCCCTCTTGTCTTTTTTAGATCTCTCTCCTCGCACATTAAAAATGTAGCCTCAGTCTTGAAATCCCCCATCACAGGGAAAAGAAAACTATTATTAACTCTACCTATATCTATCATTATTTTATAAACTTCAAAAGGTCGCCTCTCAATCTCCTACACTCCAGTGAAAAAAGTCCCAGCCCTTCTTTGTAACTCAAAACTTCCATATCCGGCAACATCCCACCTTATAGCCAAAATCCTGCATTCTGGGCAACATTTTTGTAAATCTCCCTGTTCCCTGTGAAATGTGGCCATATCCCTCCTGTAACGTTACCAGCAGTCTTGCTAGAATTGTAAACAGCACTCAAATTGCAGTCGAACTAGTTCCAGTATAATCTCTCCGACCCAATCTTTTATGGCCCACCCAATTTAGCTTATTCTCTGCTCTCTCAGAAAATTCTTGTGTGGACTTTTCTGTTTCTAAATATAACATACAGACTACAATTGTTAAAAAGGATCACTGCAAGAAATCAACAACTGTACATTGATAATTGTGTTCACAAGCCTTTGCATTGTAGCAACACCTTGTAGCCTTGATAGTGCAGTGCTTTCACAATGCATTCTCTGGGTTGCTGCATGCACTACACCATGGCAACAAAAATCATCACTACCATACGCAATCAGAAGCTTACTTGAAGAAAAGATGAAGATCACTTTTCCATAATTTACTTTTCATGGGATGTGGGTGTCATTAGCTATTACTAACTGACCATTAGAGGTGGTAGTATGCTAGGTGCTTATTGCTATGCCTGTGATGAAGCCTGTAGGTAGCTTTCTTAGATATTTTTTCTTATCATCTCTAAGTACTAGTTGTCTACATATACACACTTCAAGATTGCTCCTTTTTACGAGGTTACCATTCCTTTTTGTCTCTTGCATCTTTCGTTTATCCTTATTCTACTGTAAGACTCACTATGTTTAGTATTGTGATGTTCGTTATTAATATCTATGCATGACAAATTAATCTGGAAGATTTTTAGTGTCATGGTAAAGACTTTATTTCTCATCTATCTTCTCTGCTGCTGATGTCAGAGTGACATTATTGGTGATATCACTATATTTATATTCCAATATACTGTACCATGTCTTAAACAGCAGCAGTCCTTGGGATGTAGCAAACGCACAGTGATGTTAAGAAGGGAGTTCCAAGATTTTCACAACAGCAGAGGAGGAACAGTGGCATATCTCCAAGTCAGATGGTCTGTCACTTGATGAATAACTTGAAAGTGTTGCTGTTCCCAGACATCTGCTGACAAGTCAGTTTCTAGTTGGTAGAGGTTGTGGGTTTTGATAGCATAAGGAGACTTGATGAGTTGCTGCAGTGCATCTTATGGATGGTACACACTGCTACTACTGTCTACTGGTGGTGAAGGGAGTGAGTTTTTAAGGTGGTAGATCAAGGGCAAATCAAGTGGATTTCTTTATTTGGGATGGAGATGAACTTGGTGAATGCTGTTTAACCTGCACTCCTATGGACAAGTGAAGATTATTCACTCACACTCCTGAGTTGTAACTTGTAGATGGAAGTCAGGTTTTGAGCAATCAGTAGATGAGTTACTCAACACTAAATGCCTAGCATCTGGCCTGCTTTTGCAGTCACGGTATTTATGTGGCTAATTCAACCCAATTTCTGATATCCCACCCTCTCCATCAATAGTGTGATTCGACAATAGTAATTAGAGGAATATCAGTAATAAAATGCAAAATGCAATTGCAATAAATAATGCAGTAGAAAACCAGCAGGAAGAATGAGAACCTTTTCTCTGTTCTTCATTAAAATGTGTTACAAATAGACAATTTCACAAATGCATGGACAATATTCAGATACTACAGCAACAACAGCAGGAGTTCATAAAATGCCACTCACATCATAAAATGTCCCAAGGTAGGTTACAGTAGCATTATCAGACACAATTTGAAAAAAAAACTTGCAAGTAGATAGTGGAGCTAGTGGTCAAACTTGATTGCAGCATTAGGATTCCATGAGCAAATTAAGAGGAGTGAGATGCAGAGAAGCAGGGAATTTCAGAGCACACATCTGCCAATGGTGGATCAAAGGAAACTGAAAATGGTCAGAATTGGAGGGCTGTGTGTGTGTGTGTGTGTGTGTGTGTGTGTGTGTTTTGGGAGTTGGCGGAAACAGTCGGTTGACTCAGCGTTAAAGGAAATGAATACTGAAGATAATGTGCTGGATCGTGCTAAATCTCATCATGTCTGGTCATGGAAAGGAAAATTTTCAAATCTCCTGGTGCTTTTTTCCACCTTGCGGATCAGGTTGGGGATAATTATGATATGCTGTCAGCTACGTGAAAACTAGGCTGGTGGACGTATCTTCATTTTAAATGAATACATCCTTAAATTGGGCGAAAAGTCGTGTGGCTATGAAATCAGCTTTTCTTCTCACTTTCAGTGATAGTGCTCCCTGCTCCCTCACCAACATTTAATCACATATTGTGACCTAATCGATATGGGTCTTAGAGAAAAGGCTTCTTCATCTTCAAAATAGCCCACTAAATAAAATAGACTCCAGAACGTGCAAGGATTTCAAATTCTCACTGTGACATCTTACTCGTTATTTATTGCCTGCCGGAAGGAAAGTTTGAGAAAATATTACATCATCACATAAGGAATTCTAAATGTGCTAACAGGCTGCTACAGCCTGCAATAATATGGAGAAGACAGCCTCAGTCTGTCATGTGAAGACTCCAGATAATGGCCTGGGAGTCACCACGACAGAATGAAGCTTGCTAAAGGTTGCAAAACAAAGACACATATATCCCGTCTGTACCCTCATCCACCACCTCCACATCCAGCATCTGTTATTGGTGACAGTCCAGGGAGATGACTGAATGTACAAAAAGGGCTAAGTTGGCCCATAATGCACATACTGACCCTTTAAATAGAGCAACCAAATTCCTCCCACTCTCCAGCTCCTTGGCATACATTCTTTCTACTTCCTATATATATCCAAATCCCTTTCAGGCAATGTAGGTTGAGTACAACAAGTCTGCATTGCAAAAACTATGTAAAAGTCCAGAGGAAACCAGCTCAATAAATACTAAAAGCAACCTACTGTGGTGCAAACTACACCAATGCTCTGACAATAGCAACTCTGCATGTGCTTAAGGAGCTGTGTCATGTTGCAATGAGGGCACATCAATTGAGATCAGTTGGACAAAGTTGCTGACAAAGCTCTGCCTTATCTTACGTAAAAAGATACTACAAAATAAATGGTATGAGTTTGTATTAGCTTTATGGTCGGCCTTACCATGCTTCAAGTACCTAATGATAGTCCTACATGGGACCAAATGGTGGCCTAACTCAAAAATCTAGCAGAAGGCAACAAGAGAAAGCCTGAAAATAAACCTGGCAGCAATGGAGAGCAGGGGCGTGAATAACTTTGAGGATAGCCCAGTAATCAAATCACAAGGGGCAAAGCCATTGTCAACCAACAGACTGACACATATTGCTCTGCAGAAGACGCAAATGTTAACTCAAGACAGCCGTGACCACCACCCTACTACATCTGGAAAGGGAGGAGCAGGAATTAGCCATTTCATCTTTGAGGGTGTAGAACCAACAAAGTACCCTGGGAGCAACAGAGGAAATGTGGGAGAAAGGTGCCAAGAATGAATTGACATCATTTCTGCTCAGTCAAACAAATCTTCACTGATGCTGAACCCGCACAGTTATAAAAGGTATATGCCATGCACATCATAAGAAAGGCTATTTTAGGATTAATTTCCTCAATGGCACTGTGGAGCAGAAGTTTGTAAACAGACCACTCAAGTCTATAGTGATAGTAAGAACTGCCAGTGCTAGAATCAGAGGTAATACAGTGTGGGGCTGGAGAAACACAGCAGGCCAGGCATCATCAGAGGAGTGGGAAAGTTAATGTTTCAGGTTGGGAGACCCTCCTTCTGAAGAAGGGTCCTGACCTGAAACGTCAGCTTTCCTGCTCCTCTGATGCTGCTTAGCCTGCTGTGTTCATCCAGCTTCACACTGTGTTATCTCACTCAAGCCTTTAGTTGCCCACAAATTGCAAATGCTAAAGAACAAGATTTAATCATTCTCAAGAAAGTTGTACACCTGACTTATGGAATACAATTGTCATGTTTACTGTCATGAAAATGAATTGAAAATTGGAAATGAGAGGGTACATCGATTGTTTCAGGTGTCTCGCCACGGTTGAAACCTAAAATTCTCTATCTTCTCTTCAACTGCGTGGTACGGATAATAAAATTTACAGTGACTAATTATACTTCAGCAGTAAAATTACCAATATTGTATGTGTCATTTCTAACTCCCATACCTGTTTATGAAACAGAGGCATTTGTGTGGCTTTGAATCTGTTTTGTTTAGCAGTTACAGAATTCACGAAAGTTGAATCAGCACACTTTAAATCAGTTTCAACCACAAAAACTCCGTCCCTAGGACTATCAGAGTATAATGCAGATCTTTAATTTCTCTAGAAGAGAGGCTAGAAGCAACAGATCATGAAGGCCCTGAGGGTGATGATGACCAGCTGCAAGAGGATGCTGCAGACAACGAGGTGTAGAGCTGGATGAATACAGCAGGCCAGGCACATCAGAGGAGCAGGAAGGCTGGCATTTCGGGTCTGGGCCCTTCTTTGGAAAAACCTTGGACCTTAGTTTACTCTTTCACAAGCAGTGGATGAGAGTGAAGCTTCCACAGATGATGTAATGCTGAAAGAAAAGTTCTTTCCACTCTTTGGTAACAGTGGCAATGACCCTGAAGTCTCTTTTGAGGTGATTTGGCTTTATGTTAGAGAGGGGAATAAAGACGTAAATTTGTCTGCTTACTCCATTGTTTTCGCAAATTACAAGAACCAACCAGCACCAGCAACTGTAATCAATGATAGCCATGTGTGCATATGTTCAGTGATGCACCAATGAGAAAAAGAAAACCTATAACCCAACAACAGAGACAATAAGAACTGCAGATGCTGGAGCCTGAAGAAGGATTGTGACCCAAAACATCAACTTTCCTGCTCCTCCGACGCTGTCTAGCTCGTGTGTTCCTCCAGTTCCACACTGTCTGTTACCTATGATCCATTAAGCCTAATTTCACTTTGAAACCTGACGTGTTAAACATTGCCATCATTGACAACCCTAGCAACATTCATATATCCACAAGGATCCAAATAAAACCTTGTCTTTATTTCTCACGTGCTTTGTAAACTTTTGAAGATTATGGTTGCATTTTTAACCACATTTTTAGGCAGTCTGTGTCAAATGTATCTGCTCACTTAGCACTTTACAAGCTACACATTACACTTGAATTTTCTTACAGAGAGGCATCATCGGTAGAATTCTTGGCAATTCTCAAAATTCACTTTTCAAGTGAGAGTGTATGTGATGTTTTCCAATGACTCACGAACACACCTCGCACTCTGTTGATTCTACACTGAAACTATGCATTAGCAATTGGAGTTTATTTCTGTAATTCTATCAGAAACAAAATGGTGGCAGGTAAGGAAAATATATCTTTGTGAAAGATTATTTTCCTTTTGGGTATTTTTCTGCTTCCCCAGACTCTTGCTCAACACTCTCCAGGGTCAAGTTAGCACAAAGAGAATGGAGCAAATAAGTCAATCCCTTGGGTTCAGGTGTCTTACAAATGTAAATGAAGCTTTCTAACACCTGCTGCTTTATTTGTTTCAACATCCAAATAGCTGACCTTTGACACAACTAATCGGGATAAATTGAATCAAATCTAGAAAAGTCAAAATAGTTATAAAAACAGAATTAGGCTTGTGCTTATATTTTTCCTTCATCCTTTTCACAGGATATAGAAGTTCCTGCCAAGACCAGTGTTTGTTGCCAGTGTCAAATTGTGCTTAACCTGAGTATCTGGATAAACTATTTCAAAGCACATTAGCAGTAAGTTAAACTAATGTAAGTGAAGAGCGCATGTTGGCCATATCCAGTGAGGATAGCAGATTTCTCTCTTCATGGTATATTATTGAAAGAGGTGGGTTCTTACAAGAATTGACTAGTTGTCATGGTCACCATTACCGAGAATATCTTTGCATGCCAGATTTCTAAATTGGATATAAAAAGGATTCCTACCCCCAAAATCCTACCCTGATATCTGTACACTGCAAGCTTGGCCTTTTGAGCATAATTATTGATTTTAATCATTTTATCACAAGCCATCAACTGCCTGCTCCGTGAACTCCAGAAATCTCTCTCTAAACCTCTCTATATTTTTGGTTCTCCTTCCTCCGTTAAGATGCGCTTTAAAATCTCCAATTTGCATTCTTTTGGTCACCTTGCTTAATATTGCCTTCAGTTACACTGTGTCAAATTTTGATGAGTAACGCTCTTGTGAAGTGCCTTGGATGTTTAATTCCACTTTAAGTGCTAGACAAATGAAAGTTGATGTTTTTGTTATTGTACTGAATCTGCCAAAAGAAAACAACAGAAGCAATTTTTAAAAAAAGCTGTCTCTCACACACCTGTCTTTGTTTGTGGTGGTTTCATTCAAACTGACATTTGAACGTCCTTGGAACAGACATTTAATTTTATAACATCAGCTTTTCTTCTTGTAGTCTTTTCATCTGCGAACTGACTGTGTTTATCTCTATTCCCTGAGTGGTTCCAGGATCAGACTATAATCTGCTAATATCTGATTTTCTGAGAGACAGGCTGCACCACTGGGACTCAGCCATTCTTGCTTTCCAGCACATTAAGAATTAATACTTACCCTCGCTGCACCTCCAGCCTCCACATAAACTTTAACAAAGCTGTCCAAATCCCCTCAGCCGTGCACTTGGAAGATTAACAATAATCCTTATGATCAGAATTACTCTCTGTTTGTGAACAGTTTCCATTGAGGACAGCAAACAGCCACTAGTTGGATTGCTATGGTCACCAGGATGTCATTATTAGATTAATGTTCATCCATAATCAAAACACATCGATTGTACTTCCAAGGCAGACATATCCTAGGGAGTTAGGACATGTACAAATTCTGCTGTGTGCAAAATGGGCCCAATCAGCATGCACAATTAAGAGTAAATATCATCTGGGGTTTACTTTAGACAACAAAGATAGGTTACTTTCAACTTGTTGAAGTAAGTTTCTTTTTAAATGATTATTAGGAGGCTCATATAAGTTGTGAAGATCAAACATTATTTTGCTTGACAGGCGAATGCTGAGGCAAATCTGAGCAAAAATGACACAGGTCAACCAAGAGCTGAAGTATGCTGCTGTTCAGGTTTTACATGCCTTCTTGATGCCCCAGTAAAAGCACAATTGTCATCGTAATTCGACACTGTCACGCTGCATTGGTCAAAACAATTTTAAGCAAACAGCGTGAAGCTTTGATTTTGTCTTTTTAGTCAGTAAGCATTGGAGCATTTTTTTCAAACGTGTACTTATAACTCAATGACTGAAGAACACACAATAATATCAGCATTTAGCCCTAATGACTGGATTGTGAAATATTTGATGCAGAAAAGCAAAAATATAGAAATAAACAAGTGACGATCTATTCTATCAAATAAACATTTTCTCTGTTCAGTTGCCCTTGAAATGTACTTGTTTGTTACGAAGCATAGCTTTCTTTGTTCTCATATACATATGCAATTATTTGTTGTAGTCTTTTAACAGAAGGGAATCTTGAGAGTTTAATTGGCACGTTCATTAAATAGATATAAATTGCATAATTGGGTAGATGCTAACATTTCACAATATTGTGCTGGTTAGGTTCCTGTATGCAACTTACATTGCTGCATTTGCCAGAGCATTTCACTGTTGAGTCAAGTGACAGCGCAAAGGGAAGAAAATCCATTTTATCTCAGAGATTACAAAATAAAAATCAATAGCAGCTCCGTCCTTGCAGGAGAGAATAAAAATTATTAAAAATGACTCTCCAGTTTCAGTCACCTGTCCCACAACCAGGAAGTTATGAATCTTTTGGCAAGAAGGGTGTGAGGTAATTATAGAGATGTTCAAGATAAAAAGCAAGAAACATCACTGTGCTCTCCTGGTTATTATCATTCATTGCAGCTAGTTGTTCAAGATTCGATTCCTACTCCAGGCTTGAACACAAGAATTAAGGTTGCTGATCAAGTGCAGCACTGAGGGAGCACAGGACGGTCAAAAGTGCTGTCATTTGGGTAAGTTATTAAACTGAAGTCCCATATTTCTGCTCAGAAAGATGTAAAAATATGATCCCATGGCACACTACTGAATAACGGGAATTATCTCCACTGGCCTGACCAATATCTATCCTTCAATCATCATCACAAAAATCAAGCACATTGTTGCCTGTTCAGCGCTTTGAGATGTCTGAGGTTAATATAAAGTGTTAAATAATGCAAACTGTTCTCTTTTTTTCTCAGATGCCACATTGTGCTTTTGGTTGTTGTAACAATGTTGGTAGAAATAGAACTCTCTCTTGGCATATCTGGCACCATGTACTGAATGGAAAACATTGTTCATGTTTTCCTCAATCACTCCAAGGCAAACATGCAGAGGGCTTGTACCCTCTGGCTCTGCTCCCTCATATTGTGATGCGGGCCATTAGAATGGACTCTATTGCATCATGTAGTAACTCAATTGTGTCGACATGAGGCTTAGAGATATACTGGTTTCACCTTTACATGGTAGCATTCATGCCTAAACAAACTTAAACAGTCCACACAATATTCTAGATAACAAAGTGTGAAGCTGGATGAACACAGCAGGCCAAACAGCATCTGAGGAGCATAAAAGCTGATGTTTCAGGCCAAGACCCTTCACCCACAATATGCTGACCTGCAATGTCTCTAAATTGCTGACCTGAATGGTGGCTGTGGAACAGGCTAATAGCTGTGAAATGGATTTTCATTACAGAATAGTTTGGTGCCTTCATACTGATCCTTGGCCCTCCATGCTCTTGAAATACTAAAGGTAACTTACAGCCACCATTGCTGGAGTGCGCCAAATTTCAGTGATTCTGATATTGGTTCACAGCACAGAGAGATGCCAGGAAACCCATCACTCCTGCATTGTCTTTTTGCAGCACAATACAGCAGTAATCTCACTGCACTGTGTGCTACTGACAGGTCTTTCATTTTCTATGTCATCAAACTTTCTGGACATGACTTTCAGCAATTACACCTTAGAAATAGAATTCAATCAGACTTCGGGAATCTGAGAGTTGCTACCACTTCTGAACAATCTTTGCTTGACCAAATGTAATACTGTGCCAGAAGATCACCAAAACTACTCTTCACTCACCCCCTATATACAGCCAATAAGCAAGAATTTACATCGTATAAATGACAGCATAGAACAATGATGAAGAATGATTCCACCATTTTCATCCCTTTCCAATAAACATTATAATATCTTGTCTGAATACTCTGAAATCCAAAAATATATTCTCTGCACAACTTAAAAAGCAAACCTGACCTCTGCTAAATGCAATTAACACTTGGGGTGATTTAAAGTCAATTTTAAAAATCTGACAAAATGTATAAAAAGCAGCCAATCCAATCTGATGTATCATATCATCTTACATTAGATTTCAACCCCAAAGTCTTGCCATCAAATGCAAAGATAGCTTTGGTGGCTACTTAGTTGTTAGAGGAGTGTGTAGGGTTCAGAAACGAAGTCATTCATGTTTATTCAAACTTGCCCCATACATCATATGTTTTTTAAACTGCTGTGGAATCTGTTCAATTAAAAGCAAAGCACACAATCGGACGACACCTTTCACAACCTCAGATGTCTCAAAGCACTTTACAATAATGAATTACTTTTGTAGAGTAGCCAATGTTGCAATGCAGGAAATATGGCAGCAAATTTGCGTGCAGCAAATTTCCAAAAGCAGACACATGATAATGACCAACTAATCTATTTATTATTGGTGTTGCTGAGCTATAAATATTCACAAGCCACCAGAAATAAACTTCGAGCTCTTCTTCAAAATAATGTCATCAGATCTATAAATGTCACATCAGACGGTAGACAGAGCCTTGGTTTAACACTACATCTGAAAGAAAATGCCTCTGAACATGTCACACCCTCCTTAGTACCACACTGGAGTCTTGGTTCCTGTCTTGATTCCACAGGCACGTCAGTTGAACCTTAGCTGACAATGTAATAGCATGTAAATTTCACAGCAGCGAGACCCTAATCTCAAATTAGGCACCACTTAAACATTATTATCATTTATGGTGTGATGTGACAGAACTGATTAAACATTAAGTTGATGCCCGCAGCAGAACTGGGAGCATCTCAACAAACGTTGTTATATGATAAACCTCTGGGGAAATATGTTGTTTTATTGCAACATATGCTTTGTCATGACTTTAAAGGATGAGTATGTGAAATATAACTTTTTCTAACACCCATAGTTCAGGCGTGTCTTCAGTACTTCATTTGGCATTCATGGCTAGCTGGCAACTTTCATTAGCAGAAAGCTAATGTTGCAGGAATGTTAAACCTCTGTTTACAGGTTGGTACACCCTGAATCACACAAAGCAGCTTACTGGATTTATGTAAGATGCTCACAGCACACCTTCCCATACCTGCCAAACTTGAAATATGAGTTGTTGGTTGGTTCACCAACCTGGCTGGTTTAGTGCCCCTTTTAGGCGACATCTTCAGTGCTGTCTAGCCTCCACTGAAGCACTGTTATTCTGTTCCATTCTGAATTTATATGATCTGATCTGTTATGGTGCATAGTTCTGTTGCCAGTTTGCTCCGAAGTGGTATGTGCCAAAAAAAGGCACAACCAATTCTCCCTCAATTCTATTCACTCCGACAAAGAAGGACATCAATTTAACTGGGACAACGTCGCATTGTACTAGGACAAGCAAAACAAGGACAAGCACAAGAATTCCTGGTAGCCTGGTTTTCAACCACTGGTACCAGAAACAAAATGTTGAAATAGACCCCATTTACATACCACTACAAAGCAAAACTGGAACCAGAACTAACCACCACAACAGTGTTAATGGGAACTGCAGATGCTGGAGAATCCAAGATAATAAAATGTGAGGCTGGATGAACACAGCAGGCCCAGCAGCATCTCAGGAGCACAAAAGCTGACGTTTCGGGCCGAGACCCTTCATCAGAGAGGGGGATGGGGAGAGGGAACTGGAATAAATAGGGAGAGAGGGGGAGGCGGACCGAAGATGGAAATAAAAGAAGATAGGTGGAGAGAGTATAGGTGGTGGGGTAGGGAGGGGATAGGTCAGTCCAAGGAAGACGGACAGGTCAAGGAGGTGGGATGAGGTTAGTAGGTAGGAGATGGAGGTGCGGCTTGGGGTGGGAGAAAGGGATGGGTGAGAGGAAGAACAGGTTAGGGAGGCAGAGACAGGTTGGACTGGTTTTGGGATGCAGTGGGTGGAGGGGAAGAGCTGGGCTGGTTGTGTGGCGCAGTGGGGGGAGGCGACAAACTGGGCTGGTTTTGGGATGCGGTGGGGGAAGGGGAGATTTTGAAGCTGGTGAAGTCCACATTGATACTATTGGGCTGCAGGATTCCCAAGCGGAATATGAGTTGCTGTTCCTGCAACCTTCAAGTGGCATCATTGTGGCACTGCAGGAGGCCCATGATGGACATGTCATCTAAAGAATGGGAGGGGGAGTGGAAATTGTTTGTGACTGGGAGGTGCAGTTGCTTATTGCAAACCGAGCGGAGGTGTTCTGCAAAGCGGTCCCCGAGCCTCCGCTTGGTTTCCCCAATATAGAGACGCGGTCAAGGGCGTTCTCAACCACTGCGGGGGGAAAGTTGCGGTCCTTGAAGAACTTGGACATCTGGGACATCTCCGCCTCCGCCGCATCTGCTCCCATGATGAGACATTCCACTCCCGGACATCCCAGATGTCCACATTCTTCAAGGACCGCAACTTTCCTCCCACAGTGGTTGAGAACGCCCTTGACCGCATCTCCCGCATTTGCCGCAACACATCCCTCACACCCCGCCCCTGCCACAACCGCCCAAAGAGGATCCCCCTCGTTCTCACACACCAGCCCAACAACCTCCGGATACAACGCATCATCCTCCGACATTTCCGCCATCTGAAATCCGACCCCACCACCCAAGACATTTTTCCATCCCCACCCTTGTCTGCTTTCCGGAGAGACCACTCTGTCCATGACTCCCTTGTTCGCTCCACACTGCCCTCCAACCCCACAACACCCGGCACCTTCCGCTGCAACCGCAGGAAGTGCTACACTTGCCCCCACACCTCCTCCTTCAACCCCATCCCAGGCCCCAAGATGACTTTCCACATTAAGCAGAGGTTCACCTGCACATCTGCCAATGTGGTATACTGCGTCCATTGTACCCGGTGTGGCTTACTCTACATTGGGGAAACCAAGCGGAGGCTCGGGGACCGCTTTGCAGAACACCTCCGCTTGGTTCGCAACAAACAACTGCACCTCCCAGTCACAAACAATTTCCACTCCCCCTCCCATTCTTTAGATGTCATGTCCATCATGGGCCTCCTGCAGTGCCACAATGATGCCACCCGAAGGTTGCAGGAACAGCAACTCATATTCCACTTGGGAATCCTGCAGCCCAATGACATCAATGTGGACTTCACCAGCTTCAAAATCTCCCCTTCCCCCACCACATCCCAAAACCAGCCCAGTTCGTCCCCTCTCCCCACTGCACCACACAACCAGCCCAGCAATTCCCATCCACCCACTGCATCCCAAAACTAGCCCAACCTGTCTCTGCCTCCCTAACCTGTTCTTTCTCTCACCCATCCCTTCCTCCCACCCCAAGCCGCACCTCCATCTCCTACCTACTAACCTCATCCCACCTCCTTGACCTGTCCGTCTTCCCTGGACTGACCTATCCCCTCCCTACCTCCCCACCTATACTCTCCTCTCCACCTATCTTCTTTTCTCTCCATCTTCGGTCCGCCTGCCCCCTCTCCCTATTTATTCCAGAACCCTCACACCATCCCCCTCTCTGATAAAGGGTCTCTGCCCGAAACGTCAGCTTTTGTGCTCCTGAGATGCTGCTGGGCCTGCTGTGTTCATCCAGCCTCACATTTTATTATCTAACCAACATAACAGACCAGACCATATAAATTCAGAATGGAACAGAACAACAGTGTTTAAACAGAGGCATGGCAGCACTGATGATGTCTCCTTGAAGGTGTGCGTGATGGGGGGTGGGATCAAAACATTTGCACAAAACCAGTCAGTTCGGCGAGCCAACCAACAACTCCAGCCACACCCCAAGCTTGGAATTTTTGCTAAAACATTAATGATATGATATGACACCCAATTAATAAATTGAATCCAAAAGTGCTCAGTGAGATTTCTTTACGGGAAAGTTAATGCAGACAATAAGAAATTCATAAGAAGAAAATGCACACTATATGAATTGATGTTTACAAGAACACTACAAAAGACAGTCAAGTGACGAGAGAGCAGATTTAATAAATTTATACTTCTGTGCAGAGTTTGACATGCCAGGAAATGTACATCAGGAATTTAGACAGCAGATCAGAAGACTCTGTGGGATTTTCTGTCCATTGAAGTTTGAAATCCTTGCGGTCTTTTCAGTAAGATATTAGTAACAGTCTCTGATGGTAAATCAAGCTGAAATAATTCCTTGCAGAAAACTCCATTAGTGTCTGTATTAGTGGTGGAGTGCAATGGAGAAGTGAAAACCACCAGCAAGCGAGAAGGTTAAAAGGAATCTTTCCCTTTGATCATAAAACAGAAGCATCTCTTCTCAACAGTCAGGCAATAAAATGTTAGCTGGTAGATGAACCATGGGTGAACTGAGACTGGTTGGCTCCCATCAGCAAGGTCAACAACAACTTTCATTTATAAGTACGTGAAAGCCTCTCATAGACTTCGAAGGTGGATTATCAAACATGGTTTGACAGTGAGACATGCAAAAGCCCTTGGGACAGATGACCAAAAGCCTGGTGAAAGAACTTAGCTTTCGAGTGTAACACAAAAAGATAAACAACTGATAAATATGTACTGGCACGTGTATGTATGCGTGTTTGATTGGGTGTCTGCATGTGCTTATGTATGTCTTTGTGTGTGCAAGTGTTTGTGAGTAATGGGGGCAGAGAATGTTTCCAGAACTTATGGCATTGGTGCCTGAAGGATCTTTATAGTTCAACTGACCTCTTAGGTTGAAGCATCTTAGCAGTTAGCAAAACATTTGTGATCAGCAGCTGAAGTAGAAAACATAACCATCTGTAGCAACAGCCAATTGGATACTAGATGCAGAAATAGATTAACAGGTTGCGTAAGAGAAAATGTAGGGGAGAGTGTAAAATAACAGGGGCATGCTGAAAGCACACTCTGTTTGCCAGATGTGAGGGATTAATTTTCACAGAGGTATGGGCAAGCAGAAACATGAAACGATGAAATGTGAATGTGTCGCAACACAATTTCTACCTCGTTAACAGAAAATTTTGATGATTCTACCTATTGGAGATTACAACATCCTGCACATTTTCTTCCCCTCCTCTGGAAAAGCCCCAGAAGTAAAGTACAAGGCAATGTAAATCAGTGCAGGCATGTATCGCTGTTTATGATGCTTTGACCTGGGCTCTGCATCCAAGGAATAAGCATCTTCCAGACACAAAGCAGATGATCACTTGGGAAGGATCTCAGGAGCACAAAAGCTGACATTTCGGGCCTAGACCCTTCATCAGAGAGGAGGATGGGGTGAGGGTTCTGGAATAAATAGGGAGAGAGGGGGAGGCGGACCGAAGATGGGGAGAAAAGAAGATAGGTGGAGAGGAGAGTATAGGTGGGGAGGTAGAGAGGGGTGAGGTCAGTCCAGGGAAGACGGACAGGTCAGGGAGGTGGGATTTGGTTAGTAGGTAGGAAATGGAGGTGCGGCTTGAGGTGGGAGGAAGGGATGGATGAGAGGAAGGGATGGGTGAGAGGAAGAACAGGTTAGGGAGGCAGAGACAGGCTGGGCTGGTTTTGGGATGCAGTGGGTGGATGGGAATTGCTGGGCTGGTTGTGGGATGCAGTGGGGGGAGGCGACAAACTGGGCTGGTTTTGGGATGCGGTGGGGGAAGGTGAGATTTTGAAGCTGGTGAAGTCCACATTGATACCATTGGGCTGCAGGGTTCCCAAGCGGAATATGAGTTGCTGTTCCTGCAACCTTCGGGTGGCATGATTGTGGCACTGCAGGAGGCCCAGGATGGACATGTCATCTAAAGAATTGGAGGGGAATTTGAAGTGGTTCGCGACTGGGAGGTGCAGTTGTTTATTGTGAACTGAGCGGAGGTGTTCCTAACCTAACCCTCCCTCCACTGACCCCTTCACCCGCTTCCAACACAAGTCCTCCTCCTGGACACCACCCCCAGGCCTCCTACCCTCCCTCGACCTCTTCATCTCCAACTGCCGTCGAGACATTAACCGCCTCAACCTCTCCACCCCTCTCACCCACTCCAACCTCTCCCCCGCAGAACGGGCAGCCGTCCGCTCCCTCCGCTCCAACCCCAACTTCACCATCAAACCCGCAGACAAGGGTGGCGCAGTAGTAGTATGGCGCACTGACCTCTACATCGCCGAAGCCAAACGCCAACTCTCCGACACCACCTCCTACCGTCCTCTCGATCATGACCCCACCCCCGAGCACCAAACCATCATCTCCAACACCATCCATGACCTCATCACCTCAGGGGACCTCCCGCCCACAGCCTCCAACCTTATCATTCTCCAACCCCGCACGGCCCGTTTCTATCTCCTTCCCAAAATCCACAAACCTGCCTGGCCTGGTCGACCCATTGTCTCAGCCTGTTCCTGCCCCGCCGAACTCATCTCCACCTATCCAGACTCCATTTTCTCCCCTTTGGTCCAGGAACTCCCCACCTACGTCCGTGACACCACATACGCCCTCCACCCCCTCCAGAACTTCCAATTCCCTGGCCCCCAACACCTCATTTTCACTATGGACGTCCAGTCCCTATACACCTGTATTCCGCGTGCAGATGGCCTCAAGGCCCACCACTTCCTCCTGTCCCGCAGGCCCGACCAGTCCCCCTCCACCGACACCCTCATCCGCCTTGCTGAACTCGTCATCACCCTCAACAACTTCTCTTTCGATTCCTCCCACTTCCTACAGACAAAGGGGGTGGCCATGGGCACCCGCATGGGCCCCAGCTATGCCTGCCTCTTTGTCGGTTACGTGGAACAGTCCCTCTTCCGCACCTACACAGGCCCCGAACCACACCTCTTCCTCCATTACATTGATGACTGTATCGGCGCCGCCTCTTGCTCCCCAGAGGAGCTCGAACAGTCCATCCAATTCACCAACACCTTCCACCCCAAACTCAAGTTCACCTGGGCCATCTCCAACACATCCCTCACCTTTCTGGACCTCTCAGTTTCCATCTCAGGCAACCAGCTTGTAACTGATGTCCATTTCAAGCCCACTGACTCCCACAGCTACCTAGATTACACCTCCTCCCACCCACCCTACTGCAAAAATTCCATCCCCTATTCCCAATTCCTCCGCCGCATCTGCTCCCAGGATGAGTCATTCGACTCCCGCACATCCCAGATGTCCAAGTTCTTCAAGGACCGCAACTTTCCTCCCACAGTGGTCAAGAACGCCCTTGACCGCGTCTCCCACATTTCCCGTAACACAACCCTCACACCCTGCCCCCGCCACAACCGCCCAAAGAGGATCCCCCTCGTTCTCACACACCACTCCACCAACCTCCGGATACAACGCATCATCCTCCGACACTTCCGCCATCTACAATCCGACCCCACCACCCAAGACATTTTTCCATCCCCACCCTTGTCTGCTTTCCGGAGACACCACTCTCTCCGTGACTCCCTTGTTCGCTCCACGCTGCCCTCCAACCCCATCACACCTGCCACCTTCCCCTGCAACCGCAGGAATTGCTACACTTGCCCCCACACCACCTCCCTCACCCCCATCCCAGGCCCCAAGATGACTTTCCACATTAAGCAAAGGTTCACCTGCACATCTGCCAATGTGGTATACTGTATCCATTGTACCCGGTGTGGCTTCCTCTACATTGGGGAAACCAAGCGGAGGCTCGGGGACCGCTTTGCAGAACACCTCCGCTCGGTTCGCAATAAACAACTGCACCTCCCAGTCGCAAACCATTTCAACTTCCCCTCCCATTCTTTAGATGACATGTCCATCATGGGCCTCCTGCAGTGCCACAATGATGCCACTCGAAGGTTGCAGGAACAGCAACTCATATTCCGCTTGGGAACTCTGCAGCCCAATAGTATCAATGTGGACTTCACCAGCTTCAAAATCTCCCCTTCCCCCACCGCATCCCAAAACCAGCCCAGTTCGTCCCCTCCCCCCACTGCATCCCACAACCAGCCCAGCAATTCCCCTCCCCCAACTGCATCCCAAAACCAGCACAGCCTGTCTCTGCCTCCCTAACCTGTTCTTCCTCTCACCCATCCCTTCCTCCCACCTCAAGCCGCACCTCCATCTCCTATCTACTAACCTCATTCCACCTCCTTGACCTGTCCGTCTTCCCTGGACTGACCTATCCCCTCCCTACCTCCCTACCTATACTCTCCTCTCCACCTATCTTCTTTTATCTCCATCTTCGGTCCGCCTGCCCCTCTCTCCCTATTTATTCCAGAACCCTCATCCCATCTCCCTCTCTGATGAAGGGTGTATGCCCGAAATGTCAGCTTTTGTGCTCCTGAGATGCTGCTTGGCCTGCTGTGTTCATCCAGCTTCACACTTTGTTATCTTGGACTCTCCAGCATCTGCAGTTCCCATTATCTCTGATCATTTGGGAATCTGGGTTACCAGACCTTCTTCACAGAGTTTCCCTGAAAGCCAAATGGAATCTCCCAATGATCTACCCACTCTCCAATTTGAGAGCAACACAAATCCTGAATATTTTCAAAAAAAATTCGGAAAACTCATAAACTTGGAGGTTCAATTTCTAAAAGCATCTCATTGCATATAAGGAAAAAAAATCTATTGATTTTCCCTTTCTGCAATTAGGATTACCTCATAAAGAATCACATTAAATGACAAAAGAAGAGCAATATGAAATAGGATAAATTTGCGCATGATAGCAAAACACTCTAACAGGTTATCTCACTGCAGAAATATGCATCTTACCTTTGGCCATGTTATCATGTCTATTTATGACACATACTCTCAAACATTGTTTCTGTGACCTCACAAGCATGGACCTGCAGAAAATATTTGTTCAGTTCACAGATAACACATCTGGCAGAAAATGTGATAATCACAATTTAAATGGAACTACTCTGTCTCCTAAACATTCTGTACCAACAGTGACATGAAGTAAATTTATTTTCTTGGAAAGCAGTTGAAAATCATCTAGCTTCGAAGAAGCTTAAGGGAATTGCTGCTTCTGAAATGGTTACTTTCCTGTTTAATTTGTCACTAGGTTTAGTGAAAGGCTCACTGACAATGCATTATGTGCCTATTTTACATAACAAGATCCAAAAATTAACTCTTATGAGAAAAATCATTCCCTGACAACATACACAATATCAATGCACAGGCTGGCTCATGAGTTGAGGAGATGAAGGGAAACATCAAGGGCCAAGAATTTGTAGTCCTTGCTGGCCAATCAAAGCAGTTTAATTTGCTGCATGGCACCTTAATTTGCTGCATGTGCGAACTCAGTGCCCATTAAATCACTACAGAAGGTTGGGATTGGAATTAAACAGAGTTAGGTTACTCAACATCATAGGCATTAATGCAATGCCAAATCAACTGCTTTAGTACAGAAAGGGGTCAATTTGAGTCATACATGGCACTCTGGAAACACTTTGAAGAAACACTTAAGTGCAATCATTCATTACATTTGTTTATGAAGTTGAGAGAACAAATCTTCTTTCCTTTTTGGAGAGAAATGACTGTTCTAAGAAAAAAAATTATAACTCATAGATTACATTTATAGATGTAGAGTTACAGCATTTGGCATGCTGTTCAATTGTTGGAGCACACTTTTGAGGCAAGCTGATAATCTGAGTAAGGATGACATTAATGCAAATGTACTTTTCATTTCTCTAATAGGTTTAAAATCATTTTTAAAGGGATCAAGTGCATTTTCTATGTAGAATGGCATATGAAAGACATAACTTGGGATCAACCATTAATGATTGTTATGAATTACCTTTTTTAATTTTACTTTGAAGTTCTAGCACTAACTTGGGTTATTCCCTAATATTGGTTTCTGTCTGATATATTGTGCCTTTCAAAATGTTCGGCGTGTTCAGAGTCACTGGTCTGCAATAAGCTACTGTTCATTCACAGATTACGTTTTATAAATTGATCAGAAAACATTATTCTTCCTAAGGGTGTACCGGAAAAACCTATTTAAATTGATCAAAGTTTTCTTTAAAGTGTCTATTGTAAGAACCATTTAAATTAAAAACAGCACATCCACAAAGATTATCAACGCTTGAGTAGCTCAAAACAAGCTAAACATAAGTCAGATTTCACTTACATTAAGAAAATGAGCACAAGGTAGAAAAGCAAAACTTCAGCAGAAATCTTATCTATTTACTATGTTAAAATTATATGAACATCTGTGCTTTTTTTGCATTCATTAAGATGTAGTGCAATAGTACCTGAGAATGTAAGAGATTTTAATTTTCACCTAGTGACAGCTTCAAGGATTGCTGTTCCATATTTGATAAAGTTTCTAGTCAGAGAAGCTGGGTCCACTGGGAAGCTGATGGGTACAGCCAGAACTCATTTCAGTTGTCACATTTAGTCGTGAACAGAGAAAAGAGAATCCTGCTCTCATTTATCGAACCTGCCTGATCAGTTATCTGTACTGAAAGGACAAAGTTCAGACCTCGTGCCATCCCAAGATTCAGTTTGCTGATTAACCATCTAAGAACTAACATATTTTAAAAGCCAAATATCCTGTGTATTTAATGCATGGTTGTATTTGAATGGACCAGAGATACTTCAAAAATGTTACAAATAAACACTTTGCACAGGAACCAATTTGATGCTTGGGGGTGATATTAGCAGTTTTGCCACCAAGAATTTTATTTCTTTTAGTTTGCTCTGATCTGTTTCCCTCAGTTGTTGAGGGTGAATCTGTCAAGAAATCAACAAATTTTCTTTGTGCCTTTTAACTTTTGTCCTGCAAAGTATGACATCATTCATAATTTTGAACACTTTGCTTCTCACTTTATTAAACTTTGAAACATTTTAAATACGGAGAATGCCATAACTTATTGTTGCATTTAAAAGTTTGCGAAACTGTTATAACTGATCTGATCTTGAGTTCTTCCCTGCTACGGATTTACTACTTCCCTTTCCAAGTTCCATTTCTTCTTCACCAATTTTAAATCCTTCCTTTCTCAGCTTTGTATTTTCCCCTCCTATCTTTGAAATTCTTCCCAGATAAGTTTAACTGCACTTTGAAACAAACATCAATGTTGGACAAACATCAATGTTGGACTCCTACCTCCTCACACCTGCTCCCGTACTTTTTATGGAATATCTTAGATCAATGCTGAGTCCATTATTTGGAAGTATTCACACTCTAAGTGAATCTAAACAAATTTATTTTATAAGATCTGGATAAATTGTAAAACCAATGATTGTGTTTGAAGGAGAAAATCCCTGGTGAATATACATGTGAATATATAACATTGACAAAGTTCCTGCTTGGGTAAAATGAGCATATTAGTTCTGAAAGGACTTGCCTTCATTGACACCTGGATGAGTTCAGATATTCACAAATTTTGGAACTCAATCACTGTCACGTTAATTTAATGTAACATCTCTCCATCATTTCAAAGGTCTCCTTCAAACTGTGCATCACTTAAGGCACGTTAAATTAGAGATAATTTCTTGTAACAGGGCTGTTTTGCTGGACTGATTGTGATTTGACTTCAAAAGCTATGTACTGGCTGTAAAGAACGTTCTGACAGTGAGGTCCCTGATGCTGGCAATTCGATCTAGTCATCCATCAGTAAATCTTTTGGCATGATTATGGATAGTTGCAAGTATATCAAATCAATGCTGCTTAAAATGGTGGGCAAACAACCTTTTTATGCCTAATTTAAGCTCCTTTGAAGCACCTTAGGACTTCTTACCCTGTTAAACGTGCTATGTAAATGCAATCTGTTGTTGCAGCACTTCAGAGCAACTCTGTGACAGGATAATTGAAACCACCATTGGTGGGAAATAGCTGGAGCGTGTGAGATGCCTGAGATCAACATGGAGAAAAGGAGCTGTATGATCATGCTGCAGGGACAAGACCAACTTGCGTTTATATAACATTAGAAAACATTGTACCTCATAAGAGACCATATTTGTCATGAAGCATCATAAAAAGAGATTATGATAGGAGCCACAAATGGCCTCAAAGGCTAGATTTTACAGAACATTGGAAAAGAGTCAGTGAGGTAGAAAGGCAAGGAAGTTTGTACGGGAATTTTAAACCTTTTGACCTTGGCATTTGAAGGCATAAATGATGTGAAAGATAAGGTAGGAGTTCCAAAGAGGCCAGTATTCAAGGATTTACACAGTAGAATCAGGGTATTGTTGGAGGTCAAGAAAGTAGGTGTATTGTGAAGTTCAAGCTACATATCCTATCTGTATGGGAAAATTGGTCTGGAAAAAAGTCAAAAAATATTATAATACAGGGAGAAAAAGGCCAAAAATAAAGGTAATTGAAAATTGGGGTTGAAAACCATTAATAGCCAGAATTGATAAGGTGTGTTGCACAGTCTCAATTCATTTTAGCCTCCATTTCTGTGTGAAAATCAGACTGAATTCCATTCAAACACAGCTTTCTTGAAGAGAAAATGAGGTGACTAGCCGTGCTGATCGGTGCTGTTGCTAATGGTTACTGCTCAGACTGCTCTCATCATTAACTGATCATCTGCTGTCATTCCACAATAAATCCTCAATACGCATTTAATGCAAAGTTAACACAAAATCTACCTGTTAGGCTGCTACTAATCATGAGCAACCTACTGCATTTGTACTGGAGAACACTTTGTGACACCATTTAAGAGATAAATTGTGAGGTAATTTGTAAAGGCTTATCACTCAACTTGGAAATTCCATACGCATACGCATTGTGAAAGGAAAATGTCCCTCACAGGCAAGATTATCCTGGAAACACTGCAGCCGCTGATTCCACATCCATCATTGTAAGTTGCTTAAGTAGAGGTACAGGATACAGAATGAGTTCTTTTTCTATAGGTTACCCTTCATCCCAGAATCTGGCAGGCAAGTGACCTTCACTGACATGTTCTTTTTCATTGCATACTGTCAGAACATAATCTCCTAACCTTTCTTCATGGAAGGTAATGGGATCCAAGAGAAAAGGCAGCCTTTGCTACAGTATTTAAATACAAAAGGTTTAAAGTGGATCATGCAAATGCACTATTGACAGTGGACTACAGCGACTTTAGAAATCAAAATTAAACAATGGCAAATCAAACTTTTTGAACTCGTCTGTTGCTTTTATTCCACCTCTGGACAAGAGCTGAATGTGGTATTTCAAAGAAAACTGTATGCACAAACTATTTCCTCCATTCTTTGCTTTTACATTTTTGTCACATCTACTATGGATCATGAATCACTCTGACCGAGCAGGCAATCTATTCCCAGGCCTCCCCAGTATTGCAACTCTATAATTTGAGAAGATGATGGAGAGCATTCAAGATCTGAGCTTTCTCTTCTGTGCTGGGGTCAGCTCTTCAGATCCATTTAGCTCTCCACCACCCTTCCAAGATCAGAAGACAACATGCAGCAAATTGAGAGAACTAAGTGTATATTTTAAACCCTTACTACACTGCATAAAAGTTCTTATTATCCCTTTTGACATTTTGTCACTCCTGCCTTCCAAACTATCACAAATCATTAGCTCTTTCCCTCTCCCTACCTTCCATTTTCTCTGGCTTTGTATTTGTTTGAAAATCACTTCAACTGTAACATCTTGTAAATCCAATGAATAGTCATTGCAATTTGCAAGTCTAACTTCTTTTCTCTCCGCAGATGGTAACTGAACTGCTAAGTATTTCCAGAATATTATGTTTCTTTTAAATCTTAACAAATAGGATGGATGCCATCATTGTCAACACCAACAGGTATTGTTCTTCAACAAGATTGTACCTTCAGACCTGGCTCATCTTAAAGTTGCTTGCAAATTCATTTATTAACCCTACTCAAACATCCAATTCTTACATATATATGTGTTTCTGCAAAACTTACATAAATGTATCATGCCTATTTTCTTGTGTTATTGATCAAATTTCGCCATATACGGGTAGTTTAATATCTATTTTATTTTCATAAATGTCCAGACTAATTTTTAATTTTTAGTTGTGAAATGGTTTCATTTACATTTAATGGTTGGCACTATCATTTGTACAAAAACACTGCATTCTATGTAACATCTAGAGTAAAGTCACTTTTTCCACATTTCAACATAATGCATTTAATAGCTTTGTCCACGGTGTTGATGTTTACATTCATGCTCCAAACAATGAATTTTATAAAGGCATGACACCAATTAAACGTCACCATTCTATTTGATACACAACTACAACATGAGAAAATGGCAATAGTTGTATAAAATGATATAGAATTTTCTGCACAGAAACAGGCCATCAGGTTAAAGAGATTTAAGTCTATGTTTATTCTCCACAAGCTTTCCTTCATCTTATCCAATCAACAAACTTTCCATTCCTTTCTGCCTCACGTACTTATCTATCTTCCCTTAAATGCATCTATGCCATTCAACTCAACCATTCCATTTTAAAATGTGTTCCACGTACTCAATAATTGTTGAGTAAAGAAATTTCTACTGAATTCCCAGTTGAATTTATTGGTGAGTATCTAACATTGATGACCCTTTAATATCTCTATCCCATCTCTCAGCCTTTACTTTCCAAATGAAAATATCCCAGCATGTTTAGTGTTGTGTGAGGTACTTAATCCCTTTGTGCACAAAAAAAATGAACAAATCAATTCTCAGGAAAAGCAGGTTAGAATGGTTGCCAGGTTTGCCAGAATTCTTAATTCCTGGATGTGGATTTCTGAAAACAGCACGCACAAATGTGACAGAAACACATGGACATTTGCAAGTATAAATTTAATTAGTGTTGTTAATCGATGCGCTGCCACAACATTTAAAGTCACAAACCTGTGCATGATTGCAACCATATGCTAATAATATCATAGCAGTGCGCATGTTACTAACGAAGATCAGATCAAATCACATACTTGATAGCTCTCAATGTAACCTTAGCTTACTACAGCGACGTTTTCCACAGAATAGAGTGAACAATTTCAAAATCCCAGTCTATGGCAGTCAGAATTGAAGCCTGTTTCCAAAGACAATGTTTATTACATGTTTGCCAGTGCCTTTCTTCAGTAATACTCATGTTCTTGACTACCATAGATGTAGTTTATTGCATGATACTAATACGTACGATTAACATTCACTAGTTGAGCACAATTACAACTAGCAACAGCCAAGTATATCACTTCTGCTTCCAACAAGACCGTGTGCAAGGTTAACTACTTCTCTATCTAATGCCTGTGAAACATCATCAGGCTGAGTGTGCGAATGCAAATTCAGTGATATCTATTCAAGAACTGTTACCTTATATAACATTTACCAGAATGGTGGAGCAGGTTTGAGGGGCTTAACAGCATACCCTTGTTCCTATTTCTTGACATGCTATGGTCTTACAAGAGATTGGAACTCGAGCAGCTGAGATCTCAGAGATTGAAAGATTGGTGTGACTGTGACTGATGGTGTTAAGCGAAGGTAGGTCATGGAAGATTTTGAAAACTGAGATGCAAATTTAAAAGTTGAGGATATGTTAGACTGAGAGCCAGAATTCAGCAAGCTTAGAAATAATGAGTGGACAGGACTTGATGTGAGTTAGGACAGCAGCAGTGCTTTGGACAAGCTCATTTTTACAATGGGTGAAAGATGGAGAGCATTGGACTAGTCAAGCCTGGAGTCTACAATAGCATGAATGTGTATTTCAGTCGTGGAAAAACTGAGGGAGGGAAGTGAAAGTCTTGATGGAGCTAAGGGTGTGCCACGTCAATTACAAACAAGGTATTGTTTAGTCTGGTTCAGCCTCACTTTTCAAGGACAGTCTTGGAGGTGAAGTTGAAGTTTTTAACTGTACAATTTCTAGTGGAAAGTCAATAACTTCGGTCCTCCCAATATTCAGCTGGAGGAAATTTTATTTCATTTGATGCTGGACATTGGACAGGCAGAATAAGCAATAATTCAGAGATTGTGAAGGATCACTTTGCGTAGGATGCCTGAACTAATCTGTGCTCCTGTGATAACTTTAGCAAATCCTAATTTCTTCAAACTTAAGATAAAATAGTTTTGCCAATCTATTAAAAGATAATTAGTAATATGTGCTGACTTATACCTTGACAAGTTCAAACTTGTGTCAGACTCTAGCTTTAGCCCTTGGCTCCATCATTATCAGTTTTCACTAAAAGTACACTCTTCCCTTTATTCAACTGCATCATAAAATTATACAAGTCAATGTAAATTAATACATTTTAACTGGCATATCATCCCACTAATGATCTTGCCTTACAGCACAAGCGTTATCCAGTCAGAGCTTGACAGTCAAGTTTTGCTGATCAGCGTTTTCTTCTGGTTGATACTTCACCTTGCCATTACCCCACCAAAGAAGTGATTTTTTTTGTACCTGAGAAGTAACAGAGCTGACATTAAACATTTTCAGACTCAAACAATTTCCCACTTTGGCAGTGACAGAACAAAAAGTGGACCTCCCTGATGTGTGGCGACTTACACATCTGTGGTTGACAGTAGCCAAGCTTAAAAAGTGAACATCTCCCCTCACCAATGCAGGTTGGAAACAGGACCCCACTGTCAACCATTGTGCTTGCAGGGGATGTCATCAATTGCCAACAAGTGCTGGGCTTAGAGGTTGTCACACTCATTTCTGTTTGACAGCACACAGACCCGCTGTTGAACTCGGTTACAACCTTAGCAGCATAAGCAGAAGGATAAAACTTGAACATTCTTTTCCCCTGCATCAAGTGATGAATAAAGCAGCCACCCATTACCTTCTTCACAACTGATTCTGCACCAAGAAGGCCGTGAAAGCAACCTTTCCAACTGAATGATCAGGCTGGATGTTTCAGCAGTACAGTGACAGTCACCTTAAATTAATAACGGTTGGCTGGACAGTACTGTCTTACGCAGTCAACATTTCCTTTGATATCCACTGCAGATCGTACATAGTTTTGAAAGCAGAGATTTTATCCCATAATCCAGCCTGACATTTCCAGTGCATTACTGTAAGAATGCTGCACTGTCAGATGTGTTGTGGCTTGAATTGGAAATTAAACTGAGGACCCATCTATTCTCCTCAGAGCATGTGAAAGATCCCATGGCGCTACTTGGAAGAACAAAAGTAAGTTTTCCCCAGCATTCTAGCCACGATTTATTTTTCGGCCTCCATCAGTCCTTTTTTCAAGAGAATATTCTGCTCAATATTACAATGTTATTTGTGGGATCTTGCTGAGTGCAAATTTTCTGCTGTGTTTCCAACGTCATAACTCTGACAATGTGCTGTCAGAGCACTTTGGATGCTTCTGAAAGGTGCTGCATAAGTATAAATTTGGTACAGCAAATTGCAATTTTAATACTAGCACTTAAGAGATACTTTCTTGATTTAAGCAACCAAAAATTCACATCAGAAATTTGGGCCAGGAGGTCAATGCATCCTGGCTGATTTTCTGATGCTTAATTTTAATGGTACAAATCCCCATAGGCCATGCTGATTTCCAATGTGTATGCCTGGCATATGAGGTTTATAGTGACAGCACATATTTCTTAAAATCTATCCTCCAGAGTCGGTTAAAGAGAATAGGAAGCAGTGGTTAATGGATGTCGAGATTTCTTTCCCTCAGTATTTGCTGCGGTAGCACTTTTCCTTTTGGTTTACTTCCACCTTGACATTACAAAGTAGAGAATGGGAGGCACATGCTCACTTTTGAGGTTTGGAAGATGGGATTTGATGATAAAACATAAATATGTATTAAACATTAGTGTAAAGGGGGATATGCTGCAGAAGCTTTTCATTTTGCACTCATTGGGACAAATGCAAGAATGCCAAATTTCAAATGAATACATCTATTTTAACTACAGAAGTAAAATATATTGTTTGGCCAGCAGGTCAACTCTGGTTGGTTCAGATATTGGTGTTGAGAAAATGACAAGGAAAACATAGGCTCCAAAATATTGTGGTGATTCAAATAAGGTATAAAGTTTAAACATATTTTGTTTGTTTGTCAGTCTGTATAAATGTCTGTTATTTCTAGAAATCATAAATGAGCCACATTGCAAACTCGTCTGATAATCTTAAATTCCAATGTGAGTGTAGCTATTAATAGTTCCAGGATTGTTGAACAAAGTACTTCCCAAACGTGTAAATCTATACTTAACACACTTAAAATGGGGAAAACGTCAGTGTACTTGATTGTGTTTTTGCAAGTGTTAAACGCATTCATACTCCATTCCTGATCAGTTTTTCAGTAGAAACAGTAACAGAGGCAATTTTAATCCAACGTGCCAATGGAGAAAATGATGGGATGGGGTGGCATGACGGTTTTACACCCAATATGATTTTACTGTTTTTAATCATTCATTCACCACATGTGGTTACTGCTGGCAAAACTGGCATTTATTGACAATACTATACAACTGAAAGGCTTGCCAAATCATTTTAAAGGGCACTTAATTTGGGCACTGAATTGGAATAGAAATATTTTTCAATGCCACATTTCATCATTTTTTAAAATTAATTCACAAAACGAGGGCATCACCAGCTAGGCTAGCATTTATTATCCATTCATAATTGCTCAGCGGGCACTTTAGAGTCAACCCATTGCAGTGGGTCTAGAGTCACATGTAGGCCAGACCAGGTAAGGATGGCAGTTTCCGTCCCTCAAGGACATTATCAAAGCAGATGGGTTTTTCCAACACTTTGCAATGGTTTCATGGTATAACTAGACACTTAATTCAGATTTTTATTGAATTCAGGAGTTCTGAGGATGGGTCACTTGACCTGAAACATTAACTCTGATTTCTCTCCACAGGTGCTGCCAGGCCAGCTGAGACAATCCAGCAATTTTTATTTTTGTCTCTGATTACAGCATCCACAGTTTTTCCAGTTTTTATCTTGTAAATGGGGTGTTGGAAGGGAAAATAAATGCAGAACTTCTGACTAGCTTAGCTTCATGCCTACATTCCTCACTGACCCCATTGCAGTTTGCAAAATGCATTGTGTACCCAATACATTGTGAAAGCACAAAATGCTGGAAAAAGTCACACAAGAGTTCAAAATGCCTTTTACGTTGTGCAAGGGATCACAGATTGTGTTTTCCCAAGCCCATTGGAGAATGTTCAGAAGCATAACAGCTAATTCCGCAGGATGTAATATTTAGCATAATTCCCTCCAAGCCACAAACTACCCTGACTTGGAACTAGGTCCCTCACTGTAGCTGGATCAAAACCCTGAAACTCTCGCCCAAGCAGCATAATTGGTATACCGACACCTCAAGAACTGCAGCAGTTCAAGCTGACCTCCACCTGCTCCAGGGAAGTTTGGCATGGACAATAAGTGCTGGCTTAGGCAGTAATGCCCACTTCTCATGAACTTAGAAAAAAAAGGAAGTACATAATTCCATCCAATTACATGGATCTCCAACTCATCAGGTTAAGTTAAAATTATCCTCATTACCGAACATAAATGGGTTACTGCCTCTCACGACAAGCAGAGAAAGAAACTTTGTACAAGTACATTAACATTCATGTGGTAACATTGCTGATAACAATTTATTTTACTTGCTGCTTATCATCCAATGACTCAGCAAGAGCTATAATGGAGGCACAGTATCACTGAGCAGGTACTTAAGCTTCATGTCAGTTTTAACCCATGCTTCATTTCAGGATGTTTTCCTTTCTGTTTTATTTTACTTGGCTTATCCTCTAGAATTCTGAAAGGGGTCTATGGTGCTTTCAGAGGATGTTTCAAGTTGCAATTGAGACCAAAACTATGAGCCAGTAGTATACAATAGCCACTTAATATAATTCAAGAGAAAATTTGTTTTATTCAGAACACTTTAAGCATGAGGAACTCACTATTACATGGAGTTGCTGAGGGGAAAAGCATCAATGGAGTGTAATTGTTGAAACAGCACATAAGGAGGTCACAGAGACAGCTGAGTTCATGTCCTCTGTCTGTGTAATTTAATCATAGAATCATAGAATCCCTATGGTGAGGAAACAGGCCATTTGGCCCAATGCATCCACACCAACCCTCCAAAGAGCATCCCACCCAGACCCATCCTCTTACCCTATCCCTGTAACCCTGCATGTCTCATGGCAAACCAACCAAGCCTGCACCTTCCTGAAAACTATGAGCAATTTAGCATGGCCAGTCACCCAACTCCCATTCCTCCAATCTATCTCTTCAGTCTTGCAAGTTTTTTGCTCTAAAGTGCTCATCCAACTTCCTTTTGAAATCTTTGATCACCTCTGCTTCCATTACCCTCATAGAGAAGTGCAAGTTCAAGGTCATTCTCATTCATTGTGTACAAAAATAGTCCTTTCTCATGTTTCTTCCTTTCACCTCTTGCCCAAAGCCTTAACTCATTATTATACGATAACAAAGTGTAGAGCTGGATGCACACAGCAGGCCAAGCAGCATCTCAGGAGCACAAAAGCTAACGTTTCGGGCCTAGACCCTTCATCAGAGAGGTGATGATGAAGGATCTGATGAAGAGTCTAGGCCCGAAACGTCAGCTTTTGTGCTCCTGAGATGCTGCTTGGCCTGCTGTGTTCATCCAGCTCCACGGTTTTTATTTTGGATTCTCCAGCATCTGCAGTTCCCATTATCACTTAGCTCATTATTGCCTGGTCTTTGTACAATCAGCTAATGGGAACTGCTTTTCTTTGCAAATTTTAACTAAACCTGTCATAACCATCTACAATTCTATCAGATCTCGCCTCAAGCTCATTTATTCCAAAGAAAATGACCTCCATTTCTCCAATCAAATTGTGGTTTGAAGGTCAAAACGTAGAAAAGCGAGGAATGATTAGAAGAATATGCTGATAGTTTGTCATTTGGTAAAGTGGAACAACAGGATTGTGTACATCATAAACAGTGCTGTCGATCAATTTGGCCCATGACTTCTTTTTAGTGCTGTATGTTCTATGAAAGTTTAGTCTGTAAAATTCATCAAAAATGTTTAGAAAATAGGCCAAGTGTGAAACTTTCTGAACAACAAAAAGTAACATTATTTATGAAAGGCTGTAACAAAAAGTCAGGGAACTATAGGCAAGCGTACCTTACATCAATGGTGGGAAATTTGTTGGAGTGGATTCTGAGGAACAGGATTTACGTGCATTTGGAAAAGCAAGGGCTGATTAGGGATAGTCAACATGGCTATGAATGTGGGAAACTGTGATTCACTAACTTGACTGAATTATTTTAAAAAGGTGACAAAGAGGATTGATGAAGACAGAGTGGTAGATGTTGTCTATGGGACTTCAGCAAGTCCTTTAACAAGGCTCCACGTGTTAGACTGTTTAGCAAGATTAGACCACATGGAATCCAGGGGCAGCTGGACAACTGGATACAAAATTGGCCAGAAGGTAGGAGACAGAGCGTGGTGTTGGAGTGTTGTTTTTTTTAACTGGAGGCCTGTAACCAGTGGTGTGCCACAAGGATCGGTGCTGGGTCCGCTGCTTTTCCTCATTTATACAAATGGTTTGGGTATGTACATAGGAGTTATGGCTTGTAAGTTTACAGATGACATCAAAAGATATGGTGTAGCGGAAAATGAAGAAGATTATCTCAGACCACAATGGGACTTTCATCAGATGGGCCAATGGATGAAGGAGTTGCAGAAAGAGTTGAATCTATATAAATGTGAGGAATTGCATTTTGGTAACGCAAACCAGGGCAGGGCTTATACAGTTAATAGGTCCTGGGTAGTGTTGCCGAACTAAGTGACCTAGGGTATTGGCACATAGGTCCTTGAAGGTGGAGTTGTAGATATACAGGGTGGTGAAGAAGGTGTTTGCATGCTTGCCTTCATTGGTTGGAACATTGAGTGCAGGAGTTGGGATGTCATGTTGTGGCTGTATAGGACATTGATGAGGCCACTTTTGGAATACTGCGTAAAATTTGGTCACCTTTCTATTGGATGTATATTGTTCAACTTGAGAAGGTACAGAAAATGTTTACAAGGATGTTGCTGGGAATAGCTGGTTTGAGTCACAGGGGCAGGCTGGGGCTTTTTTCTCTGAAGTGTCAAAGACTGAGTGGTGACCTTACAGGGGTTTATAAAATCATCAGGCGCATGGGTAGGGCGAATAGCCAATTTTTCATAGGGTGGGGGAGTCCAAAACTAGAAGATATTGGGTTAACGTGAGAGGGGGAAGATTTAAAAAAGGCCAGAGAGGTAACTTTTTTCAAGCAGAGGGTGGTGCTTATATGGAATTAGCTGCCAGAGAAAGTGGTGGAGGTGAGCACAATGACCATATTTAAAAGGCATACAGATGGGTATTTGAACGGGTAGAGTTTAGATGGCCATGGGCCAAACGCTGGCAAATGGAACTAGGTCAGATTGGTATGTCTGATCGGTGCAGATGATTTGGAACGAAGGCTCTGGTTCCATGCTGGATGATTGTTTGACTCTATGACACCATACCATATCCATTTGAATTAGAAGTTTTAAAAAATCCTTACAGTATCAAAGCACCATGATGCAATAAGTATTGACAAACCTTCAACTAATATTTTTCAGTTTTTCTCAATAGGAAGAGAAACTGGGCCTTTCAAATTTTCTGTGCTTTATGATTTCTCTTCCTCATACCAGGTGAATCCAGCATGTGACAGAGACATATTTGTATTAAGCCATTACTCTTCAGCAGCTATAGTTTCGCCCAGTAAAATAAATATTTTGATCAGTGGTCAAGCAATACAAATTTACACTTTGTGAGTGACTGCCACCAGCACAAGGCCACAAATAACATTCTTCCCTGGTTGCCAGGGAAATACAATAATTTGGTCCAATTAAGATGGTCTGTACTTCAAGTTAATAGGAAAAAGGACCTGTAGCTTTCATTTTGCAATTTTGCATTGTACAATGAAGAGAACAAAGATATATTTTGCAAAAGACATACATCTCTAACCACTGGCGAGAAGCATCAGAAAAATAAACACTTCCCCAATTATTCATATCTCTCTCCTGACACCAAAGGATTGAGTACTAGGCAGACAACAGGAAGAGCTGCTCCTTATAATCAAAACTGAGGCAATCTCCACTGCAACTGTCTTGATTATACACTTATATAAATGCCAATGAATGGCGAGGAACTAAAGTACTGACCCAGCACACAATAAAATACGTTTGTACATTTCAGTCATTCAGTGTATAATGTCTTTATTCTAAACAGACAGACATGTGGACAGTTCAGGCCATGATTACAGAATCACCCCATTGAGTTCGATAAATTAGAAAGACTATCACGTTTAACAAAAGACTGCGCCAAATGCAAAGGCTCCAGTGCATCTGAAATCCCGTCCAGAATACTGATACAAATTAACTTCACAAAATCATGCTGACTGATGCTATTTATGCCAAATTAAGTTTTGCTTAAAAAAAAGTAAAGCTACCAAAATTGCAAAGTAAATGAAAAATCTAATTATTCACAAATCTGCTTTTGTTGGTAAAGGTGAAATTTTGCTCTTTAATAAACTTGGGTCATTTAATTATGTTTTATATGTATAATGTTGTTGTTACCATTGAGGATAGTGCTTCCAGTTGTGACAATCCTCTATTTGGTCTGTGTAGTTGTCCAAAATGGAAGTTGATGTCCTACAAATTCAAGGTTTAGGCCAAATGAGAACTGGCCAGGACCCTCACCCTCACCACTCATCTGAGGCTACACAACAGGACAAGCAACTGTTAGCTTGGGACATATACAATAGACATAATGGGACCTTTTAAACCGTGATGCTATTTCAGATCAGGAAATATCCCTTCTAGGAATACGGTCATGAAACTCCAGCTCCTAATCACAATCGTTTATTTGCGGGACAGTTTCAGCTTTCCACCGCACGTTGTATGGAAAATGCTTCTTGGCATCATTCCAAACTACATCGCTCTAACTTTAGATTGTGCTCCTTTGTCTTGCAATCCCCCACCAGGGGAACTGGGTTCCCTCTGTCTATCTTATCAAACCCTTTAAGCATCTTAAAGCCTTAATTCATTGAGTCCATAAAAGTTTATATTTGACTACATTGCAGGAGCACTAGACATGAAGAGCATTCCCATTGATGCCCATTTGGTGATTTGGGTCTACGCAACCCAAAGGCAAGGATCAAATGAAAGCAACTCATCTCAAGTACGCTGAAAAATTAACAGCGCTTCACTCAAGTTCAAAGTAGAAAAGTCTGCAGCAACCCTGAAGGCTGAAACTGCACTTTAGCTATGCTTTGCTGCTGAGAGCAAATACAGAATCAATTAGTCTCTTCAACTTTTAGTTTCAGTCTCAAAATCAGTGGGACCGTGAATCTCTATTATGTTTGAAAAGAATGAAGGGAAGGCTAAGGACAGGTGAACTCCAATCTTTGGCTGATAGGATTCAAATATCACTGAATCTTCACAGAATTTCAAGTACTGGTATTAGAGAATAGTATTACAACATGTTTTAAGTTTATTTTATGACACGTGAGTTATTGAATTGATACGATAGTGTATTCCTGTCCAGTTCAATACAGTACTCTAGCTCTATAATGCATTTAAAATATTTCTCATGCTGAAACATTGCAGAATAGATATCTGTATTTCGAAAACTGAAAACTGAGATTGTGTTCAATCTCCTGAACCATTTCATATTATGACTTCACGTTCTTTCATATACAGTGTTTGAGGGAAGAGACAAATTGTCACATTTAATCTTAATTTATTCTTCTCCATCATTTCGCGTATTGAATTTATATTTTTCATAGACCAATCTCTACCATCTTCAGGTTTCTTTATGCTTACATTTTAAAATCTGTACACTTGCAGGGGGCTAATTTTCTTGACATTGCTCATTCATTCATTGTCAACATAGCCTTTATCGGGCTGATGTGATCACTTTATTTCATCTTTGACTTTCTTCCAGACTATCTAAGATCACATCCATCCATCCAAATTTTCTTCCTACTCTTCTGTTTTATCCTCAATCTTTTCTTCAGTGTTTCCAGGGCAAGGCTGAAATAAAATGGCTAAAGTGGCAAGGCTTAAATGAAATTTTCATTTTCAATGTTTAAATTTGGCTGTCTTTCATTTTATGAGTGCATAGCAACGCTTTTGATTCCTGAACTTCAGCCCTTGATTTTATGCATTTGTTTGTCTTTCTGAGCATTCACCTTTGAGTGCCCTCTACCATAAGCACATTTCAAAAGCTGCTATCTATTTTTCACGCTTTTCCTTCAGAATCCAACTCTAACATCCACACTAATGACTGCACTAGACTTCCAAATGCTGCTGAAGTCATAGGTCCTGCCCTGTATTTGTTGGCAACCTTTGGATCTGTGAGCCCAGTTAGCACAAGAATTGAGGCGAATAGGACCCAAAGACAATAATTCTGGAAAACGTGTCAATTTCCTGATCTTGCTCCCAATGCTGACCATTTCAGAAGTCACTTCAGAACCCACTAGGTTTGCTAATGTCTGCCCATTGGGGCAACTAATTAAGCTTATTTCAAGACATTTGAAGGTCAGTCATCAACACAGACTGGGATTTTTCAGACAATCTCCAGTTTCCCAATGCAATAGCATTAACTACCCAAAGCCAGGGACTCAATGACAGACCTTGAGGATGAGGGGTGCACAGTACTCTATATAGCCTCACTGGAGGTACAAGCAAAGACAGCACAAGTGGAAGTGCCTGCCCCATGCAACCAAACCATTGCAGCCCCCACAGACAGAATCGCAGCTAAACATCACAAGGCAAAGTTCCACACAGTCCCTATGGGTAAGACGGCCACAGTTTTTCTTGACTATTTTGCTTAAGCGAGAAATGGTGGCCAAAGAACAGAAGACACCCTTCACTTCTACGACATGTGTCACAGGATATTTTCTATGCTTTGATCAGCATGCAAACAGGTTCTTAATTTAACCTTTCTTGGGAATGACGGCACATCCAAAAGTGTCAGCTCTCTTCAGTGTTGCACTCACAGTAAATTATGTTCCACAAACTCCAAAATCCAAGCGGTACAAAACATGATCCAAACTGGACGCTTCAATACTCATTAATGACTGGCTGTTGAGTCAGGAGGAACTCACTGGCAGAGATTGAAGAGAATTAGAAGGCTTTTGGGTGGCATTGGGCAGGAACAGGCAGGAGTTGGAAGGATGAGAGAAGCAATCTCATTGTGAGATTGATGAAGGGTGCAGAGCTAGAGAGTGAACATTTGGAAATGAACAGGAAAATAGGTGGCTTGCATCAGCAACAGAAACCCATGTTTATTTAATGTCAGGTCAAGAGTCCATGTGCCAGCATGTATGATGGGATCCAGTTCTATTTCCTTAATGCAATGTGCAAGTTCACCATGTTTTCTGTATAATGCTGAGATGATTAAAATCAACAATAGGTCTTGAAATTAGTATGCCACCCTCATATAAGCACACCATCCCACAGTTAAAATGTAAAGTGAGACTATTTTGTGCCAAAATAAATATGGGAATCTTCAAGTATTTTAAGCATATTGTGATTGATGAAGCTAGACAAAGGCAATGCAATTGATGTAGTCCACTTAGACTTCAGTAAAGTTTTTGATAAGGTCTCACAGAGCTAGATATGATAGCTCACGGGATTTGAGGAAATCTGGGTAATTGGATCCACAATTTGTTGAGTGCCAGGAAACATAGAGTGATGGTCAAGGGTGTGTTTTTGTAACTGGAAGCCTGTGTCTATCGAAGTTCCACAGGGAATACATGATGAATGGTAAGACCCAGGGAAGCACGGAGGATCAGAAGGACCTTGGAGTGCATGTCCACCAGTCCCTTAAGGCAGCTGGACAGTGGACAAAATGGTTAAGAAGCCATATGGGATCCTTGTCTTTATTAGCTAAGATATAGAGTTTAAGAGCAAGGAGGTTATGCTGGAACTGTGTAAAAACTTGCCTAGGCCCCAGCTAAAGTATTATGTGCAATTCTGGAAACCATATTAAAGGAGGGATGTGACTATGCTGGACAGGGTGCATTAGAGATTTAACAGGTTGTGCGGATGGGAGAGTTTTAGTAATGAAGAGAGTTTGTATAGGCTCAGGCTGATTTCCTTGGAGCAGAGGAGACTAAAGGTGGGCATGATTAAAATATGTAAAATTATGAGTAGTAGACACAGGATAGACATGAAGGAACTTTTCCCCTTGGTGGAAGGATCAATGATTGGGGACATAGATTTAAGGTAAGGAGCTGTAGGTTTAGAGGGATTTGAGGAAAATTTATTTTCACTCAAAGGATGTGAGAATCTGGAATTTACTGCCTGTAAGGGTGGTGAAAGTATGACATTTAAAAAGTATTCAGTTGTGTGCTTGGGATGCCAAATCTTTGGGCCAGATACTGGAAAAAGAGATCAGAAAAGTAGAAACTAAGGTTGTTTGTGCTGAAGACCGCTATGATTCATTGACTCTATGACTTCTAATCCAGGTTAGATTATTCAGAGTAGGGAGAGCATCACATTATAATAAGACTTTTTAAAAAAAAATTGATACTGATTCTCCTGTGTTTTTTGTGCAGCTCTGTACCAAACCTTTGACCATGAAGGAAAAGCAAATGTCAAAAAAACATGACGATCCAGGTCAGCTTGAATTCAGTAAAACATAATGAGTTAAGTTTATTAAAAACTGGGTCATAGTGACACTTTTCTCCCTCCTTGTTCAACATCCTTAATGTTTGGCATGCTCTGTGTATTAAGGTGTAGCTGTCAACGAGTCACCCAGCAATGGCTGTGCAGAGAGGTACAACATATGGAAAGGGTTAGTGCAGCAGATGGCCAGGGCATAAGCGTGTCTGTGTACTGTGCATTTAATGGGCCTGAGACCAATGTTCTTTCCTTTAACAGTTCTATAACCAGATAGTGCTTCAGTCCCCTCCATCACAGGTCAAGTCACTGACATCCCCTTCCTGTTTCCCCATCCTGCCAACTCCACAGGCTTCACACTTGCCCAAGTCACTACCCGACCAGTCTGCATGTACCTGCACCTGCCTAACCTTCCCATCCAACCCTTGGCAGAAGGTGTGATCATCCAGATGTGATCATTCACTTGTTGCTCCCCTTCTTCAACCTCCTGACCATGGATCGCCTCACACAGTACACCTTTTCCTGCCATGTTTTTTTTCATATCCTACACTTGCAAATCCTGCTGCTTCCCTTCACAGTTGTACTGCAAGGCAAGGCAGGAATGCTGTGACAATGCAAGTAAGCACAGAAGTAAGTGAGCATTCAGAATGCAAGTCTCCCTGCTGTAGCCTTTCAATGCAAGTCTGTGATTCCAGAATGCCCTGCTACTTGGTTGTGATGGGATGCAAGATGTCAGATACCAATGTTCACAAAGCATTAGGCTGCTGCAGTGTCTCTTTAGTCACCTTTGTCCAACGAGAATCTCGCCAGTCTGCTTGTGAAAAGCATTAAAAGTGGTTTAAGATGATCTCAATGTATTTTTCATCTGACTTACCTACACGTCTCACCACAGCTCAGACCGTTGTAACGTTCCATCCTCTCTATTCCTGAGCTCAGCAACACAGAGTGGTTAAAGCACAGAAGGAAGTTGTTGTTTATTCTGTCTCTGCTGCACCATTCACTTAGTAACAATACCCAAATTTAGATTAATACTAAAGAGCCATGGCTTGATTCAAAGCAAATCAGGGTGTCTATCTGGTAACTTGATTCACAACCAATACGATCATTCTGACTATCAAGTAAGACTCAATAATCTGTCATTCTGTTCTTCAAAAAAAAGGGAGAGGTGACCAGTTAAAGAATTTAAAAATCATAAAATTGTTTAATGGAGTTGTTTCGTGGTTTACATGTAGAAAATATATTTCCACTCGTGAAGGACTGCGAATCCCAGGGCCATACATTTGAGATAATCACAAAGAGGCTAACAATGAATTCAAGAGAAACCTCTTGCAATCATCTTGGTTGGCTGGTCATGATTACACAGATTTTGGAGAACGACAGAGATGCATTTAAGAGATGTTAGATACTTTGGTGCGGATTTATAAAAGGATAAGAAGAGACTCATGTAGAGCACAGACACCAAAAAAGATCTGTTACTATGTTGGGAATCATAGAATTCCTATTGTGTGGATAAAGACCACATTCAGCATAGTAAATCTTTACCAACTCTCCAAACAGCATCCCAACCAGACCCATCTAGCCCATCCCTGTAACTCCACATTTACCATGGCCAATCTATCTAACCTGCACATCTTTAAACCAAGGGAAGAAACCCATGCAGATTCGAGGAGAACATACAAACTCCACACAGTTGCCCAAGGTTAGATTTGAACCTGGGTCTCTGATACTGTAAGGCACCAGAGCTAACCACTGTGGCCATCGTGCCACCCTTGTCATGTCAATGTCAATCCCGTTTCATTTCAATGGTGCTCAAGCAGTTTTATTGTAACCAAAATAGGTCACAAAGCAATAGGGACTGCCTGTAAGAAAGCTACTGAATGCAAAGTGCTTGGTACTTATTGAAGAATGTGAAAAAGCATGATAAAAGTGCAAATGCATTTTTCCACACGCATGAATAAACACAACCGACTAGTCTTATGAGCAGAGATAAAAGAAAGTCTATTTCACAAAGAGGCAAATATTTTCATAATGAGCAAGTTACCTAACTGAAATCATTGTCTTTAAAACTTGAGGAAAGATTCTGTTTCTAATGAATATGTTGTATGCACTGTGGGAGATTCACTATCTTATATTCCCAGAGGAGTAAAAAGTGTAATAATACCTCATTAGACCACTAAAAAGCATTATTATTTTAACAAGTATCTCATCATATTTCTGAGAAATGTGAAACTGCTTTGTTTCAAAGTTTTTTTTATTTGCACCATAAATTCTCCTGCTGATTAACTTTCATTTTATATTCCTTGGAAAATGTTGTGTCAATTGAATTCTTTTCAAGGTACAAAATCATGGATTTGTATCACAATTTACTGCACAAATATGCAAAATGCTAACTAATTCTATCAATGATTAATTATCATCTTTGTATGTATTTCATGCAAAACTCCATAGTCTGTAACAGCACTTGTTATAAGCTGACTTCAGATGTTGGTCTCTACTTCTTGGACTGATTGTCTCTCAATGAAACACCAAACACGCACTGGGGATTCTAACAGAATATATATTATATTTGCACGATGTGATTAATGTGTTTATATTCATTTGTGAATTTCAGGAAAAGGACACCTTTCAAGACTTCTGATGCTATACGTGTTCTTGCGATGGAACTGTCAATAATTATCTCTGATTTGACAATGTTGTCAAATTTGACAATTCATCTAAACTGCTTCTTACTGGGAGCAACACTGTTCAGCAAAGGTACAGGTGTTTTTGTGGTGCAAAAATGTGGAGCTTTCAGCATGCTGCTCTCAAATTTGATTCAACCGCATTGAGTTAAGCATGCAAGTCCACGGAATTGAGCACCTAGATCTATTTAATGTGTGCCTGTAGCTTTTTCTCAATGTAAACTATTACCCACAATCCCACAGATAGTGCCCAGGATAATAAAAAAAGACTCACACCTTCATACTGTGTTGATCATTTTCCACACTTCCTTATCAAGAAATGTGGAGCCAAAAGGATTTACTTATGTATTCATCACTAATCACATTTTAGAGAAAGGGAAATCAGACCATGGAATTTCTCTGCAGGCTGCTAAGCCTAAAGGCAATTATTATTCATAAATATTCCTAACAAAGCAAACAAGTTGAGTTCAATTGTAACTGGAAACTTGTTGATTATGTACTTGGTTCTCTGCTGACTATTTCACAACAGGATGCCAGGCTTCCAATTATAGAATCAAATAAATATCTCTCTCCTGTAGCTTTTCAGGAGTTTGGGCAATAGCTCCAAGCCATTGCAATAATGGGCACAGATTTGCCTTTTGGCAGTAGCATATAATGGACCACTGGTTTTGTACTTTGCTTAGTCTGTAACCAATGGGAAAAAAAATTGCATTTATATAGTGCCTTTCATGACAACCAGCTATCTCAAGGCACATGACTGCCAATGAAGAATTACGTTTTTGAAGTTTGAACACAGGAACCAATTTGTGCACAGCAAATTGAAATGTGAGTAAGGTCAGATTATCCATTTTGGTGATGTTGATTAGAGGGTGAATGTTGACCAAGGTACTATGGATTACAATCAACCTTTTTCACAACATTGTGGCATGGAACATTTCCCTGTGAAGACAGAAGTGTGCTCAGTTGAATTTCTCATCTGAAGGATGATACTACCTCAGTACTGCACAAGAAGCATTAATGATTTTATTTTTTGTGTTCAGTTCCTGGAATGAGACTTAAACCACAATCTTCTAACTTATAGGCAACATTTCTATCAAACAAGCTACGATGGACACTGCAAGAAAATAGGGAAGAAGATCAAACAGAGTTCAAAATAGGCTGCTGATTCACAGCTGACCGTTCTGTGCCAAGAACATGAGAATTATTGTGCTGTACAAATTGCATGCTGAGGTCCAGATGAGAATTGCAAAAGAAGAAACTTTTAACTGCTGATTAACCATTTTTCAGGCCGTGGGTCAAAATTACATATTATTTTTAAAATCTCCTCAGCATCTTTGTAGCCAATTATCGCTCAAAAGCAGGCAGTCAATGCTTCCACCCAACATATACATGGGCTGCCAAGGTGTAGAGCTGGATGAACACAGCAGGCCAAGCAGCAGCAGAGGAGCAGAAAAGCTGACTTTTCAAGCCTAGACCCTTCTTCAGAAAGAGTCTAGGCCCGAAATGTCAGCCTTCCTGATCCTCTGATGTTGTTTGGCCTGCTGTGTTCATTCAGCTCTATACTTTGTTATCTCAGATTCTCCAGCATCTGCAATTCCTACTATCTATTGTACACATGGGTTACCCTCAATTTACGATCCCATTCATGGCTAGGATCCTGATGCAATTGTTGAAATGAGTATTAGGCAAATGAGCCAGCAGCCTGTCAAATAGTTCAAAGCAGGTTGTATAGAAAGACTCAAAACTTCTGCCAAACTTTCCTGCTCACTTTAAGTCCCTTCCTTTCTCCTGAACTGCCTCCTCCATTGTAATGTCTCAACTCCAGATCATCGTCACAGAGGTATCTCCACATCTTCCCCAACCTCAATCAATAATGTGAACTATCCATCAGCTGATGATCAGTGCTAGCAGCACCCTTGTTATAGGCCAAACCAAAGCCCCTCAAAATATGTGTAGAAGATAGCCTAGACCCTAACATGTTCTTATTTTAAAAGCAAGTGCCCGATGTTGCATTCCAGATGCAATTTCATTGGTCAAACTATTTGCTTTGAAACAAAACACACTTTATTCATACACTATAGTTAAATTACAACCACAAAAAAAAAGAATTGGAATAACAACTCTAATGGAAAATTTAACAAAATAATAGATTATTTAATTACATAACAGTAATTCCTTCAATATAGTAACATCCCATAAACACAATCTTGGCAAAGGCAAATTCAGTACAATAGATTTATTTGAAAACATGCAATTCTATAAGCTAGAAAAGAACCCCAACTTGTGGCTGCAATCGAGAAAGGAAAAAAAAAACAGCTTCCATATCCAGCTTCAAGAGCCCGGCAGTGACAGTAATTGAAGGTTAAAATTATTAAAAATCCTGGTTTTTTTGGGAGCTTGATCCTACTCATTCAGGCTGTTTTTACCATTCGAAGTTGAAAAAAAAGCCCAAGGCCTGACAAGCTGTTAATTGGATTTGAACAGACTGTTCGACACCTCTATCTCAACATTTCTTCATAAAAAAAACTAAAATATACCTCTTAAAGCCATAGTACTATCACATGTTGATTGCATTGCCAATGCAATGAATGGTTAGAAACTATAGGGTCTGTGGTTGATTTGAACTGAACTGAAGACATTACAGAAAGTGATGGCCAGTCATTTAATGTTTAATTACCCTTTTAATAAAGTGATAAATATTAATTGTCACCTCTTTAGCACTGAAAATTAACTATTACAATTACGTACTCTAACTTTCACTATTTCCTTCCTGTATGTTTATTTTTCTCAACGCCTGCAACGCTTGATCAACAACTTGATTATTTCATCTACTCTGCATTGTCCTGCAATCAATGTCACAATCAACAAACAACAGGATCAATGCATTTATTTTGGGCCTTTAATGTAGTAAAAGGCATTTCATTACAATATTGTTGAACAAAATTGGTCACAGAGCATTAATGGAAGGTATTAGCCCACACCAGCTAGGAAGTACAATCTGAGCAGTGTATTAAATTGAGGACAAAAAGATAGAGAGCAAGGGAGGTTTTGGGAGAGAATTCTATAATCTAGAGTCTAAGTAGCTGAAGGTCCAGCAGCCAATGGTGGAGCAAAGGAAATTGAAGATGTACAGGATGCTATAATTGGATCTAAAGCGATATCGTGAAGTATTATAGAACTGGATGGAGTTACAGGGAAAGGTGAGGACAGAGATGATTTTTGAGTGTACAGTATTAGGGAACAAGAATCTATGTAGTGCGATAAGAACAGGAGTATTGGATTTCAAACTATTGAAAATCTTACTGAGGTGTTTACAAAGTAACTTTTGTCTTTTGGCTGCTTTGCATTTCATAAAAATATAAAATATAGTCAGGTTTGTAACTTCTATCTACCAGAACTACATCTATCACCACAAGGTGCTAAAGTCTCCCAATGTAATTCTGTTATATTACATGGCTATTTCAGGAGGGAGAGGGTGGGTGAGGAATATCATTTCAAAATCGGTGGTCTGCATATTTAACAAAGTGAAGAACAAAACTGGTAAAAACAAACGATTTACAAAACATTTCTCACAATTCAAACTGTTACTCTATACAGCAGCAGATTTCACAGGAACTATATATGTATAATATAATTATCACAAATTAGTAGTAAATTATTATACACTGTCAACATTTCATCAGCTTCTGTTTCCTCCTGCATTGATACAATTAAGAAATTTATTAAGAAAAAAAAGAAGCTGGTGAAATTTTGACAGTGCATAATAATTTGGTACTAATTCATGATAATTATATTAAACATAGTCCCCGCAAATGTCAATACTATACTGTTTCTGAAATGTCAGCAGACAGTTAGTTTACTGCTTCCCTAACAGGATTTCAAACCCATCATTTTGTGGACAATACACAAATTAATTTACAGCAAAATTAATATTATAACCTCTGCTGAATTGTAGGCTCCCAATACAACTGATTGATCAGGTTCAATGGAGATTCTTCTATACTCTCATAAGTAAAGCTACTTGAAAAACATGGGATTCTCCAATGTAAAAAAATCAGCATTCAGACATACTTGAATGTTTCTCACACTAAAATATGATCACATTTCAGGCTTTCTGACAGTGTCTTATCTAATTCCTTTCCATTTAAACTTCATTGTATGGTGTCCACTGCAGTCAAAAACTAAGCTTGCAAAACATTCCTCATCCTTATAATGCCTTGCAATTTCAGCTGAAATCTCACATTGTATTCACAACATTGAGACAGACCATTCAGCTCAACTGTGCTCATCCTCCATGAGTTTTCTCCCACTTTACATCATCTAATCTTATCTGCTTAACCTTCTATTCATTCCCTCTTCATGTGCTTATATATATGCTCTAAGGAGGAGACGGTAGTGTAATAGCAACTGACTGAACAGACCAGACCTCCAGGCTAATGCTCTGAAAATGTAGGTTCAAATTTTATCTTAGCAGCAAATTGAATGTAAATTCAATTATTCCATTTGAAGTCAAAATGAAGTCTATGTGACCCCAAAAGCATTTCTTCAGCAGACTAGTCCATTACCTTCTCACTCACCTTTGAACTGATTCCCATCACACGGAATGAGCCAGGCTCCAACATTAGCAGTCCATCCAACAGACAACAGACAATAGGTGCTGGAGTAGGCCATTCAGCCCTTCGAGCTAGCACCACCATTCATTATGATCATGGCTGATCATCCACAATCAGTATCCTGTTCCTGCCTTATCCCCATAACCCTTGATTCCACTATCTTTAAGAGCTCGATCCATCTCTTTCTTGAAAGTATCCAGAGAGTTGGCCTCCACTGCCTTCTGGGGCAGAGCATTCCAAATATCCACCACTCTCTGGTAAAGAAGTTTATCCTCAAATCTATTTTAAATGACCTACCCCTTATTTTTAAACTGTGTCCTCTGGTTCTGGACTCACCCATCAACAGAAACATGCTTCCTCCCTCCAGAGTGTCCAATCCCTTAATAATCTTATACATCTCAATCAGATCCCCTCTCATCCTTCTAAATTCAAGTGTATACAAGCCCAGTCGCTCCAATCTTTCAACATATGATAGTCCTGCCATTCTGGGAATTGACTTTGTGAACCTACGCTGCACTCCCTCAATAGCATGAATGTCCTTCCTCAAATTTGGAGACCAAAACTGCACACAATACTCCAGGTGCGGTCTCACCGTTTTAATCTGCAGTTTGAGAGGGAGAAGGGAGAATTGGAAGAGTCAGTATTGCAGTTGAACAACGGGAACTATGAGGGAGGAACTGGCCAAAGTTCAATGGTTCAATACCCTATCAGGAATGGCAGTGGAACAACAATGGCAGGTATTTCTGGATATAATGCAGAAGGTGCAGGATCAGTTCATTCCAAAGAGGAACAAAGATCCTAAGGGGAGGCAGGGGCGGCCGTGGCTGACGAGTGAGGTTAAGGACTGTATAAAGATAAAAGAGAAGAAGTAAAACATAGCAAAGATGAGCGGGAAGCCGAAGCACTAGGAAGCTTTTAAAGAGCAACAAAAGGTAACTAAAAAGGCAATACACAGAGAAAAAATGAGGTATGAAGGAAAACTGACCAAAAATATAAAGGAGGATAGTAAAAGCTTTTTTAGGTATGTGAAAAGAAAAAAAATGGTTCAGACTAAAATTGGGCCCTTGAAGTCAGAAATGGTGAATTTATTATGGGGAATAAGGAAATGGCAGAAGAGTTGAATAGGTACTTTGGATCTGTCTTCACTAGGGAAGACACAAGCAATCTCCCAGATGTAATAGTGGCTGAAGGACCTAGGGCAATTGATGGTCTGAAGGGAGTTTATATTAGGCAGGAAGTGGTGTTGCATAGACTGTTAGGTCTGGAGGCTGATAAGTCCCCCGCCGTATGTAAATGAATAATTAAAAATTGGTTGAGCTGGTAGAAAGCTTAATTGACACTGATAATGCATGATGCCCTGCCATAATATGGCTGGTGTAGACAACTTGGAAGCTCATTGTTTTTAACTGAAGTTTATAAATGGCAGTAAGAAAGGGGAGGCTTATCTTCAGGTGGCATCCTGTGCACATTTGGGACATGCTCCAGGAAGACAGTACATAATTCTTCCTATCCACCTGCCTGCTCTGTAAACCTCACAACCCAATGCCCTCAGTACCAAAACTCCTGTCCCCTCAATAAACTTTCTACATCCTCTCTGATTCAATACCATACACTTCTCTTGGGCCAGGGTCCACATTGCCTTCTTTGTCGGTTGGCTTGCAGTACATGCAGTGCCTACTATACATGCTGCTGGTACTGCTGGAGTTGCTGACAAATTAGATCAGCTGAAGCTTCAGAGGGTGGATCTTCCGCCCCCTTGAGGGGCAGTGGATCCAAAGCTCCCACCCTTCAGCCCTCCTGCAATGCATCATGACCTCAAGGCAGCCTTCTTTCTGGTCAGTAAATCTGCCATGAATTTCTGTCCAGGAGGGTGAGCTGTCTGCTCTCCCCCAGTAATACCCAGAACCTAGTCTCTGTCTGGTGACTATGAAACTATCTTCTGTACTCAATAAAACAGAAACATCAGCCTCACCAGGGAAGAAAATCTCCTGTCTTTGTTGGTCTGGCCTACATGATCCATGTAAAATAAAAGCGCCTTCTGAAAATGTTTTGGCAGATTCCACATTCTAACCCCTCTCTGTGTGAATACGGTTTGCCTGAAGTTGTTTCTGATTTATGTCAAAATTGAAGTAAAGCAGAAAAGGCCCTCCCCCAGCAAACGATATTTTAAATCATTTCTTCTATTTAAATGTGTTTTTCCTTCTATCAGAATGACAGCATATACTCATGAATCTGAATGGCACGTGCAGATATGACTTTTTAAAAAATGTTCTCGAATTCAATTCTGCACCTGGTGATCAAGCAACATTAAAAATAGTAGTTCCAGCAGCATTCAGTTTACAACTGGTGAAAAAAGGTGTTGTTAATAGCCATTGCTTTGAGATGCCATCTGTATGTCAGCTTGTAGCATGATTTGAAAGACACTATTTCACAATGTCTATAGAAAAAAAAATCCTGCTGCATCAGAAAAAAATATACTCCACTTAGCTAGTCCACTGAGATTAAAAAAAGTACTAAAGAACTCATTTTCACAAGAGAAAATATATGCAATGCAGCACTCAGGAGCTGGGGTTAGTTTAATTATCAAACAATAGCTTTGAAATAGTGGTTGGAAAATTTAGATTAGGAAGCATTAATGCTTCCTGAGTATTTGCAGAGAAGCCATGTTCATCCTTCCAATTTTAAGACTTGCCATTTTTAACAAGTGAATTAAAGGATTATCAACAAACCTGAACAGTTGCATTAAATCTGCATGTTTGCAAATATACAATAGAATTACAAAGTCTTAAATAAAACCAAGGTTCTGAATAAATCTAGAGCCTAATTACAACTTGTGCCTATGGAAATAAGTTATTACAAATGACAAGTCATATTTAATCCAAATGTATTTGACAAATGTTTGCTTTGAGGTATTTTATTTTAGAGGTTCATACTAATTTCCATGTGAGTGCTATTGTTCATTTTGGGTAGACAGCATTTATAGGCATGCATCTTGATTGAGTGAGACAGATGGCATAGTTGTGGACATTGATAGGCTGGAGGTACATGAATGCCTATACAGGACGGGACTCGAAGAAAAGGCAGTCACGTAAAGTGTATTCTACTCTTTTATGGTCATCACTGGTAAGGATAGCATTTGTTGCTCACTTTTAATAGCTTTAGCTCGAATTGAGTGATTTACTAGGCAAAGGGGAGTTAAACCCATCTAAATTATCATGACGCGGGAGTGATATGTAAGCCAGGCTGAGTAAGGACAGTAAAGTTACTTCCTAAAGCACATGAATCAGATGAGTTTTTGCATCAATCAATGATGGTTTCCTGATCACCATGATTGAGACAAGATTTCAACTGCAAATCTTATAAATTGAATTTTAATTCCACTTGTTGCCAGAGTGGGATGTGAACTGCTACATCCAGTCCAACAGCAAGAGCCCCCAGATTGTTGGTCCAATGTCATTACCAGTACACCACTATCACATTACAGACAGTACTGAAATAGATAACTTTTCTTGTGAGAACACTCAGAGTCTCAATTCTTCCTTTTAGGAGGGGGACAGGGTGGAACCTCCACCAATAATGCAGTCTTTCCCCAGTCTTAGAATCCCTACAGTGTGGAAGCAGGCTATTCGTCTCATCAAATCCACACAGACTCTTCAAAGAGCATCCCAACTAGACCCACCCTGCTACCCTATCTCTGCACTTTCCACCCTAGACACTATGGGCAATTTAGTGTGGCCAATCAAACTAACCTGCACATCGTTGCACTGTCGGAGATAAGCAGAGGAAACCCATGCAAACACAGGAAGAATATAGAAACTCCACACAGTCACCTGAGACTAGAATTGAACCCGGGTCTCTTGCGCTGTGAAGTAGCACTGCTAACCACTAAGCCATGGTGCTACTGTCCTGGCACTTCAGTGGTATAGTGCTCCCTCAAGTCATAGAGATACATTGGAAGCCAGCATAATAAGTGAAGAACCAAACTGTATTCATGTCCACATCATCACCTGGATGGTTGGGAATCTTTCTTTTCTCTTATGATTTCTTTGAGGGATATCAGCAAGACCTGGAACTGCATTGGAGAGAGAGTTGGGAGTCCTCATGCACAAATCACAAACAGCTTGCGCAGAAGTTGGGGGCTTGACAATGTCAACGCTGAATGGTTATGAGAGAGTCTACATAATCTCAGAGTAAGTGGCGCCCAGTTTAGGGCAGAGATGAGGAGAAATTTCGTCTCTCAGAGGGGAGTGAATCAGTGGAACTCGTTACTTGAGAAGGCTGTAGAGATTTTGTTATTAAGTATAATCAAGGATGAGATTGACATATTTTTACCAGTAAGGGGATAAAAGTTAATGGGGAAAAAGCAGGGAAGTGGAGTAGAGGTTTTTAAGATCGGCCATTATTTCATTGAAGTAGAGTTGATGGGCCAAATGACCTAATTCATCTCCTATGTCTTATGGTGCTTTATTCTCTGAGCTTGACCTTGTACATTACCACCAACCTTCAACTCCAAAGGAGACAGAATAGCATAAACCAGTGCAGCAGACAAAGTCCATGGGTATCCTTGGAAAGCCAGAACTGAAGGTGACCTACTGAGAAAGGTTTTAACGTATTTCTTCTATGTCAACTCAAGTGACAATTCACCTGTATCCTTTCCCAAGGTGGAAAAGAAGAGCCACTGAACAAGACACGGATTGTTGACTGAGAGAGAAATCTCAAATAGGTAGTGCCTTCTATGTTATGTTACTAGTGACAGAACAATTGTGTGTATCCATTTTTCTTCACCTCTCTGAAATAATCTCCCTGGAAAGCATTTTTTGCCTCCCTACCCTCCTCTCCCAGTCCTCTCAACAAATAGAGGAATTTGACTGTGTACTTAGAAATAAAATGGTGTTTTATTGTGGCAACATGGCTTTGTACATTTCTCATTGTTTGCAATGTAATATTTCTTTCTCATTGTCAGTTATTTGTACATTTATTTTAACGAACAAGCAGTATACCCACAATCAATTCCTTGTAACATTTGGTGTGAATAAAACTGAATAACTTGGGAAGGTGTTGTGTAAATTCATAAAAGTCATGGGATCAAATTGTACAACTGAGTATGACATGCACATCTTCACTTGTACACAATTCCAGTGCATATTATTCAAACAAGGGGAATAAAATGGCCAATTGTGATCACATGCAGCCCTGATCAACTTGGATCAAGAACTGAACTGCAGCTATGTACAACATAGCACTGTGCATTTCTAAAGTAAAAATGCCCCAAGGTGATTCACAGAAGATTGACCAGACAACATTTGACACTAAATGGATAAAGAAGGAGAAAAAGGGAGGAGATTAATTAGTAGAAGCAGGGAAATATCTTATCAGACAAGATAAATAACTTTAGAGGTGGGGGTGAGTGATTTTTACAAAGGCTCATCTATATGTCATGTCCCTACCTCGGAATAAACATGTCAGATATGAGATGACGCTGGTATCAAATCATTATCTAAAAGTAGCCATTTAGTGACAATGAATGGTGGCACCGCCAGATCTTGCCGATAATGGACACCCCTCTCCGTACTGCTGTTGAAGCCAGATCCTAGTTGGATGGATCCTTGGAGGCAGCTGGCTGTCTTGCTGCCTCTAGTAATGTTATGTCCCATCCCTTCCAAAGACAAAGCACAAAGATTTCACCCATTCAGTATTTTTAGAATGTCAACAAAGCCCAGTTGGATTGCGAAGCTTTACCCACACAACGTTTGAAGCACAAGAAGTCCTGTACGATGCCTTGCATCATTATATAGAAAGAACTTGAAAATGTGTTGTTGTTGTGGCAACCACAGTGAACAATTCTACATTACTGTAAGTGAGAACAGTGAGTCCAGAGTTGAATAAAAGTCAAAGCTTCTTGAGAGGTCTATTCGTCACTAGATTTAACGGAAAAAAAAAGATGAAACAAAAATAAATCGGTCTCCTAATGGATAAAATACACAGTCAGCAAGTTATCATCTCATTCTTCCATCAGTTTACTTTCTTCCTCCAGTGATTTGACACAGAAACTGTGAGCTCATAACTATAGCTGAGTTCACTTTCTCAAGCAATTTCACCCCAGCTAAATAGCCTCCAGCTTATTTTTTATATGGCACTCTATTGTTCAATTGGTAAAATGTAAGAGTGAAGGAAGGTAATTAATTTGTCATTTATTATCCCAACTGGACCAGCACATAATTTGAGTATTTAATTATTTTGCTCTTTTGGGTGTCAATTAATGGGTACATTTGATATGAAATGGCATAAAACAATCACAATGGAACAATTGTGGCGAAAATGTGTCCAGCTTGACTGAACAAACTGCTGCAGTTTAATCCCAGCCTCCAAGGATTTCGCATCTCTCTCGTTCTCTCATCAAATGACATCCTCCTGACAGCCACATCATCTTCACAATTCTCTGGCTCATCTAACAAGAAGGGATTTAATCTTGTCTCCAGACACAAGTTGGAGTTTCATGCAGCAGAAACAGAATAGCATGAGATTCACTGCTGGTAGCTGAGTGGCATTCCTCTCTAAGGCCCCACAGCACAGAGGGATTGCCACCAATCTCCTATAACTGGTGTTGACCCATTGCTGCCTGCTGCATTTACTAATGTAATAAATGAGATGGAGCTTTACATGAAAAATGAAGTGATTAGCTGGAGTATAACATGCCTAATTACACAGAAAGCTTGAGCGAACGCTGACATGCATCTGTGTTAGATTGAAAGGGAGCCTTCAAACAATGACGAGGGTGAGGCTGTGGGTAAGCTACTGGACAGCAATAGTGAGCATCAAGTTTATCAGCAGTCTTGACTGGGTCATTTTTGGACGCAATGCTACTGGAAGTTTGATACTCCAGGTGCCATCATTTGGTAAAAATACGAATCACATGTTCCTCCTCAGTGTGAAAATAGCTATCAGCAATAGACAGCAAATGCAAATTGATAGACTTATGTAAAAATAAAACAAGTTGCACATTTAAGATTTGTTTTTCTTTTAAAAAGTTCATAGAAACCCGACAGGTCATTTGTTCCATTGAATCTACACCAACCCTCTGAAGAGCATCCCACTGAAATCCACCCCATCCCCGTATCACTGCATTTCTCATGTCTAATTCAATTTAATGTGGGCAAGCCATCTAACATGTATATCTTTGGACAGTGGGAGGAAACACAGACACACAGACACAGGGAGAATGTGCAAACTCCACACAGACAGTCATCCAAGGGTGAAATCAAACCCAGGTCCCAGGTGCTGTGAGGCCGCAGTGCTAATCACTGAGTCACCGTGCTGCCCTATATTAATGGTTAATAGATAATTATGTCTTTTTAGAGAACTGAACTGGAGGACAATGGAATATCGAGAATAACATAATGACATAAAAAATTTTAATGCATCATCAGTAGCAATTCCAATCTTAAATCAGAAGTTGCAAGGATTTGGGAAGAATTTTATTAGTGATCATGTAAAAGATAGTTAAACAAATATTCTTTAAAATTTCAGCACCTGGCCTCCTTTCTCTTTCCAGCTGCATTTCACATTCTTCCAGTTCCTTACATCTCTCAAACCTTACCCAGCTAAATTTTTGACATACCTCCTATCTTCCCGAAAACTTCCCTCAAGGCAAATGCTCTTTTCCAGAAAAAAATCTACGATTGAATTACTTTCCCGTTTGGTCTCCCTAATCCCATTCTCTCCACCACTGGATCATCTGCGTTTTTTTTTTATATCATTTGTGTACCACTCTCTCAACAGCACTAACACCCTTCCAACACAACTCTACTTGCATTTGGCCTTGTGTTCTCCAAATCTATGACACCCTTAATGCAAAATATGGTGAGCACATTGGGCACATAACTGATGTAGCCATAAAGTTCCTCCAGGAGATGGACAATATCAACCGTTTTGGAGCCGAGATCCCTTTTACACACTATCCTGCAATATAATGATATTGTCATTTTCTTCTGTCTGCCACTAAACATTCTGAAAACCCATCTCTCCTACTCCCTCTGCCCATTTCCTCAACAAGGAACAAGTGCAAGGAACTCATTTTGTCAGGTTGGTTTAGACTGTCTGTTCAATTAGCTCAGTGGATCATCCATCTCCCTTTCCGACCAAAGGACATTTCTCTCAAACTTCTCCCCAGACTAATCCTCAAAGTTTTGTCTTTCGTCAGATTTTCCCTAATCCCCATCATGTTGGGTGAGTTTAGTTTCTCCACCTCTTGGTCTGTCAACCTCATTGCCACAAAAAGAATAATTGCTATTCTTTATCAGTGCAGCATCTATGTTTTCCACTTTACAAGAATTTTACAAAAGTTACTGAGTCAGAAGGGATCCTTTAAGACAATATGATTGAAAATCAGGCCAAACAAAAATTACATTCTCAGAAGGACATAGTTAATGATGAAGAAGCAGCAAAAGAAAAAAGTAGTGGCATGATCCCAAAGATCGAGATCTAAGAGGCCAAAAGCTTTGCCGCTCCTCCAGGTGAACAGGGATGATGGGGCTCATGGACGTTCAGAATCAGAAGACAAATACAATGGTAATAAAACTATGGGTTTCAGAAGGACAGTAGAGTAAAACGATGGCAAGATTAAAAGACAAAGTGTGAAATCTTTCTCAGAGCTGGACAATTTGGACTATGATGAGAAATGTGGGGCAATTGCTTGAGATATTGAGTAAGGCCTTTCTTGACATCAAGGCTAACAAGGCGTACTTTCCAACCAAGTCCTGGATATCAAAATGAGAGTCTTGCTCGTGAGTAATGACAGACCTATCTATGGGGATTGTCAGTCATTGTCATTCTCATTACCACCTCATCTCACTTCACCAATGTGCAGGCTCCTACTCTCTGGCCCACTGGACAACAACAAGACACAAAGAATTTCCAAGGTGAAACTCTGAGCAGGTACTTGGTGACTCAAACTCGGTGCTTGTTCCTCTGGACCTTCATCTTTGGTATCTTGCACCAACAACACATGGTATGCTTCATGGGCAGCACCAGCAGGCACCCCATGTCCATTGACATCTAACATATAGCAAGCTCACCACATCATCGTGACACATCTCTCATCCACTTACAGTATACTTCTACACTTTCATGAGCACAGACATCTTTCATTGCCTTGCTGCTGCAGGGATACTTTGCATGAGGAGAGGACACCCAGCTGATGGACTGAAACAAGGAACATCTCAGGGCAGCTCACTCATTTGCTTGGTGCACACTCAATTTGGGCCAACCTGGACACTCCCTGCCTTGGCTTTTTGTTCTTAATGCACTCAGCCAAAGCTTGACTTACCATACTTCTATCTTGTCTTGCCTTTCAGTGGTGACAGGAAGTCAGGCAGTTTGTCATGATTGTTAGCAGTTACTAGTCATGTGTGTAGACACTATCTTGGTGTCACATCTAATGCATGCAGCAACAGTGTCGGTATACATTGTATGTGCATCAACCAAACGGCCATATCTCAAAGTTGCAAAGACACAGTCTTCAGTCAAATCCAGGAAAGCTGTCCTTAGTCACAGCTCTCATATACAGTTAGTCAAAGGCTTCATCTGATATTGGTAAGGGATGGGGGTACAATCATTTAGCCACTCAGAGTAGTCAGGGTCCAAATTCTCTTCTCAAAGGATGTGAGAAACAAAATGTCAATTAGACCACCACCACCTGTCTTGGCTCTTCCTGCGCACTTAGAATGAGGCAAAGGAAGGGATTAAAGGAGATGAAGATGCTTGGCACACTAACTGGTGCTTGTGCACCTCGGGAAATTGAGGTGAGGTGTCCCAAGTGAGTAGTCAGCACAGAGGCAATGCAGAGCCAATGCTCTTGGACGATTGAATGGATAAGAGTGGGTGAGGGAAGAATTATAGGCAATACTGAGAGTGGTAAAGCATTAGCCTTGGCGGGAAGTGAGTGCAATAGTGAAGTTAGTGTGAATTTGAGGTCACAGAAACAAGATGCTGACACTTCCTCCACTGTACCAGTGAGGGCAAACGGCTTTCCTGTGGCATTCCCCTGGGCTGTGGAGACCACAATTTTCTGGGTCATAATCTCAGACCTGGCAGGGCCTGGTTTCATCACCTTATCTGCCAGTCCTGGGACACAACAATGGCACCACCCCATCCACCAGGCCCTCCAGGTTCCTGTTCACAAAATGGCTTCAAATTTCTACTGTTCTGACATGCCAAGGCAAACGTCACAAAACCTGTGGCGTAACTACAAATGGTCAGCACTTGACCTTTTAAAGCTGGTGCTAGCTCCAGGAATGCCAGTCTATCTTAAGAAATCCAGCCAGTGGGGAATACATCTGGCAATGGCTTACTGGAGAATTGGGCTAGCGTTAGACAAGAGTGGTACCCTGGAGGCACGGTAAGCTGTTAAAGAGATGAGTTAGTCAAACATGCAAGAAAATCTAATCAGCCTCACAGAGAAAAACCCTCCTTTAAACTTGACAGAAATGACACTTATTCAAAATATGGAAATATTCAGCTGATTTTTACCAATGCTGTTTTTTTTATATTTAAGATATTGGGGAAAGAGAATCCCAACAACAATTGAGAAGAATTCAGTAGAGTACAGGAAATAGACAATTGCTATTTGGCAAATTAAAGTTTGTGAAGTTTATAGTAGTTTCTTGCTGGTGAGTGGGTGTAAATTGGCTCAAAAGTATGAGATTGTTAGAAATCATTAATTTCTAAAATATTGATCTCTTTAGTAAGGTAGCTATTTCTTTTGAAGTGTTCGCTCTCAAATTTGACATATTCCTGATTGCTTGCAATTTTATCAACATTTGAAGAGCTGAGCTCACAAAATGAAGAGTGTGCTTTTTTAATATTGTGAAATTACATGTTGCCTCTTTACAATCTGACTTATTGTTTAGTCTTTTTGTTTATGGAGCTGAATGCTAATAATGGATTGGCTGTTATCACTCATTACACAATGTCTATGAAATATAATTCGATCGTACGGGGGGGTGAGAAAGTTTCTTTTGTCATCACCATTGAGCCATACAGTCATTAACTTTCACTAATTGAAAAGTAATTTGCACTATTACAGCCTTGAAGAAAAGATACATTCATTTACAGAAGAAGTGAAGCAAAATGCTGGACAGCATAACTCTTTCTATAAAGCAGAAGTCCCAGGACTTCTCAGACCTTAGATTCTTTACTGCCTAATTTTGGGCTAATGGACACTCACTATTTAAGGTCTTCAGTAGGGCTCTTACTGCTTAAACTAAGAAGAAATGAATGTGGCTACCCACACAAAAGCAGTTCCTTTGTTTTGAACAGGAGCTAGCAGTTGGTACCCGTGCAGAACCTGGTCAAGCTTATTAAAAATCAGTAACATCATTTGAAGTGGCACCTAGCTGGTACACAGTGTTCTGGTCTTGTGGTTTAAGTCCTTCTCGCTCCAGTGGTCTTGTATGAGGCAGAATGCCTATAGTGCCATATGTTACCAGTCCCATGAAAGAAACAAGTCACCCAGGGTCACATGGCCAATCATAATACAGTAGTCAGTTCTGAATGGTCTAAGCATGTGGACCTTAAACAAGAAAAAGGATTGAATCTGCTGCAGTGGAGTATGTGGTCAGACACCACACTAATATTTATATCTACATTGTGCATGAGGAGGACCAATACTAAAGTAAAGATTATTGGCATAGACTAACATGAAGCATCCAGAGGAGATAAAGTAGAAACATTAAACACAATTAAATCTATTGAATTATGGCAGATATGGGAATGATCACAGTTAGATTTCGGAATTTAACACAAAGAATTGGAGAACAAAGGCAAAATCTAAAGACTTCTAAGGCTAAAGACTTTGGTGTCCATGATGGAAGATTAGAAACATTATCTCTGAACACAATGTTTGCAAGAGAAGAAATGAAACTAAGGTTTAACCTGATGAAAAATCTTACGACATCCAATAACATCAAGAGTGGTTTTATCACTCAGGCCCAGGCAATTCTTTCCTTGAACCAGGGGTCACTTTATAATAAACCGTTTTAACTCATCAGAGGTGGAAGGTTGCTACTTGTTTTGTAAAAAATGGATGTGAAAAGCTGACTTCAATTGAAAATTCTGAAACCATTTGCTCCTTGCATATCCCCAAAGCACAGAACAGTTTTACATTGGATAAAATCCATTTGCAAATTTGCCTTTAGTGAAGTTTTATGCTGATGCTTCTCCTGCAACATTTCTTGAGACTGTCGAGATGTCAGTCAAATCAGGATCAGTCAATGGGGTGTTACACAAAGGCATAGATAGAAATTCGTTGATAGCGGGCAGACATGAGACAATCAAGGTTTGAATTCTCTGATAATATCTGCTGACAAAACTGATGTCTTACTATTATCTGTAACATTGCTTTGCTTGATCAATACTTTGTCTGCTGTCTCTTGTTCATTCCCTCTGGCTCCATTTGCTTGCTGTACCTTTCCTTTACTGATGTTCCACTGGCATTCTGACAACATTTACAGTATTACCATATTTAATTTCCGTGCTGACCCTTCCATCACTGAGTCGCCACAGATCTGTGTTTTTACTCTAAATCATACACCATGACTCAATGTATAGTAGCTTTCTTCTTCATTCAGAAGGTCATACATTCCAGTCTCACTCTGATGATATGGGCATTTAATCCAGGTTGACTGTTCAATGAGACAGTGCTACACTATCAGAAGTTCCAACTTTTAAGTGAGATATTAATTGGCAACCTTTCACACTGGTCTCAAAATGTAAAAGATTCTGTGACACTGTTTTGAAGAAGACCTGGAGGTTCTTCCTGTCGACCTGGGCCAATATTTATCCCTCAGCCAACAAGACTATAAATAGATGATCTGGTGATGATCACATAACTTTTTATGCAAGCTTTCTGCAAGCAAATTTGCCACCTGCATTCTCTACATTAAAGCAGAGTTTTCATTCCAAAAGATAATACCTTTTCTGAAAAGTGCTTTAGAGCATCCTGAGACAATGAATGGTCCTGTCTCAATGCATTTTTCCCTTCTCATATGAGGTTTATGGAAAATTAATTGAAGTTGACAGTGATTCATTGTGAATGGATGATCCAACTCATTAGCAGACCACGTCTGATGACAACTAGACTGAGCCTGAAGTAAGTTTCATGTAAATATGGCTGGAGTACATTGTCCACACTGAGGTCTGTTTGGAGCTCAAAGGCTCTGATTTTTGTTTCAATGGACAGCCTTTCCACTGCTGGAAAAGTTGTCAGAAACCTAAGTCTGTCCCTAAAATCCTGGGGAGAAGATTTTGGGCTAGGCTATGGGCACCCAGAGTTTCTAAAAGCAGCTGGCCATTTATCACATGGTCTGTGCCAACACTGCGGTGCAGCATTGAAACAGTGTTGCAGTGTCAGAAATGTTCTCTTTCAGATCAAACATTTAACCACTTCTCAGCTTTTCCTCACCTGCCATCTTAGGTGAAGGTTAAAGACTCCTAAGGCAATATATGAAGATAAGTTAAGACTTTTTCCACAGTCCCAATCAACATGCATCTCAGAAACAAAGCAATGTTAAAAAATAGTGAGCTTGGATCTTGCTCTTGCTGATTGTCTGTCACAGTCATCGACATTTTGACAGTTATGTTATGGCATTGGCCGTGAAGCACTTTGGAATGTACTGTGAATGGGAAAAATATGATATAAATGTAAGATAACACGGTGTGAAGCTGGATGAACACAGCAGGCCAAGCAGCATCAGAGGAGCAGGAAAGCTGAAGTTTTGGGTCTGAACCGTTATTCAGAAATGGGGGAGGGGAAGGGGATTCTAAAATAAATAGGGAGAGAAGGGGAGCCGGATAGAAGACGGATAAAGGAGAAGATAGGGTGAGAGGAGACAGACATGTCAAAGAGGCGGGTTAGAGCCAGTGAAGATGACTGTAGGTGGGGTGGGTGGGGAGGGATAGGTCAGTCCATGGAGGACGGACAGGTCAAGGAGGCAGGATGAGGCTAGTGGGTAGGAGATGGGGGTGGGGTTTGAGGTGGGAGGAATGGTTAGGGAGGTGGGGACTGGCTGGGCTGGTTTTGGCATGTGGTTGGGGGATTTTGAAGCTTGTGAAATCCACATTGATACCCTTGGGCTGCAGGGTTCCCAAGCAAAATATGAAGTGCTGTTTCTGTTCACTTGGGAATCCTGCAGCCCAAGGGTATCAATGTGGACTTCAGAAGCTTCAAAATCTCCCCTCCCCCGACTGCATCACAAAAGCAGCTCAGCTAGTCCTCACGTCCCTAACCTGTCCTTCCTCCCACCTATCCCCTCCTCCCACCTTAAGCCCCATGGCCATCTCGTACCTACTAACCTCATCCCGCCCCATTGACCTGTCCGGCCTCCCTGGACTGACCTATCCCCTCTCAAACTCCCCACCTACATTCACCTTCACTGGTTCCATCCCCACCTCCTTGACCTATCAGTCTCCTCTCCACCTGTCTACTCCTTTACCCATCTTCTATCCACCTCCCCCTCTCTCCCTATTTATTTCAGAATCCCCTTCCCCTCCCCCATTTCTGAAGAAGGGTCCAGACCCGAAACTTCAGGTTTCCTGCTCCTCTGATGTTGCTTGGCCTGCTGTGTTCATCCAGCTTCACACCATGTTATCTCAGATTCTCCAGCATCAGCAGTTCCTACTATCTCTTACATAAATGTAAGTTTCTTTTTCTGAAATCAATATCTTGTGTTATATATTGGTGTTGTTGTCTTCTGGCAACAACTTACAAGAGTTTACAAACATAAAGATATATTTGTATTCCTCACTGTTGCTTAAACACATGTTCACAATACTGTAATAGTGATGCCACAATCCAGCTTTCAAGCTGACAAAGCTTAATTATTCAAAGAACGGCAGTAAGAATATAAGCTAATCTACCTAACAATATTCACTCGCTTCCAAACTAATTAATTGTTCAGCATTTGAGATGTTTGAAAGTGATTTGGTGGTATAGATTTTTCTTATATTCTACAAAGCTGTTCTGTGAACTCCACTTTATTCTCACATGAGTAACACATTTTAATGATTATCAGCAGCCTTTCTCATGTCACAGCGAATATAAGCATTAGCTGCAGGCACAGTTTCTATATTTATACCTGAATTACAAGTGAATGTATCAGATTGTTAATACACGTACATATGCATGCACACACATATATCAAACATCGTGTTTCAGAGAATTAAATTCACTTAAGAGAACTCCTTTCGAGCTTGCTTCACCCCTATGCCACTTGTAGGCTGGAAATTATACTCAGGCAATTCTAAGGCAGTCTCTGTTGAGCTTTTAGCTTATTATTAATGGTGGCAAAGTGAAAAATGGTGCACAGTAAGTTCATGCCACTGTCTTTACTTTTAAACAAAAATGGTACATGTTGAAGCTGTGTTTTCCACAGAACTCCTCATCAGTTGTGTGACCTTTTGATTGTTTACTTATAATTTCTGTGTTTTGTGTATTTCTTTCTCACTTCACCTGATGAAGGGGCTATGCTCTTGTGTTTTCAAATAAGTCTGTTGGACTGTAACCTGGTGTTGTGTGATTTCTGACCTCGCCCACCCCAGTCCAACACCAGCACCTCCACATCATTCCACAGAACTAGGATACTTGTTTTTGTACTTTCTGTCAATTATTTTATGTTGACGAGGTGCAGAATTTTATTTTCCCTGGAGCAAATCAGACATGAAAATGTAATGACACATTGGGCTGGTATATTGGAACAAATGAATTGTGTAAGCGTAATGAACTACAAACATGATTTCTGTGATTTGACCATGTGCCTCTCTGTGTAGAGCCACATGAGGGGGTGGATGTGACAATAGAGTAAAAGTTATCAAGCAACTTACCATCTCACAGTCTGGAGTTGAGTGTGTTATTAGCATTCCACCTTTGATACGTTGTTGGGATTAATACAATACACTTTATGGTGTGATTGCATAGGGGTGATGTTACTACACTAATAATCCAGAGACATGAGTTATTATCCCATCATAGTAGTGGATAATTTAAGCTCAGTTGATTAAATAAATCAAGAATGAAAAGTTAGGGTGGTGGAACCTGCAATTCCAAACAAGGTGAGGTAGAACGTGACAAGGGTATCAACTAGACTGACAGGAGGCATATCCATTCCTCGCCACATTCTTGCCTCCACCAAAATTAAGATCTGGGCATGAATGGATATGGCCAATCTTTTCAGCCCATTCCCAACTGAGTGGTCAGTTTTGGACTACATGAGAGCCTCAACCACTGGGATTAAACTTGTTGAAATCAGGCCCCCTTGGCAAGCCTTTTCCCCAGAGTTTCTGCGGGTGCACCTGGAGGAGTGCTGCCTGACCAATGCTATGTACATACAGCAGCAGGTAACCCCTGAGAACCACATCACTGACATTCCAACAGCCTGACCCAGCTCTCCGTGACTCCCATGTCTGAAAACCACACTTTCCACCACTGCTGCCTAAAAAAGCCCAATCCTTGGCTCCGCTTGTCAAACCTTCCCTTGGCATGGATATTTGATCTGTGAGGTTATACTGTAAACAACAATGTCTTCCTACATGGCTTTGCTGAGTGCAGGAACTGTTGACCTCTAACTGGCCATCAGCCTCTAACAAGAGAGAATTCTGACCTAGAGACCCAATTCCAGATGGAGTTGATGGTCCTGTAACTGCCTGTCTTACAGCACATCTGGTGAGCTTTAACCTTAAGAGTCAGCACACATATCTCAGAGCTGTTTCAGGACCCGATCAAACTCAGAAGATTCCACTCTTTGAATCTCCAATGATGGCCATGCAAGTATTATAGAACATATAACATAGAACATTACAGCTCAGTGCAGGCCCTTTGGCCCTCGATGTTGCACCGACCTGTGAAGCCAATCTGAAGCCCACCTAACCTACATTATTCCATTATCATCCATATGTTTATCCAATGACCATTTAAATGCCCTTAAAGTTGGCGAGTCTACTACTGTTGCAGGCAAGGCATTCCACGCCCTTACTTCTCTCTGAGTAAAGAACTTACCTCTGACATCTGTCTTATATCTATCACCCCTCATTTTAAAGCAATGCCCCCTCGTGCTAGCCATCACCATTCGAGGAAAAAGGCTCTCACTGTCCACTCTAACTAATCCTCTGATTATCTTGTATGCGTCCTAAAATTCCTTATGATTCACTTTTTGAGCCTGATTCCATGTGGCTCCACGCATTTCAATGTGATTGACTCTTAACCATCTTCTGAAATGGCCCACCAACTCAGTTGTAGCACAACCACCTGCAGTAAATGCTACAAGGGTACCAATTCTTGGATGTCTCTGAAATTACAACTCCAAAATAGTTTAAGTTCTCAGGAAGTAACAGAGTTGCATACAAATTTTCCTTTCCCTCTGCTTGAAATGGTCTTTCCTCATTGGATCCTTCCTACGAAATTGTTCAGAGATAGTGGGAACTGCCGATGCTGGAGAATCTGAGATGACAAGATGTAGAGCTGGATGAAAGCAACAGGTCAAGCAGCATCAGAGGAGCAGAAGAGTTGACGTTTTGGGTCTGGACCCTTCTTCAGAAATTGTTTGGTTGTTTTTGGTTCTTCTTTTATGCTTTTAGTTAGTTCTCACTATAACTGCCACCCACTACTTTGCCACCAGATATTTTCCATTCTAAGTGCAGTGAGGCTTTAGTATTGATTACATGTCATTAAACATCACCATTGAAAATTCATCTAAACAGATCTCCACCATTTTGTACCACAGCCACCCTACCTGTATAAATAGAATAACAAACCACTCAACAAAATTGTTAAGTCGGGTGATCTCAGCACCATATGCTTACAAACTGACCTAATCTTGATAATTGTTATATCACACTCAAACTGTTATGAAGCCAAAGTATTTGTTATTCTTCACACACAAATTACTTAACTCAATCAATGGTTCAACAATAATTGTCTGCTTTTCTGTTCTTTTCAAAAAGACTTAAGACTTTTCATTTCTGTACTCATTCTCGTGGGAGTCTCAACTATGACAGGTGGTATGAATATAAGATTTGGATCTAAATCCAAACCAATTTTCTAAGTTCATATGAAATTTCATAGATTATTATAGTTCTTATTTCATATTAAAACTATTTCAATCTGTTTGAACCACTCAAAGGTTGATAATATTTTGCAAAGTTTCTCTTTCAGCAAAATCAGATTGGCTTAGAATTTCAATTGGAATAGTTCAGTAGAATATACTGCAAGACTAAAAGAAAGAAAGCTTAGCTGGAGGGAGGGGATTTGTACAGTGACTTAAATGCCACAGGGTAGAAATGATGGTGGCCAATGTTATGATTTAGAAGTTACTCATATCAAATTTCTGCCTTTCAATCTGTTTTATTGGAGATGTTAACAAGTGTGACAGATCAGAAATTTGTCCTGTTTTTCATTATGAAAGATGTCAAGACAATTTATGGACCTATTTCTTGAGCTGACAGCCACATTCATGGAAAACTTAGAGTCCATAATTTTCCTGTCCATCAAAAATGACAGAATTAAAATGTCATGCTGCCGATCTATGATTACCTTTGATGAGCTCCTTCAGGTATGGTCACAGCTCAATAAGCAGGCTTGTTGAATTGGCCACTTGTTTTGCATGTCCATATGGCTTCTTATAGTAATTGATAAGTGGGCAGCATTGAACTACATATCAAGACAATATTCTTGATATTTATGACCCTTAATTTGCAAAAACTGCTATTCTTCAGAAAATATTAGGAGTGTATGTACGTCAGGCTGGGCCATAATTATCGCACAGTGGGATAGTTGGCCAACAATGCTTTAGGTTTTATGAAGAACCTCTGTGTATTTGGAGAAAAGAAACATATCATGAACATTGCACAAACGTCACTTTAAAGAAGCTTTGCTGCCCATATTTAGGAAGATTGTTTATCATCTGCTACAGAAAACAAACATATTAGGATTGTGGGTTCTAACCTCCCAGAAATATGTCTGTTATTCAGGTGTTCCTTTGTTTCAAAAATACCACAGGATCACAGAATCCCTATAGTGTAGGAGCAGGCCATTCAGTCCACTGAGTCCATACTGACCCTCCTTATAGCATCCCACCCAAACACACTCCCTACCCGATCCCCGTAGCCCTGCTTTTCCCCTGACTAAACCACCTCAGTCCTGAGGAAGGGTTACTGGAACCAAAACTTTAACTCTGATTTCTCTCCACAGATGCTGCCGGACCCACTCAGCTTTTCCAGCAATTTTCGTTTTCGTTTCTGGGTTATTAATCCACCCACACAGTCATTTGTCCAAATCTACCAAAATATCCAGTGTCACTTAGAAACAGTTCACCATTGACACTCATTCAAATTAGAAGTTTTCTTTTTGTAATCTGAGAACTTAGAGATGATTTTCCATTTTATAATAGATACTGAAACTTAACAGAATTGTCATGATTGATCAACTGACTGCCATTTGATTTTTACTAGACCTCATTTTATTTCCAGAAATATGGCACTGTCAACCTCTACACATCAGTCAGTCAGTGTGGAATGATTTACATTCATACTGAAATTATGAATGCATTTGAAAAGAAAACATTTACAGGGCTACTGGGAAAGTGCAGGGGCTGCGCCACTAATTGGATAGCTTATTTAAACAGCTAGTGTCAAGGGTGTATTAATTATATTGTTAAAACGCAGGAGAAGGACACTGTTTAATTTAGCACTTGCAGCATGTAGAAAGAGAAACTGCCAGGATATTGGGTTGGCAGGTAAAAGAAATAGACATATTTGATGCTGCTGTAAACACACCTATCATCAAGGAAGGTATTATTGTCTATCTTCATTCCTCGCCAACTGGCCAGGGATCAAGATGGCATCCAGCAACAACACCATAAGCCAAATCGCCTCTTTTCGTGAGAGATAATGGGAACTGCAGATGCTGGAGAATCCAAGATAACAAAGTGTGGAGCTGGATGTACACAGCAAACCAAGCAGCATCTTGGGAACACAAAAGCTGGCGTTTCGGGACTAGACACTTCATCTGATGAAGGGCTAGGCCCGAAACGTCAGCTTTTGTGCTCCTAAGATGCTGCTTGGCCTGCTGTGTTCATTCAGCTCCACACTTTGTTATCTTAGTCTCTTTCTGTGTTGTATAATTATATACACATATATCAAGCTTTTATCATAAGATATCATACCAGTTCATAGAAAGTACGTGGTTGCCTTTTGATGTGGTCCTATGTTGATATTACAAAAAAAAATCCACTGCTGAACTGTTTGTGACAGGAATTTGCCACCACATGTAAAGAGATTTCACTTGGCTATCCCTGTAATAATAATTGGCATTCTCAAACTGATTAACCTGAAAGATGCATTCGTTTAGAGCATTAAATAACTGTTTTGTAAGAACTGTATCAGAACTGTATCTTAGCAATTCTTCATCAATGTAAATTTGGGTCTCTCAAATATCTTTTTGCTTCTAGGCTGTTCCTCAGGCTCCCAGGACCCTCAGAGCACAACAAGTTAATTACATATTTAATGTATATTTTTATAATTTTATAGTTTAATGTGAAGCACATCATTAGGTGTTTGATTTTTTTTAAAATCGCTATTAGGTTTGCTCTAACAGGTTATTGTTAGGTTAGAATCGCTATTAGGTCTCTTGAGAAGGAGGAAGTAAGAGTTTTTTTTTCAAATCACTGCAGTCTGTGTGATGTAGGCACAGCTGGAGTGTTATTCTGTAGCGATTTGGTACAACTGAATGGCTGCTAGGCACAATCATTTTCGTTGGTAACTCAGAGTTGATCATACTACTGTCAATTTCGAATTAGGTGTAGGGCAGACAAGGTAAGGATGGCAGATTTTATCCCCTGAAGGTAAGGAGTGAACCAACAGGCCTTTTCAACAATACTGTAATTTCATGGCTGTCATGATTAAGACTAGAATGGTGTTCCAGATTCATTAATTCAAGTTGAATTCTTCCAACTGCCATGATGGGAATAGAAATAATGTTTCTGGAGCAACAGCTGAGAATTACTAGTCCAATAACATGATTATTTTGTTATTTATTATATTTACAGTCCCCCCCGCACCCCAAACCCCCAATTGAGGCCAAGATGAATGAAATGAACCACAAATCAAGGCTAGGGTAAGCTGTTTAGTGACATGTCGTAGCTCTGAGTCTTTCTGCACATACAGTCTAAAGGCACAGAAAGAGACTCTTTGGTCCAACCAGTCCATGCTGACTGTAATCCTAAACTAAACTAACCCCAGCTGCCTACGTTTGGCCCATATCCCTCCAAACATTTCTTATTCATTTGCATGAGCAGTTACTCTCAAATACTGGCCTTTTGTTAAATTATCGATGATATGCCTAAACTCATGTTTTAACTTACATTGGACAAAGAGAGCCATGAGTGATTTCTGCAAGGTTTATATTAAATGCATTCACTGGCTGTTTTTGACAGTAATCTTCTCATGGACACCTAGAGATTTTTGTTCTCTACAGCTACTGCTTTTACCAAAATCAACATTGTACAGGAGGAAGGGACAATTATAGCAAGTTGCTATTGATAAGTTTTTTGGTAAACTTTATCTGATCCATCATATCACAAGACAGGAGTGAAATTGTGATCAAAAACAGACTTCTCTTTTCATGATAATATGATAAATAAGATCAACTATGATGTGTTAACATCAGAACTTTTGTTTAAATTTAAAATTGGGTAAACAGGATTGTATTCTAGCAACAACTTCCTTTGATATATTTTTCTCTTTGCTGCTATCACAAGTCTTAGGTCACCTACAGGCAGCATCCACTTACATTTCAGAAATTATGGAAAACTGTTCGAACGAGACGCCTGAGATTCAAGTCAAAAGTCCTCATCAGACAGTAGTTCTACGCTGACGGTAGTTCACTAGTATTGGACACTTTCAGCAAGAATTAGACCGACTCCCTCATGCCTGGTTTGACCATGGTATCAGGACAACAAATGTCATGGTTCAAATCAGTGCAATACTATCTATCAGCATCGACAATATGATGCTGGACTTTGTTGATAACTTCGTAAACCTAGTCTCCACAAACACCAGCAGGAGTCTAACATTTAATACTGCAATCATGCAAATGTCGCAAAATATGCAGCGATAAGGTCCAAGCTGAGTAACTGAATCAGCAACCTGAATGTGAACACCAACCGAAGGGCGTACTTAGTCTGTGTTCTCCGTCCAGTGGTGAGAACTGGGCTACATATGCGAGACACAAGGAAAGGCTAAAAAAAGTTTCCATCTTTACTATCACAAATGTAGCCTCAATGTTACTTGGCATGACATAATCACTAAGTAGAAGATCCTGGGATGTACTCATACCTTTGAATTATATTCATTGCCAATCAAATGGCATCTGTGCTGGTTCAGCCATATTCACCAAATGTCTGACCACCATTAACTCAAGGACTTTCTTGTGCAGCAAATGAGCTATCAAGTCACAACTTCTTCCATAAACTTCACTACAAAGACACTTGCATGAGAGATATGTAGATAGTGGACACTGACATTGGTACATGTGAGATAGTCACTGACAGACAAGACTTGTGAAGTTAGATTGTTCAGAAAGGTCGAGGGGAGAAGAAACCTCTGCTGGCTAAGAAGAAGGCCCAGAGAAAACAGAGGCCAGTAGATGGTGAAAGTTTGCAACCTGCAGTCTCCTTGTACAGAAAATGCAGCAGACACAAACATGCCTATGTCAAAATGGGACTCTACCAAGCAATACTTGATAGGCTTGACTCACCAACACAACAGAAACCATCAACTTAGGAGGCAAATGGCTGCTATAACCACATCCCAAGAGAAAGATAAAACTGAAATAAAAGGCAGACTGATATATTAAACAGAAAACCATCTGGCATTTACACGCATTCTTGAAATTTTCTAAGTTGTCCACAGAAAGACTGGTCTGTTTGAGTCAAAAATCACACAAGATGACGTGGCTTTGGCTTTGTGTCACTTCATTTTTTTTCTGTCTGATTGTTTGGCTCAATTGCACAAGAGGTGGTTTACACAGGGCAGTTTGTTTTCCGGCTGTTAAAGACATGTTTTGTTTTCTCCAGTTCCTGTCCTTTGTTGATGATGCTGCGTTGCATTTTGTATGGAGTTTCATGCTGCTCGTACAGGATATAGCAATGGGAGGAAAGTGAAAGCCAAATCACCAGTTCTTTGGTTTTGTCAGCAGGACAGTAAAATCACAAAGGACAGAAATGCCTTTGAAATTTGCTTTGTCTTATGAGTGAGGGTGATAAAGCGATCTCACATCTTTTTATCAATTTCTAATTTGCTTCATATTATTTCATGGTCTCCTCAGCAATGGCTTCACTTTATGAGGCTGAAGTATTTGTGAAACTTGGATGGAGTGGCCCAGGAGTTCCCCAAATTTTTACCAGCTCAATTTGATGAATTGTAACTTGGAATCTTGTGAGAGCTGAGTGAAAAGGAGACCTTAGGATGAAACAAAACAAATATAATTGGAATAGATCTATCGTTTAAACATGCACAGTAGTAGATTTTTTTTTTAAAAGAGACAACCACAAGACTGATCATATTTGGTGTAATCATCTTTGGACAAAGTGGCTCCAATGAATCCTTAAAGTCTTTCAATTCAACCAGCAATAGACTGCTGACGGCGTCATGCCATTATACTATCCTCCAAAGATGTAGGCAATGTGTCACAGAGCACATGATTTTGTTGCAGTTCTGTTGAGCATCAGTAATGCTGAAGTCAGAATCATGATAGGTTGATCAGTCCTAAACACTTACAGGAAGCAGGAAGGGAGCTCAGGATGCAAAGGCTCAGCGAATTGTAACATTAGGACTGTGATGTAGCATGGAATTTTGTGTCTCACTCAGTAGCCAGTGAAATGGACAGTGTAAGAAATGGGACGGAGACAGCACCAGTGGCTGTAGGTCAAAGCCAGGCAGTCTTAGGAATGCTTCTGAGCAAAGAACGAAGAAAAATACAGCAACGGAACAGGCCCTTCGGCCCTCCAAGCCTCCACTAATCCAGATCCTCTATCTAAACCTGTCACTTATTTTCCAAGGATCTGTATCCCTCTGCTCCCTGCCCATTCATGTATTTGTCTAGATACATCTTAGATGACGCCATCGTGCCCACCTCTACCACCTCCGCTGGCAATACGTTCCAGGCAACCACCACCCTCTGTATAAAGAACTTTCCACGCATATCTCCCTTAAACTTTTCCCCGCTCATCTTGAAATCCTGACCCGCTTGCAATTTCAGCACTGACAAGAGTTCTTTGGAAAGCAATTGAAGGACAATGGGTTATGGGGAGAAGTTAGCAATTGGAAGGGCAGGCATCAAGAATGAGAGAAAATGTGACCAAAGATCAGTCTGGCGGAGGCAAAAGGCACTCAGAGCATTCTGAGGTGGACTACCTTGTGCTCCTACTACCATGAGCTGGCTGTTTTCTCGGTGAGATCAGCTGCTGGGGGTCCAGTTTTACTGGCATTTACAACCAAGACTCCCGAAATCCCATCTTCATAAATTAAATGCAAGTGATGATGTTATCAGACTTTAGTTTTAGCATATATTTAGTGGAGTCTTATGCAGTTTAAAATGTTTGAGGGCGAGACCACCATATCATGTTATTTAGTTCCCCAGTGGTGAGAGCCATAGAATCATAGAGTTTTAGAGCACAGAAGGATGCCTGTCAACCTATTAATTTTGGATTGGTCATCAAGCATCTATCTTTTCCAAACCCTAGCACTTGGCACACAGTCTTGTACATTGTGAGATTCCATGGTTGGGTGAGGATTAGGGTCAAAATTAAGTTCATAGATGCAGTGAGGCTCTCGATGAATTTATTATAAGTCACTAGGTGTGCTAACTGAGATGCTACTGCATCCTTATTTATACTAGAGGGGAAGTCTGACCTACAAGAGAGAGAAATAACAAATGCGTGATCTCCCATTTATCTCAAGTTTCAATGGACCTGTCTTTGTTCCAAAGGAGCAATTTCTGAAGAATCGAGCAATAATATGGACAGCGCACCAAATCTCTCTGGGCAGAACCTTCCAAAGCCATGTCTGCTATCAGCTAGAAGGGCAAGGACAACAGATTCGTGGAAATGAGAGATAATGGGAACTGCAGATGCTGGAGAATCCAAGGTAACAAAGTGTAGAGCTGGATGAACACAGCAGGCCAAGCAGCGTCTTAGGAGCACGTACCACCTTTTGCAAGCTCCTATCCCATACTCACACTATCCTGGCTTGTCAATACATCATCATTTTTTCACTGTCACTAGGTCAAATTCTTGGAACTCCTTCTCTGATTTTATGGTTCAGTGACAGTATTGTGAGCGTCCATACACCACCAGTACAGCAGCACTCAAAGAAGGCAGCACATTACCACCCACACAAGGGTAATTAAGATTGACAATATGTGTTGGCCTAGTCAGTGACATCTAGATCTTGTGAATGAACTTTTATAAATGACTAAAAATCACCTAATTGAATCCAAAAAACCACAAGATGTTCAGAGGCACTAAAAGCTGTTTGATAAATAAAAGTTGCTTCATTCTCAAATATTTATAGAAAGAACATTCAAGCAACAAATAATAACTGAGATCAATGCAAGGGAGGATGCGTCTCCCAGTTATCTGAATAGAATTGGAGTGCATCTCTGTAAAGCAAACTCAGCTCTAGTCAGTTCAAGGGATTTTTAGTTTCTCACTGCTTTCTCAAAGATGTTAGCAATGGTTGAAGTTTTGTGGTGCCTGTAGTATTGTGATGGTAGTGATGAAACAAATAGCTGGAACTATACCTCTCATGTCAGTGATAATAACATGCTTTTACATATCACAAACGTGACCAGATTCCATAATAGAATCACCATTCAGGCTGATTAATATATAAAAAAGCAATAACTGATTAGTCTCTTTGGAGAATTCTTCCATTATACCCTTTTCAACACCTCATAAGTGTATTCTTCATTCACAACGTGGGCATTTGTGTAATGCATGTGCTCTTCCCTAACACAAGGAAAGGGTGTGTATAATTGAACAACAAATCTAACACTGAAGACTCAAAATTAAGTATTCAAATTATATTTTAATTAACAAAGAACAGAATTCCGCCTTCATACTTTTCAAACAATGAATGTTTTCATTTTTAAATCAAGAATTAACAGGCAGATCATGCCTATTGGCGAGATTAAAGCTGAAAGTGACCTCTTCCACTATATTGAAAGAAGAGCCTTAAAAATGTCAGAACTGAAACAAATGTATATCTTCAGTGATGCAGCTATTTTACAAAAAACATGGTATGCTAATTTTTTCCTTTGTAATATGCATTAGAGCTAGAACATGCATCACATTCTACAGAACAGCATTACAAAGAAAAGCACTGATTGTATTAATCAAGAGACACTCTAGAATGCAAACAGCTTCTGTGCAGATTCAGTAATGGGAGAAGAGGAGCAGGCTGGCATAAAATAGTGATGAGAAAAATAACATTATTTGCAGACAAGATATTTCAGAGAAAACTTTCCCTCATTGGATTAGATTGATACGATAGTATTCATTAGAGTAGATTAGACATGTTATGTGGATCTTGTGCATTCTCCCTTTCCTGTACATGGTACACTTAAAAATCAACATGTAAAGTGACTAGAAGCTGGTGTTCACCTGAAATCAACCAATTTTAATTCATTGACTCTTCCCAAATACTTTACTCATCAACAGCAACTTGCATTGACTAACATCTTGAACATCCAAAACCACTTCACCAAAAGTGCACTGCAAGATGTTCACTGCAGCTTCAAGGAGGCAGTTCTCCACCACTGTCTCAAGGACAACTAAGGATGGGCAATGCCATATCTTCTGAGTGATTGATAAAGATCAGACTTCGTACCGAATTATTTAAAGAAATATGAAACGGTGCAAAAGGTTTGGTCAAAAATGTAAGCACTAACAAACATTACCAAAAAAGGAGAGGTAAAGAGATGGGGAGTTTCAGAAAGGAACTATATTCTTTATGGGCTAATGCTGAAGGCACACTGGATGCACATGACTGTGGAATTGGAGTAGTTCAAACATCTTAAAGTGTTGTTGGGCCAGAGGAGTCTACAAAGGTTGGAACACAAGGATAAGAAATTTAAAATTGAAATGTGTGCAGCCAATGTAGATCAATGAACACAAGGCTGTTGTATGAATGGGGTTTGTACAGTACTGAATGAGCTGATTTTAATGGAGTCTGGGAGGTGGGCAACCTGCACATAGAAAACTAGGTACATAGTCTAAACATGCATCCCACATCAACAGTTCAATGTTGCATTGTTCTGAAATGCAATACAGAGACCACAAGTACAGCAGCACTTCAAGAATTCTTCCAGAACTGAGTCATCTCAAGACAGACTTAGTTCAAAATCATAAAGCCCCTACAGTGTAGAAATAGGTCATTTGGCCCATCGAGTCTGCACCAATCCTCCACAGAACAGTCCACCCAGATACAGCCCTCTACCTTATGTCTGTACCCCAACCTTTACCATTGTTAATCCACCTAATGTGCATATCCCTGGATACTACGGGACAGTTTAACATGGCCAATTTACCTAACCCACACATCTTTGGACTGTAAGGGAAAACCTGAGTGCCTGGCAGAGGCCCACAGAAACACAGAGAGAATTAAATAAACTCTGTACAGTCACCCCAGGCTGGAATTGAACCAGGTTGCCAGCACTGTGAGGCAGCTGAACATGAGCCACCTTACCACCCTCTGTAATCTGCTCTGAAGCGACAAGTGTGTTTCAAAGGGCTTCTCAACAACGAATTTTACCACGTAAGTTTTTAATTCTCTTGACTACATGTAGCAGTCGATTGCTACGATACACTTACCGTTTACATGATTCCAGTTTGACGATTCTCATTCTGAAAACAGTTCCTTCAAAATTTTTTTTTAGCTCTTAGAAAGTTTGAAAACATAGGCACAGTAAGCCAACAAAAGTAGATATTGTGACATGTATCCCATTGTCAGTATCTGACTCCCTTGAACAAGATATAGATGATATCAGCCAAGGACAGCAGTGAAGACAATCAGCTGTCAACGACTGATTCCAGATTATTGTCATTTTTCCATAGCTAAACCGCTGTTGGAAAGCTAATGCAGCCTTTTCTCTGTCTCATCTTATTTTGCAGCTTGATAAGGATTTGTTAGATTCTGCTACAGTACATGATGGGCAACATCATCTCAGCACCTGAAATGTCAACCTTGGGTGCATCACGCTTTTGACATCTGGCACGTGAAATCCAATATTATGTCACATTTTTAATGCATTAAGCTGTTTCTTCTTTCAACAATAAATTGCCATTACCCCTCATCCCAAAAAAAACTGCATCCCTTCTGCTTGCTAATGTACACTTGCTTTAAGTCTGGTAAAGCTTTAATTTAAATTTCTTATCCTGGAATTCGTAACTCTCTCCAAACTCTTCTTCAAAGTTCTTCTTGTAAGCTAAATTTCCCTATGTCAGTAGCTTCAGACAGACTTGTAAAACCCTACCTCCCCCAATTTTTGCATATTGTCCATCCTTAATTCCCATCTCACAAAGCGATCATGAATTAAGGATCCAACTGAATTCTGATTTATAAGTAAAAGATCCCATGGCTTGACTTGAAGTCCTGTTTCATGACTTTACCAAAATTTGTCCTTCTCAAACATAGTCAAAGCACATAAACTGATTTTCATACTGCTGCTCGGTGGATTGGTTATGTGAAAAATTGCCTGCACTGTTTCCGACATTATAGAGGTGACTAACATTTGAAGAAGTATTTAATTGACTGTCAAGTGCTTTAGAATGTCAGAAGTTGTGAAAGAACTATATAAATACATTCAGAGATAATGGGAGCTGCAGATGCTGGAGAATCCAAGATAACAAAGTGTGAAGCTCGATGAACACAGCAGGCCAAGCATCATCTCAGGAGCACAAAAGCTGACATTTTGGGCCTAGACCCTTCATCAGAGAGGGGGATGGGGTGAAGGTTCTGGAATAAAAAGGGAGAGAGGGGGAGGCGGACCGAAGATGGAGAGAAAAGAAGATAGGTGGAGAGGAGAGTACAGGTGGGGAGGTAGGGAGGGGATAGGTCAGTCCAAGGAAGACGGACAGGTCAAGGAGGTGGGATGAGGTTAGTAGGTAGGAAATGGAGGTGCGACTTGAGGTGGGAGGAAGGAATGGGTGAGAGGAAGAACAGGTTGGGGAGGTAGAAACAGGCTGGGCTGGTTTGGGGATGCAGTGGGGGTAGGGGATGAGCTGGGCTAGTTGTGGGGTGCAGTTGGGGGAGGGGACAAACTGGGCTGGTTTTGGGATGCGGTGGGGGAAGGGGAGATTTTGAAGCCGGTGTAGTCCACATTGATACCATTGGGCTGCAGGGTTCCCAAGCGGAATATGAATTGCTGCTCCTGCAACCTTCGGGTGGCATCCTTGTGGCACTGCAGGAGGCCTGTGATGGGCATGTCTTCTAAAGATTCGGAGGGGGAGTTGAAGTGGTTCGCGACTGGGAGGTGGAGTCTTTTATTGCGAACCAAGCGGATGTGTTCTGTAAAGCGGTCCCCAAGCCTCCGCTTGGTTTCCCCAATGTAGAGGAAGCCACACTGGGTACTGTGGATACAATATACCACATTGGCAGATGTGCAGTTGAACCTCTGCTTAATGTGGAAAGTCATTTTGGGGCCTGGGATGGGGGTGAGGGAGGACGTGTGGGGGCAAGTGTAGCATTTCCTGTGGTTGCAGGGGAAGGTGCCGGGTGTGGTGGGGTTGGAGGGCAGTGTGGAGCGAACAAGGGAGTCACGGAGAGAGTGGTCTCTCCAGAAAGCAGACAAGGGTGGGGATGGAAAAATGTCTTGGGTGGTGGGGTTGGATTGTAGATGGCAGAAGTGTCGGAGGATGATGCGTTGTATCCGGAGGTTGGTGGGGTGGCGTGTGAGAACGAGGGGGATCCTCTTTGGGCGGTTGTGGCGGGTGCGGGGTGTGAGAGATGTGTTGCGGGAAATGTGGGAGACGCGGTCAAGGGCGTTCTCGACCACTGCGTGGGGAAAGTTGCGATCCTTGAAGAACTTGGACATCTGGGATGTGCAGGAGTGGAATGCCTCATCGTGGGAGCAGATGCGGCGGAGGCGGAGGAATTGGGAATAGGGGATGGAATTTTTGCAGGAGGGTGGGTGGGAGGAGGTGTATTCTAGGTAGCTGTTGGAGTCGGTAGGCTTGAAATGGGCATCAGTTACAAGCTGGTTGCCTGAGATGGAGACTGAGAGGTTCAGGAAGGTGAGCTATATGTTGGAGATGGCCCAGGTGAATGTGAGGTGCGAGTGGAAGGTGTTGGTGAAGTGGATGAATTGTTCGAGCTCCTCTGGGGAGCAGGAGGCAGCGCCGATACAGTCATCAATGTACTGGAGGAAGAGGTGGGGTTTGGGGCCTGTGTAGGTGCGGAAGAGAGACTGTTCCACATAACCTACAAAGAGGCAGGCATAGCTGGGTCCCATGCGGGTGCCCATGGCCACCCCCTTTGTCTGTAGGAAGTGGGAGGAATCGAAAGAGAAATTGTTGAGGGTGAAGATGAGTTCGTCTGGGCGGATGAGGGTGTCGGTGGAGGGGGTCTGGTCAGGCCTGCGGGACAGGAAGAAGCGGAGGGCCCTGAGGCCATCTGCATGCAGAATACAGGTGTATAGGGACTGGACGTCCATGATGAATATGATGTGTTGGGGGCCAGGGAATTGGAAGTTATAGAGGAGGTGAAGGGCGTGGGTGGTGTCATGGACGTGGGTAGGGAGTTCCTGGACCAAAGGCGAGAAAATGGAGTCCAGATGGGTGAAGATGAGTTCGGTGGGGCAGGAACAGGCTGAGGCAATGGATTGACCAGGCCAGGCAGGTTTGTTGATTTTGGGAAGGGGATAGAAACGGGCCATGCGGGGTTGGGGAATAATAAGGTTGGAGGCTGTGGGTGGGAACTCCCCTGAGGTGATGAGGTCATAGATGGTGTTGGAGATGATGGTCTGGTGCTCGTGGGTGGGGTCATGATCGAGGGGGCGATAGGAGGTGGTGTCGGAGAGTTGGCGTTTGGCCTCGGCGATGTAGAAGTCAGTGTGCCATACTATCACTGTGCCACCCTTGTCTGCGGGATTGATGATGAGGTTGGGGTTGGAGCGGAGGGAGCGGAGGGCTGCCCGTTCTGCAGGGGAGAGGTTGGAGTGGGTGAGAGGGGTGGAGAGGTTGAGGCGGTTAATGTCTCGACGGCAGTTGGAGATGAAGAGATCGAGGGAGGGTAGGAGGCCTGGGGGTGGTGTCCAGGAGGAGGACTTGAGTTGGAAGCGGGCGAAGGGGTCAATGGAGGGAGTGTTAGGCTCCAGGTCGAAGGCGTAATCGTGGAGGCGAAGGCGGCGGAAAAACTGCTCGATGTCCAAACGTGACTGGTATTCCTTGATGTGTGGTTGTAGGGGGATAAAGGTGAGCTCCTTGCTTAGGACTGACCGTTCGTCCTCAGTCAGTGGGAGGTCTGGGGGGATGGTAAAGATTCGGCAGGGCTCAGTGTGTCCGTCTCCTCTGGGGTTGCTGGCTGTGGAGGTTGTGGGCGGGGTTCCGTCGGCGTCGGCCCTGGGTGGGGTTCCACCGGCGTCCCCATTTTCTCCCCTTTGGTCCAGGAACTCCCTACCTATGTTCGTGACACCACCCTCGCCCTCCACCCCCTCCAGAAATTCCAAATCCCTGGCCCCCAACACCTCATTTTCACCATGGACGTCCAGTCCTTATACGCCTGTATTCCACATGCAGATGGCCTCAGGGCGCTCCGCTTCTTATTGTCCCGCAGGCCCGACCAGACCCCCTCCACCGACACCCTCATCCGCCTAGCCGAACTCATCCTCACCCTCAACAATTTCTCTTTCGATTCCTCCCACTTCCTACAGACAAAGGGGGTGGCCATGAGCACCCGCATGGGCCCCAGCTATGCCTGCCTCTTTGTAGGTTACGTGGAACAGTCCCTCTTCCGCACCTACACAGGCCCCAAACCCCACCTCTTCCTCCGGTACATTGATGACTGTATCGGCGCTGCCTCCTGCTACCCAGAGGAGCTTGAACAGTTCATCCACTTCACCAACACCTTCCACCCTCACCTCAAGTTCAACTGGGCCATCTCCAACACATCCCTCACCTTCCTGGACCTCTCAGTCTCCATCTCAGGCAACCAGCTTGTGACTGATGTCCATTTCAAGCCCACCGACTCCCACAGCTACACAGAATACGCCTCCTACCATCCACCCTCCTGCAAAAATTCCATCCCCTTTTCACAATTCCTCCGCCTCCACCGCATCTGCTCCCACGATGAGGCATTCCACTCCTGCACATTCCAGATGTCCAAGTTCTTCAAGGACCGCAACTTTCCCCCCACGGTGGTCGAGAACGCCCTTGACCGCATCTCCCGCATTTCCCGCAACACATCCCTCACACCCCGCCCCCGCCACAACTGCCCAAAGAGGATCCCCCTCGTTCTCACACACCACCCTACCAACCTCCGGATACAACGCATTATCCTCCGACACTTCCGCCATCTACAATCCGACACCACCACCCAAGACAGTTTTCCATCCCCACCCTTGTCTGCTTTCTGGAGAGACCACTCTCTCCGTGACTCCCTTGTTCGCTCCACACTGCCCTCCAACCCCACCACACCCGGCACCTTCCCCTGCAACCGCAGGAAATGCTACACTTGCCCCCACACGTCCTCCCTCACCCCCATCCCAGGCCCCAAGATTACTTTCCATATTAAGCAGAGGTTCACCTGCACATCTGCCAATGTGGTATACTGCATCCACTGTACCTGGTGTGGCTTCCTCTACATTGGGGAAACCAAGCAGAGGCTTGGGGACCGCTTTGCAGAACACGTCAGTTCGGTTCGCAATAAACAACTGCACCTCCCAGTCGCGAACCATTTCAACTTCCCCTCCCATTCTTTAGATGACATGTCCATCCTGGGCCTCCTGCAGTGCCACAATCATGCCACCCGAAGGTTGCAGGAACAGCAACTCATATTCCGCTTGGGAACCCTGCAGCCCAATGGTATCAATGTGGACTTCACCAGCTTCAAAATCTCCCCTTCCCCCACCGCATCCCAAAACCAGCCCAGTTTGTCCCCTCCCCCCACTGCATCCCACAACCAGCCCAGCTCATCCCCTTCCCCAACTGCATCCCCAAACCAGCCCAGCCTGTCTCTACCTCCCTAACTTGTTCTTCCTCTCACCCATCCCTTCCTCCCACCTCAAGCCGCACCTCCATTTCCTACCTACTAACCTCATCCCACCTCCTTGACCTGTCCGTCTTCCCTGGGCTGACCTATCCCCTCCCTACCTCCCCACCTCTGCTCTCCTCTCCACCTATCTTCTTTTCTCTCCATCTTCGGTCCGCCTCCCCCCTCTCCCTATTTATTCCAGAACCCTCACCCCATCCCCCTCTCTGATGAAGGGTCTAGGCCCGAAACGTCAGCTTTTGTGCTCCTGAGATGCTGCTTGGCCTGCTGTGTTCATTCTGCTCCACACTTTGTTAACATAAATACATTCTTTTGTTTTGTCATGCAAAGCTCACATTTCAACAGCATCAGACTGTTATGGTAATGGAAGCATTGAGCTAAGGACAAATCACATTTGAAAGGGACCACTGAATGTGTAAAAATAGGGCAGTTGAGATTACAAGGACAACCTCAAAGAATCTATGGCAATTAGCAGTCTGGAATCACTGGATACCTAATCAATAAAAAATAAACAGTCGAGTCAAAATGCTCAAAATACTTTCGGAACTTCTGCTGCAGATCACAGCTAGTCTTAAAAATGTTGCCAATAGACTACTAACAATTGTTTTTAAAATAAAATCCCATTCACTAATGGGAAGGAAATTTGCCATCCTTATGCCTCTTATGGCCCACATGGCCTGGGTGATGTTCTTGGCTCTGATCTGACTTCTGAAATAGCCTCACAAGCAACTTGGTTTCAGATACCAGATACACTATGCTGATTTAAGAAAGCCCCTCAGCACCATTTCTGGAGGACAATTCGAAGCACAACAAATCCTAGGCTTGCCCAAAATGTCACCCGAAATGTCTACATTCTATGGAAAATGAAACAAAATATAACAAAAAATAGAAACACTGGCATTTCAGAAATTACAAACTTTTTACTCTTGATAATTATTCTAAATGCTGGGAAAATACTTTGGCAATGAATCTAAACCCTTTGGCAATTACATTATTTTTGCCTCTGGTATACTCACCCAAAATCTTTTAAGGACAATGTGATGCTTCATCCTGACTCATACACTGTCTACTGTGGTTTGGGATATTAATAAGACAACTTCCAAAGTACTCTCCACCAGCTTACCCTTTCTCCTGCTTCTCTGTGTATCTTCTGACACACACTGTCCTACTCAACCTTTAATCTATGGAAGCAGTTGTTTTATCCTATCCATGAACTATTCCTGGTCTTTGGATTCTTCACAAACTCACGGAATTGTTGCAATGCAGAAGAATACTATCGGCCTATCATTTCTCTACCAGCTTTCCAATTATACAACTCACTTAGTGCCATTGCTCCGCCGTCTCCCCATTATCTTGCAAATTCTACCTCTCAGATAATAATTTAATTCCCTTTTGAATACTTCAGTTGAAGCAGTCTCCACAACACTACATTCCAGAATCTACCCACTAGGTGTGTGAAAAAGTGTTTCCTTGTGTTATTTTTGCTTCTTTACTAATTACATTAAATCTGTGTCTTCCATTTTTGATCCTTTTGTGGGGAAAGACAACATTGTCTCACATTCTACTCTGTTCATCCCCCTCTTGATCTTGAATCATGTTACTGAATCTCCACTCATCTTTTTCTTCTCCAGGGAAACCTGTCCCAAATTGTCAAATCTGTTTTTATAACTGCAGTTTCTTATTCCCAGGGCCAATCTTGTGAATTTCTTCATTGCCTTTTTCAATACCTTCTCTTGTTTCCTAAAATGTGGTGCCCATAACTGGATACAATACTCCAGCTGAGACGAAGTTAGTGTCTTGTACAAGTTCAACATGACTTCTTCAATCTTGTAATTATGTCTTATTGTGCGCTTTGTTAACATGTCTCTCGACCTGTCTTGCTGTCTTCAATGATTTTACACATATTCACGCAGGTGTCTCTGCTCCACTACCCCCAACGGAGTTGTACCTTTTGTTCTATATCTTTTTTGTCTTCATTCTAAACTAAGGAGCTTCACATTTCCCTGCACTGCATTTTGTCTGCTAGTTGTCCACTCGTCCCTCCAACTTGTCAATGTTGCTTTGAAATTCTCTCCTATCCTCCTTACAGTTCACAACATTTTTACATTTCATTAACATCCACAAATTCTGCAAGAGTGCTTTGTACACAAAGGACCACCACAGACCCCTGGGAAATTACATGATAAATTTTCCTTCAGTAAAACATCTACTAACTACAACTCAATGTTTCCCGTCACTCACCGAATTCCGCAACCATTTTCCCTTTTGTTTCACCAGCTTTAATACTGCTCACAGATCTGTTGAATGGCATGAATCAAATGCCTTCTGGAAATCCATGTACACCACATCAACAGCAAGACTTACCGCTCCAAAGCAAAAGCAAGTCAGTTAAACTCAGGTTTTCCTCAACCAATCTGATCTGACTTTCCTTCTCCCAATTCATTCAACGTTTGGTTTCCAAACGAAAACTCAGTAACTGTATTTACAAATACTTCACAAATACTTTCACAAACAGCTAAAGCTGTCAGCCATGTTTCAATTGGCAGCATGGTCAAAAAGTCCTGTGTTCAAGTCTCAGTTTAGGCCTTGAGCACAAAATCAAGACTGACACTGGCAGCATGACATTATCAGTGATGGTATCATTTCAATGATGTAAAACAGACACCCCACGCACTTGCTCTTGTTGAAGTAAAAGATTCAATGACACTATTTCTAAGAGCAGAGAAGTTATACCGAATCAGGAACAAGAACAAAGTTGCAAGAAAAGCTCAGCAGGTCTGGCAGCATCAGTGAAGGGAAAAAACAGAGTTAATGTTTCGGGTCCAGTGACCCTTCCTCAGAACTGAGGAACTGATTTATACCTAATGTCCTGATTAATATTTGTCATCCAATCAACATCTCAAGAAAGCATTATCTCATGATTATAATTTCATTTTGTAGGAGATTGCTGTGTGCAAATTGACTGTTGAGTTTTAACATTACAGTAGTGACTACACTTCAAAAAAAGGTGCTTCGTTGGCTGCAGTGTGCTTTGAAAGGTCTGCTGGTCGTAATATTGTTTTAAAAATGCAAGTCTTTATTTTATACCGTTTCTGCTGGTCTGAGAACCGAGCACAGGGATTTGTAGAATTGGGGGAAATGAGATGGAGTATCAATGAACTGCTGTAACATGGATTTCTTGTTGTTATATCTGTGGCTGATTATATTCTACATCATGCTTGAATACCTACACTACTGGAAAGATACAATGGACTGTAAAAAGCAAAAATAAGCTTGGCTGATGTTTTATCCACCTTGCTAACATGGAAATGGTCAGTTAATTCACTGACCATAATTAATGACATTTTGGATCTTCCTTACCCAGGTGACTTTGCAAGACTACACTACAAACTGTATTTACTGATAGAGCTGTCAGAGTTCTGATGGCAAAATCTGCACTCCAAAATTCAAAAAGAAATGCAACCTTGCTCAACAAAGATTAAAATATTCGACTGCTCAGGGTCATTTGTTTCCATTTTAAGCTTTATGAACAGTGACATGATTCTTTCGTGCTGTCACGAACAATACAGTCAAAGAGATCCGATAATTAGGGCACAAAGACTGGAGCTGAATGGATATTCAGATGATATCAAGTTAGCAATTTGCCATTCAGGCTGAAGAAAAGATTCACTGAAAATGACTGATGGGATGGACAAGTGGTTTGTTGTACAGAGGGACACATGCAACGTCTTGTGTTGGTGGAGATGTGTGTTTGCACATACACATGCACAGAGCATTCTCTAAGGTTGCAGTTATACTGTGTCATATAGGTTACTTCTAGTGGCTTGTTCTTGACTGTTGAGGGTTTCAAATGGGCTATCCAGTTCATTGTTCATAGTTTCCTTGACATTACTCGCATAGCTAAGGAATTGGTTGAATAGGCTACACCATGAATTTAACATATGATGACATCAAATCTGCAAACATACTGTCCAGACAAAAACTCTTTTTGGAGGATAGGACTCTTTTTAATTCCCAACAGGAATGGAGTACTCCACAGGTGCTTAAGTCTGAAGGGCTGGTCTCTTTTGCATGTAGCCTGTTCAGCCACTCAGTTTATGATGGAGGAAGGCACCAATACTGTCTGCAGTAGCTAAAAGCCTGGAGCAAGCTGCTGACAACAAGCTATATCCAGGACCAGGGAATGTCAATGATAGGATGAGGAGAAAGACGATCAGATATCCAGGAAGAAAATTCCCGCTCATTCTACACAGGCCCTCTAAAAGACTCTTCTCTTTTCATTTTAAATAGATCTTAGGGCATCTCACTGGGAGAGACAGTTTGTGATCGGTTCAGCTCATTGGAGTCAGTTCCCTTCTTGGGTGTGGGTACACATCAAGGAATTCCTCCCAAACCCATACAGCAGGAGTTTTGCCCAGTCTCTGCCAAACCAATGGCACACAAGTCTCAGATCAACTGGAATGGTACATGACGTGGTACTACCATAAAACTGTAAGAAATAGAAACAGGAGTAGGCCATTCAGCCCCTGGAGTCTGCTCAGCCATTCAATAGGATCATGGCAGACTAGACATTCCTCACATCAACTTTCCTGCACTTTGCCCATAATCTTGGATTCCTCAACTGACCATCTCTGCTTTAAAGATACACAAGGATTATGCCTACATAACTCTTTGTGGCAAGGAGTTTCAAAGACGCACAACCCTCAGAGAAGAAATTCCGCACAATTTCAGTCTTAAATTGGCACTCCTTTATTCAGAGATTATACTCTATGGTCCATTCAGCACTTCCCCTGTGAAGTTCCTTGAGTATCTTATTGGTTTCAATAAGATCACCTAATGTTCTTCTATATGCCAGTGAGTACAGTCCCATTGTGGTCGCATTTGCTCCTAAGATAATCTCCTCCATTCCAGCGATCATCCTCATAAACTTCTTTGATCTGCTCCAATGAAATGATATCTTTTCTTATATAAAGGAAACAAAGCTGCTCACAGTCCTCTAGATGTCATCTCACCAGCGCCTTGCACAGTTATGGTAAGACTTCCCTACTGTCTTAGTCCATTTCCCTCGAAATAAGGGCCACCATTCCATTAGCCTTCCTGATTATTTGCTGCACCTGTGTATTAGTTCTCTGTGTTCTGTGCTCAAGCAGCCCCCACCCCACCAAGTCCCTTCATGTTGCAGTTTTCTGCAGTTTCTGGCCATTTAAATAGTACCATTCTTTTATCCCCCCTCCCAGAATGAATGACTTTACACTTTCCACATCATACCCTATTTGCTAAATTTTGCCTACTCACTTAGCCTATTACTGTCTCTCAATTTAGCTATTTGTATCCTTCTCACTACTTGCTCTTGCACCTGTTTTACTGCTGACTGCAAAATTGGTGATAGTATGTTTACTTCCTTCTTCCACGTCATTGATGTGTATTGTAAACAGTTGTGGAGCCAGTACTGCTTCCTGTGAAAGGCCATAGGTCATGGGTCATCAGTCTGAAAAACAACTCTATTATCGCCATTCACTGTTTCCTATGCATGTACCAATTCTCTATACACGCCAATATACTACTTTCAATGCTATGGGCACTCACCTTATGACTTAACTTGTTCACATCAGCTGCTCCTGTCATTCCTTTCCTACCTGTCAAAGAGGAGTGGTAACTATCCCCTTGTTATTCAGCTGAAGCATCCACGCTGCTTTTCAATGCTTGCTTAGGCAAAATGTATAGTTGCCTAAAGTTGTTTGTGTGTTGCAATGCTGTTGTTAGAGTGATGTCATATAAGGCATTCACAATTAGTTTTGGAATTGCTAAAATAATTTCAAGCCATCTAAATTGCTGCAGAATTCATTCAATTCCAGCCTCAAACATGGAAAGGCCTCAGAGGCTGTCTATCAGGTACAACTGTATGCTATTTATTCAACACAGGAAGAAATAGCAGTGGGCAAATTGTTGGAACCAACACTGATGGACAGTATAACATGGAACTTAGGACGTCATGGGTTAATGAAAGACAATCAGCACGGTTTTGTTAAGGGATGGTCATGTTGCAGCCATTCAGAAACAAAACAAAGATTGCCAGAAGATTCTGATTATTTGGAAAGTGCTTTGAAAGCAAGTAACCTGAGAGGCATCATCAGCACCATATAGACAGCCGTTTGTTTGAGCAGTGGTTAAAATATGGTTACAGACAAACTGAAGCCAAGGAGTTGCGTACCAGTGGCTGTTGGTCTATGGACTAGTGACCAGTTATCAATGACAAAATCCTTCTGTTTGCCAACAACCATGTGATTGCCTCTCAATTAGCTAAGCAGCTTTGGGCTGCAAACAAAATTCAGAGAAGCTTTCAGAGCATTACAAGCTCAGGAATTCTTTCTTTTTTCTGTAGTTAAAGCCACTTTAAGCCCATAAAATGTAAAAACAATTTTTTTCAGCAATTATTGCAAGCTATGACTTTTAATTGTTACGTCAGAGATGATTTAAACAAGAACTGGCTACCCCCGCCTCTCACAAATCAATAAATGCTTTTGAAAAAGAAACACCAAGCAATAGCATTCTGACTGGTGTGAATTTCAGCAACCATGTGAACAAGAATCACAGAACTGCCTTCCCAGTCTTTTCCTCCATCCATAAAACCACATCCTTTATTTTCCCTGTTTTTGTCTGTGCAAGAGGTTGTTAATAATCAGCTAGAGTTATATTTAGTGCAGTTAGATGCTGATGGTTCATAATTGTAAATGTGCAGCTAGAGTGTATTTACTTGTAATAAATGATCATTCCTGTAAAGTACAGAAAACTGGTCCATGCTTTCTGTCAACCTGGGTCTAAAAAGAGGTAAATGCAGGAATTTTGTGCACTTTTTAAAAACCTTTGTCATGACATTAGTATGGCTTTACCTCCAGTATGCTACCCTAGTGAGGTTAATATGTGAACATAAGAAATAAGAGCAGCGATAGACCATCTGGCTCCTCAAACCTGCTCCACCGTTTAATACGATCATGGCTGATCATTTCATGGACGCAGCTCCATTTACCTGCCTGCTCACCATAACCCTCAATTCCTTTACTCTGCAAAAAGTTATCTATCTTTGCCTTATAAACATTCAATGAGGTAACCTCAACTGCTTTACTGTGCAGGGAACTCCACAGATTCACAACCCTTTAGGAGAAGACGATCCCCCTCAACTCTGTCCTAAATCTGCTGCCCTCTATTTTGAGACTATGTACCTTAGTTCTAGTTTCACTCGCCAATGTAAATGACCTCCCTGCTTCTATCATACTTATCCCCCCCGTAATTAAATACGAATCTATAAGATGCTTCCTCATTCTTTTAAATTCCAATGAGCATAGTCTCAAGTCTATCAATCTATCCTCATAAGTTGACCCTCTCAATTCCAGAATCAACGTAGTGTATCACAACAGAAGAGAGAGCATTTGAAAAGACAAAACTGCAGCAAAGTTCAGAAACTTGCACTAACCAGAACCTGTTTGATTAACTCGGTGCCATTTATACACAGTGCAGTATCATTCCATCCTCCAATGTCAGAAATTATTTTCCCCGCTTGCTCCATAACTGACATAGCCATTATTTCCTCTCTAACCAACTGACTGAGATACAATACAAAAATAATGGTAATCCTGCCCATCTTTACTTCCTACCTTTGCCAATTTTTCAACTTCTCTTTTTTGTTTTGCTTTTCATTCGTAGTTGATAAAAGTTGAAAGACATTGTCCCCAAGGAATTCCCTGTCTGAACCTTCCGATCTCTCTTCTGCCACCTTTACGACAGTTCATAAAACCTGCCTCTTTGATCAATCATTTGGTCACTTTTCCTAATGTCTTATTATATGGCTCAGTATTTAGTTTGTTTGACAGCGATCCTGTAAACCCTTTGAATCCTCTGTTAAAGGAGCTTTATAAATGTAAGTTCCTGTTGTCCAATAATCTGCAGGAAGATCTTTGACTGCTCATTGCAATGGTGCTGATTACAGTTCATTCATAAGCACAGGAAGGAGAGCATCAAGCAGAATAATTAATCCTGAGGGAACCTATTTTTAATGACCATGTACTCAATGATCCAAGAAACTGAGTGAAAGTTTCAGCAGTTTATAATCATTTTACCACAGTGAAGACTTTTTCAAAAGGGTAGTTAGTCATCATATAAAGCACTTAAGCTAGTGCCAAGCAGGAATTCCCACTGGAGGACCACACTCACTGCATCACTTAATCGCATCACAACATGATACCATGTAGCCTTGAAAAGTTAACAGGTTGATACGTCATACCATTTTCAATGAAATATAGCCACTCACTTCGGTGTCATTATTTTCTCAAACACCTTTCAGACAAAAGCGACAAAGTGCTACCACTTGATGTCATCTCCTTTAGATGCTCATTCAGTGATGTGAACCAACTCGGTCAGGGATTTATAAAATCTGCAGTGGGATTCACCAGGCAGCTGGCAAAGTCTCAGAGGAAAACATCTGAACAAAAATGGAAAGCATCTTTCAAAGTGCCTCAATAATGATTCAGTACCTTCCCCCATTCACCCTCTCCCACCACCGCACCATTTACTCTTGGATGAATTTCTCTCAGTTCAAGCAGAGTCTTATCATCTCGCCCCTGCAAAATGAGCAGAGACATGGTTTTGGCAGTGTTTGTGGAATTAGAGCTGCATTGGTTGACAATTTCCCACGTTTTCCTTTGAGCAGTAAAAAGCATTTTGCCACCACAGGTGATCTTTCAAAACAGATTGTCAGATACCTTTTGAGTTTTCTGACAATATTTTACATGAATTGCAACATTAAAACGTGTATGAAGTTCCACTTCAGGGAGGATGTCACACAATTAGGTCACAGGTTTAGCCTTCTCAGTTCATACCCGATTAATTTCAATCACATAAAGGGGCAGGAGGTGGAGTGGTAAGGATTTCTAGATGCATTAGCATTGCAGGCTCAATAATAACAAGAAGGAGCACCAACCCTGGAGCTTCTGATTTGGGAGTCGTGTTTCACCTTTATTTTGATTTGGGAGTCACTTTTCATCATTGTGTAACTATGTAATAAATTTCTGGCATCAGCAGAATTTACACCTCCTTTCGAAAGAAAAGAGGCAATACTTCAGGTCCAATCTTGTGTGATGTTCATTGCTAAGGTACAGTGAAAGAGCAGTTTAAAATGCAGGAGAGCGGTTTGATTTGATTTATTGCCGTCACGTGTACGGAGGTAATGTGAAAAGTGCTTTCTTACGTGCTTTAGAAGCAGATCTTACTATACTATGAGTGAGCACATGTGAGTGTGTGTGTGTGTGTGTGTGTGTGTGTGTGTGTGTGTGAGAGTGTGTGTGTGTGTGTGTGTGTGTGTTTGTGTGTGTGAAATTGTGCAGACATGGGAAAGAAAGTGTTAGAGACAATATGTGTGAAACGGAGAGATCAAGAAACAGAGACAGGAATTGAACTGGACTTTCATAGCACTGGTTGGCAAGACTAAACAGAGGCATGATAGAGAAATGATCATCAAGTGTTGCAGCTGAAAGATCTCCTCCATTTCCAGAGTTAAGCATTTCTGCACAGGTGGAAGAAGAGTGCAGGCCCTGGGACCCACTTACTCCTATGTAGAAGGAAACTAAGAGCATCATGGGGCATTGGGAGCACACCTCAGGTACATTTTCTTTAAAGTTTTCTGAGACGCAACTGGAATTTAACAACTGTTGCTTACATCAGCTGTATGACCATGTGAACCATGGATTGAAGGTGGAAAAGTTTAAAAGTTTAGTGAACTGGATTTGTTTCCTTTACAGTTCAGCATTTAATACCAAAGGCCAACAAATTTCCACTGCCTTCAGCACTGGTATTCCATCCAAAAAAGGCCCAGTATCAATGAAGAGCCCCGGTTATATTTGAAGGTTCGTAGGATTGAGGTCAGTCAGCGGGGACACGATTGGTGCTGGAGGAGGGAGGCAAAGGCTTTCAGTGACCCCTCTCCTTCATAATATTGGATACATCACACAGGCTGTGATGCTTTCAAATGAGGGAAATGATACTCTACCTCAAAAACCTATCAGCAACCCTGTCAGGGCATGCATTTCTGGCCCTCTGTGTGGCAACTCCATGACTTTGTATTGGCCCAACACCAGCAGCGGTGGGATGAAGCCCTTAAGAAAACATTAGTCATTCATTTAACAGCCTCAAACAGCATCTGGCTTGGTATCCATCCGCGCACCCCATATCCCAGTCGCAATTGGGCAAAGTTACAATCTATCCAATTAAAATTACCTTCTCTTCTTAACTCACTGTTGGAGGTGGGGGGGTGGTATTAAATTCAGCGTGTGTTTCTGTGTCTTCTCTACTTACATATATAAGCTTGAAGGTGAATCAGATGATTCAGGGCCAAGGAAATAAATTATTAGCCTGAAATTTGATATGTCTGCACCTCCTAAACCAGCAGTCCATCAGCACACGAAACTAAAAGAGGCAGAATATCAGGAGCTATTTCATTCCATAAATGGGTGCTGTTTCCAGAAAATGAAATCTTCTAAATGTAGCTAATTGATATTAGTTCACTGCTAAGCAGGATCCTGAACACAGGTTTAATAATCAAAGCTATTGAGTGCAAAGAGTTTATTTTACAAATGAGCTTAAACCAAATCACATTGTTATATTACTCAGATAGATAAAATTTTCTACTAGAATACTCAGAATATTAACTTCAATTTTTTTGTTATCCTACTTCAGAAAACAACTGCCTTTTGATGCTTTCGTGTGAGTCATATTCATCATTATCTGTCATATAATAGCATTCTCCACCAATCTGCAGTTGCAGCTATTTTAGTTTGACTTCTTGCTATCATTCATGCAAGGTTTAAGTTTTACCAATGCCACTGTATGTAAATTTTTTTGGAAAGTCAGATGATTGGAAACAAGTGTAAATGGTGCAATGATGAAATAGGGCTAATGTATCCACAAACCTCTCGAGCCATGCTATTGTATCTCTTGTCGTCATTTCAAGTGGCATGAATCTTTTGATTCCATGATCTCTATAGTCAGACTAAAAATCATTATCACCATTATAATATCACCCACTTAAGCATGGCCCCTACATTCAACAATGAACGGCAGAGATACCACAAGATCTGACTTCATTTTCTCCAAGTCAGCAGAGCAGAGTCCAATTTTCAGAAACCAACACTGCGTAAAATCAACATGGTTACTTCATTTATTCTTAAACTGATTGTAAAATGTCAGGTTGTGAGTGGGCTCCTCTGCAAAGGAACCGCGGATATGCCATGTCTCACATCACCAGTGAACAGAGAAGCCACAATTTCAACCTATGTCTGATGAAAATGGAAGGGGTGTGTGTGTGTGTGTGTGTGTGTTTATGTGTGTGTGTGTGGGTGTGGTGGAGGTGTTGGAGTTAGTGGGTTAGCATTTTATAAAGCATGATCCTACCATTGAACCACTGTGTTCTGAGTTACCATTGTATCAATGCTGCTATTTCAGTCATGGGAGTAGATTCCTGCTAATGGCAGGCTGGTTATCTATTTAGTATGTAACAGTTGTAGTCTGATCACATCAATGTTACTGCTACATAACATTAACTACAAGTTACACTGGCTTCCACACTGTGTCTTGCCTGGAATTGGATAATGATTTGGATGGGACCCAGAACTCTGTTATAAAAGCAGAAAGTGCTGGGGAAAATCAGCAGGTCCAGCAACATCTGTGGAGTAAGAAAAAGTTAACATTTCAAGGCCAATTTCAAATAAGTCATAATGAACTTGAAATATTAACTCTGTTTCTCTTTCCACAGAGTTTCTCCAGCACTCTCTGTTTTTATTTCACATTTCCAGCATCTGCAGGATCTTACTTTTTATTAAAGAGTACTGGCTCTGTTTGAAACTACAGTTGCATGGACAGGAGGAGCTGATCTGTTGGGGAATCTTTCAGACTCATCAGACCTGGATTCACCCACCACCATGCTTCTGGATAACAATTGATTCAGGCTGTTTCTGTCTGCTACAGTCTCCTTTAACCACATTAATCCACCCACCCACTTGCCAATGGGACAGGATACCAGGTGGGGACTCCGGATGTGTTCTCTTGATTGATCTCGGCCATTAAAAGATACATCGCTGAACTTTCTGCATACCACCCTCCCTAAAAATGTAAAAAGAGAGATCAGAAAAAAATCTTTATGATATGACCTACATTTAATTGGCTTGTTTTACAATCTCTGCACCTTCCAAGGTATTTCACAGCCATTGAAGATTGTGAGGTTTTCTGCATGTAATACCATCCCAGGTAGTTCATTCTGGATTCTCACCATCCTCTGGGTGAAAAAAAAGTTTTCCTCAATTCCCCTCTAAACTGCTGTCCTTTGCCATTAAGTTGCATACCCTTGTTCAACTAATGGCAACAACTGCTTCCTATCCACCATGTTCTACCCCTCATAATCTTCTAATCCTCAGTCAGGTCCCCTCTCAGCCTTCTCTGGTATAAATAAAACAACCTGAGCCTGTCCAGGCTCTCTTCATATCTAAAATGCTCCAACACATGCAACATTCTAACACATCTCCTCTGCACTCACGCCAGTGCAATCACATCCTTCTAATGGTGCAGAGACCAGATCTGCACACAGCAATCCAGCTGCGCTCTAACCAGAGTTTTGGTTAGTCAGCAAGCTCACGGTTTGTTGACCAAGCCACCAGTCAAACTCCACTGCTCTTCTTCAGAGTAGTGCCACAGGAACTCAGGGTCTGAGACGGCTTGTTTAAATGTCTCATCTGAATGAAGGCACCTCAAACAATGCAGCTCTCGCTTAAAGCCACACTAGAAGTGTCAGCCTGGATTTTGTACTCAAGCGTCTGGAATGGATTTGAACTCTCAACCCTGCAGCTCAGGAATAAGTTTTTAAACACCCTGTTACGAGAATTTTTAGTCTTACCTTACATGTGGATAACAGTTCTCAATTTCAATATCAGTCTAAACTTGAGTTGAACTGTGAAACCAATGGGCTTACTGTACCTCACTGAGAGAAGGCCTCATGCATCACTGCTGCGCATCAATTCTAAGTTGTTCACCCTGAGTGGCTTCCTTCTTTTCTCTCCTACACATCCATTGCTTTCTGAATCAGGTTAGTGGTGCGCAAGTTATAGACTCCGACATGATTCCAAAACAGTTCTGAAGCACTGAAGTGTGAGCGAAATTAAGTTGAGGTCACTTCCCATACTGGGACCTTGCTCAGATTATTACTAACAAAGCCTGTTGCATGTTGTGACAAGGAGATTGGATGAACAGTGGTTAGTAGTTTATGGACTTTCTCTTGTGTAAATTGGCGAAAGTAAACCTTTTAGGTGCAAATATGATTTATTATGGGGCCTAAATTAATTGACGCTTCGAACTGTAATCAAAAGTAAAGCTGAATCACGACATGCCTGAACGGAAAGAGGCAGAACCCATCTTAAACATGCCTATATTATCATAATACATGCAGTGAACTGCTCCATGCAGGGCTGATACATTTTAACCAGCTTAGACAGGTCAGACTATGGTAAAGGCTACATAAACATGAAGCAGGGAGAGAAGGTATTGGCTGGAGAGGGTGGTCTTGAATACAGGCTAACAGTGGCTATTATCAACATGGCAGCAGGAAGAATACTGTTTTTCCCAGCTCCAACTTAAAATTGGGGAAAAAGCTCACTCAGCCCATGGTTAGGACTCCAACAGGTTTTTAAGAATATTTGGTGTGTAAATAGCACAAGCAGGCTTTGGGAGCTGAAGGAAGATGTGGACTATAGACCATCTGAGCAAACTAAAAAAAAATTATTAACTAGTTACACTATGTATAAGGGTATGGTATAATAGGGCTACACTATTCTTTCATCAGGGACCAGTCATGTGTTATCTAAGGGATAGTAGGAACTGCAGATGCTGGACAATCTGAAATAATAAGGTGTAGAGCTGGATGAACACAGCAGGCCAAGCAGCATTTTTGAAGGATCCAGACCCAAAACGTCAGCTTTCCTATTCCTCTAATGCTGATTGGCCTGCTGTGTTCATCCAGCTCTACACCTTGTTATATCTATGTTATCTAACATCACTGATGACACAATCTGGACATTAGCTTGTAGCTATCAATTAAATATTCTGTAGCTGCTTCAAGTTCACTTCACCCCATACACCATTGATATTGAGGAGAATCAGTTCCCTTTTTAAATGCCATTTGAGCAATCACAACAAGTATATTGCCCAACTCATAGCTACCACAATTCAGCTAATGAGAACTAGTTTGAGATGAAGAAGCCATTTATGAAGATTCTCTTGAGTGCAAGAAAGATGATTTTTTTAATTTACTAAGTCTAGGAAAGGTAATGAAAACACATACATCAAAGACACCCACAACTACAAGTTAGAAATTTAAATGGGGGGAACAGTGATAAAGACAGAAAAGTGAAAACATACGTAGTATAAAGATCCTTACAGTCCTTCAAGTGTGCACTTCTTGACTCCTGAAAGCCATCTACAAGGTACAAGTCAGGAGTATAACAGAATACTCCCCATTTGCCTAAATGAATGTAACTCCAACAACACTCAAAAAATTTCACATCATCTGGGATACCCAGTCCCATTTGATTGGCACCATATCTTCAAGCATTCAGTCCCTCCATCACCGACACTCAGTAACAGCAGTGTGTACCATCCACAAGATGCACTGCAGGAACTCACTACAACTCCTTTGACAAGCATCTTCCAAGTTCATAGCCATGACCACCTAGGAGGACATGGGCAGCAGATACTTGGGTACACTACTATCTAAAATTTCCCCTCCAAATCACACAGCGTCTTGACTTAGAAATATACTGCCACCACAGAAGTGTCATTGGATCAAAATCATGGAACTCTCTCCTTAATTGCACTGTCGGTGTACATACACCAAATGGACTACAGTGGCTCAAGAAGATAGCTCATCACCCACTTACCAACAGCAATTAGAGATGGGAAATAAATGCTGCCCCAGCAAGCAAATTCAATGTAAGAAAAATGCTTTTTTAAAATATAGCTCAATTTATATTCCTGAGTCTAGCTCCAATGTCTTTCCAAGCTGATTAACAGGCAGTTGAGTCTTGCATCTCTCAATTTGATTTATTCACTTAATGGGTGTTTCTGGTTGTACAAGCACTTATAGGCCATTTCTAGTTGCCCTTGAGAAGGTAGTGGTGAGCTGTCATTCTAAACCACTAAAGTCCATTTGGTGTAAGTGCACCTAGAATGCCAATGTGGACATGAACTGCTTCAGTGTTGAGGAGTCACAAATGGCGTTATTAGTGAACATCCCCAAAACTGACCTCACGATTGAGGGAAGATCACTGATGAAGCAGCTGAAGGTGGTTGGGCCTGGGATGCTACCTTGAGAACCTCCTGCAAGAATGTCTGAGGGCTCAGCTGACTGACTTCCATCAACTATAATCATCTTCCTTTGTGCCAGGTACGTATACAATTAAGTTTTACCCTGATTAGCACTGGCTCTAGTTTTGCTTGAGCTACATGATGCAACATTGAATCAAAGTATGTTAAGGGCAGTCAATCTTGCCACACTTCTGGAATTCAGCTCTTTTATCCATGTTTGCATCAAGGTTATAATGTGGTCAGGAGCTTAGTGGCTCTGGCTCAAGCCAATTTTGGTGTTAGCGAGCAGTTTATTGCAAAGTAAGTATGACTTGAGACTCTATTGGTGACACCTTCCACCACTTTACTAATGATTGGGAGTAGATTGATAGGACATTAATTAGATGGACAGGAGTCTTCCTGCTTTTTGTGTACAGGATATACCTGGGAAATTTTCCAATTTGTTGGCTAAATGCCCAAATTGTAGCTGTACTGAAACAGTTGACTAGAGGTATGGCCAGTTCTGGAACACAAGTCTTCGGTACTATTGCTGGAATACTTTCAGGGTCCACAACGTTTTTCAGTATCCAGTGCCTTCAACTGTTTTGTGATATCACACGGAGTGAATCAAATTGGCTGAAGACTGGTATCTGTGATGCTGGGGATCACTGGTAGAGGAAGGGATGGTTAATCCACTTAGCACTTCTGGTTGAAGCTTGTTGAAAATGCTCCAGCTTTGCCTTTTGCACTGATGTGTGAGGCTCCCCCATCACTGAAGATGGGGAGACTTGTGGAGTCTTCTCTTTCATGGAGTTATTTAATTGTCCGCCACCGTTCGTGGTGGGATGTGGCAGGGCGACAAAGCTTAGATCTGATCTATTGGTTGTTGGATCACTTAGTTCTATCTATCACATGCTGCTTATGCTGTTTGGCATGCAAGTCGTTCTGCTTTGCAGATTCACGAGGTTGACAGTTCTTACTTAGGTACGCCTGGCACTGTTCCTTGCATGCCCTCCTATACTGTTCACTGAACTAGGGTTAAACCCCTGGTGAATTGGTAATGGTAGAGTGGGGATATGCTGGGCCAAAAGGCTGTAGATTTGCTGGAGTATGATCATGATATAATTGATGATCCACAGTGCCGTAAGGAAGCCCAGCAGATCAGGTCAAAATATACCCCATTAAGCACAGTGTTAGTGCCACGCAACATGAAAGAGAGTGTTGTCAATGTGAAGGCAGGATTTTGACTCCCTGAGACTGCGTAATGGTCTGTTTGATTGATACTGTCATGGACACATGTATCTGCAGCAGGCAGATTGCAGAGAATGTAATCAATAGCATTCCTCCCTTTTGTTTGTTTCCTTCTCACTTACAGCAGACTCTGTTAAGCAGCGATGTCAGACAAGATCTGACCATCTCAATCAGTAGTGCTGCTGCCGAGCCACTTTTGATGATGACCATTGCAATTCAACAGCCACAGCACATTCCTGTGCCCTCGTCACCTGCGGTGATTCTTTAAGTGTTGTTCAACAAGGAGGAACACTGAGTCATCAGCTGAGGAAGGCTTGTATAAAGTAAACAACAGGACATACCCTTGCCCATGGTTGACCTGGTGTAGTGAGACTTGCTGTTATTTCGAGTCAACGTAGAGCTCGCAGGGCTGCTCCTTTATGACTCCTTTTTATGCCTTTCCAGGGATGATGATGAGGGAGGTGTCTGGGTCATTGTTAGGTTTGACATGCTATTGCCTGACTAATTTGTGAGACAGCTGTCCCAATTTTGGAACTAGCTCCCAGTAAGGAGGACTTTTCAGGCTCAACAGAGCTTTTTTTGCTGTGTCATTTCCAGTGTCTAGTTCAATGCCAGGTATTCTGTCCTGTTTGATTTACTTCCTGAGACATTCTAACTAGTGTACAATGGGGTGACTTGCAAGGTCATTTCAGAGGACAGCTAAGAGTTTGAAGTCACATGTAGACCAGGGAAGGACAGCAGTTTCTTTCCTAAACAGAGGTAAGTGCACCAGAGGGTTTTTCCAAAAACAATGGTTTCATGGTAACTGTTAGATGTTTAATTCCGGATTTTTACTGAATTCAAATTCCACCTCTGTCATAGTGGGATTTGAATCTAAGTATTGAATCTCTGGATTAATACCCTAGCAATATTACCATTAGGCCATCACTTCCCCAGAGTTGTTCTGCTTACTGCTGTGGGGGTTCACTCAAATGCATTCAAGTAGCCAAAAGCTTCTCACTTTCCCTTCGTTAGAAGCATCCCAGCCCCATGTGATCTGACACGATAGAATCATAGCATCCCTACAGTGGGGAAACAGGCTCTTCAGCCCAACAAGTCCACACCAACGCTCAGAGCATCTCACCCAGACCCATTCTGCCTAATCTACACATCCCTGAACACTATGGGCAATGTAGCATGGCCAATCCACCTAGGCTGCACGTTTTTGGATTGTGGGAGGAAATCAGAGCACCCGGAGGATACCCACGCAGACACCGGGAGAATGTGCAAACTCCACACAGACAGTTGCCTGACACTGACCCACAGTGCCACCCCTGCATTGATGATGCAGTGTAGCCACTGGCATACAGCTATCATCCAAGTGCTCCAGGCAGAAGGTCAGTGCAAACTCTCAATACCTTTCAGCAATTTTGGGAGTTGGTTCCTGAAATTCATGCAGATGCATGGTCTAAATAAATGAAAGACCTTGAGGATGAGGCCCAAGAATCCATGTACATCCTGTGTAAACCTCTTCTGCTGAAAAATCTGTCATTTCTGTGCCCATTTTATGCTTGTAAAACGCAAACAAAGAGGACGAATTCAGATTTGTGTTTCTTATATCAGCAGCATATATTAGTTCTGTCATTTTGACAGTAGAATTACTGTCATTGTGAGTTCAACAGTAACAATCTCTTCTCCTAACAACACCTCGTGACAGTTTTGTCAGTACACTAGTTATCATTATGGAAGTGCATAAGTATGTTTGCTTCTGTGGACTTTCCTGTTGAACTGTACGCAACGCTCATGAATGCTAATGCAATCTATATTTACAAAGAGTTGCATATTACACATTTGAATATACAACTAAAAGCCACATTGTCTGACTTATAATTACAAAATAATTTGGATAGGTAAGCAAGATAGGAAAAAAAAATCTGCAGAAACTGGAAATAGGAAACAAATCAGATAATTCTGCAAACATTCAGTATATCATTAGCCTTTGAAAAGTGTTTTGCACCATTCAACAAATTGCAATGCATCCTACAAGTCAACCTATATTTCTACATTTTCTGCTTTACATAAAACATTGTCAAGTCAGTTTGTAAGACAGACACATCCGTTCGGTTTTAGGAGCCTTCAGATAATATGTTTATGGTTTTTGGAGAATTCCTAACATGATTTTTGATAGATATGGTAATACATTCAAGAGGAAAACTGCCATGTTGTTTCTCTTGAGACAGATTCATGCACAAGTTAGTTCTTTTTATGCTTCAACTGTTGATACTACAATGATTTTGAATGATACGGAGTATGTGTCATAAAGAACATGGAAGCAAAACTCAGCCCCCTTTAGAACTGTGCCTCCTATTTTATATTATCTTACAATGTTTTTCGGATGAAAGTTCATCCCCTCAACTCCTATGCATTTAACATCATCTACCAACTATCTGCCCACTCCACCAATTTGTCAATGTCCTTTTGGAATTCCACACTGTCATCCTCATAGTTTACAATTCTCCTAGGTTTAGTGTCGCCTGAAAACTTTGAAATTGTCCCCTGCTAGAACATTATTAAGTATCAGGAAAAGCAAGAGTCCCAGTACAGACCCTGAGGATCTCCAGTACAAAACTACAAAAATATTAATTTAACATAACTCTCTGTATTGAATCATTCAGCCAATTTTGTATCCACATTACTACTGTCCTTTTTATACAATTACTGATAACTTTCCTGTCTTGGGGGTGGCTCAGTGTATAGCACTGCTGCCTCACAGTGCCAGGGACCCAGGTTCAATTCCACCCTCAGACAACTATCTGTGTGGAGTTTGCACATTCTTCCTATGTCTGTGTGGGTTTCCTCTGGTTTCTTCCCACAATCCAAAAATGTGCAGGCAAGGTGATTGGCCATGCTAAATTGCACATAGTGTCAGGGATGTGTAGATGGCATGAGTCTGGGTGGGATGCTCTGAGGGTCAGTTCTGACTTGTTGGGCTGAAGGGCCCATTTCCACACAGTAGTACACTATTCACCCTCTCGGCCTGATTGTTAGCAACTCGTTTGTCTCTCCAACTGTCTTTCTCTCTCTTTGGGCTCTATTCTCTCGTTCACTCCCTACCCCACCTACCTCCTTATTTTATGCATATAAACTGCCATTTTCCCAGCCACCATCAGTTCTGAGGAAGTGTCACCAGACCCAAAGCATTAACTAAATTTGTGTTCCTTCACAGATGCTGCCAGACCTGCTGAGCTATTCCAGCAACTTTGTTTTTGTTCCACACTGCACAAATTCTATGAGAAGTCTGCACTGTAGCACTGTGTCAGAGGCCTTCTGGAAATCTATGTATACCACATGAACAATCTTACCCTCAATGACACTTTAAATAAATATCTCTTTAAATGACTCTAACAAGTTAGTTAAACATTATTTTACCTTTAGAAGTCAGTGCTGACTTTTTATAATCAACTCATCTTTTCCCATGTGAGCACTAATTCTATGTTGAATAACTGTTTCTATAAGAATCCCTTCCACCAAAGTTAAACTAACTGGTCTTTGAATGCTGGGATTGTCCTTACAACCAGTATTAAACAAGGCCGTAACATTTACAATTTTCAAGTAGTCTGGCATCATTCATGAGTCCAGAGAAGATCAAAAGGTTATGACCTGTACCTCACTTCCTTCAAAGCCCTTGAATATATTTTATTTGATCCTGATGCATTGTTCACTTTAAGTGCCAACAACCTACCCAAGATTTCTTTCTAATTAATTTTGAAACCTTTGAATGGCAGAGTTTCCTCCTCTGTTATTATGGCCTGGACAGTATCCTTCTCTTTTGAAAAGACAGATGCAAAGTATTCATTTAACACTTCAGTTATGCCTCGAAATCCAAGTCCCTTTTTTGGTCTCTGATTGGCTCCACTCTTCCTTTCTTAATGTTTATATGGCTATAGGCTTTGGGACTTCCCTTTGTGTTAGCAGCTAGTCTTTTCTCATATTCCTCTTTGCTTCTTTTATTTGTTTTTTTCACTCTCTCCTCTGCCTAATGTTTGGTATTTTTGTTGTTACTCAATTATATTTTCTGCATTACACCTGTCATAAGTGTACTTTTATGCTATCACGTTAAATTCTATCACCTTTGTCATCCCGGGAATGTTGGGTTTGTTTGTTGCACTTTTTTCCATTAAATTTGCTCTTTGAAAGTGGCCCATTGTTCAGTTACTGTTTTATCTTCCCACTCTTGTTCCAATCAGTCCTGTTCATCTCTATTCACCTCCTATCTCCCCAAAGTGTGCCCACCACTTAGTCAGCAGTGTGTTAGATTACTCTCCATTTGCCTTCGTGTATGCTGCTCCAGTAACAGTCAAGAAGCTTAACAGCATCCAGTCCAAAATAGCCTTTGATTGGTATCACATCACCACCTTACATATTCTCTCTCTCCACACTGGTGGACAGTCATCATTTTCAAAACTCATGACTTCTACCATCTAGAAAAAACAAGGGCAACAGACACATGGGAGCACAACCACAGCAAGTTCACCTCCAAGGCACATACCATTATGACTTGAAATGGTACTGCCGGGATGAAAATCCTGGCTCTCCTTCCTTTATGATGCTCTGGCTACACCCATAATACATGAACTGCAGTGGTTCAAGAAGCTAACTCACTATCACCTTCTTGAGTGCAAGTGCAGATGGACAGCGAATGATGACCTGATCAGCTATGCCACATCTGATGATTTTTTTTTGTAAAAAGATTAAATACTAATGTACTGCTTAATGTATTTAAATAAAATGACTTCTGCGAATGAAAAAAATGCCCTCAAACTTCAAAGAGATGTTGTCTTTAAGTTATTTTCTTAACTAAAACAGTGATTTCAATTTCCGTACCACGTCATACCATGTGTTTTTAAAAAAATCTTCTTCAGCAATTCAAAAAGCTGTAACTGTAACAGAGAACTGTTCAACTCAATTGAATCAAGATTTTCCCTGTTCTCTGATACCTTTACCAAACAAATGTCTACAAAAAATTGTCACAAATGCTCCAGTTGTCCCATCATCCATAAAAATACATTAAATTTCAGTTTTATTGCAATAACTCACCATTCTTAGTTCCTTTAAGTAAGCTGTTAATGAGTGTTTAAAAATGATAATGTTACTACAGTCATATCTGTGATACTTTTGCCTCCTTGGGCAAGAATCCATTCTGTCACATTCTTTGCACTGCTGATTCCACATTATCTGTGTTTCAGGGTGAATTGGACACTGGCAGAACAATAAGAGAACAAGTGATCATGTAGAAACTTGAATATACACCAGAGTCTAACTGTTGGTGATTATAATTTCCTAGCTTCACCTCTTATGATGGTAATTAGGACATTAATAGTCCAGTCAGATAGTAAAAAAAATGAAATCGTTGAATATACTGATCTTTGCTTCCTGTGAAGAATATCAGTGCTTCCTCAGTTGAAACCAAGGAAAAATAAACTTCTCTTTGAGTGTATCTTTGAGCATCTGAAGGCAGAGATATTTGCTCATTCACCTTACACATTTAATGTCATATTAGGCCCACTGCCAATGTCGGACTGTGGTGTATAGAACTCACTGCTGCCAGATTTTATTCTTTTTCTACAATTGTTCATAGTAGCAGACCCTTTAATCTTATTTTCTTATCACTACAAGTACAGGCAGCTCTCTTGAAACAAGCAAATATATTTGAAACCTCTACTACCATGCAAACATTAAAGTCATTGCAAAGCTAGAAGGCACAGCAGAGGTAGACTTAGTTTATGGTAACTTGATTGCAAAGTGACACTTGCTAAAAACTACATAGTGTTATTCGTATTGTCACCCATTTAGTTGAATGGCAAAAAAAAGAGAACAGTAAGAAGGTAAATCGTGGAAAATCTGTAACATGTCAATGAGTGACTCTTCCTGTCTTGTATTTCTGGGGGAACTTTCTGGCTTCACTTTGCCAGGAGAGAACATCTGTCTGCTGGAAATTCCTATCAGATATTCTGACAAATACATGCCCATTGCAGCCTTCAGTTTTCAATTTTCATGCATTTGTTTTTCCCTTCAAACTCCCTCCTTGGATCCTTCATTTTGCCCTGCCACAGTATTTCTGGAGGTTCTTGACTTGCACATTCCTTGTTCATGGTGGGAACCTCACTGGGAGATTCTCGTCCATGTTTTATGTGCAGCAACTGTGGAAAACTGCTCAGGGCAAGGATGCAGAAGGGTGTGTAGAGCTCTATTTGAAGAACACACATAATGAAAATCTTCTTGCCTTTTTCTGCCTGCTTGTCCACTAGTAGCACTGGAAGTTTGATTTTATTCAATGAAAAATCTCATCATTTCCAAGATAGTGTGACTTTGGTCCATGAAGTTCACTGGTCATTGAGCTCATCTGAAAAATTTGCCAGTTCTTCATGTGGAAGAGACTAAAACTATAGCCATAATAATATAATACTTATGGATAAATCCGATTTCTAAAACCAGTCGGAAACTCAGAATAAACATCTTTACCCAAAAGGTTGGGAGGAAGTGGAACTTGCTCTCACTGGGGAAAAACATAGATACATTTAATGGAGGTTAGGTAGATACAGGAAAAGAACAGAAGGATAGTCACATCAGGTTAGATGAAAATTAGTGCGAGGAGGTGTAGGTGGAGTATAAATGCTGGCATAAACTAGGCCAAATAGTTGTTTTTCCCTTCATTGCAGAGAAGAAGTAACTGGAATTAATAGATTTTTCAGGTCTTTAATTTATATAGTGATAAGGACTTGTCTTCATGTCCAACATATATTAAAAATTAAATCCTTCCAACCCGATGATTTTTCATCTGGCATATCGTGCATATATCTCAGGGCAACACAAAGACAACACAAGTTTATAAGTGTATGACATGCGTATTACATGGGTTTTAAAATATCTCTGTAATCATAAATTGCCTGCACTCATGCTCACAACTCAGCTTCTAGCAGCATTGTTACTACCTGTTAGCTTTGAAAACACACTTTGGGCTCAACTAATCAAGTACAGTGAGCTGAGATCAATTATCAGTCTCACATAATCTATCACAGAACAGTTGGACACGATGCCATCCTTTCAACTCAGAACAGAGAAAGTTCCACGAGAGAAGAGAAATTCTGAAATCTCTGAGCCGGTGTGTTCTGGGTTGGGAAACTTATCGGTAGAATTTGATGGAAGTTAAATTGTCGAATATATTCCTGTCAGTAGAGACGAGAACCCATACAGTGTGGAAACAGGCCCTTCGGCCCAACAAGTCCACACCAACCCTCACAGCATCCCAACCAGACCCATTCCCCAAAACCACCTAAGCTACACATCCCTGAACACAACTGGCAATTTCAGCATGGTCAATCCACCTAGCCTGCACATCTTTGGACTGTGGAAGGAAACCGGAGCACCTGGAGGAAACCCATGCAGACACAGGGAGAATGTGTAAACTCCACACAAGTAATTGCCTGAAGGGGAATTGAACCTGGATCCCTGGTGCTGTGAGGGAGCAGTGCTAACCACTGAGCCACTGTGCTGCCCCAAAAAGAACAATAATGCAAAAACCTCTGTCCTAGTCAGAAATTCTACTCCCACTCTGACATTATCAAATCATACAGCAATGTTAAAATAGGCTACCAAATTTTTAAAAATCACTCCGACAAATCAAAGGGTCAATCCATCTAATTAAGAGTAAAGTTAACCTGCAATAGTGTATATAAACAGTTCGACACATGGCACAGTTTTCAATATCAAATAATAGTGGGCTAATTAAAAACAGGACCAACAAATTAGTAAGTGTTGAAGGCAAACATATCAGTACGCCATATAAAATGTTAATAAAACCTCTGAAGGTTAGGAGCACTGCAGATATCCACCAACAATGTTTATCGTCGATATTTATTTATTTCCTTGATATAAAGCTCACAAACAGAAAATATCATAAACAGCACACAAATTTCACAGCAAAACATAAAGTGAATTGAAGCAAATTATATTAATAGCTGATAAAACAGGAAATCCTGTTTTAAAATAATTAAATTTGCTATTAATTCATAAATCAGTCAGATTGAGAAAATTCAAGACCATATCACATTTGACGTTTCCATCATGTTGATATATGGAAATCACACAAAATATATTTACCACAGGAATGTGTCAGCTAAATACATCTACAGTGAATTGTAAGTGAATGGTGAACTTCAAGAAGCATCATTAGAAGCACAATGTCACAGTCTGACCCTTCATTGCTCTGCACTCATATGGTATTTGCTGAAGACAATCCAGGGCTGCTGCTGCCAACTGCGACATCATTATTACACTCACATTTGGATTATTTCATTCAAAAGAGTGAGTGTAGGAACTTTCCTGTTAAACATGACTCAGTAAACTCACACAGCTCAATTATCTATTATCATATCATGCTAACTTATAAATTAGGAGCAGAACTAGGTCATTCAGCCACTTGAAACTTCTTCACCATTCAATAATTATCATGGCTAATCTGATTTTGGCCTCAACTCTACATTTCCACCTACAATTGATCATTTTTTAATCCTTTGTTAGTTAAAAATCTGTCTATCTTTCCAAAGATCATGTCTCCTGAAAGGGAAGAGCCATGATTTTTAAACCAAGTTTTCTATTTCACATCTCTCTCACAAGGGGAAACATCTTTTAGCACTCACCTTCTCAATGCCTCTCAGGATCATATATTTCTCAATCAGATCACCTGTAATTCTTGTAAAGTCTCAAAGGATACAGACCCAGCCTATCCCAAATTTTCTCATAAGGTAACTCCCAAATATAGTTGAGCGAATCTTCTCTGAATTTCCTCTTATTCATTTGAATCCTTTCTCAATTAAAGAAGCTTAAAAGATATAGCCTCATCACTGCTTTACCCAACTGCAGCAAGATATCCATCTTTTATATTTTATTCTCCTTGCAATACACAATGAGATTTCATTTGTCTTTCCACTCACTTGCTGTACCTGGATACCAATTTATATGACTCATAATCCAAGACACAGATTATTTTTATTTTAAATAATATACTACTATATTGTTCTTCCTATCCATATGAACAAGTTCACATTTTCCCACATAAACTGTTATCTGCTACTCACTGAACTTGTCATTATCTCTTTGCAGATTCCTTATTTCCTCTACACAATTTACTTTCCCGCCTTTCTATTTAGTTACTTCATTCAAGTCTTTCACATAAATTACGTAACATTGAGGCCCCAATACCATCCCCGTGGTACTCTGCCCAACAGATTGTGTCAACCTGAAAATGACCCATATTGGCCTAGGCTTTGTTAGCTAATCATTCCACTAGCTATGCTAATCTCCACACAGATAATTGCCTGAAGGGGAATCGAACCCGGAACAGACAGTCCCTTTCACCAGAAGCTTTTACTTTGCACAGCAATCTTTGATGCGATAAAAACACAGTCAACCGTTAAGTTGGGGTGAAGGAAATGTGGTCATATTTCAACTCCTGGTCTAATGTGAAGGAGAGTTGCCTCTTTAATGCATGGACCTTGTTTATGGTAATTATTCTGAAGATCAGCGAGACACAGCCTGCTAACTGGCAAGGATTTCATAATAGAGTAAAACAACAATTCATTTTGTTATAAACAAGCTCCAAAAGAGAACTCAAATTATTAGAAAACACAACAGCAATAACTTTTGCTTATAGACTGCTTTTAACGAAGTGAAACTTCCCAAAATGCTTTTTATATGATGAGGTATCAGGACAGATAGTTGAAGATTTAGTCGTACAGGCAGGTTTAAATGAGCATCCTAAAGGGGGCAAAATGCATACCAAGGCAGAGAGCACCAGGGCTGGAATTCTAGAGCTTAGAGTTTAGGCAGCTGTAGGTAATGAGTCAGGAATGCTAATATATCTGAGGGTGGCACTTTGTAGTTGAAGGACGCTGCGGAGGGATGGAGGAGTGAAGTGCTGGAGGAAATTACAAAAAAGAATGAGGTTTTCAAAATCAAAGCATTGTTGGAGCAAAAATCAATGTAGATCAGCAAACAGAGGAATGATAGGTGAACAGGTCTTGGTATAAATAAATGAACAGAGTCCCAGAGAAGCTCAAGTTTATGGATGGTGAAAGATAGGAGACAGATCAGAATAACATTGTGACAGTAAAGAGGTATCAAAGATAGAGAAGAGAGCCTCATCAGAAAATATCAGTAAATTGAGGCAGATTTGAAATCTAGCAGTGTTACACTGGAGCAATTCACAGTCTTAGCAATGGTGCAGATACGGGATCTGAAAGCTTTTATTCCTATTATCCCTGGTCTGGCAGATTTACTGTGGAAATCAATAAGGCCAAACAGTTCTAACAATGGGATAAACTCATGTTCTTTATTAAAGTACACTACTAAACATTGCAAATATTGTGATGCATCACAGCTTATCCATACAATGCTTACAATCACAAGCAAATCAGTTTACATGGGCATGTCTGAGGATCAGACTGAAACAGGTGCTCAGCTTGCTCTGTCTCAACCTCCAGGCACTGATAAAATGATCCCATCCCGAGCTAGATACCTATTGTTCTGAGGCAGGCTTCCTTCTACTCTTTTCCCTTACAAGCAGGGTTGCGTTCAAACCTTGGTACTGTCAACAATTTGATCAGTTTGACTAGTGGCAAATGTTACAAATGTGTAATGTTTTCCATGGCCAGTTTGATTAATTACTTGTTTGGAACTTTGCTTCTTTTACCTGGAATGAGCATCTTCTCTTGGTTTCAATGAATTTTGACCTCAGGCTTAGCTTGCTCTGATTGTTACCACCTTTATGTCATGCAATTGACCATACAATATTTACACATCACAATTTTATAATTAAACACTCCCTGCCTAACTGATAAATAGTCCGCCTGATCACATTTGCCATTCTGGTCTGTTTTAACAGGACTCTGAAATACCGTGACAGTTTAATCCTTTATCATTAGGTTACACCACTTAATCCAAAGACACATTCTTTCAATCAGAAAAAAACACATAAAAATAAGTGACCTTTCTAATCATTACGTCATCAACTAACTTTGAACTTCAATAGAGCAAGCTTCACATGTTTTTTCTTCCATTTCATTTTAGCCAATCCAGCAAATTTTAGCTTAATATCAGCACTGTCCACCATTTTAAATTTCTTACAGCCTTCCTTGGAGGTTTCAAGAATTTAATGGAATACGATCATTGACATTCTCACTTGACAATTCTTGTCTCAGGAGCTTAGAGATTTTATCCTGTTGTTGTGTCCATCTTAAAGCACATCTCATGCACCCTAGTGGGATCCCCAACACAAGTAGCATAGCACATTGGATTACCACTGGCACAGGGGACACCCAGAGGTGGATCTGTACATTTAGCCTTTAATCCTACAATTGGTCTCCTGAACCCTTCAACCTACCTCTGCAACTTTGTTGCTGCAGGGCTGAATACATCGTCTCTATTCACCTCAACCTTGCATTTCCATTGTAGGTGTTAATTCAATTCAGGTATAGGACTTGAACACTGATTCGTTTATTGGTTAGGCCCTCCTTAAGGTCATCAAAGATATCAAGCATCTTGAACTTGCCTCTTTGAATGCTCACTAATTCCAAATAACCCACGTGCAAAGGGTAAAATGAAGTGAAACACACTGTGTGGTGTTGGGTAGAGCATTGAGTGTATCCATGTAGGAACAAAATGCTCATGATAGTTGCACTATATTCTCTTCTCCTTATGTGCTTCACTTGATTCACCCACTTATTCACTGAGATTGCCATTATTGTCCAATTCACAAAAGTATTAAAACTGCACAAGATTTATCCATGTTGTAGATGGGGTAGGAGAAGACAATAGATACTTTCCACATCTTCCACCCAATGAAGGTGGACCCTGAAATCAGCTCCCCTGACTGTACAATAGTCGAGTGAATCACAAGATCTCCCTCTCATATGACTCCGATGTTATATAGTTTGTTTATCTGCCTGGGTTTCTCTTTCCTGTTAATTATGGTAATGGCTAACATTATTTGTGCCAACATTCCTGTTTAACCACAGAACGAGCCTCAGTTAAAAAAAAACACGCTTCAAACCACTGAGTTGGTAACCAGTCAAATGTGTTGATCCAGACATTACGTCCTTCAGCTGGTGAGTGGTGATTCAGAAAGGCACCTACCCTCATGCTTCTGTCACATATTTCCATTGTCTGATCTGCTGTCCAACTACCATACATGGAGCAGACATCTTTTTGTGTTAATTGCTCTCATGCCACCGCTGGGCTTTAAGAAATGCATTAATAGAAATGAATGCTGTTCCACAGGAAGAATCAATTTCTGACCCATTAGACCAGATCCTTTTTTACTGAGCAGAATGTTTGATCTAGATTAGCCAAATCTATGGAATTAGCTACTCCTACTAATATATTAACCCCAGTCATCAGATCATTAACCAATTCCCTCCTATTGTTGTTTTTTTGTCTTCCTTGATTTGGCCTCAACATAGACATCTGATCTCCAGACGAGATCTCGTTTAGAGCCAAGGCCTGCGATCCCTGTGTCTGAGTCTCTTGCCTCATTATTTACCCCAGCAGTTCCAGAAATGGCGGTTTGGTCAACTTGGAACACCCATCTGATAATTGGGTCTCCAATACATTTAGGTCAACAGGTACCAACTCATGGTGTACATTTCCATATAAAATTCTTCTTTCCTCAAGTAAAACCTGTCCATTTTGCAGTCCAGGCATCTGTGTAAGACATTGAACAAAGTTTATGATCATCGCTGTGCATCCGTCCACAGTTGCAGCACATTAGCTTGCAGTGGAACCCAGCATATAATCGCCATCTAGATTTGAATGTAATACACCATGCTACAACTTTGCACAATGCTCAGGCTCAGTTCATTTACTGTTCTGTTCACTATTTTGTCTTGATACAACACGTGACAATAATTGGTCCCTGACTTCAGATCCGTGGGGATCGAAGGATTGTTGCATATTCTGGTGGCCCAACTGGAGCCATAGCTTTCTTTTTCACTTGTGGGGTATGGGCATTGCTGACTGACCAGCATTTATCATCCATCCATAGTTGCCCTTGAAGAAGTGTGGTGAGCTGCCTTGGTGACCTGCTTTGGTCCATGTGCTGTGGGTACACCCATAATGCTGTTCAGGAGGGAGGCCAAGCTTAATGTCAATTCAAAAACATGTTGACTTAAATAGTTCTCTTTTCTAAATTGAAGCAAATCTGATTTTGCCAAAACACTCCATCAGTATACCTAAATATTATTCCAAGTGACATGCCAAATGGGTGATGCTATCCCTCGAACAGATTCTTCCCCACCACAACGGTGACCATGGTTATAATTATTAATTAAATGTAAGATTCCTAAAAAAGCACTTGCTAAGGCCTTGTAGCATGAGCCTTGCCATTGTGTGATTAAGGACAAATTTAAGATCAGCAGGTTTTGGATTCACAGAAACACAGGGGAAACCTCTGTTCCCAGACACGCCATTGCTAGGGGTGTCAATGGGAATTCCCCATCTTCTTTGCAGGGGACTATCCTCCTCATCCTCCAAATCATTGAGCTTATCAGGGAGTCAACTTCCTTTCAGAACTTACTGCTAGCCACCCATCCTCTGTCCAAGTTTGTTACATGCACACTCTCCATGTCGCTAATGTGGAAGTATTTGACACTCTCAAACAGTTCGTTGGCATCAACCACGAGACTAGACTTGTCCACAATATTGTGCAGGCCCGATACAGGGTCTCAAACACCCTCTGCCTTGCTTGGTTCTGCACTCCCAATTGGTCATCATCATCCCACTCCTGCGTTTTGTTTGGTATCAGCAACAATTTGAGTTGCTGGTGTCTGATCACAATAGTATAGGCTGTTGGTTTGTTTGCTGCAACCACTTCCCCAGATCGCGGTGAATTTATATTTATTCATTTCTCATGTCTGCTAGTCCAACAGTGACGGAATATTCTTTTTTTATTAACTCATATCCCATCCCTTAGAATTTTGTTCCATATATTCATGAGACCCAAGGACAATACTTCATCCTATTTCTGAGGCTGACTGCAAGCTCCTTCCACACAGCCCTTTCATGGCTGGTGATCCATTATTCCCGAAGCTTGAGGATTGTGGTATACATGCCATTTATCCTTTAATCCCAGCAACAGTAAATTAGATCGCATCACCCATCCCATAAAATGACTTCACCGACGGGGGTTGCATGGTAGCACAGTTGTTAGCACTGTTGCTTCAGAACACAGAGACCTAGGTTCAATTCTAGACGTGGTTGATTGTCTGTGTGGAGTTTGCACATTCTCGCCAGGTGCTCCAGTTTCATCCTGCAGTCCAAAGTGTGCAGGTTAGATGCCTTGGCCATGGTAAATTGCCCGATGTATCCAGGAATTAGCCATGGTGAGTATGTGGATGGGGTGGATCCACCAGGACCAGGCAATACTTGTTTCCTTTTTTAATTGCTGGAAGAGGACTAAGAAAGTTGATCTGCATGGATTGCCATGGCTCCTCCACCCATTGGTTACTCTCCCCTAAAGTCGAACTTAGGAAGTTGTTCAGCCATTCCCCGTAATTGGTCAGGGCTATATGACAGCATGTATTGATGTCTGATTTTCCCATCCTACCTGTTTGCGCCCAGTTTATGTCAGTTCTGTATCAAGGGGCCAAATGTGGATATTTACAGGCCTTATAGAGTGGGGTTCATCCACTCATCAATTCAGTATCCTGAACATCCCTTTTCTCATCCTCTAACCTCGAGATCACTAACATCTGCCCTGAATATCTCGTTCACCTCACAGCCTTGTGTAGCTTGGCAACCATTTCGTGACAATGTGCCGTGATTCTTCGCCTGATGCTGATTTCAGGATATTTCATTTGAGCTGACATTGATAATCCATTTTTAGGTCTGAACACTGTTGTTCTACTTTCTCAGCTTGCAGTGTTGTTTAAATAGTTTTCCTGTCTGACTTGCAACAAGCTGCATTTTGCTTCTCCCTTTTGACCTCATGTCTTTCCAATTCCTCTCTTCCTCAAGTTGTTTCAGAGCCACCTCACAACTGCCACCCCCTCTTCTAATTTTTATTTCAATTCCTCAGTCTTGAGTTGTAAATTCCTTTTTTTGATATGCCATGAGAGAAGTTGTGGCGATTGTCCACTCACCAGCTTCCTGGGCTGTGTCCTCACTATTCAAGATTGTCTGGACCCACCATTCCTTTAGTGGATCCTTCCAAGCTATGTATACTTTAACTGCCCCTTCCGTAAGCAAGTCCGGTTTTTCCTTTATCTTCAATGTTTCTGGCTGACTCAGTCAATAATCTGCAGGCATTAATCCCCTTTTCCGCAGTCCAGCAGGTTTGCCCGATATCAACGAAGGCAGCTTTAACAACAGGATAAATCCAATGTTCTAACTAATGAATGCTACAAAACACCACAATAACAGGACTGCGTAACAGTTTATCCACACAATCACAAGTGAATCAGTTTATTTGTGGATTTACCTGAGGATCAGACTAAGACTGAGACTGCTCTGTCCCAACCTCCAGCTGCTGATCAAATAGTCCTGTCCTGAGCTAGCCATTACTCTGAGGCAGACTTACTTATAACATTTTTCTCATTCAAGCAAGGCTGTATGTTCAAACTTGGAAACTTGTCTAGTCTTTAGCAATTTGATCTGTTTAACCATGAGTAAACATCAAAAATGTGAGTCCAGAATCAGGGACACTGCTTTCCCCTCCCTGATCCAGGAACTCCCCACCTATGTCCGGGACACCATCCACACCCTCCACCTCCTTCAAGGCTTCCAATTTCCTGGCCTCCAACACCTCATCTTCACTATGGATATCCAATCCCTATTCACTTTTATTCCCCATACAGATGGCTTAAAACCATTCTGCCTCTTCTTCCCTCGCAGGCCCAACCAGACGCCGCCCCCTCCCCACCCACTGACACCCTCGTCCTCTTAACCGAACTTGTTCTTACTCTTACCAACTTCTCCTTTAACTCCTCCAACTTCCTACAGTCTAAGGGGGTGGCCATGGGAACCTGCATGGGGCCAAGCTATGCCTGCCTCTCCATAGGATACGTGAAATGCTGGTATGATTGGTATGATACCCCAGTTGTTCTTCCACTACATCGATGACTGCACCAGCACTGCCTTGTGTTCCCACGAGGAGATTAAACAGCTCATCAACTTTACGAACACCTTTCACCCCAACCTCAAATTCACCTGGGCCATCTCCAATACCTCTCTCTCCTTCCTGGACCACTCTGTTGACTGCCTTGAAACTGACATCTATTTCAAACCCACCGACTCCTACAGCTACCAGGACTACACCGCCTCTCACCCACCCTCCTGCAAGAATGTGATCCCCAACTCCCAATTCCTTCACCTCCGCCGGATCTTTTCCCAAGATGGAGCGTTCCACTCCCACATATCCCTGATCTCCTCATATTTCAAGGACGGTAACATCCTCCCTCTGGTGATCAAAAATGCCCTCAACCACATAAGACCATAAAAACCATAAGACATAGGAGTGGAAGCAAGGCCATTCAGCCCGTCAAGTCCACTCCACTATTTAAATCATGGCTGATGGGCATTTCAACTCCACTTCCCTGCACTCTCCCCATAGCCCTTGATTCCCTGTGAAATCAAGAAATTGTCAATCTCTGCCTTGAAGGCATCCAACGTCCCGGCCTCCACTGCACTCCGCGGCAATGAATTCCACAGGCCCACCACTCTCTGGCTGAAGAAATGTCGTCTCATTTCCGTTTTAAATTTACCCCCTCTAATTCTAAGGCTGTGCCCACGGGTCCTAGTGTCCCCGCCTAGCGGAAACAACTTCCCAGCATCCATCCCTTCTTAGCTATACATTATCTTGTAAGTTTCTATTAGATCTCCCCTCAACCTTCTAAACTCTAATGAATACAATCCCAGGATCCTTAGCCGTTCATCTTACGGTAAACCTACCATTCCAGGGATCATCCGTGTGAATCTCTGTTGGACATGCTCCTGCGCCAGTATGTCCTTCTTGAGGTGTGGGGCCCAAAATTGGACACAGTATTCCAAATGGGGCCTAACTAGAGCTTTATAAAGTATCAGAAGCACATCGCTGCTTTTATATTCCAACCCTCTTGAGATAAACGACAACATTACATTCGCTTTCTTAATCACGGACTCTACCTGCAAGTTAACCTTTAGAGAATCCTGGACCAACACTCCCAGATCTCTTTGTACTTCTGCTTTACGAATTTTCTCACCTTTTAGAAAATAGTCCACGCATAATCTTGCGTTTCCTACACTGCTCCCCTCCTCCCAACAAAAATAACGACAGATTCCCCTTGTCCTCACATATCAACCCACCAACCTTCACATCCAACATTCTCTGCCACTTCTGCCACCTTACCCCACAACCATGGGGAGGTGCCATCTGAGAGTCCCTCATCCGCTCAACACTTCCCATAAGCCCCACCACCCTCGGCACCTTTCCCTGCAACCACAAGGAGTGCTATATCTGCCCCTACACCTCCCGCTTCACCTCCATTCAAGGCACAAAACAAACCTTCCATATCAAACAAGGATCAACCTGAACATCTGTCAACTTCGTCTACTCTATCCACTGCTCCCGCTGTGGCCTCCTCTATTTTGGTTAGACCAAGCGGAGGCTCGGAGATGATTTTATGGAGCATCTGTGCTCTGTACGCGACAACAACAACTCACCCTCCGACCCCGCAGGCGACATGTCCATCCTGGGCCTCCTCCAGTGTCACAATAACACCCCTGCAAACTGGAGGAGGAACACCTCATAGTCTGTCCCGGGAACCTACAGCCGGATGGCCTGAACAGAGAACTCACTGCTTTTCAAATCTCCCCACCCCCTGCCTCATCCCATCTTCAAGCCTACCCCTCATCCCCATCCCCTTGACCTGACACAACCTGTCCATCTTCTCTCCTACCTATCCGCCCCACCCGTCCCACTGACCTATCTCCACTACCCCCTACCTGCAATCACTTATCACCATCTGACCTACCTCCCCCAGCCCCACTCCTCCTCTCTATTTATTTCTGAATTCCCTTCACCCTCCCCATTTCTGAAGAAGGGTCCCGACCCGTCAACTCTCCTGCTCCCCTGATTCCACCTGGCCTGCTGTGTTCCTCCAGCTCCACACTGTGTTATCAAAATTGCGTCTTGTTTCCAGATGATTTTATCTATACCCATGTGGACCTTTGTTTGTTTTCCTGGAAAGAGACGTATCTCTTGGCTTTAACGAACTTTGGCCTCAGGCTTAGCTTTCTCAGGTTGGGTGCCACAGTAATATTTTCCATTAAACCATATAATAATCACACAGCAAATTCTACGATCAAACACACTCTGTTAAATAAATAAGTAGCCCACATTTTCACATTTGATATCACGCAGTTTTACCAGGACTACAGACTTTCAGAAATACTGCGACAGTTTAATGCGCTTCTATTAAATTACGGCATGAGATCCAAACACACATTAAGAACATAAGACATAGAAGCAGAATTAGGCCATTCAGCTCATCGTGTCTGCTGTCCATTCAGTGCGATCATGGCCGAATATGATGATCCTCAACATCACTTTCCTGTCTTATTCCCAAACTCCAATTCCCTTACTAGTTGAAAATATGTCTATCTCTTCTTCCAGATTAAGAAACACATTAAATCCAGCGAGCTTTCTATACATTAGGCTGTCATCTGACCATTTTTTTTCAATGCAGCAGCCTCATTTGATTTTACTGCAATTTAATTTCGTTTAATTTCAGTTAACCCATCAAATTTTAGATTATTATCTACAGGTCAGTGTCGACTACAACACTAGTGTTGCAATCAGTCTGACTCAAACTGACGCATTTTCTTTAGAAAGTGATAGTATTTTTGGCAAGTGCTCATCCAAGCTAGTGGTTTGATAAGTATTCCGACGATTTAGAAACTGTGGAATAGCCTAAAATTTTCTAGAATTGAGTGTCATCAGCTTACATCTGCCACCTATCTGTTCATATCTTCCAGTTTTCATAAGTTTGAAATAACACTTTGACCCCAAAATGATGGAGTTTGAGTTTGTTTATTTCAGGTGTTTATCTTTAGCTGATGAAATCATGCTTTGTTAATCAATCCATGACTGCAGTAGAATCGTGATTATAGTTTCCTAGGATATATAATCACATAGCAATTAATTCCTATTCCTTCACAAAAAATATAACAATATAACACTATCATTGTGTTTTCAGATAATGGCACCAAAGGGCGGAATGTAATTGAAAGATAGAAGGAGGCCAAGGATAGTCCCATGAGGGATAACAGGAAAAATAGTTCAGGAGTGGGAATAAAAGTTAGCAGAGGCAATAAAAGTTGACTAAGGCTGTAAAGATAAGAATGGAAGTCATGAGTGCAGTCACCACAAATATGTTAGCAGAAGAGAAGCACAAATGGGGAATGATGGTGTCCACCCTATCAAAGGTTGTAGAAAGATCAGGAAGGATGAGCAGGGGAAGCTTATTATTGTTAATGTTAAATCTACGGAGCTCCACTGTTAAAAGTATAGAGGTTTCGAAAAGCATGTTGAGCTTATTAATATTAACCTTGTATGTATTGAAATTCCTTGTCCAGTGGGATTCAGAAAAAAAATTGAAATGTAATCCTTGACATCAACGTATGAATCCAAAATACACTAACCTGGTGACGATCAATGAGTTTAAATGATTCCTCATACTGTCAGAAGAATATCGCCTTACTGTTTCATATTAATAATTACTAGGCTATGTCTAATGTCTCAGTTGGATACACATGATGAAACGAAGCACTATTTTCAAACCCCAGAGCATTTGGTAGATGAATTGGGTGAACAGAATTCCAAACAATATTTGACATGCTATCTCAGAAAACTGAAAAAAGATTTAAGCATTGCAATCAAACAGTGTGCAGTTTAACTCTTTATATTGAATGATGTCAGTCTGACCGGTCGCTTCCAGCACATCTGCACTAGGTGCGAGAGCTTGGGAGCTCAGTCAGGCTGGATGGATGTGAGCAGGCACTTAAGTTAACATTGCTGATCAGCAGCACTGGTTTCTGAAGTTCTTGTGCTGATCTGGATAATTTCCCCAGCAGCAATGATGGCTCAGCAATTGAAATTATTTAAGGCCAATTGTGGTCTGTTGTGGGAGTCTGACTGGGATTTCCAGTCAGCTTACAGGTTCTCCAAATGCAGAGTGGGCTAGCTTGGATGTACGTACGTAGTGTCATGGTTTACAGTAGGTACCTTGGACTCGTCAGGAAAAATGGATGAATGGTAAGTTACAAACAAAATGCAATTTATGCCGAGAAAATGTTGAACAAGGTTGGCAAGTTGAACCTGATTGCTGTCTCCATGGCAACGCACCAGTAAATGAGGAACTACAGGCTTCCAACTTCACAAGCAATTCAAAATTGTATAAGGCTTGAACATATTCCTTACATTTGTGGAGAATAATTCTTTGTTTATGAATACTGGCCATTTCTAACATGCATGAATGTGCCACATTATCAGCTCAGATTTTCAAAATAGTCACTGCATACACTGTTAAAAAAAATCAGCGGAATAATGAGTTCTTTTTAACAAATACAAAACACAGAAGTTGTTATGTTTTGGGACTTTTTGCTTCAATTAAGGTAAAATGAAGCCTTGTCGGGGTCATATAATCTTCTTGAAATTCTGCCCAATGATAATGTGAGGTGCCTTGAATATTAAAGGTTAAAAGGGAGCACATCTGTCTTACTGGGAGGGAAATGTACAGGCTGCTCCTTCCTTTAGTTGGGGTGGCTGTGTGGTTAGCCTTCAAGTCACAGGGAGAAGTTTGGAATGTCAAATTTTATAAGCGGCTGTACTTTAAAAGCTCTACTTTGTTTCAAGTTAGAATGTAGTTGCGGTTCCAAAGGATAGCTGATTAGCACTACTGCCTGGATTCAAAGCCCATGTGATTCACATTTCCATGGAAACTGATTTTGAGAAAGGAGAAGCCCATAGGAAACCATCCTAAAGCCAGCCTGCAAGTTTTCCTAATAGGTCCATAAACCTCACAGACAGGATCAATCTGCATGAATCACAAGACAGAAGGAGAGAGAAACCGATTAAGATAGAGATAGAGGGAGAGGGAAAGGCTCGGCACAATTATAGACACAGCCGGCCCTGTACCTTAAGGACAGAAAATGCTTCCCATTTAAATGGAAGAAACTGAGTTCAAAGGCTGAGAGATTTACCCAGCTAGGCTACGGAAATGAATTTCCAACCTACAAGTCAGTATGGGGATTGGAAGTTATCAACCTGGAAAAAGAAACAAGTCATCAGGAGCTGAGAATAGATTTGGACTGAGTTCTGGGGAATGAAATAGGCAGAGTGAAGTATAACCAGTGAGAGATTAATTTCAAAAGTTAAATGGGAAAACGTCATACAGTTTTAAGTGTAAGTTGCCTCCGTAACACCATTTTGACAATGTTACTTTCAGACTTTTATTTTACCAATAAAAAAGCTCCAAACAAGAAATCCTGTCATATGATCTTTCTATCCCAGAGGCAGTATGGTTTAGGTGCAGCTATGGATGTTGGAAAAGGAGCTCCTCATTTCTTACATAAAACACATGGCTGCCTCACAATGACCTTATGCAGATTTCCATAAATCTTAGAATGTGCTTGCTGCAAAGATGACTGGTTGTTGTTTTGTATTGCTTCTTTTATTTTAATCATGAAAGTTTGTTGATAGTCTAATAAGATTTTGCAACTGTCCATTTACCCCGGTTTCACTTCCATGTGAATTATTGACACTATCTCCTTGAAATCCTAATGGGGAATGTACAACTTACAACATTTATAACAGCGTGTCATCTGTCTGCGACAAACACAATCTGTGGGAAATAGCAAACTCAGCTGGGCATTTCATAAATAAGTAATGCAAAGAGACAAACAATCTTAATCTAAAAAATAATATTTTCAGTAAGAAATTGGTGAGCAGCAATCTCAACATCATTCACGTTACTAACGGTAATTAGGATTCATCCAGGTAACATGATTAAATCAGGAAACAGGATTTCTGTTGAATAAACTCTGCGCGTTATGTACAAATTCCATTCATAGTTTTAATGAAAGGCAACTCAACAATCAGCAATCATTTAATTTAATTTGCTGTGCACAGAACAATAAGCAAGCAACCACTATTAGTTTGCATGCCAGATTCAGTGGCAAATTCCACTTGCAGGTTTTTCGCCAAACAGTGAGAATCCCTTAGGCAACCTGGAACGCTAATAGACTCTGACCTTTCTGAGCTATTCCGTTTATCGACATTTGAAGCAATTTTGTATCTGTTGAGAGTTGAGGCAAGGTAATCTTAGCATGTACCATTATTGGGTTATTGTAACAATGCATCTTTGCTTGGTATCTCTTTTCACTAATACTGCTCTCTTTTAACTGCTTAAGTGCTGACAATGAGTACTTGATTTCATCAAGGTGAATAAATATTTATGCTTCCAACAACCGGTTTGTATCACATGACTGGTTCTAATAACAGCATGTAGCTTAGCTGGTAACATGCATGCATCCAGAATTAGGCTGATAGGTTCAAGTCCTATTCCAGATTTTGAGCACCAGAATCAAGTGCTTACATTCCTAGTGCAGCACTGAGGGAGTGCTGCTGTGCTGGAAGTGCTGTCCTTTGGATTACATGTTAAATTACAGCCCATCTTGCTTTCTCAGCTGGATAGAAATGATCCCAGGGTATGATTATGTAGAAAAGTTTTCTAGCCAATGCTGAGCCCTCTAGCAGCACGGGAACTCAGTTTCTTCAATTTATATGGGAAGGGCTTGCATTTTTTGTCCTTAAGGTGCAGGGCCAGCCGTGTCTATAATTGTCCTGTGTCTTTCCCTCTCCCTCTATCTCTGTCTTAATCAGCTCTTAGTCAATTTGCTGTTTGTGGGAACTTGCAGTGTATGAATTGGCTGCCATGTTTACAACACTACAGAAGGGACTACACTTCCATAGGACTTGACTATCAAGTGCCTTGGAACATCTTGGCAATGTGAAAGGTGCCATATGAATGGAAATCTTGATTTTATCTGGAATTCCGTTTCCCCCATGCCATTGCATGCCATATTTGTTGTTGCCATTGAAATCACCCCTAAATTTCATCAAACATACATCACACGATCAGGAACGTCACCATGGAAATGACTGCCACCCAGATCTCACTTAAAGATATTTATTAAAATAGGTTAAATGAGCCAGAAAATAGCTAATGTGTGCTATCCCATAATCAAAGGGGCCAGTTGCATTCAGGACAACCACAAACTAATCAGGGCAGGTAAGGTAAACATTTTTAACACTTTAATTCAGAATATATAAAAGTATCACATACAAGTGTTGTTCTGCTGTTTACAAAATCTGGTTTTGTCTGTGAGTGAGACCTGCGTTTCAATTTCATTACTTGGAGAGTAAGGGAAGGTTAGTTGCTTTAAGATAAGGTTTGATTATTTGCTCCCGGCAGAACCCAAAGGCATTAGGTTTTCAAAGTTGGTTGCCTTGAGGGATATTTTTTATTTTCTCTCACAGTGTGCAGCTGATGAATTTGATGGCGTCGGCTTCTATGGCTAATGGTGAAGGATTTGTTGCTGAGAAGCTGGGAGGCAACAAGCTCCAGGGTGAATTCTCCTGTGCAGCCCAAGGCAGTGTGCCAGAAGCAGAAGCATTGCTGAGAGTGAGCCTCCAAAACTTCAGCCAGTCGCAGCCCATTATCAGATGGTGTTGTCAGCAGCTACACAACTACTATACACACGACCCTCAGAAAAGCATCTGGTGCTCACTTCCCATCTTTCTGAGCTGAAACAACATGTAGACAGAAGGTACACCCTCAGCATGAAGAAGGGCAAGGTTCAGGAATTACTCAAATGATCCTCTGAAGCGGAGTTTGTCTAGAATCACTCAGTGATTGTGGCATAGCAAGAGGCTTTTGGCCCAACAATTCCATACCAGGTCTGTCAGGTCCTTGACCCCAGTTTATTCTCATAATCCTGCAAATTATTAGCACTTCATTGTGTTTCTAATTCCCTTTGAAATTGACCATTGTAATTTACATTAACTTCATTAACAATGAGTTCCAAGGCTATTAGCATGCAACATGTTAGAAAAAGTTCTTCACACTTTCACACTCCCCAATCCCTATTATGTCATACCTAAAACCTTAAACACGGTTCCAGTAACTAAGAGAAACAATTTATCTTTGTCTACCTTGTCAAAATCTAAACTCCTTCCTACTCTTTCTTCTTTAGACTCTATGTGTCCATTGCATTTTGTGTTGGGCAGAAAAAGTACACTCACCTTCACCGGTGCGGCAGCTCTGTCATAGCTTCAGGTTCTGCTTAATCATTTTACAATGTTGGCTAGTGCTCCAATGATGAGGTATGTAAATCAGAAGTCACACGATACCAGGCTGTAATCCAACAGGTTGGACTATAACCTGGTGTTCTGTGACTTCTGACTTTGTCTACCCCAGTCCAATGCTGGCACATCCGAATCGAGGTTTATAAGGATATTAAGATAATAAAATGTGAGGCTGGATGAACACAGCAGGCCAAGCAGCATCTCAGGAGCACAAAAGCTGACGTTTCGGGCCCCTTCATCAGAGGGTCTAGGCCCGAAACGTCAGCTTTTGTGCTCCTGAGATGCTGCTTGGCCTGCTGTGTTCATCCAGCCTCACATTTTATTATCTTGGAATCTCCAGCATCTGCAGTTCCCATTATCTCTTATAAGGATATTATATTGGTGGCTCAGTGGTTAGCGCTGCTGCCTCACAGCGCCAGGGACCTGGGTTTGTTTCCACCTTCAGGTGACTGTCAATCTGAATTTTGCACACTCTCCCCGTGTCTGTGTGGGTTTCCTCCAGATGCTCCTGTTTCCTCCCACAGTCCAAAAATGTGCAGCTAGGTGGATTGACCATGGTAAATTGCCCGTAGCATTCAGAGATGCGTAGGTTAGGTGGATTATAGGGGATAGGTCTGTGTGGGATGCTTTGAGAGTTGGTGTGGCCTTGTTTCTACACTGTAGTGACTCTACGATTATATTTTGGATTATGCCTTAAAATTTAACTAAAACAAAGCCATAATGTGAATGTTCCTAATTCTGCTAAAAGCAAGCCTGGTTTAGTCATGAGAGCTGCTCAGCAAGATGTGAATTTTTCACACCTGATAACAAAAGTCAAGGGTATTTGCACTAAAGGCATAGGAAGATGCTAGTTTCAAGTTATCAGGCAGAAGGGAAAAGAGAAGAACAGAACAGGAGATAGTGTGGCCTGAAGGGAGCAGAGGCTACAGGCCCTACTAAAGCCAGATGCAGGAGGGCATCAGTGCCGAGTGCAGATGTTAACTGCAGTCATGTACGCATCCTGAGAGATCTGTCCTGACATGACCACGGCTGGGTGCAGGAGAATTAATAGAATGGACCTGAGGTAGATTTGGGAACTCTCCGTAACCAGAGTCAAGTGTCTGCAGATGGTCACACAAGGTATATAAATGGAAAAGTGTGAACTTATTGGAGGCCAGGGGTAATTGTGTACGATTTACTACAAAGACGGTAAATACACGAACTGTGCGCCTGTGCTAAGTATAAAAGAGAAAGGTTCCTGGCTGTGGTTGAAAGTATAAGTTACGCACAAAAATTGTGTTGAACAAAAAGTACTTCCAATAATTTATTGCAGTAAAAATTATTAAACATGAATTTAATTGAAATCCTGTCATTCTTTTTGGCTTGTAATAAGAAGCTTTAAGTAGTTTTGAAATGTTATCAGTCTCCACAGCGATTGAAATACCAATTATTTTCCTGGACAACAGTATCTTGAATGAGCTAACACAGTGTGGAGCTGGAGGAACACAGCAGGCCAGGCAGCATCAGACAAGCGGGAAAGTTGACATTTTGGGTCGGGACCCTTCTTCAGAAACTTCTCTGCTCCTTTGAAGCTGCCTGGCCTGCTGTGTTCCTCCAGCTCCACACTGTGTTATCTCTAACTCCAGCATTAGCAGTTCTTACTATCTCTGAGTATCTTGAAAGATATTCATTTTCTTTGCACTCTCTGCGAGGTATTAGTCGCAAATAGTTCAACTACAAACTTGACATTGATTCATGTGTTCCTCCTCCATGTTGTCCACGGGCGTCAGGAACAGAGGAGTGGTGTGTTAAGCGGCCACTGCAATACTTTCAGCTTTTTGTTAACATCCTGAAATTCAGTATTCTAAGTATCAACAATAACTTGTGTTTATATATCATCTCTAATGTAGTAAAATACCCTCAGGTACTTCCAGAAAACAATCAAATTTGATCCTGAACAAGGTGACAAGTTCACAAAAATCAGAAACTGCTGAAAAACTCAGCAGGTCTGGCACTAGTTGTGGAGAGAAAACAGAATTAACATTTCAGGTCCAAATACCTTTCTTCAGAACTGATTGTAGCTAGGAAAAGGTTGCCATATAGGCTAGAGAAAAGGTTGGGGGTTGGGGAGAGGAAAGAGTTAACAATAGGTGAAGATGGAGCCCAGGGAGAGAGAAGCACAGTCGGCAGACAAAGGAGTGGGCAAAGGGTCAGCCTGGGAGAATGAATTGTTGCTAAGAGTGACCATGAGTCGCTGGCAATGGGTTGTTTGTGGTAACAGCCTGTGTGTGATTGGAGACCCTGGTGTGTAGGGTTAGGAGTGGGGAGATGGAAGAAGGTGCTCAGGCGCTTATATCATTGAATGTGATATTGTGTCCTGACGACTGAAGGGTTCCCAAGCAGAAAGAGGAATGTTGTTCATCCAGTTTGCTCTAAACATTGCTGGAGCACTGCAGAAGGCCTAGGAAAGACACATTGGCTAGGGAACATGGTGGTGTGTTGAAGTGGTAGGGAACAGGAGGCTCAGGGTGTTTTTTTGCAGAAAACATCAGTGTAATGTGAAGTGGTTGGCCAGTTTGCGTTTCATCCCCCCAGTGTACAGCAGACCACATGTGATTGGTGAGAACAGTAGACTAGATTGTGTTAAGTGCAGATAATTGCTCCTTCACCAGAAAGGTAGATCCATGCCCTGTACAGTGAGAAGGGAGGAAATAAACCGGCAGGTGTTTCACCTTCTGCCCTTGCAGGGGAACGTGCCACGGAGGAGTGAGGAGATGCTGCTAGTGCCCGGGAGGTGTCCCAGAGGAAACTAGTCCTTTGGAAGGCTGACAAGAGAAGGGAGGGGAGGGGATATGTGTCTGGTGGTGGCATAATGCTGGAGGTGGCACAACTGATGGCTAACGATCTGCTTGATGTGAATGCTGGTGGAAATGTTGGTGAGGATAAGGGGGACACATTTGCTGTCATGGGGCAAAGACTGAGGTGAGGGCCAAAGTGTGGGAGATGGGTCAAAATACCTGAAGGGCCTGTCCACCACGGTGCTGTGGCATCCTCAGGTGAGGAGGAAAGTAGATATTTCAGATGATTGATGTTGATGTTGGGATCATCAGAACAGACATGGCAGAGACAGAGGAACTGGGAGAATTGGATAACCTTTAACGGAAGCAGGGTATGAGGATGAATAGTCAAGGTAACTGTGTGGAGTTGGTGGGTTTCTATTGAATACTGATGGCCTACTTTACCCCAGAAATGGAAATAGAGATGTTGAGGAACATTAGGAGTGATGTGGACACAGTTGTCTGTTTTGTGCATTGTAGAGATGATGCATATGCTTCCGTGTGAGTAGAGTTTTATTCAACCGTTTAAAAAGTTTGCTCTTTGATGTTTACATTTGCTTACCAACAGTAATTCTTTTCTTTTTCTAAGTGACCATAAGCAGGCTTATTTAATCACTCACACAACATAATTAACATAATCAATAAACCATGAGGTTTGGATCAAGTTACAATGCCCATGCCCCACTCTCACAGTTCTCATTGAGGGGCTGCAACAATTATAAGCTTCGAAATGAGGTCACAGCAGGTAAACATTTGGAAAGTACAGGACTAGCACAATTAGGAATGAAAATTTAGCTTAGGAGAGATTATTGTCATTGGACCCCCTTTCTTGTGACTGGATTTAGGGGGGATCTTGTGAAGGAATCACTGATGGCACATCTCCAGTGCTTTGAGGTACCTCTGGAAGTTGTCCATGGTTTCGAAGCATAGATAAGCATAGGAGTCACTGCTGGCTGATTAGCAATTTTCCTTATTTGCTTAATTATCTATTTAAAATAGTGGTAAATATGTCTGATTATTCTCCAGATCTTTATGGTATCAGACATATTCCAGTGCTCTTGAGACATATCGCTCAAAAATCGTACCTTTTTACGTCTTAACTCACACATAAAAAACACTCAAAGCAAGGTCTAATTTGCATAACCTGGGACTTTAATGGCCACTGTAAGATTCTAAATCAATGTCATAAAATAATTTTGTTAGTAAAAATGCATTTGAACATTAAATTTAGCAACTGAGTACGCCCATAACTCAAATGATTTTGGGCAAAGAATCAAGCTTAATATAAATAAAAAAGATCTAGAAACGTTGATTTTGATTACTTAGGCCGTGCCAAAATTAATTTGTTTAATCAACATAACTGTGTTTTATCTTTGGCTGTACAGCTTCTGATGATTGGCCATTTTAATCCCTGTGCTGTATTGAAATCACTGCAGGAAATTGTCAGAATAAGCAATGCGAATGAGACAGGAATGCAAACAGAAATAATAACAGAGGGAGATATTAAACAATGCATCCTGTGGCCTTCCATTATAGCAGGGTTGAAAATTGCTCTGGAAACTCAACATTTTCCAGTTGACAGCATGTGTTTGAAACAACTTGCCAAGGACCCCTCCCACTTCTGAGATCCGCACCTGTGATTTTATGAAACTTCCCTGATAATGCATTACAAGGCAAGATTCATCTTTAAGGACACTTAGTCACAAAACATACTGTAAAACCAGGGAAAACAGAAAAAAATACTTAGATGCAGTTTAGCTTCTCTTCACGTTTCCTGTCACTACTAATTTTTCACATTCAGTAGGCTACTCATGGTTTCTGTGTACCTGTGTTTAAAGGTCTGTAAGGAAATGTGACAATTTTCTACCCTGGCCAGCTTACACCATGCCAAAGCAATGTCTCTCTAAATGTGTTCTGACTGACAATTGATACGATTTCATCAGTGTGTGCAACATTTTCTAACAGGAGAGTGGTTGATTGTCTTGCAAAAAAGTATTCACAATGAAAATAATGGAATTTCAACACTACAAGATTCTAACATATCCACAACAAAATTGCACAGTAAAACCTCCCTAAGCTGTTACAAGCTAAATGGACAGCAACAAATTCCCAATATTAAAAAGAAAATTTGCATTAATGTCGTACCTTTCATGACATCCAAAAGTACTCCACAGCCAGTTAAGTTCTTTTGAAACTTTGTGATTACAACAAGGGAGGCAGCACAATTAGCACACAGCAAGGTCCTACAAACAACAACGTAATAATGAACATACAATATATAATTTAGTGATATTGGTTAAGGGATTTATATCAATCAGGAGCAAGAGAGGACTTCCCTGCTTTTGTCTCAAATAATGCTAGTGGATCTTTTGCATCCACTCAAGACAACAGATTGATCTTAGGTTATCCAACAAGACAGAGCCTCTGACAGTACAGGTCTCCCAGAACACTGTATTTGAATTGTCAGTGTACAACTACAGGATACAAGTCTGGCCAGTCTGATATTACCTCAGAAGGCACCTTGTCCATTCCAAGTATTAGTCAAGTAAAGCTTCTCTAACCACCTTCCAATGTATTCATATACTTCCCTAAATAAGGCAATCAATATTATACATTCTGGATGTGGTCTCGCCAATGGTCTGTCTAACTGAAGTACAAGCTCTTAATTTTACATTCAAATCATCTTGTCATAAACTGTTAACATTTGATGATCTTTTGTAATTACTTGCTGTACCTGCACACTAATTCATGCATCCAGACATTCGGGATCCTCTTACCGTTTACTTAATAAGCTTCTTTTTTTATTCTTCCTGGCAAAAAGGACAATTTTGCATGTTCCAACGGCATATTCTATTTGCTAAATCTTTGGCCACTCACTTAACCTAAGAATATCCTTTTATAGCATCCTTATTTCCTCCTCAAAACTTATTTTCCTACCTGTCTTTGTGTGGTCAGCAAATTTAGCAATAACCATCTGTCCAGGGAAAAAAAAGTTTCAATAAAATGAAGATCCTCTGGGAGAAAAGCCTTCTCCTCACTCTTTCTTAAATATACAACTCCTTATTCTTAAAGGCCCTTCATCCAAGTCATTTATAAAAATTGGAGAACATTGAGGCCCCAACATAGATCCTTGTAACGCAGCACTCAGCTAATCTTTCATACCAGATAATGATCCAGTTATGCATACTCTCTGTTAGCTAATTTTCTATTAACTTACCTCCTATTAGCTTTCATCTCCTACAATAACCTTTGAGATAGTATCTTATTAACTACCGTATAGAAATCCAAGTTCAATCTATCGACCAGTTTCCCTTCATGTATAACGTGTTATTTCCTCAAGAAACTCATGGATGGTTATATGGATTGATTGAGAAGCTCAGTTTGTTTTCCTTAAAGAAGAAAAGGTTGAGGGATACTTGACAGAAATATTCAAAATTGTTAGAAAGAAGATGGAGAGAGAAGCTCTCCTCCTTAGCAGAAGGGTTAAAATCCAGAAAACACTGATTTAAGATGCATGACAAAAGAACCAATTTTAACATGCAGAAGAACTTTATTTACACAGGATCTGGATTGTACGACCTGAGTATGTCATGAGGGCATCTGCAATTGGGAATTTAGAAAGGAAACTGTGGGGAAGAAACACCCTAAAAGTAGAAAACAAACACTTTGCATAACTAATGTGGAAAAGGCTGGGCACAGGATGAGCAGATAACAAAGTGTGGAGCTTGATGAACACAGCAGGTCTATCAACATCTCAGGAGCACAAAAGCTGACGTTTCCGGCCTAGACCCTTCATCAGCTCTCTGATGAAGGGTCTAGGCCCGAAATGTCAGCTTTTGTGCTCCTGAGATTCTGCTTGGCCTGCTGTGTTCGTCCAGCTCTACACTTTGTTATCTTGGATTCTACAGCATCTGCAGTTCCCATTATCACTGGATGAGCAGAGTTGCTTTTGGAGAACTATATGAGCTATTATTTAAGAACTTTGCCATTGATCCAGTGCTTGAGTAGTGGATAATAGCATATGTTGAGTGCGGTAATGATTCACACAGGTTAAGATGACTCTCTGTCAAATCCCTATTCTGAGATAAGTGATCCAAACAGATGACAGTGGGGGTCAGAAGGGAGCATAAAAACATGTCCCCCCTCCAGTTGTTAACTAGTAGATTTGCATTGAAAAGTATTTGTATGGCTTACAGATAACATTCAACACCATATGAAGGTATTGTAAATCTCAAGGTTAAGCCACCAGCTCTCTCACACATTTTGAGTTCACATGGGCATGGCCAGCAAATGTACACCTTCATTTATTTCAGAACTTCAAGGATCATGAGGGAGAAAGCAGTAAAATGAGGCATGGTAAATCATCAGAAGCTGTAGTTCAGGAGAAACCACAGTAATATGATTTACCATCTTGCAAATCTGTCAACAGAGGAGCTAATCTGACAGTGTTTATCTATTTGATTCTCAACATGTAGGAATTAAAATCAAATTTCTCTTAATTTGATAACAGTTCTCTCTAGGAGTTCTGTGGTTTTCCAACTCAGCTGCTTTGTGCAACCTCACTTATTTTACCTCACCATTGTTCAGACCCCAGGCTCTGGATTTAATGTTTTTACTTCACACTCATTCTCTTAGCTCCTGATCGAATTCATTTTACTTCAGCTGGGTGCAAACCTTTGGCGATCACACCCCTTGTGAAGTGAGTTAGAATGCTTCACCAGGTGAAATGTGTGAGGAAAAATATGAATTATTGTCAAGTTATTGAATATCACAGGAATGATAATCTCTAGATCTTTCAAGCTGAATGGCAAAGAGCTGGTAGCAAACTGCCACAACATTGTCCAAGATGCTCACCAAGACAGTACCTGCGCTAGAACCATCGAAGTGTATGTGGCAAACCAGAAGATGCAAGTTTTTTTAAGATAAACCAAAAAATTATTTACTTATTTCTCTTTTCCCTTCTGTGAGATTCCAATTGAGTTCTAGTTCTACATTACCAGTGATATTCCTATAGCATTTCATGTTATGACTACTGTATTAGAAAAGAGAATCTAGAGTAATTAGTTACGAACTTTTAAGATCCAATTGTCCCATGAAGGATTCTGCTCTTGATCTCTCCCCTCACCACCAATTATCTCTTCTTGCAAGAGAACGGCTCTATGGTTTGTTAAGACTATAGTGGCTTAATCCTGAGCTGAAGAACATCAAGGTTAGAATGCAATTGTTCTTAAGTAATTACAAACAAATTATTTCTTTTTTTCAACCTGTTAAGGTTGAGGGCATAAGCACCAGGCAATAGAACATTGGTACAAATTTCAATCCAAGGTGAACATCAGACATTCCCTCAAGTTTAGGATAAATGGTCTAAATGGACAATAAATTCCATCCCAAGTGGAAGAAGGCAGAATCTTACAGCCTTTACTAACATAAGTGTGTATTTGGAGGTTGAACAGAAAAATGCATGGGCATAGCACTTGCGTCTCTCTGATTTGGGCATCCCTTGCTGAATTTTACAAGACAGTCTCAAAATCCTCCTAATTAACAGGTTATTAGAGAACAATCTATTTGCATTCAAAACGAGTGGAGAAATCTTTCCTCATGTTCAGCATTTATATTGCACTAAGCAGAGTAATTTGGGGATTTTAAAGAGAAACAGTCACAACCAGCTTGATTGCTACCATTAATGGAAAACTTCTGGGGAAGATGATGATGTGCAGTTTGATTAAACACAATCTACTGCACACAAACAGGTTAATTGGTATAACTAATTTCTTCTAGTCTTTATGCCTCTCTCCTCCTTAGCTTTCACAACTTCTTGAAATATTCCTTCTGTTTCTTTGTCCCTCATGAAAAAACCAAATGTCCTTTTCAAGGTACCTATGATATTCAGCTCAACTACTCTAACCCCATGCAGAAGAAAGAGTCACATTTTTCCCACTCTTTCCATAAAATAGATTCTCTCAAATTCCATATTGGATATATTGATGACTGCCTTATAACCCAGTCAAAAGCTGAAAAATCTTCTTCCTATCTACTCTACCAAACCCCTTCCTAATTATCAAGTACTCTATAGGCAAACCCTAACTGTCTCATTTCTAGAAAAATACAGCCTCAGCCCATTCAGATCTTCCCAATAGGTATGACCTCTCAGTTTTGTTATGATTCATGAATGTCTTCAATGAGTCCCCTTTGTTTCCTGATGTGTCTTGTAATATGGAGACCAGAGCTATATATGGAGTCCAGAGCTTGCATACTGAAATTAACTCAAGCAGCACTCTACAAACGTATAGAATAATTCTCAGAATAACAAGGTCATGTGGCAAACAGAATCAGTTGTGTTTTTCTTAACTGTATATATATGTATTAAAGCCTGCCATGCATATGCTGGGTATAATTTTTACCAACATGTAGAACTCCTAATATGAACTAGATTCTGTGCATATGCATAACAAATCTCATTTGGAGGGCAATGCAAGATTAATTTCCCAAACATAATAACTGGGGCATTAAATATACTTGGGAGGATTTAAAAATATATACTACCTACACCCAGAAGAAAGAAATACTTGGGCTTATAAATTTTATGTTTTTATATCTGAATTCAAACCAGTTTTCAGCATGTGAAACAGCATAATTTTAAAACACATCTCTGCAGACATATGACCATGAAAAAGAACACACCTATGAAACGGAGAAATTCAAACAGCATGCTTTGTTAATAATACAAATGAGGCAAAAGGCAGAGGATGAAAGACAATTGCACAAGACCAACAATTCTAGATGCCTCAGGCCACTCTGCCACATTGGGGCTGATGTGTAATATTTACACAAAATAGGAAAGCAAGGGATCGGCAACATGGACAGAAGCAGGCACAGGACAAAGAGTGACTGATATAAAATGTTTATTCCATACACAACACACATAACAATGAAAAGGTGAAAAAGCGAGTACAAAACCTTGGTTCTGAACAACAAAACACAGATAATGATAGAAGTTGTTTTTATTACAAACAACATTAATAATTGTAGAAGTGGAAAGTATTTTCACCAAATTCCAAGCAATATTAGACATGTAAAGACAATGTGTCTATATTTAATATTATATGCATTTAAAATGACATTCTATTTGTTACAAAATTGCAAACCTCACATTAAGACCAACTGCTAGATACACGCATGCAGAAATTATTTTAACCCAGTATGCCCTTGTCTAGATGGGTGGAATCACAGGAAATATATAACCCAAAATCTAAGTGTATGAATACTGAAATAGCTACATACAAATAGTCAACTCCACATACCCATTTTGTCAACTGATTTCACCAATCACTGTCTGAAGAATTTTGAGAGGACTCTTCAATGGACATACTCTCCGCAGAGTCCCCATCAGGATCAACTGATACTTCAATCACTGTGTCATTTGATGCAACCCCAGTGTCACTGGAGGCAACTCCAGTTTCATTGGATGTCATTACACTATCACTGGACGTAGGCCCAGTGTTATTGAGGGTTGTTACATTGTTACTTGTTACAGTTGTTGTATCACTAGATGCAACTCCAACATTTTCCCCCAGATGCCTTCCAGTCAACATGATGGAGGTCTGAATAGCCACATCTCTGCGTGGCAAGGTGGAAAAATGGTGGAGTCTCACAAGAGTGTGCATTGCACCAATCAGAGACATGACATTCTGGGACAACCGGGCTCCACGGTACTGTGAGGTATTTTGTAATGTGTTTATGTCCCTGTGTATGTGGTTGAACCCACGTTGCACAGTGCTTACAAGTGTATCTAACCTACGACATATGGGGCAAAGCTCCTCACCATGTGCACTTTGAGAATGTGAAGGAATAGAGGAATTGACAGCACCTGTTGTCTCTAGCGGACATGTCCCTCTTTGCTCCGACTTCTCTGAGGATGGCACTTTCATGTAAGCTGCTGTTTTCCATTGCCCACCTGTGCAGTCTTCTTTCTGTTCCCCATATGAAGCCTGTTGTAACTTGTCGGTCACTGCACCTTCCATGCCTACTCTAGGCTCCTGATGCCGGGTTGGCATCTTCTCCTCCATGATCTCAGTGGTTTTTTGTTGCTCTGATGTCAAGGCTTTTGAGGTGCAACAATCACCTGTGAAGATAAAAAGACAGGACCTTGGCTTACTTGGTGATGGACTCTGCATAAGCTGAAGGATTAGATCACAATAATGCTTTGCAAGCCTGTACAAAGGATTTGTACAAATACAGGCTTTGTATTCTTGGCTTTGAATACAAGAAAGCTGGCATTTCATTATACAGCAAGAACATTTAGGAATGCTTTGAAGGGCTTGCATACACAATCATTGCAATGCATGCTTAATTTTAATAGCTGAGGCTGCAATATTTGCCACAAGCAATGACGGGTTTGATAAAACAATGCAACACTCACCAGAATCACTTGAGTCAGAGGACGCATCAGGTCCATGTTTCACAAGGTGGACTATCGGGGCCACTTTTTCTTCCTCCCATGTTAGGACTTTCTGTTTTGCCACATCTCTGTGCTGGACTGTACCTCTCTTTTTGTTAAAAGCGACTTTTTGTCGAGCACCAAGTCTTAAGTCATTGATGTGCTTTTGACAGTCCTCGGCTGTTCGAGCTACTTTGGAAATTTTGTTGACTTTTACAGTAATGACGTCCCAGCCACGTTGGTGACCCTCACTAGTGTGCATTTTGGGATTCGTGGCCAGGAATATTCTTTGTAACCTTGTGAATTGTTTCACAAGCATTTGCATAGCCAACGTGGAGAATTTAACCTTCTGCAGTTTAGCTACTGTGGACACCATTTTCGTCTGCTTTCCGCCTGTGCGGAGTGGAAAGAAAAGTCATTTGCAAAGGTCAAGTGGCTTCCTTGTGGAAGTTAAATTGGTAATTGTCAATTATTTGCAGTTGAATTCTGCACTTGTGACTTATTTTATTTCTGTTGGCAGAAACACTGCTTGTATTTTTCACACCAATCACCCTTGTGGATCATGAATGACATTGCCAATTTAACATTAATTTAATGAGTAGCTTTGAATTCTAAACTGAGGCAACCTGGAACTGTATTAATATCTCCTAAGTAACTATAGCTAATGTCCCCATAAATGGCAGAGAATGAAATGGAGGAAGAAGATGAATTTGATGGGTGGAATGAACTTTTGTTCTGCTTCTACGGTTCCAATTCAGCTTGCATTTAAATCCAGGTTCCAGGAGAAACTTGATAGCTTGATAACCCAATGTATCACCCTGGCCAAATAATTACATTCAATAACAATGTATCACCCTGGACAAATAACTATATTCAATAACAGCTTAGTTTCCATCCAGAAAATATTATATAAGAAAAAAATCACAGATATCAATCAGAATTTGAGCTTAAACAATACTCTTAATTTAGTAACAAGGATTCCCAAGGAGTTTATTATTTAAAAGAAAAATTCACTGGATAAAGTCCAATCTTATGTATATTCTTATTCACTTACACAATGTCTTGTAGCACTGTTATGGAAATCAGAACATAGTAAAAGATGGATAACATATGGATAGCCTTTTTATTCTTCATATATTGAGTATTCAATCCTCACTTCATTTTATTTTGATCTTGTAGGTTGTTTGGATAAAGGGCACATGTAAAAGTCCCTGATATATAAGTTAACAGAGGACTTGCTTTATGAAAATAATTTATCATTATAACACTGTACACCAGAATGTAAATTGAGAACATATGTTTGAATGTGTTTAAGATCACGGCACTGGATCATAATTGCATTCAGTGACATTTTATACAGAAACTGCAATGTTTTAACATACTGGCCTAGATGTTCTGGTCAGGAGTGAAACAAAGACTTCGGCTACTGACTTTAATCAAAGTTGCCAAATAAAGCCTGGAAATCTCTTGGACTTCCCCTTTCCCAATATCAGTTTATATCTGGCACCAAGCCAAGAGGGTCTCCAGACATCCAGCAGCAGTTATGTCATCAAGCAGATATGTAGCCAATCACATCAACATGTTTAACAGTAAATCAGAAAGTTAAATGTGCTTTCACCTTTAGTTTAACTTTTCAGTTAACAAAATAAATTACTTTGCTAGAATGAAGATTAATGCTAAAATAATGATAAATGATTTGAAAATAAATTATTTAATTATTAAATTAAAGTTCGGATTTTTTTGTATCACTACGAAGACTCTCAACTTTCTCCGATTACAAAATTCGCATCTCAAAGCAGTGAGGATGGTTAGTATTAATGATAAAATTTGCGCACAGTTACAAACCCTTATTCTACAAGGTGTAAATATTTCAAGTGTCTTCACAGACAGACTGACAGCGACAGGATGCAAGTTCTCATCAGGCAAAATAGAATACAAAGAAAAGGAGGCGGGTTAGGGAAAACATTGCAGTACTGGAGAAAGAAGATATCTTGGAGGGGTAGGGGGCAGGATCAGTCTGGCTGGAGCTCAGCAATAAAAGGGGTATAATTACATTTCTTTATGTAGTTTACAGACCACCAGGACGCAAAGAAATAAATCTACAAGCAAATTACAGGGAGGTGGAAACGTTACAGTGTAGTTACAATGGGGGGCCTCAATTACCCAAATATCAGCTGTGCCTTGGTAATGCTAAGGGCAGAGAAGGACAGATGTTCAAAAGTCATGTTCACAAAAATGGTCTACAGCAGTGTGTGATCAGTTTGGCAAGAAAGGAAGCACAGTGAAACCTGGTTCTTAAGACTAAGATAGGCCAAATTGACCAAGTGTTAATGAAGGGACATTTAGCGGACAGTAATCTTCATATCATTAGACTATAAGGATGATGGTGGGAAAGTAAAACTGACAAGCTCGAGTAAGAATAACTAACTGGGCAACAGCCAACATAAATGAAGCTAGAAGGGAGCTGGGCCAGAGAGACTGGAACCAAAGATTCACAGGAAAAACTGTAGCTGAAAAATGGGCTAATTCTAAAGAAGAGAGGAGATGAGATAATGGGAACTGCAGATGCTGGAGAATTCCAAGATAATAAAACGTGAGGCTGGATGAACACAGCAGGCCAAGCAGCATCTCAGGAGCACAAAAGCGGACGTTTCGGGCCTAGACCCTTCACCAAAGAAGAACTGGCTTATATACATCCAAGATGTATTCCTTCAAGAAGGAAAAGTGGAACAAACAGGTCCAGAGCTCCCAAAATGAAAATGGAGATAGAAGTTAAGCTAGAGAAGAAAATACGTACTTGTGAGAGGTGTCATGTAGTAAACACAAATAAGATCAATGCCAAGTATAAAATGTTCAGAAGGAAAGTGAAAATGCAAATGAGAGAAGCAAACAGGGTATATTAAAAAACAGTTTCATCATCCAAAATAAAGGTGATTTGAAAAATCTTCTATAGGCACATAAAGAAGTGGTAAAACGAGGAGGAGGGCTTATTAACAGCCAAAACAAGGATTTACATACGGAGGAATCCATCTGTCTATCAGGCGTTACTCAGGTCCTGGTTGTAGAGGAAGAAACTCAGGGACTAGAAGGATTCAAAATTGATAACAAAGACATGTTGAATAAGCTGCCTGTTCTTAGAATTAACAAGACAGTAGGACTAGATGAGATGCATCCAAGGATTTTGCAGGAAGTGACAGTAGAAATTTCAGGTCTTTTGACCGTAATCTTTCAAATCTCCCTGTACACAGATGTAGGGCCAAAGAACTGGAGACTTATTAACATCATGTCCTTGTTCAAAGAAGTTTGTAATGAAATGCATAGTTTAACTCTAGTGTTGGGAAAGTTGCTGGACGTCTGCAGAGAAATTAGAGATAATATGTCATGATTGAAAGAACAGGGGAAAACAGTACAAATTGCAGGGTATTACTGTAAAGGGTATGCAGGAGCAGAAAGACCAATGTGTATGTTATTTGAGGAGGTAGGACAGGGGGAGAAAATTATTGATAAGGCACACAGTGGCTTAGACTGTTATTACAGTGACATCAAATACAAAAGCAGGAAGATTATGCTGAAACTGTTCAAGACACTCAGATGGTATATTCTATCACATTCTGGGCACTGCATTTTATGATGAATGTGAAGACATTGGAATGCAGAAGAGGTGCACAAGAATTATTGCGGAGCTGGGAACCTTCAATTATGTAGATCAGTGAAGTTCATGGGAACATCATCAAACAATATTTGGTACTGACTCACATAATGAGACATGCATATGACAATGGGTTAGGTTTGATGAAGCACAGTGAATTTGCAGAGAGAGCTTTGGGTTAAGTTTAGGACTAGCATTTAAATGAAGTTACGGTTAAGTTTAAAGACTTAATCCGGAAATTCTGGAGTTTAAGACCATGTTGTTAATCAGGGGAATGTGAAAATTAGAGATGTGCAAGTCACCAATTTAAAGGACCAAAATGTTCTTTAAAGGTTGTAAGGCTGCTGCCTAAGGAAAGGGGAGACCCCTAGGTGACTTCGAAAATAGGGTAAAGAATCTTAAGACTGTGACATTGTAGGACCAGAAACCAAACCAAGACAGTAAGCACAGGACTAATGGATCCTACAGGACTTCAGAATGGCAGCCCTCTAACAATGACGTGCAACTCAGTGAACCAGCTGTTTTATCCGCAATCCAAACTTTCAAAATCAGCTTCTGTTTTAAGATCACAAACATCATCAACAAGGCTCTAAGAATGTCAAATCATATTATTACCAAGACTCTCTGATCAACCAGAGAAGATAATCTGATCTGAGTTATAACAAATTTAATGTTGCAATAATCAAAGGTTTCATCAGTTGAAACGCAAGATATTTCTTTAAGCAGACTTAGGCTGTCGTATTGGCACAGTATATATGTTGTTCATCATCATTATTCTCCCTATATAGAGGACGTGTCAATAATGTTCTGATGCTAGCATATCTTTCGAGTCTAGTTACAGAAATAGGTTTTTCATATGTGCAAACTGTTTAATATGGCATCTGCTGAACAGCAGACATTTCTGGAATTTCTTACCTTTTATCGTATCTGACTTTAGTGGAACCATTTCAGAAAATTTGGACATATTGCTTTAAAGCGGTAGTGAAATTATTGCCAAGTTAGCAAAGATATTAACCAATCTAAATAGACAATAAATCAACTGCTCTCGCCAACAAATTAGAAAGAAACTGGTTTGTTGAAGGAGAAAACATCTTCTGTGGGGAAACACTGTTTATTCTCGGATGAATAATCAAGTACAAGGAGATAGCTTGAAGACACATGACAAAGCAATATTGTGTAAAGAGTGGGATTGTCAACCAATGACACCAATAAGTTGAAGCGTGGACACATTTATTATCAATTATGTTATGTTCGTTCCCATAATTTGACTGAGTATTCTACTGTAAATTTGGCAATCAGTTGCCAAGACTTTCACAGCAGGTAAATTGTACAGCATTTTTTTTTCATTCAGGTAAAATGTCATAAGAGAACATGTAGAATTGTAATAAGCTCTTCATTTTGTCACATAGTGCATTCTGAGCACAGTTGTGAAAAGGCATTTCAGGCTGCTTGGTAGAATAGTGTGAATGACAGCAGGTAACACAACATCTTGTATTTATGGAGCACCTTTAAGATAGAAAGTGGCCCAGTTGCTTACTTAAAATATCTTCCTGAGCACTTCTGAGAGACTGAGAATTATTAATGAAAAAAAACTGATAAATCATTTGAACTTTAAGCTGAATTTTCACAAAGTTAGCAAGATTCTAGAGCTACTAAAAATGGCAGACTGGGTCTCCACCTGATGAAGGAGCAGTGCTGTGAAAGCTTGCATTTTCAAAAAATCCTGATGGACCTTAACCTGGTGTCATGTGACTTCTGACTTTGTCCACCCCAGTCCAACACCAGCACCTCTACGTCAAGGCTGGGTCTGACTCTGGGTTTCCCATTCCCATTATCAGTCACCCAGTGTTTGCTGACATGAGGTGAAGGTACAGACCCCTAAATGGAACCTGCATTCCCAACCTGGCCAGAACGATTGCAGAATAGGCATCTCTTAGATTCTTGCAGTTTTCCTGGAGTTCGACCAGCTTCTCTATAAATCATGGTTCATGGATCTCAGAGGTTTAATGAAACAGAGTCTGAGATTGGACACCTTTGAAAGATAAGGCTAAAAGATCTTAGGCATGTTCCCCATGAGCCTCCACGCCAATTCATAGTCCTTCCATACCCATTCACCTGGTATAGATTATAAGCAGAATGAACAAACCGTAGAATAACAATGGAAAGCAAGAACTGTTCAGAAGAAAAACGCTCATTCTTATTATTTTGTGGAAACGGGTGTTTCTACAACCCAACGGAAAATAAACAAACCAATTCAGGTATCAATTAAAAAAAATTAACACACCTCCCACCAATTAATCTTGCATAAATAATCATCAGGACATTGTCAATAAACGTCACTACAAAGAATAGCCGAAAGTAACTATATGAAGATGTCAATGAAACAATGTCAACATTTCTCTTCAGCTGTCTAAATGAGACTCCCACAGAGTTAATCCATTTACAAATCTTAGGGGGACCATGAGGTGTAGGTGAGGAATGTGGGATTGAGGGTTACAGGGTCAGACTATTTTTATTTTGGCAGGGACAAAGTTCTGATGAATCAAAGCAGCACACCTCTACATTCACCCATCCCCTGCCAACCTAGAGCTTCCAGGGTCAGTTGTCATAACTCTATCTGATACGTGAGCAAGGGCTCTATGTTGTCAACTGCTTCAAATTGAAATTGGTCTGCTGAGTAGAAAAATTTGAAGATCCGGTTCTTTGTTTTAAAAATGATTCTTTGAGGTTTCAAAGTGCTTTAGAACAAATAAAGGTCTTCCAAAGTTGTGTCATATTTGTGGGAAACAGGGTCTTTTAACAGCACCTACCAAAGAGTAATGACCAGACTATTAGTATTTTATTTTAAAATTTTAGGATGTTTTACCATATTTACAATGATTTAGTTCACTACTCCATAGAATGAAAAATGTTACGAATATGCATTCAAACTCAAATTATGTTTTGCTGGTGGACAAAGTTCTAGAGCTAGAATTTCATTCAATAACCTATAGTGTACTTGAAAATTGTCACTTGATAGTTAACCAATTGTACCTTCATCAATCTGACGTCAACTCTGCAGCATTTTTTGTTTTTTTTCCCCTTCCTGATATACAGCATTCTCCATAATAAATTAGCAAAGTTGATTTTCTTTGATATTGAAACAAAAATGTTGCAGTCAGCAGGTCTGACAGCATCCATATGGAGACAAAATGAGTCGATGTTTCAGCTTACTGAGATTTTTGTCACACAAGTTACTTTATTTCTGTCTTCTTTTCCATTTTGTTCCCAATCTGTTGGACTGTGATTTAAAGGACATCTTCACATTATTGTTTTTAATAAATTCTTTACCCTTAATCAGTGCATTACATTCCTTTTAAATGTGACTATGATGGTGTCAATGCTTTTGAATATTTTGGAAAATATGTTATACACTTTTTTTTGTACTTTTTCTGATTGTTTACACTGAGATTACAACTCAACAATGTCATTCTCTCATTTAGGCTGGTACATATTGTTGACCTCTGACCTGATCTTTTTAACCTGTCATATTATAGTGAACTCAGAGAAGATTTTTGCATCTTATAATTAGAGTTCTGAAGAAGAATATTGGTACAAACATTCACTTCTGCCCTTTCCACACCTGTGGCCAGACTAGCTGAGTTCCTCGTGCAATTTCTGTTTCTATTTCAGAGCTCTGGCAATTGAAATCTGCACCCACATTTTGCCTTTATTTTCACTGTACTATTTTGTGCCCTGACACCTCTTCAAGGTTCTTCAAAACTTTGACCCTGAGCCCATCTCTATCACTTCCATCTCTGTGTCCCACTAAATCTGAGCTTTTGCACTCAATATATAAAATCACAAAATCCTTTATAGGGTTTGTCTGATATAGGTGAAGTACTTCGTGATACTTTACTATGTGCTATCCTGTCCAGGATTAAGCAGTTATTAACACACTGCTGGTTGAGAGTTTGCAGTGTGCAAATTGGCTGCTCCATTTCCACAAAAAGTTTGAAACAATTAATTTGTTTGTAAAGTATTTCTGCACGCACAATCGTTACGAAATTTTGGGATTTTGTTTGTGTTCATTATGTGCGTCCAAACCTAACAAGTACAGTACTTCTGTACCCACAATGATTTATTTAAAACAGATTTTTGAGGCTCAGCTTTAAAATCAATGGGGATTTTGCATACATTATACAAACAAACAAGATAAATAATCTCCAGCTCAGAAGTTCGGGAGTGGGTCTTGAAGCTTAAGAAAAACACATCCATTACACACAGATTTTTTTTTTGTTTTACTTTGAGTTTTGAACATTGAAAGATATCCTGTGATATCTTTTAATGAAGATGGAGGTACAGACCACTGCTCCTTTAAAGGGTCAGAAACAGTGAAACTAAATTACCTGTATTGAGAGGTTTTCGGATAAAATAACGAAGACATTATCAGAAGCTGAGTATGTGTAAGCACAGGTGCATAAATAGCCGCAAGAAGAAATTTTGTGCAGTTCTACTGTATAATTTCAAGTTATGAGTCACTTAAACCTATTAAGTTATGAAAGCTAGGGACTTTGGTAGTTCTTTTGGTATTACGCAATGTCGGTGTTTTGGTATTGTACCAAGGGTGCCTTTGGGTACTATACACACAAAAACTTTTTTTTTCAATTTATAAAGAAGTATTTGGGGATTAATAAGATTATACTTTTGCTATGCAAATAAAGTCTCTGAATTTGTGTTTTAAGTAGACAGTTTGGTTTATTCCATTTGATCTTAATTCTTTTGCTACTAAACTTCTGTTTCATTGTTAAAGCAAAGTCTGCAGCATTGCATACTTATGTTTCAGTGAGTGATCACTTTGTTAATGCCAAAACAAAATAAAATATGATCTATATGAAACCAGGTAACAGTCTGGGCTCTGACTTTTCCAAGAAGAAAATAAACTGGGATCATAACAAAAGCTCCAAATAAATACATTTTTCTTTCCTTTTTTAATGCTAATTGTTTTTGTAGCTATGGTGGTAAGTCTGGTTAGATTTGCTTTGTACTCGTAACATTTCAAGTTCATTCTGTGTCTTTATTTGTGAAGTTTGACTGGTGGTTGAAGGCAGGCTCTGTAATTTGCCGTGTTTTGTTCTGTCTTCAACTAAATTGCACTTGTCAGCTACTATTTGTGGTGGTTTGGTCATTAGTTAAGTTGGGTTTCATGTTATTGTGTATGTGACAAGCTTTCTCCTCGAGTTTCAACACTCTCTTTGGTCCCTATACAGTTACTGGCGCACTTACATTTGTGCAATATTCCATTACTCTATTTTCTTTTTTGACATTTCAATCGGTTGTTTATTTCCTGTCAAAGCATTACAGTCAGCAAATACCTGGGAGGGTTGTGTTTTAAAAGCATTTGCAGTGACTCTGAATGCCACATGTCTCCAATATTTGTAAAGAAATAGTCACGTTTAACACATATTTCTTTTACGTAACAAGTATTTCTCATAATTAAGCAGAATATTTAAAATGTTTGATCACCCAGTGGTGACTCCAAACATCCTGCATTTACAAGATTTGCACTGGAATGAGGCAGTTGGTGATTAACTATCCTGCCCACTATTGACGTTTGTCATAGATCACTGCACTGAGGTGCACATAATGCTGCATTTCTATGTCAGTCGTCTAAATATACGGCAGGGATGGCAACTTCAATCAATCCACGTTGAAGTCCAAAATAAGAGGTTAGGGCGCGTTAATGAATCCAATTCAGGAGCAAATTGTTTATCTACAGCGTGGTGAGAGTAGAACAGTTGAATGGAGTAGTATAGATGCACTAAAGTTGAAAGTTGCTTTGAATATGAAGAAGTAAGTAATAGAAGGAAACTCATGTGGGAGGAAGCTCACATGGAGCATTAACACCAGCACTGACCAACAGCCCCTTCCTGTAATGCAGTGTACAAATGCCTGCCAGTTAACTTTACATTTTGATTTTTTTTACCTTTTCAAAATCACTAAATGCTTCAAAAACTAATAGAACCTGTTGAAGAGACGATCTGATATCTGAAACAGAAATTCTTTTCACTTTTTACGAGACAGTCCTGTTTATATCGCCAGCAGTTGCAGTTTAAGATTTACATTCACAAAGAAAATTAAATTTTCTCTATTGTGTACATAATAAAAAAAATTTAAACAAATCTATCACTACAGCCACATATGGTGTCAGGGAACAACCATTATGAAATGCCGTGGTAATAAAATGACCACAGTCAGTTATTTATTGTACACTTCTGTTTAGGTTACTAAGTATGCTTTTCAATGAATCAACACACAGGTGAAACCTCGAGTAGTTAAATCCTCGCATCTCCATCTTTCACTTTAATGAGATTCCAGGATCCTCACAGTGCTGCTTTTCGTGCCGAATTTAATGTCATTTGCGGGATGTTGGTCAATAGGCAATTTCTAGAAAGCTTCATTATTTATTTAATGAGGCATCTAAATGCCTTTAATTTTCCATAGGGAAGAAATCAATAAATTTTGCAGTATTGTTTCAACGATTTAAATAAGCAATCCATGAAATGTAGCTGTGTCGAGACAGTTACAAAAACAATAATCAGCATTTCTGAGGCTATTGTTATAATGCTTTACCCCTGCTCCAAATGCAATTTACTTCCCTGATAGTTCTGGACTTTGCTTTCAAACACCACAATACTCCATCACTTTAACATGCTCCAATAGACTGTGACCTCTGATAGAACTCTCATTCTTCACAGCTCCTTTCTTAATAGCGAGGTAATTTAAAATGGTTTGCTTTTGTCCTCAATGTAGATATACTATCTTGTGCCTTTTACAAACACAATATTGGAATAGGGTCTGCAGTATGTGTATCGATTTATACAGCTTTACACAAATAGAATCTAAAACTCTCTTGCACTCAAACAGCTAGAAATATCTATAGGTTCTGAAAATTGCTTGCATATGAGAAATTTTAATTTTAAGAAGAGTGTAAAATAAGAAAAGGCAATTAGTCAAATAAGTCATCCTCCCCAGCAATCATTCACCACCAGTCCCACCCCACCCCCATTCCCATCCCTTCCCCTGACAGAGCAAAAATTTTGACTTTCTTGCTGGGCATTCAATCTGCTAATGGACATGAGTTACAGATAAACCTCAGAGATCATACCTATATAGACATTTGCATCACAAAAGGAGACAGTTCAGCTTGCTGTTCCTGCACTGATCGTCAAGTAGCTAGCCAACCAAATACCACTTGCCAGCTCTTCGTCCATAGCCTTGTAGGTTATAATAACTCAATTGCATCACTAGGTACTTTTAAAATATTTTCTAACTGCAAATTTTCATACTGTTTTATAATCCCCAAGCCTGGTAACAATCAAGGACATTTCTATAAATTTAATTTCATTATACAACCCACAATTATAATTCTGATCAGTGACATTCTTCAGGAAATCATTTTTAGCACCCATCAGTGCATGAGCACATATCTTGCTCAGAATATTTCATAATAAATTATTTCTATTACTTATCTTTCAAGCCATCACTCTGACTGTTAAAGATATTTATACAGTTCTCTTTTAAAAATAGAGTCAACACGAATTACTAAAGTTGAAAATCTAACTTCTCTTCGACAAGGGCTCTCTCCTCGAAAAATAAGGGCCACCTCAAAGTAATCAAGCTTGCATTCTTATATCCAAGACAGTTCAACTAAAATGTCCTAAAGATATTTCCTTTATTCATGATTCCCATGATCTTTTAAATTTGAATTGTGTGCTTTTTAATATTTTTCCCCAAACAAAAGAAAGTTTTGTTCTTTGAGATGCCACTGTAGCTTGTGGTCTGAAGTTGGAATCATTCAAGTTAGACATCACTCCTTGCATTAGTGTTGATATCTTCCATAAAACCAAGGATTGAGGAGAGAACTTGACCCAAGCTTTACATGTTTCTATAAGTATTTATTCAGGGAGTTAATCATTACATATGCCTCCTGCCTCAACAACCACAGTTTCAATCTGTCCTTGTGTAGAAGCACATGTGAATCCCTAGTTAATGCCCAAGACTTTAAAATAATTAAATGATAACTAGTAAGTGTCCCGAGTAGAAACTGTCCTGAAAGTAATCTTGCAAAATGTTATATTAGGTTTAAAATAATTTGCTTTAAGTTATAACCAAATGTCTGAGGATCTAATTGCCCACTAGAATACTTATCAACATATTTTTCATCAGATACTTCCAAGCAGCAGTACACGTATCTTTCTCAATTCTATTTTCCATATTTACTGTTAATTTCCTAGTCCACTGTGCATTAATATAAATTTAGCAGCAATAAAATCAATTACGTATGTCTTTGTCCATACACTTAATTTGTCCAAATCCCTTTTACACATCATCAATCTGTCATAAAGCAGTTAGCTGAAAACTCAGCTTCGTGTCAACAAGCATTACACAGTTTCTTGAAGCATCCTTGTCCGTAGCACTTCAAGATGATATAAGCAGCAGAGGACCCAGGATGGATCTCCCCAGAACTCTATTAATCACTGATTTCCAGTCAGTGCATTCTGCTCTTTAATAGATATTCCGTGTGGCTTTCTGAGCATCAGCCATAAAATTCTTTGAAAATCTCACATGTACAAAATTGATCAGATGCTGCCTGAAAATTTCAGTCAAATCATATTCCCCTGATGTGTTTCATTCACTGGTTTAGTTCTTTCCTCAAAGGCTTCCAGCAGATTAATGAGCCGTGACTTATCGTTTCCAAAAGTATTTTGATTTCTACAAGATTACTTCTGTTGTCTGAGTGATTTCCAAGTGAATTCTCTTAAAATATCATGTAACACTCTGAAACATTCAACATAATGTTGACATCAGGTTAACCAGCCTGTAGCTTTCATCTTACGCCCTTCTACTATCAGAACAGCATGTTGTTCACCTACTCTCTGATACGTCTCGTATCTATTACCTATTGCAATGCTTATTTCGAAGACATTCTAAGATTGCCCCCCTCTTCCAGTTGAGTTTCTTCATGCTGACCATGGAATATATTTTAGATCATTAAACTCGTTTTAAGTGTAGGCATTGGTACATAGATAAACAGCAAGTTTGTCATGAACAAATAGCTCTATAGACATTGTTATGCTTTTTCCTTTTGCCGGTGGAATATAGGATATGGCCAGGCAAGTAGAGTTGAGGCGGAAAATGATAACATATTGAATAGAGGGGTAGATGTAAGTGGCTGTACGTATAGTCATGTGTCTTTGAATTAGTATCTAAACATCTAATTCAGTGAACGACCAGCAATAACGTCCTCAGTATTTGTGTGCACATGCTGGGAGTAAAGGAAGTGAAATGGGAAAGCATGATTAACAAAAGTATACAATGAGACAAGACTCTGTCAAGCTGCTGGTATATTTCACTCTGATCCCAGTGCCTGAAACCATAATGATGTGGAGATGCCGGTATCAGCCTGGGGTGGACAAGGTCAAAAATCAGACAACACCAGGTTATAGTCCAACAGGTTTATTTGAAGACACAAGCTTTCAGAGTCTCGCTCCTTCCTCAGGTCACACCCAACAAACTTACAGGTCAAACTTACAGTTTGACTGGAAAGCCATTGACTTACAAAGTTAATACTGAATTTCTCTCCCCCCACAAAGATTTACTAACTCACCAAGTACTTCAACATTGTGTGTGTTAATGTGAGTTCACACAAACTTTTTAAGTTTTGTGAACACTCAAAAATGTAGGCCGAAGAATTGCTTGCATTGTTGCCTCATAACATTCCACTAGTTACCTGCTATTGTCTCTTGTAAAGGAAAATTAACGCACTTCTAAGCCTTTAATTAAAATAAAACTTTACATGCTTAATTTTTTTGCTGTATGACCCTACCTTAGTTTGTTTATCCCCTTCAGTATGAATGACTTGGACTTTAGCCTGTGAGAAGGGGGCAGGGGCTGGAGGGGAAGGATGTAGGAATGCTGTCTGGGGTTTGCAAGTTAGTGATTCGGGGCTTACTAACCCTGGCCTGCTGATCATTCTGTGGTATTTGAGATGGGTATAAGCAACTGAACAACGATGGTAGAATGATCCAAGGTGGTAGAGGACAGTGGACAAGTTGCGCAGGAATGGATAACAAAAACAAAAATTGCTGGAAAATCTCAGCAAGTCTGGCAGCACCATTGGAGAGAAAGCAGAATTAACATTCCATGTTCAGTGTCCCTTTGGAATGGACTGCAGCAAAGAAAGATTGGTATTTACGCTGAAGATGGGGGGCATTGGCGGGGGGTGTGGAGGGGTGTTGCATGTGGAGGAGTAAATGATAGATGGAGGTGCAGCCCAGAGACAGATAACAACAGCTGGTCAGACAAAGGACTGGGAAAAAAAAGTCAGCCCTGGGGATATCAATAGCTGCTAAAGGGGGCCATTACAGTCCCAAAGACAGCACAGTCCCAGGCAGAAAATGAGATGCCCTTCTTCAGCTTGCGCTGAGATTCACAGGAGCACTGCTGCAAGCCCAAAAGACTCTGCTTTCTCTCCACAGAAGCTGTCTGGTCTGCTGACTTTTCCCAGGAATTTCTGTCTTTATTTCTGTTTCCTAGTATCTGTAGTTCTTTGGTATTTTCCTACAGGAATGGATGTTAAACTAGGAAATTTGTCAGTCCTCAGGAAAGCATTCCTTACTTCATGGTCCAATGTGGAATGTCCTCTTCCCTCAGAACTAGATGTGGAGGCAATGACACCAGACTATCAGAGCCTGGTCCAAGGTGGCCTCCTGGGTTTAAACAGCCTTAACTTTCTGGAGGAAATCTCAGCACTGTCAAGGTCAAGGTTATAGAGTCATACAGCACAAAAACCGACTTTTTGGTCCAACTAGTCCATGCTGAATGTAATCCCAAACAAACTAGCCCCACCCACCTGCTTCTGGCCCATACCCCTCCAAACCCTTCCTAATCATGTTCTTATCATGTTGAAAGTGTGCCCACATTCTCAGGCACTTCATCACACACACGAATCACTGTCTGTACAAAGATGTTTCCTTCATGTCTTCTTTAAATCTCTCTCCTCTTGCCTTAGAAATATGCCCCCGGTGTTGAAATCCTCCATCTGACGGAAAAGACACTTACCATTAACCCTATCTATATCCCTCATTATTGTATAAACTTCTGTAACATCACATCTCAACCTGCTACGGTCCAGTGAGAAAATGTCCCAACCCATCCAAACTACACCAGCCTAAGAATACGATTTCCGACTCCTAATTCCCTCTGCATCCGTCACACGTGCTCCCAAGATGGGACGCTCTACTCCCACACATCCAAGATTTCCTCCTATTTCAAGGGCCATTACGCACACCCACCCCCACCTCCAATGCTTGAAAATTCCCTCAAACGCATCTCTTGCATCTCCCACATTTCTGCACTCACATTGCCTCCCCCCAACAAAAACAAAAATAAAGACGGAATCCCCTTTGTCCTCACATATCACCCCACTAACCTTCACATCCAATGTATCATTCTCCACCATTTCCGCCACGCACAATCCAACCGCACAACCAAAGAGATATTTCCCTCCCCGCCGCTATCTGTCTTTTGTAGGGACCGCACTCTCCGCAACTCCATCGTCCGCTCTGCACTCCCCACTAACCCCACAATGCTCGGCACCTTTCCCTGTAACCACAGGAAGTGCTACGCCGGCCCCTATAACTATCCCCCTCACCTCCATCCAAGGCTAAAAACAAACCTCCGAAATGTGGTAATTGCATCCGCTGTTCCTGATGTGGCCTCCTCTATATTGGTGAGACCAAGCGGAGACTCGGAGACTGCTTTGCAAAGCACCTGCACTCTGTATGGGACGATCGACACCTTCCGGTCGTGAACCATTTTAACTCTCCTTCCCACTCCCTGGGTGACGTGTCCATCCTGGGGCTCCTCCAGTATCACAATAATGCCACCTGGAAGCTGGAGGAGCAGCAATTCATAGCCCACCTTGGGAGCCTACAGTCCAAAGGCCTATATGTGGATTTTAACAGTTTAAAAATCTCCCTAGCCCTGGCCTCATCCCATGACCAACCCTCTCTCATTCCCACCTCCTTGATCTGGCACAACATGTCCATCTCTTCTCTCCTACCTATCCGCCCCTCCCACCTCACTGACCAAGCCCCACTACTGCCCACCTGCACTCACCTAACACCATCCCACCTACCTTTCCCAGCCCACCCCTCCTCTATTTATTTCTGAGTTCTCCTCCTCCTCATTTCTGAAGAAGGGTCCCAACCTGAAACGTCAGCTTTCCTGTTCCTCTGATGCTGCCTGACCTGCTGCGTTCCTCCAGCTCCACACTTTGTTACCCCAACCTATCCAGCCTTTCTTCGCACTTCAGACCTTCCATTCCCAACAACATCCTTGTAAATCTCTTATGAACCTTCTTCAGTGATATTGTCGCTATAACAGGACAACCAGAACTGAACACAATACTCCAGAAGAGACCTCATCAATATCCTGTACAACTGCAATGTGACTTCCCAACTCCAATACTCAAAGGACTGAGCAATGAAGGTAAGTGTGCGGAATGTCTTTTAACCACTCTGTCTGTATGTGATGCAAACTTCAAAGAATTATATACCTGGACCCCTCAGTCCCTCTATTCTACAACATTATCCAAGGCCCTACTATTAACTGTGCAAGTCCTTTTACTTGTTTGTTGTATCAAAATGCAACACCTCACATTTATCCAGATTGAACATCTCCTGCCATTTTTCAGCCCATTAACCCATCCCTTCTTCACAACACCATTATGCTCTCTCCAATACTTCACACTCAATTTATCTCTGCTAATGCACCACGTCGCACCAAGGTTCATGCTGTAGTACTCTCACATTACCTTCAGCATCTTCCACACACATTCTCACCCACGCTGACCCCAACACTCTTAACCCTTCGTGCCCTCTGTGCTGCTTCCTCATTCACTTAGGATACTATCCCACCTGCACTAGCAGTAATCTCTGTGCCACCCACTTTCATCGCCCATAATATCAAAAGCAGCTCATTACAGAGCAGAAGGAGTCAAGACAGGTGATGTGCTGCCTATCATTTGCATCCTCACTCTGACTTTGACAACTTTGCAAGGCCCACTCAGTGTCAGAGGCTATCTTAGACTCACTTAGCTGGGAACCCCTGGGCAAAGGCTCTCCCATTGACTTGACTGAGACCTGCTGATAACTATGACAAGCTTCTGGGCTTTGTGTTATGCTAATCGGCATGGCAAACAGCAGTAATATCAAATGGGTATTTGTGGCAGAGTGGAGAAAAGAACAAAAAAGTCAAGGCAAGGCAATACAAGCCCAGGAGGCTCTGTGTGAGTAAACATTATGACAGCAAGCAAAGAGCCTGGAGATGCAGCCTGATCCAGCCCATGAGCTGGGCTGTGTCCCTGAAGACATAGGGTTGCCTTTGCAGCAGCATTACAATAATAGCTGCTGATACAGCCGAGGTGCTGACCTAAAGTGCAGAAGCATCCTATAACAGGATCAGAGGCTGGCACATGTCAGATGCCAATGTTTGTGCATATGATCAGTACCCACAGCATGTGCCCTGAGATATTCTTACCCAGTTCCCAACATGGACTTACTTTGGAACAAGTGACTAGTATATCTGCAAGGTCCATGTCAGGTTTTCCGGGTGTCAACTTTATTTGGTGAGTTTGATAGAGTGGGAAGGCGACTATTAATGAAGTGAGTTGAAGGACTGTTAACAAGGCATTTAAGAAGAAGTAGTCACTGTCATTTGGCAACTCACTATTACCTCATAAGAATCTTGCCATGCCGCTTGTGAAAAACATAAGATTATGGGGGTTGCTCCTGATGTTGAGACAGACTTGCCAAGCTTGTCACCCAATTATGTCACACATCTCACCATTCCCTATGTCATGTCCCCAACAACATTATGCTTTGGGGTTGCCTCTGATGGTTAAAATGCAGTCTCTTAAAAACTGTAAGTCTAAATAAAGGAACTCTTACAACAGTTTTAGACATTTTTTACTCAGCCCAACGGACTCTTAATGATTTATTTGCATGCGTGGGTAGGCTGCTGGTTTTGAAGCCCACAATCCTCTATTATGAGGTGAACTTGAGAGCTATTGGGAAGGTGATTTGCTGGGGCCTGACTCTGTTTTACTTGCCCCTGCCAACATTGAAAACACAGCCAGCGGGGCACGTTACATCCAGCCTAAATAGCAGGCAGATTCATTTTGTGTTCCAGGTTATTTGTGTTTTAATCACTGACCTGTCCTCAGCCACCAACATTGGGGGGTTCAGGTACAGCCTATCAAATGCCTTACTGGGTCTCACCAAATTTCCCAAAGAATCACTGCAGGAGGCCACTAGGCCCATTGTGCCCATGCTGGATCTTAAGAAGAGCCGTCACATTAATTCACAAAGGTATAACAGAAGTCTACAGTTTTGCAATGATATTGTGCTACCTCCATATGTTTCAGGCAGTATCCTCCATCTACCACAGCCCTCAAAACACATCTACTCCTGTTCATACAATTAATAACAGTGAAGTTTGAGAGGCTGCAACAAGGCTTTCTACTTCACTGACCTTGAAGTTTATTCCAATTTTTCTTCCAAGACACAAATCCTTTAAACTCAATGTGACCTGGGGCAAAAAAATTTACTGTGTCAGCTTTGCATTAACAAAGCAATGACATGCCTTTCTGTCCTGTTTATGAATCAGATTTGCCCATTGGCTTTTCCTTATTAGTTTCTGCTTGGTCAATATATTGTTAACTTTTAATATGTTCAAATGGAAAGTGCTTGTATCACAATTCTTGTCACTTTTTCTTTGGAATGCCACAATCCTTTGGCTCCCTCATGGCAAAAATAATTAATATGACACAAGTTGAAGATTTTTAATTTTGTGTCTTTGTGCCTCACAAACCCACAGCTGAATTTATGCTTCAATTTTCTGAATCCGCATTGCATTGTTATTTTCCAAATGATCACCTACCTACCTCAAGATAACAGCAGCAGTTCTCAGGCCCAGCCTTAACCTCAGAAATATAATCTATATCATTTGAACTAACTGCGCTCTTATTGAACAGATCCATGTAGTTTTTTTGTGTTCTAAGAATTCAGCTGGCAACTTGCTGGACCACTGTGTATTGTGAACAGGCCGATGACTTCAATGGAGTGAGCATGTCAGAGCTCCACAGTGTCAAAAGTTGATTGCAATAAATGGATTGATGTGTGTAGGAGGGATAGATTGTTACAATGGGACTACGTCTCTTAACTACGGTTGTACAGATCTCTGCTTTAATAAAGGAGCTCAAGAAGGCTGGAAGGCATTGTGAATAGCATTGTGTCACACAGCTTGTGACTGGTACATTTACTGCTATCATGAGTAAAGAATAGAAGGGACAGACCTCCTCTGATACTAAATGTGAGCACCATCGCAAGCACAGCAGGGCGGTGGTCCTCTTATCATATTTTGACCAGATTCATGGCAACATTATTTGAAAAAGTATTTTTTTAAACTTTAAGAGAGATAGCAGCATTATTTAGACTCTCGCATACACATAGTACCCTGGAGGAAATCTTATTGTAAACATGTATCAGTCTAGAAATATGAATGGCCCTATTCACTTTGTCAACGTCTTACCATTAAGAATATTGTCAACAACAGTGACTGCCTGAAAAGCAGCTGGAGAAGTGATTGTCTGTTTCTGACTAATCCCTTCTTCTGTCTCTAAGAAGTACACCTGCAGATTGAGGACAGTACTATCATATAACTAAATATTTTGATTCTATTTTGTTTCATTCATTTCCATTTGTAATATTTTGGATTCCCTTCTTAATGAATCTCCACAGTAATAATCAAACATTTTAATGTTCTAATAACAATGTGTTAAACAAACTTTTCTAAATTGCTGTTGTGAACAGCTATCAAGAAAGCACATTTGCACAATTCATAATTCGCTAGCTGTTAAATCTGGAAGGTTGCCCACAACCAATGGTAAGAGTAAGAGACATAGAATTTGCTAACAGTTCTGTCACTTGAACAGAATTCTAACATTGATCACCTTGCACTTTTTTCATAGAAATCCCATTTTTTTTGTAGAAAATTATAGTTTGTCTGATTGTTATCTCTGCCAGCTTGAAACAGTATTCCATAGGGTTCCCACATGGCTCTAGTGACATTTTTACTTTGACTCCTCTTAGCTTTTCATTCATAATACTGCTTTCAGTGATGGTTTTTCGGCATTGTTATCAGGTCCCCTTCCACATAAAACTGCAATGAGCACTTCTTCAGCACCTCTCTCAATCTTGTATCCTTAAGAACAAGCAGCTTAGCTTTTGTCTCCAATAACATGATTTTAAAACTCCTTGTCATATTTCTTTGCAGTGACTGACAACTTCTGTCAGACTGATTTATCCTCCCAATCTCTATTAGCTTCCATCATATCCTTTTTTTTATATTATTGATAGCTTACTTTTGTGTATTCTGCTTCAATATTTGTCATGGAGTTTTTTTTTAAAAGAATTTTATTTATTGTAAATTTTCTAAAAATAGGTTTATGATCTTGGTGCAAAAGGCACAAATTCCACAGTGTGTTTTTAAATGAACAAGCCATTTCTGTCTGAACAAAGGCACTGTGTTCACGAAAACAGCACATCAAAATTTAGCAGCAAAAAAGTGAAGATTCAGGCTGAACATGAAAGTTAAACACGATAAGAGTTGGTTGACTGGTTTACTGAGCAACAATCTTTAAAGAAGAAAACATAATTCAAAAGCCTGCCAACTGGATTGCTTAGACTGCACAATGTAATGGAGCCCTTTGTTTGGAATGTCATTGCACTGGAAGGCAAAGAGGATCCCAGGTTCTCAATCACAGCAGCATCTCTGTGTAGCAGAATCAATAGAACTCAGCTGAATTCTCAGAAGTAGGATGGAAAAGTAGGAGAATTAATGCTGAGCAGCTCTCCAAGTTAAAACACTACCAGAGGAAACTAAGTGTTAGTTCACAGACTTGTCCTTTATACCACAGGATATCCTTGGCCTGAGGTGACTGAAAGAGAATAAAATAAAAATGCATAAATAGGAAGATCAGGAGAACTGGGAACTGCAGCAATGTGGTCTGGGGTAAAAGAAAAAAATTCTTACATAGTGCACTTCATAACTTCATGACATTCCAGAGAGCTTTACACAAAAAACAAAGTACTTTGAAAATGTAATATGGGGAACACAGCAGCCATGCTTCAACAATAGCAATATCATAATGGTTCAAATAATCTGTTCTGTTGATATAGACTACAGGATATTTATTGGTCAGGGATAACTCTCCTGCTGCTCTTTGAATAATGCCATGGAATCTTTTACATTCACCTCAGAAGCCATGTGGAGCTACCTCTTAAGAATGGATTCATGTCAGTTTGCCAAGACCAAAATCTTGAGTTGCTTTAATAGAAACAATGTATTGAAGCTTTAGAAGTCTGAAGAGGTCATTATCTCTGTTCCTAACCGTACGCACGCTGCCCAACCTAAGATTTTCCTAAACATTCTGTTTCAATTTCAGGTTTCCAACATCTGCAGTATTCAGGTTTTATTTATCATTAAATTGTTTGCTCAAAATAGGTCAGATTATCAATAAACATTGTCTCAGTAGAAATCTTGACAATGGTACATATTGCAATACATTTTAGAAAACACTGGTCTATAATGCTGAATGTTTCATGAGAAGCAAAACAAATTAATCAACTTATGTTTAAAGAAATATCTGAAAAACCCTCAAGATAGTTATTTGAGACATCCACTTTTATGATAGTTTCAAAACTCAGGGATGTGTCCCGGGAGGAAGTTGCTGAAACTTCCAGAGGGCAACTAGGAGAACAGACTGAAGAAAAGCAAAAGACACCGATAAGGCCTTGCATGATATCCAATTACCATTAAACCAGCAGCAGCTTTGTTTAGCCCACAGGCTGCTTCTAATGTGAGGGCTACATCAACTAAAACTGAAAGAGAATGCTTCCACATTTCCTCATTGCTCCATGATAACGGCTTATTAATCCTCGAAATAGGTTTACATTTGAGGCACACAATCTAGAGATGACTAAAGGCTATGTGGCAGTATTTTGAAATTATTTCAAATTCTTCCCCCAACATAGGATTGAGGCACACAAAACCAGAAATTACTGAAGAAACTCAGCAGGTCTGGCAGCATCTGTGAAGAGGAAACACATTTAACCTTTTTGAGTGCACAGATTCTCTGGTAATTTCTGTTTTGCTTATCCAGATGTCAGGCACAATAACTCTTTATTTTATCATAGGCTTGAGCCATATTCTGGGGAATAACAGAAAGCTGGTGGGGAATGTGTTTTGAATGGGAATTGCAACATGTGACTTAGTACGTAGGTCTTCGTTTATACAAGAATTGAATGACTGTAACGCAATTGAGCATCAGGCAGGCAGTGTAGCAGATGCCAGTGCAACACTACATAAGTTGCATTTTCACATTTGTGTGTGTGTGTGCACGCGTGTGTGTGGGTGGGGATCGTGTTGTGGTGGATGAGGGGAGGGTATGTGATGGTTCATGAATCTTCAAGGAGATTGCGGATTAATCGTCTGACGAGTGTGTTATAATAATTGTTAAGTCAAGTGATCCTCCGCCAAGAATTATTAAGAAATAACACTAATTGATGCATGTTTAATTAACTTAAAGGTAAATAAAAATTTCATTAGATCACCTTTACAATCGCAACTCAAGCTGGATATCATTAGTAGATGCTTATACATCTCTCTGAGATGCAGTCCAGAATTCATTAGTTCTGTTTCTCGCAATCTACTTCTTAATTGTCCAGTTTATTTATTTGTTCAGGTTCTGTTCAGGCCAAGCACATCCTATGCTTTACTAATTATAACCATTGCTCCCACTTTTTCAGACTGGATGAACTGATAATGATTCTGGCACTGTTCACACCATTTCTAGAGCCATCTTCTGTGGCTTTACTTGCCCCATTACCACCCCTCTTGCCTTATGTCCTCATCTTTTTCATAACTTGAGCTCTCCTGCCTTTACCCTCATTCCATACCCTCTCTTGGGTTCTCCCTCCCCACTCTCTCCACCTAAACTTGCCTAAAACGTGCAACTTCTGTAATATTTTCCAGTTTCGATGCAGAGGCACCAATCTAAAACATAAAGCTTGTTTCTCTATTAGAACTGGCTCCCTGCTTGGCTGACCTATCAACACTTTCTACTTGTAGTAGCTAAATGAAGTAATTTAATTGACATGGGACTTAAAAAAAACAAACAAATTCAAATCTTGTGGCTCCGAATGAAATAGACTCTATAAATTGATGTCTGTCGCACCTAAATCTTGATGGCACATCTTCTGGTTGACCAGAAAAATCACAAATCATAAATCACAACCTGGTAATTGATCCAAATGGTGACATTTGAGGCTTCAATCTTCACTGAAAATTGTGTGCAACTTTTAATTGAAATATAGACCAAGGAAGATGTGGCCATTTGCTCCACAAATGGAACATGATGACACAACTTAAGCTGTGACTGTGGTCATTCATTTCCAATCATCATCCATACACTGAAGTGCAGCCCTGCAAGATTTATTCACATGGCATCACAACCATGTCAAGGAATGGGGGAAGCGATGGCCTGGTGGTATTATCACCAGAGTATTAGTCGAAAAACTCAGCTCATGTTCTGGGAACCAGGTCTGAAACCCACCATGGTGGATAGTGGAATTTGAATTCAGTTTAAAAAAAAACAAAAAAATCTGGAATTAAGACCATGAAACCACTGTCAATTGTCAGAAAAATGCCCTTCAGGCAAAATCGCCACCTGGTCCAGCTTACATGTGACTCCAGACCCACTGCAATGTGGGTGACTCTTAACTGCACTCTGGGCAATTAGGAATAGGCAATAAAGGCTGGCCTAGGCATCAATACCCTTGTCTCATGAATGACTTTTAAAAGTTTACTTTGACATTCATAAAAATCTTAAGGATTGGTCTGTAGCCACCTTTCTGAAAGATACTGAGGATTTTCACACTGACCAATCCCTTCATAGCTGCTGAAACCCTCATCTATGTACTTGTTAACTCAAAACTTCATTTTTCCAACACACCCTTGACCAACCTCCCTCATTCTACACTCTGTAAACCTGAAGTCATTCAATACTCTGCTGTTTGTGTTAATTACTCACAATAATTCCAATTCATCCATCTCCCCTGTGCTCACTAAGTTAGTATTATTCTCAAATTCATCTAGAGCCTTCCCTCTCCCTGTCTCTCTATTCTTCTCTGGCCCAATATTCCTCCTTGATATTTGTGTTCACCTAAGTCTAGCTTTTTCAACATCCTCAATTTTAATTGGCCTCCAATGGGTAGCCATGGTTTTAATAACCTCTTGAATTCCCTCCCTGAATCAATCACTTATCTGCACCCCCCATCTTCTTCCTCTTTTTGATGCTCTTTCAAAGACTACTTCTTTGACAATGTTTTAGGCCGTTTTTGGAGGGGTGTGTGCTCATATTGCTTTGTAATGCACGTTCAAGCATGTTGGGATAGTTCATCGCATTTTCCTTCCTTTTCCTCAACAGCACATCTGTGACAAAATCAAAGTTGCTGGAAAAGCTCAGCACCTCTGGCAGCATCTGTGGAGGAGAAAACAGAGTTAACATTTCGGGTCTGGTGACCTTTCACTTCTGTGACCACTGGCACATATCAAAAGCTTTTGTGAAAATCTTCCATGTGGTAGTGACCTGGAATTCACTGCCTATGATATAGAAACAGAGACAATCAAATGATTTCAAAAGGAAAGTGAATGGGCACTTGAGGAAAATAAATTTGCTGGGTCCACAAGGATTGAGGAGGGAACTGGAAATGGCTGGATCACTCTAAAGAGAACCAACAGAGGCTCAATGGGCAAAAATGGCTTTCTTCTGTGCTGTAATAACTCTATGAAAGATGACATATAAATACAACTCTTTGTTGTATTCTGTAATGGTCATCATTGGTCACAAGATGATGCCCAAAAACAAAATCACTGGAATTTATTTTTGTTAGCCGATACCATTTGACAAAACTAACTCAAAGGCTAGAGAAAATGAGAATATAAGGATCATGCATAGATATACTGTTAGGAGATTGTAGAGGATAAGAATCCCTGGGAGACCGCTGATACTTTAAACCAAACGTTTTGAAACTTAATGTAGGCTGAGGGATTGAATCCCACTATCACTGAAGTAAAGCTGACTGCTGTGCATTGGAGCTTTTCATACCTTTATGACTGTTATTGTAATCTTCAAGTAGAAACAGAGCATATGTCACAAATTGAAGTTGTGCAGTCTATATTTACGATTGTCACAGCTCATTTACAGCATGTGCTTCTGCTCATCACCTCTGTGTTTGTTGACCTATATAGACTCCATGTTTCAGATGTAAAATTCTCATCCTTGTGCTCAAATCCTTCCATAGCTTTGTTCTGTCTCTGTAACCCTTTTCATATCCAGAGGTGGTTTCTTTGAATTTACCAACGGATTTGGAGTACATGATTTATCACATACTTGCTGGCAGCTGCAGCAGATAGTCAGGGTTTTGCAACATCTTTCCCTATTAATAACCATTCAGTATTTACTCAATCTCTGTAAAGGATTAAAATTTCATGGCTGCTTTTAATATATTACAGAGGATCAGAGCATGCAATGTAGACTGTATATGGAGATACATTCAACAACGGATCTGTATAATGGTACAGTCCTGATAGTTGGATGGTGTTAGGTCACTGGAAAAAGAGGAAGAGGTGAAGGAGTACATGGGAGAAGGCTGAACAATCTCAATGGCCACTGGATTCCGGAAGCTTTTATAGTCGTTTACAACGCATCAGGTTGGAAAAACACCAGGATTCATTCTCTGTATAGTCCCATCTTCCATTCTCCCCACAGATTTTGTGATTTCTAGCTAATTCTCAAATGGATATTGACAGGATGCTTATTTCATGTGATCATTTTGGTTTGAAAATCGGAAAATAGAGTACAAGCACAACCTTATTCCATTGGAGAATCAACCAGAGTATCACAATGACATTCAATTTAGAATGCAAAAACAGGCCATTCAGCCCAGCTGGTCCAGACTGGTGATGGTGTTCCAAATGAACATTCTCCCACTCTAATTCATGAAAAGTCTTATACTGGCTCGATCCAGTGTTTGCATTGCCACCCCTGGTTTGCTGTAGCATTAGGACACAGTGTCACAGGCAGAATTTGTAATTTTGTATGGACAGGGTTGACAATACACATGCAATTTAAAATTTGGTGCTGAAAATCATGTAGTGAATTGGATCTAATCCTGGCCAATTGGATCAAGGTGTTTTCTATCTCTTGGCTGTGCAATGAATTCTGAGCTATATCTATCTGGCATTGGCTAATGGCATTAATTTGGCAATAAGATGCCATGGAAACACATGGCTCTGGCATAGCAGGGGCTGGGGATGTATTTGTTCTGCATTTTGTATCCATGACCTAATATTATATGCAAATACTAGATAGCAAAAATGAGAAAAAAATGTTCTATTTCCCACATCATTCTCTTATTTTGAGAAACATAAGTATTCATCTAATATATGGATTTAGATGGTTTATAATGCAATTAAATTAACCAAATGTTGTGATCATATCATAATCCATTAGGTAAATACTTAAGTGATTTTTCTTTTTACATCATTTTATTGATTGAGTCAGCCTCCTGTTTATAATTTCCTGACTAGTGTCATATGTTCTTTGGAGTTCACTGAGTATTAAATACTAATATATAAAAGAATATTAAATATTTGTATTTTTATCAACATCTTTCTGTGAGAAAATGTCCTTTATTTTCTCCCCAGTTCTCATTGACATCCACCACTGCTTGTACCAGACACAGTCCAAGAAGCTGGACAGTTTAATTCCAGGCTTAGCTAATGCTGTACTCAGCCAGACACTCAGTGACATGTAACAGCAAGGTTAAGTCTCCATTGAACCGTCTCTGCTCACTGCGAGAATGTTCCTTCACATCACTTGATACCTGCATACACAGCAGTACTGGTGAAATCACAACAAAGCACTGTGCACACCAATTTCATTGGTCATTGCATCACTAATCATGGTGATCACTCCAACATCATGCAGATGAAAAGCGTGAAAGTGACATCGAACACCAGGTTATTTAGAAGGTGCACTGCTGAGAAATTAACTGTCCCCACGCAAATAGATAATTCATAGGCAAATACCTGAAGGACCACATTTCAATTTGTTGCCATGAGCTGTAACCTGAGGATCCCCATATTAAAACTGTGTAGGTGGGAATGCATTTGGATCTGAATTAAGTCATAGCCAGAGCTGAAACTGAATGATGGTAGGAATTAAGGAAACATGAAAAGATAAAACCTAGTGCAGCAGACAGTAGGGGAGTCCTACTCTGTGGATCCGTTTCAAAATGAGTTTGTCTAATAGGAAAGGTCCACAACACTAGTCCTTGGAAGCTTACAGCGAGAGTGTACAAATAACACACAATAAGAATAGAACATTCTCTTCAGAGTAGATTTCTATGAAACCAGCCACCTATTCCAGTGTTGAGTACAGCATATCAGAATGTTCAGCATTAGCTGCATTACAGGGCATTTGGAACAGTTTTATAAAACTCACAAAATTTTTTAGAAGCGTGTGAGGATATTTTTATGGACAGGAGTGAACAAATTGATTGGAAGTAAAACATTGCATTAAAAGCTATTCCAGTTCAATAACCTACAGGAATATAGAAGGTGGGAGAAAGGATGAGAGGATGACCAGAATGATACAATGTTGGGATTTGTATAGCCTGGTAATAACAAATTATTCAAATTATCACAATCTTTAAGTGTTATATGAAATACATGATTTCTAGGTAAAACATTCCTTTAACTGGAACAAATTCAGTAGTTAACATATCTGAAAGATTTTAAAAAAGAACTATGAACAGAATTTCAAATACATCCAAGCTGCAGGTCAAAAGAATTCCATTACGATTATTAATTCAGTTAGCCCTCTACTCAGCCCACATGAAAGACTTGGCCAAGCTGCAATCACAAATAAATGGAGCAACTCACTCATAGCAATTTTCATAAAGAAATACGAAAGAGATTATAAGACACTTGGGAATAGACTGCAAATGGAATGCCAATAGCTGCTGTGCTCCTTGCAGGAGAGAATGATACTGTTAGGGAAATGGATGTGACAAGTTACATATGCTTTTGAGGATCCTGCTTTAACCCTCAGTGAATTAATGCTACATTTTGACGCTATTAACACTATTTTTTTTTGCAAATTAATGTCACAAAATATCTTCATTCATTACATATTTTTGAGAGAGAGAGCGCGTGAGAGAGAAAACACTTTAGGTGAATTAACATTTTTATTCTGCCCAAATGCTGTGAAGTTGGGTTTGCACACTTGCTACCTCGCACATCTCATTACAACTTACACACCAATTGTGTACTAAATGGTTCAGCCTCTAAAAATATGCAGGCAACTGAAGACTCTTTCAACACAGACACAAATCTATTGGTCCATGAAATTGCAGTAATATTTCTCTTTCTGTGAATCTTGTGGCCTTTTCCATTCTCTTGCTCAGTCACCTACACCAAACCCTTTAATATTCATTTCACACAAATGGTAGTGGAATTCTGCAACTCATCCCCAAAAAGCTATTGAGGCTGTAGGTCAATTGAAAGTGTGAAAACCGAGACTGACATATTTGTTAAACCATGGGTAGGTATTATGGTTTCGAGATAGAAGTCAGGTTGATGGATTGCAAGGAGCTGACTAACTTAATCTTAAAATCCTCATCCTTGTTCGCAAATCCTTATGTGGTCCCAGCTCTCACTATCTCAGGAATCTCTTCTAAGCCCCACAACCTTTTTAAATATCTGTGCTGAGCTAACTCGGCCTCTTTCGCATGCACAATTTAATTGCCCTGTTACTGAAGTGTGTGTCTTTAACTGCCTTGACACTAAATTCTGGAATTCCACCTCTGCCTCCTTTTTTTTTCCTTTAAGGTAGGTCCTTCCTATCTCTGATGGTGTTCTGGTTACCTGACCTTATATCTTCTTCAGTGGTTCAGTACCGTATTGTGCTATGAAGAGCAGTATTTTATCACGCGATTTAAATACAGAATATTATTAAGTGGTGTATTCTTGTTCCCATGTTCCTTTTCAAACAATTAACTGATTATCTTAACAACCCCTGGGCTCAGCTCAAAGTATGACATGCCTGTTTTCTGACATGCCTGTTTCTATGTACAGATAAACACATACGATCATGCAAATTTTACCAAACCAAGATGTTACATTTGTGCAATGCAGCTGTCCTGAACATGAAAAACCCTACCCTAAAACAGATACTAAAGGTAACTGGCAAATGGAGCTAGTACGCCATTGAAAACAAAATCTTAAAAACATGTGCACTTTCAGGAGGTTTTCCACACCATTTGCCTCTTACTTAGTGACTAGTAATTTTAAAAAAAAACTGCATGCAAAGGAAGAATGAGTTCATGGCAACTCATCTCTGCGAGTGCAGTGCATTTCTGAGTTCCTTGATATAACGTAAGTGAACAAAAGGAAATATTCTTACTGACAATGCAGACTTATAGTTGATGGAAATCATAATGGGAGTTGTAAATGACACTGACCTGCCCTACAAGAATGTATGAGAAATGTTTTTTTCTCTCCACGATTCAGAGAAATGAAATCCTATAGCATTGCACTTTGAGTCAAAACAATTTAGAACAAAGGTACAACAAAAGGATTTCATTTCTCAGTTTTTTTTCTTTAAAAAAATGTACTTTGGCATTGTGAAGAAATTTTGACAATGTGGTCTGACCATATAATCAGCTGCTCAAGAGTGGATCCACGGAGGGTTACCTTCCTTCTGCTGTGAGAGAAAAGTGAGGCACAAACTATTTTGTCACATTTTCAGACTCACTGAATAGATGCAGCATGAATGTGGTTTCAGAATTCATGCTGACACTCAAAGTGAAGGAATCAATATCTTCACTTTGGATTCAATGTGGGCTTTCAAGTCTGAGATACTTTCAGACATCCATGCAAATAGGTTTTGGAATTACACTCTCTCTAATGTTAGGTCTCTAATGTGAATGTACTGCAACTGGTCTCAGTTTGGTATTAATTGAAAAATGCAGCAGCTGCACTAAAAGCGATGCATTTTCCAATCCTTCACATCAGGGCTGCCAATTCTGGTTGGATATACTCCTGGACCATATGGCCCCTTGTCTCAAACCTTCCCAGTCAAACAGACTTTTATCCATCTCCAATATCATTAAACTAAATTGCTGAAAGAAAACTGGAAGAAAAAAAACATTTCATGTCCCATTGATTTTTATGCTTGCAGCAGTGGCCTGAAAGCGATTATTTAATTACTGAAGATTCCAGGACCATCCTGAAATTACGAACACCTCCTCTGCAGGTGTACAATTCCACCATGATAAAGCACTAAAGCCTGAATTAAACAGAGGTACCTGAGTTCAAGGAATGCAGGGGCCAAAGACAACTAAAAATATGACACATGGCCAAATATTTCTGGAATCATCGATACAAGAAGTTATTTGTGATGCCTGATGAATTAGATTCTTGTACTCCTCAGATTGGATTGCATGAACATGGAATAAACATCCCTAGGAATATTTTCTATCCTTCCCTGCAGGAAAGGAACACCAAGTGTAAACTCAATGCCTATGCCTAACACCGTCCATCAAATAAAACAACCTGGGCAGCCATGAGCACTAACCCTAGGGCTCAACCTATATGATCTTGATTGAATCTAACAGGATAGTACAAATTTGAACCTAACATGATCTTTGTGGAGTTGTAAGCGAGGATAGAAAGAGAAGCCGCATATGTGGTTGAAAGAATGAACACAGCAATCATATGCTGATATCCTCGGGTAATTTCACAACTTTTCCTCAGGGTGCAGCAAATCAATTTTCAATCTGAAAATAATAGGATTTGAGGAAGTCAGTAGAAAATTAGTCAATTTTAGAGTGGGAAGGATCGACTAAGATATAGCCACCCTGGTTAGAAATTTTCTGTAAGCAAATATTTCAGGCATCAGTGTAATATATTGCATGGTACAGTGGATTAGCACAGTGTGATTTCACCTGGTGAGTATGGGCTGCAATCTAACCAATACTAATGATGGGCAAATTTATTTTTCTTTCCTCGTTGCCAGGTTTCTCAGTAAAAAAAAAAGTTGGCAGTTGTGAATCTGATTCATAGGCAGAAAGCCAAAATATAAATTAATTGCAGTTAATCATTTATTGACATCAAACAGGTAGTCTCGCATAGAAACCACAAGGATGGTTGGTGTAATAAATAGAATCAAAGAAAGACTATCATTTATTTAATGTCTTTCATGATCTTTTCTTGTCCCAAAACACTGTACAAATCAATTAAACACTTGTTGAAAACATGACAGACAACTTAGCAGCCAGAAATCACATTAAACAATGGAAGAAGTAAAATAAATCTGTTTTTGTGTTGTTGGTCAAAGGATAACAGTAGGCCAGAACACTGAGGTTAACTCACCCACTTCTTTATAGTGCCATTGTATCTTTTATGCTTTTCTGAGAGAGTCTCAATTCGAAGAAACTCTGTCACAGTGTGGCATTCCTTCAGTACTACTCTCATGTGTCAATGTTGGATTTTGCTCAAGTAATGAAGCGGGGTTAAACCCACAATATGTTTCCACTCTGAGGGGAGACAGCTACCGACTGATCCATGGCTCACACCAACTGGAGTGTTTGCAGTAGGGGCCACTCTGCTGGGATTAAGCTAAGAATTGTTTCTGGAAAGATGTAATAAAATTGTACTCAGCAACAAGTGAAGCCTCAACACAAACTAGAAGTGTTTGATGCTGACAATTGGTGTCACATCAGAAAAACTTCCCATTTCCATAAGTGTTGCTCCTTAGAAATAATTACAGTAATTAACATCTGACTGAATCAAAATGTTATTCTTGATACTCAGCATGCGTTAGCATACTCCAATGCCTATTTTCAACCTCACCCTCACCTTAAGACATAACAATTCCATGGAAGCCAAATTTACATTTTGATATACAAAATTCTCTGGACAAAAAAATGTAAAGAAGCATGGATAATATCATGCTTATCCCAAGAACCACCTGGAAATACCACTAAACAATTACAAAATGGTTCATAGAATCACAGATGTTGACGAACAGAATGAACACTGCATGGTACCGGGAAGGAGAGTGATATAAATTAGAAGGATCATTACTATGAAAAATAAACATACATTTGAAAATCTTTTCAAACTTGAAAATATGTCCTTGCTCCCGTACAACACTCAGATTTTATTTTAAATCTCAGAGGCTTCCTCTGGTGCTTATCAAGTAACTCAAAACCTCTGAGACAGCCGCAGTTCATATTTCTCATATCAAAACAAATCATGTTACAAGTGTATTACAGGTACCTGTAGAGATTCTGGACAAGTTATTAGATGATGAAGACGTGTACACTGCAAGACAGAAAACAGTTTCAATACCTTAGGGTTTCACCTCACACCACGGTCAAACAAGAAACACTGCTTGAACCTTTTCATTCAAGAAATTACTCTCGGTGATATTATCACATGTTTAATGGCTGGCATAAATGTTTCCCTCTTCATTATTTTAATGGACACTTTAAACAATTAATTTTAAATGAGTTAACACCTCCATAAAAGTAATAGTAATGGGTTTAAAAGAGGCAGTTTAAGTGTTGCTTTTGACAATGGCAAACCTGTAATGTTTAATTTTAAGTGTTTAATCAATCATCAACAGTGAAAGACCAAACAATGTTACAATACCACACAAGACATTGGATTAACCTCATTCATCCCCATTCTCCACTTTTATGACTCTTTCCAACAGCAATCCCAGATCATTTCTACTTCTAGACTGTTTGATTTTCAGAATCTCATCCAACAATGCCGGAATATTCTCACTGACAGCTCATGATGATTTTATGTACAAGTGCATTCGTGTGCTTCCTGTTAAATTTATTGTTTCAGGGAAGAATGGATGAATTTTTGTGAAAGCAATTTGACCAGAGCCATTGTCAGCTGTGCACTCTGGTTTTAAATGTGGGAAAGCTTCATTATGTCCCAGGGCTCATAATTCAGCTTCCACATAGTTGGCAAACCATACAAATTGGGCATACCTTGGTATCTCACCTGGTACCATTCTGGTATCATCAGCTTCAACTGTTTTTGTCAGAAGATGCCATCCCTCTAATTGCATGAAGTCTGGAAAAATGCAAGAGGCCAATGGTCCTAACAAAAGACAATGACTCTGCAGGTAGACACCAGTAAGAGGTATGACACATCCAGGACACAGAACAAACTTGTAAACCACAAAATCACTGCAGTAACAGTTGGAATCTTACACAGTATAATCCTACAATTAACAAAATGCTACTGCTCACAGTAGTAAGAGAACATGGTAATGTCACTGGATCAGCAATCTAGAGGCCCTAGGTCTTTTAGGGACATGAAATCAAATTCTATGAATGCAGCTGAAGGATGTTAATTTCAAGTCATAAAAGTAGAATCAACAAACTACTGGTGGTTAATGCTGGCCGTGAAATCAGTATGTTGTGTAAAAAAAAACACACAGTTCACTACTGTCTTTCAGGACAGAAAACCTGGCATCCTTACCTCGTTTTACCTATATACGTCTTCAGATCCACAGCAATGTGATTGAATCTTCAATGTACGTACCAGAAATGGGAATGGCGTGCCAAAAATCTTGTTAATTCTGTAATGTACTAATCTATGGATTCTTTCAAAATTGTGGGAGTTACCGCAAATACTTGTCCAGCAACAATCTGGAAAAGTCACACTCACCAAATCATACCTTGTGTCCCAGACACTACCATTATCATCCCACCAGAAATGGTGACACATTGGTAAACAGTTGAAAAGTGTCTCTGGACCACATGAAATTCATCGAATTAGGTCAAACACAGTAATGGAAATCTTCTGCTGATTATCCCTGATAGCAACCTGCTCAGTTGTTGAATCATGTTGAACACAACTGTGAGGTCAAGGCCTCAGAATGCACTCTCGGTGGGGGATTTCCCTGTCCATTGTCAAGAGTGGCTCAATAGTATGACAACTGGCTCAGCTACTTGAATCCTAAAGAACATAGCTACTAGACTGTAACAATTATCTATAACAATTAGTGAAAGTATCAAGAAGGAAAAAAAACCACTTAATCTCATTTTCACTAATCCATCTGCCCTAGATGCATTTGCATATGCTAGTATTGGGTGGAAACAAACATCTTACAATCTTTCAGAGAACAAAATTCTGCCTTCACATTTAGGATAGCTTTCATTCTGTCGTATGCCATACCGCTGTGCTAAGTAGTGTAGATTTCTAACAGATCAATAAACTCTGAACTGCATATACACATGACGCTGTGGGTCATCAATGGCAGAGTTGTATTCAAACATAGATAACATGGTGTGAAGCTGGATGAACACAGCAGGCCAAGCAGCATCAGAGGAGCAGGAAAGTTTGACGTCTCAATCCGAAACGTCAAACTTTCCTGCTCCTCTGATGCTGCTTGGCCTGCTGTGTTCATCCAGCTTCACACCATGTTATCTTAGATTCTCCTGCATCAGCACTTCCTGCTATCTTTGTATTCAAACATTGCCTGTAACTTTATGGCCCAGCATAGACCTCCAATTCTACGATTACAGTAAAACCATACTCTCACTAAAAGGGTGCAGGAGAACATGGCACGATTAGCACTCGGCCTACCTAAAAACCTGCTGAAGTAAGAACACAGGACTACTTCAGTCCAGCAGCATAAATGGGAACTAATAGAAGAAGGCAGGAAATCCTTCAAGAAAGGATCAGATCTAAGCTCCGGAGTCTTCTCTATTAAACAACTCACTGGATAAGGTGGCTCCACAAATATGCCCAAGATTAGGGATGGGGAGGTATGGTGCGTCAGTACAAAAGGTAATACTGAAGCATTTGCAATGATCATCAGCCCAGGAGTGACAAGCGAATGTCCGCTTCAATATCCTTCCCTCCAAAATAAGATCATAGGTACGTTCATTGGTGACTGCATAATGTTCAGCATTATTCGTAATTCTTCAGACAACACTGAAGATATCAGTGTTCATACGCAGCAAGACCAGGACAACATACAGCCTTGGGGATGTTAAGTGGCAAGTAATATTTATGCCACACCAGTGTCCAACAATAAACAGGTACAGAACAGATTCTAAAAATCTCCCTGTGACATTCAACAGCACTACAATTGCTGAACTCCCCCACCACCAACATCCTGAGGGCTTCTGCTGATCAGAAACTTCACTGGACTAGATATATAAATAATGTGGCAACAAGAGCAAGTCAAAGGCTGTGAATTCAGCGCTGACTAACTCACATCTTGATTTCCCAAAGCCTGCTCGCAACCTATAAGACACAAGTCAGGAGTTTAGTGGATTACTCCTCACTTATCTGGATGTGTGCAGTTCTGACAACTTTCAAAAAGCTCAAAACCATCCAGAACAAAGCTGTCCATTGGACTGGCACTCCCTTCACCTCATTCAAAATTCACTTCGTCCATCACCAAAGCACAGTGTGTACCATATACAAGATGCACTGCAGCAGTTTACTATGGCTCTTTCAACAGTAACTTCCAAACCCATGACCTCTACAACTTTGAACGACAAGGGGAGCAGTTGCGTGGGGACGCCACCACTTGCGCATTTCCATCAAGTCACATATCATCTTTACTTTGAACCATCTCACCAACTTCACTGTTGCTGTAACACAAGACTTGGAACTGCCTTCATAACAACGCTGTGTGTGCATCGAGCCCCCAAGGACTACAGCAGTTCAAGATGACAGCTGCTACTTTCTCAAAATAGTTACAGATGAGCAATAAATGCTGGTTTCACCAGCAAAGTCCACATTCAGTGCAAGAATTTTAGGAAAGGAAGGAACTAATGCAACATTGCATCTGACAGGCACAGAGGCACAGTTGTTAGCACTGCTGCCTCACAGCGCAAGGGACCTTGGGCGACTGTCTGTGTGGAGTTTGTACATTCTTCCCATGCCTGTGTGGGTTTCCTCTGGGTGCTCCGGTTTCTGCCTACAGTCCAAAGATGTGCAGGTTAGGTGGATTGGTTATGCTAAATTGCCCACTGTGTCCAGGGATGCGCAGGCAAGGTGGATTGGCCATGAGGTGTGCAGGTTAGGTAGATTGGTCATGTTAAATTGCCCACTGTGTCCAGGGATGTGCACGCTAGGTGGATTAGCCGTGGGATGTGCAGGGTTACAGGGATGAGGTGAGTCAGAATGGTTTGCTCTTTGGAGGGATGGTGTGGATTCAATGAGCTGAATGGCCTGCTTCCACACAATAGAGATTCATTGATTGTAACTCTGACAGGTTGAAGGCATCTGAAGAAGTCCCTGGATGCACATCCCACACTCTGCTTGCATAAACAATTTCTGCCAGCACCAAATTACCATCAGTTATTTTTCCATTCTTCCACTTCAGATATCCATGATGTGATTGTTACAATTTTATATGAGCCACTTGATCCTCGTGACCTCCGAATATCTGAAAATAATTTCTTGAGACAGTCTTATCTTCTTGAATTTTCAGGAGCACGTGCTCTCCTGATTTCATGAGTCTCTACCCAGTGATTCTTACCATTTACCTTTCAGTTTATAATTTGGCTACTGTCAAAAATGAGAAGAGGCTCCCTTAAAATATGAAAATAAAATGTCAGGGTAAAAATTGTATAACAGTGGTTGAGACAAAAACAAACGGCACATCAATAGCAATCTTACTCATTCAACCATGCTGTGCAGTTTCTCTCTCACCTGGTTACCTCTTCTGAACAATTGATCGCTTTCTAAAGTTTATTTATTTTTGGATTTATTATAATGCCACATGTTATATACAAAAGACAGACAGAAAATTCCAGTCTCACTGAACTGGCCTATTTTGAATTGTTTATCTTACAAATTCAACCTTTCCAGGCTCTGAATGGAAAGAAAATAAGTTTAAAAACAGAAGTATGTCTTTTCTGATCATGTTTATGCCCCTTGAATTTCCTCTGTGTTGCGTACACCCACTAGGAATGGTTTCCCACTCGTAGGGTGCAGCCAGAATTGCAGTCAGGTTCTGAAGACATCTCTTGAACCAAAGGCATTGTTGGAAATAATAACAATGGGCACACACTTGCACATCCAACTGCAGCTGATGTGCACTGAAATGAATCAGGAACCTCCCAAATAGATCTTTCCCAAGGAAGCCAAGGGTAATCTCCCTCTCTGCAACCCACAGTTTACAACAGCTTAATTGTGCTGTGTTTGAACGTGAGACTGAAAACTAATCTATGCTCACTGTTCTTCATTAGTTTATCCTTGATGGGGGCCCACAGATAAGTGATTAGATGCACTGAAGCTACTGGAATTCAATAGCTAAACTGGAAGATTCCGTAAATAAAATTCATGTACACCAAGAAACTGTTGACACTATAAACTATGGAAATTAATCTTTGCATTGTGCTGTGGTGTATGAAATAGACACTTTTCTAAATGTGGTCTGTTTATTTAGCACAGATAAATGATCAAACCGGATGTCTTTTGAATTGACATAATGACGGTAATAATTGAGCCTTCAGGGAAGACTACAGTAATGATGCTATCAAGGAGTCATTGAGATGTAAAGCGTGGAAACAGACACTTCAGTCTAACTTGTCCAAATATCCTAAATAAACCTTGAACTATTTACCAGCATATGGTCCATGTCCATCTATACCAACCTTTACCACATCCTCTGGCAGCTCATTCCACACACACACACCACCCTCTCATAAAAACGTTGCCCCTTAGGTCCCTTTTAAATCTTTCCCTCTCAGCTTAAACCTATTCCCTCTAGTTTTGGATTCCCCCACCCTGGGAAAACGCCTTGTCTATTTACTCTATCTATGCCCCTCATGATTTTACAAACCTCTATAATTTTACCCCTCAGTCTCCAATGCTCCAGGGAAAATAGTACCAGCCTATTCAGCCTCTCCTTATAGATCAAACACTCCAATGCTGCCAACATCCTTGTAATCCTTTTCTGAACCCTTTCAAGTTTCCAACATCCTTCCTATAGCAGGGAGAGCAGGATTGCACGCTGTGTTCCAATAGTGGACTAACAAAAGTCCTGTATAGCTGCAACATGACCTCCCAACTTCTACACTCAATGCACTGGTCAATAAAGGCAAGCACATCAAATGCCTTCTTCATTATCCTATCTACCTGTAACTCCACTTTCAAGGAACTATGAACCTGCAAGGTCTATGACCTTCCAAGGTCTCTTTGCTCAGCAACACTCCCCAGGAACCTATCATTAATGGCATAAGTCCTGCCCTGATTTGTCTTTCCAAAGTACAGCACCTCTAGGAAAGAGATAGCTACCCCCCCTTGCTGAGATATTTGTATCATCAATAGCCACAGGTAAGGTGCTGGAAGACTGGATGTTGGCTAACATGGTGCCACTATTTAAGAAAGGTAGTAAGGAAAAACCAGGGAATTACAGACTGGGGACCCTGACGAGGTGTTGGAGGGAGTCCTGAGGTCAGGATTTACTTTTATTTGGAAGGTAGGGACTGATTAGAGATTGTCAACATGGCTTTGTGTGTGGGAAATCGTGTCTGACTAACTTAATTGAGTTTTTTGAAGAATTAACAAAGAGGATTGATAAGGACAGAGCAGTGGATGTGATCCATATGGACTTCAGCAAGATATTTGACAACGTTCCTCATGGTAGACTGGTTAGCAAGGCTAGATCACACGGAATATGGGGAAATCTAGCATGTGAATACAGAGCTGGCACAGAGGTTGCAGATAGAGGGTGGTGGTGGAGGGTTGCTTCTCAAACTGGATTAAAGGGAATAAAAACCATTTAAGTTGCAAACTCTCCTAGATAACTGAACAATGCACATGTCTCACAAACAAAAACATTGGTCAATCCCTTAAAGTTGCATGGTTCCTTTAACCCAACATTTTTAAGAGCTTTGCAATTTGGATTGGTGTTAGATAGCTCACATGTGCTGAAAGTCAAGTCTCAACAGGCAGTCAAATTGTTCATTCACTGCTCAAGATGAATACTGTATCATGAATATCTTGAAAGTGGCAGTAAAACTGGATTTGTAATCAGCTCATTCATGCTCAGCACAGAGTGAAGAACCAACAGGTGTCAGTACAGTTCAAGATGCAGAAGGCAATACACAACAAATAAATTACAGTATAAGGAGACCATCCACGATATCTTGGTGGTAGCATTAAAATAGAATTGCCTCTCAGTTGAAAGTAATATCCAAAAGTTATGTCTTCCCAACATATAGCAATAGCCCAAAATATTGATTGGTACTTTCTGGTTAATATATTCTGTCACAGTTTAAAGCAGGATCACTAAGGCTGGACCACAATACCCAGTGATTAATGTCAATACTTGGGGAGATACAGAAGTAAAATTTTTCCTACAAAGGGAAGAAAGATGTTTGCTTTTCTCCAGAGTTAATGAGCCATGCCAATATCCTTCTCAGGAATGCTACAATTGGCAGCAGTGTGCTTCTGGAATTGAATTAGTGGGTCATTAAGCAGGGAGAAAAGTGGGCATTCCTTTATTTATTTTCTTTGTGGTGAATGAGGCCTCTCACCCCCTTTAAGGATTGGCAGTAAAACAGCAAATATATCCCCTGCCTTATGCTATGCTGAATGCATTGCAGTCAATAAAACTTGCAGCTGCTCCACACATTACTGTTGAACCACATTCAAAAGCTGAAACAGAAGCAAGAGGAGTGATAAACTTGTGACCCTTAACAGGGAGAGGGGCTCTGTGAAAGGTGGTTATTTTTGCACCGAAAGTTAATGTGGCAGAAGGCAAGGCTACATTCCCAGTTTACAACAGTCACATATGGCTAAGAAACAAGGTCGTCACTTACTAGAATTTGGGTCAGAGTTGCCATCGGCCTCGGTCCTCTTGTCTGGGGAAGCCTGCTCGTAGAACTCATCCTGTGGCTGAACCAGAGGGAGAGGGTGTGAGATCAGCGTGCCACCACTTACTGGTTCATGGTCTCCTAAACCACTATCACTGCAGCTTTCCTGGGAGCCGTCAGGCAGATGAAATGTAACGCGGCGGTGAGACTAGAAAGAAGGGCAAAGAACATGGAAGTTAATGCTCTTCTTTGCTTTCCCACCCCATCCTCCAACTCCTTACAATAATGGACACGTTATTCTAAGTTCGGTTTAATCATCTGCATCCCCCAACCACAGTGAGTAGTCGAGTCACTTGGTGCTAATTCTCTCTCTAAAACAAACTCCACATGAGACAGAATTGAACAAAAGCATAAATCTGTATTCAAAATTTCACAAAATATATTGTTCTTATTCACGCAGTTCCACAAACGTGCTTTCTCAATGATGGAAAACCAGTTTGGATTTATGTTGTATTTTGAAAGTACTGAAGCATGCCAAGGTGATTAAACAAAAAAAAACTAAACGAGCTTCAAAGTTAACTATAGTCATAAGAAACATGCCCATCCCCATATAGAAAATTGCAGATAGTACATGTACATATAAATTGGACATGCTAGATTGTCCATAGTGTTCAGGGATGTGCAGGTTTGGTGCCTTAGTAATGGGAAATATAGGATTCGGGGATGGGCCTGGGAGGGATTGTCTTCAGAAGGTCTATGTGGACTTGTTGGCCTGTTTCTATGAAAGGCCAGATGTTGGAAGTCTAAAACAAACACAGAAAATGCTCCAGGAAACTCATCAGACCTGGCAGCATGCGTAGAGAGAGGAAAAACAGAGTTAACATTCAAGTCTGCTGTGACTTCTTCAGAACTGGTTTCCAGTTAGGTTGTCTTTCTCCAATTAACTCAGACACTATTCAATAAGCAGAAGCCTGCTTAAACAGAAAGGAAATGAGGGCAGCTCTCGAGCTATGGATATCAATCATCCAGAATGAATGCTTCAGTCTAAAAAAAATCTATTATGTTGCTAAAATTGAGTAGGTTGAATAAATCTCAAATTTAATGCTAGAGAATTATATATGTCACTGATGAAAGCACCTACAAAAAATGTCAGAGATGTGTACATAATGAGTCGTTTCCAGCAACTTATAGAATTGCCAATGATCAGCAATTATTTTGGTGCATGTGATTCCTCAGGATAGAACATAGAGCATAGAACATTACAGCACAGTACAGGCCCTTCGGCCCTCGATGTTGTGCCGAACTGTCATACCGATCTCAAGCCCATCTAACCTACGCTATTCCATGTACGTCCATATGCTCATCCAATGACGACTTAAATGTACCTAAAGTTGGCGAATTGACTACCATTGCAGGCAAAGCATTCCATTCCCTTACTACTCTCTGAGTAAAGAAACTACCTCTGACATCTGTCCTAATCTTTCACCACTCAATTTAAAGCTATGCCCCCTCGTGCTCGCCGTCACCATCCTAGGAAAAAGGCTCTTCCTATCCACCCTATCTAAACCTCTGATTATTTTATATGTTTCAATTAAGTCACCTCTCAACCTTCTTCCCTCTAACGAAAACAGCCTCAAGTCCCTCAGCCTTTCCTCGTAAGACCTTCCCTCCATACCAGGCAACATCCTAGTAAATCTCCTCGGCACCCTTTCCAAAGCCTTCCTTCTTATAATGCGGTGACCAGAACTCTACACAATACTCCAAGTGCGGCCGCACCAGAGTTTTGTACAGCTTCACCATAACCTCTTGGTTCCGGAACTCAATCCCTCTATTAATAAAAGCTAAAACACTGTACGCCTTCTTAACAGCCCTGTCAACCTGGGTGGCAACTTTCAAGGCTCTGTGTACATGGACACCGACATCTCTCCGCTCATCTACACTACTCAGAATCTTACCATTAGCCCAGTACTTTGCATTCCGGTTACTCCTACCAAAGTGTATCACCTCACACTTGTCTGCATTAAACTCCATTTGCCACCTCTCAGCCCAACTCTGCAGCTTATCTATGTCTCTCTCTAACCTACAACATCCTTCGTCACTATCCACAACTCCACCGACCTTAGTGTCGTCTGCAAATTTACTAACCCATCCTTCTACGCCCTCATCCAGGTCATTTGTAAAAATGACAAACAGCAGTGGACCCAACACCGACCCTTGCGGTACACCACTAGTAACTGGTCTCCAGGATGAACATGTCCCATCAACTACCACCCTCTGTCTTCTTTCAGCAAGCCAATTTCTGATCCAAACTGCTATATCTTCCACAATTCCATTCCTCCGCATTTTGTACAATAGCCTACTGTGGGGAACCTTATCGAACGCCTTGCTAAAATCCATATACACCACATCAACCGGTTTACTCTCAGCTACCTGTTTGGTCACCTTCTCAAAGAACTCAATAAGGTTTGTGAGGCACGACCTTCCCTTCACAAAACCGTGCTGACTATCCCTAATCAATTTATTCTTTTCTAGATGATTATAAATCCTATCCCTTATAACCTTTTCCAACACTTTACCAACAACTGAGGTAAGGCTCACTGGTCTATAATTACCAGGGTTGTCTCTATTCCCTTTCTTGAACAGGGGAACCACATTTGCTATCCTCCAGTCATCTGGCACTATTCCTGTAGACAATGACGAGTTAAAGATCAATGCCAAAGGCTCGGCAATCTCATCCCTGGCTTCCCAGAGGATCCGAGGATAAATCCCATCCGGCCCAGGGGACTTATCTATCTTCACCCTCTGTAGGATTTCTAATACCTCTTCCTTGTGAACCTTAATCCCACCTAGTCTAGTAGCCTGTATCTCAGTATTCTCCTCGACAACATTGTTGTTTTCTGGAGTGAATACTGTTGGCGGAAGACAGAAAGCAACAACATTCCTCAGACAGCAATACTTAACAACAAGAGTGTGGGTGTTGACAATGCAGTAATCATGATAAGGAAGTAAATACTTTCCAATAATTAAGAAAATAGATACTTTATATGAAAATTTAACATCAATGGGTTTAAATGTATGATACAGCATGCAGTGGGTAAGGTGATTGTGATTAAAACCTTTGATAACAGATCAAATAAATGGTTTTAATCCATGCTAGGTGCTAATTTTTTATTAATCAAGTCTAAAGACAAAAAGAAGCATTGAATGGTTACATAGCTGAAGAACACCATTTGGCCCATTAAACCCGTACAACGCAGCTATCCCATTTCTGTGTCATTTCCCTGTATTTCTCTTCTCTCCTCAGGTACTGAAACAAATGCCTTTTGAAAGCCAGAGAAGGGTAAGGCTTCAGTGAAGGTGCTCTCCAGATCCAACTATTCGAGTCTAAGGATGTTTTTCCTTGTGTCGCCACAGACTAAATAGCCCAATCACCTTGACACCTTGTCCTCTAGTTCTTAACCCTAATTTATATGTTAGTTAAAAGAGGACCCATAAGGGTAATTGTAGTTACTTAGTTCAAATTTGATCAAACGACACTTTCTCCTCCATTTCATGCACAATAGAACTGTAACACCCATGTGTGCTGTCTCATAAGGTGTGCACCTCTATACAATGGGGACATCTGAACAACCTTCTATCCAACCACAGGTGCCACTCTCTTTATAATAAGCAAGAATACAAGAGAAAATTCACCAAGTGACTCTCATGTGACCCTGCCTCCTTCCAGCTGAATCTCTTCATGACGTCTAATGTCACTTTTGCATTCAGCAGAAGAGCAATGGGCTCTTTGTATTACCTCTTCTCCATTCAGTTCAACTGTCAAGTGACTTACTGAGCTTCTACCCAAATAAACAAAAACAATTTTGTTTGAGTTTAAAATCATGTCTTCCTGGTTCCTTACAAGTTTAAGACTACATTGTTAGGGCAGTGATGGGTCATTGCAGTCCTACTGAATTGTTGTATCTTCTTTACTAAGGGATAAGTTGCATGTCAGGGATGTTAGCTGGCCCCAAGTGCTGCATGCAGAAATAGGTTAAAAAACCTTTCCAAGTACAACATCAGGATTAACTTCTCAGTGTGTTTCTTTTACAGTGCTATTTTTTAGCCTAATTTAAGTGTTGCTGTGATCCTGTTCATAGTTTAACGGATGGTGGTTAGATTGCCTAGACTAGGAATTTCTCAGTGATTCTGGGGTCTGAATGGGCAAAGATTGCCTGGTGTGGTGCTGAATCCTATTTACTCCAGCAATGTTTTACAATTTATTTTCAGTTTTGTAAAGTGAAGGTAGTAACTTCAATAATGAGGCTGATTCATTGATACAAGACACTAGCACAGTAATGAATGCTACAATGCATCTAATTGTTTAGCACACTGGAAAGTAGCTCTAACCTTTAGTCTTAAAGACGGAAAACACAAACCACTGCTTCTCCATCTATCTTCAATTTTACCCTTTTCAAAAGGAAGAGATTCAGAAAACAAAAATCCATTATTCAGGTTTCCAGACTCTAACTGTTCTGAACACCCTAGAAAGGAATGTGCAGTGGGTTCTGATAAAAGCAGCATCTTTTGCTGAATAGCAGTTTGCTTTTTTTTGAAGCAGCCAATGTAACCCGAATGGAATTCTTTCAGGCAGCACAGCGCTGATAAGCAATTGATTTACTCTGACATGGTTGGAAATGCCAGATTCTAAAACCCGATGGTGTGCTCTCAAAGTCTTGGGGGGAGTTATAAAATGTAAGCTTTATGTCCCTTATCGTGAATGAACACAGAACTGTTTAACCAGTTGCCTACCACTGCTTGTAGATATGTGTGCTTTCTGCCAGATAGCAGATATTAAGAGGGCAAATTTCCAGCAGAGGTTCTCCCTTGGCTCTGTTGGAAGAGCTACAGAATTCTCAGAAAACAAAGGTCTGACTAATTTTGTAAACTCCTTGAAAATTTGCCCTCTTGCTGTTTATAATTTTTTTGTCTTTTGTATAGGGCTGCTTGGATAGTGTTGTTGATATCAGGATCACACAGGTATATACCCATTCCATTTCCCCCTTTCTGGCTGGTTAGTTTATCTGGCCATTTTACAATTCTGTTTACTCATGAATGAAGAATGACCACTTGGTGAAGTTACCGGAGTCCAGTGAAACTATACTTCAGCTGAGCTCACTCACTTCAGGCTTTCATTTCTGTAGTGTCTTTCATGATAATAGGATCTCCAACAATAATTTACAGCCAATAAGATATTTTTGTGGTATAGACCTGGTAAAGTAGGGAAATGTAGCAACCAATTTGTTCTGAACAGCCCTGACCAAAGATCATTAACTTGAAACATTAGCCCCTTTTCTCAGTCTGTAGATAGTGCCAGGCCTGTGAGATTATGCTACTAATTTTTTGTTCCTCCTTCGAGAAAATATTTGGCTTTTGATTCCAAAAGGGTGGAGGCTTTATAAACTGTGTGTGAATTATTCAGACTTTCTTTCCAGTTCAGGCTTCGATTCAGTTGAAATGTTCAAATGCTGTAATTCAACTGAAACAACATCATCACATTTGTAATTTTTCCCAGATTAATGATCTCAACCAAACTCCTGAGCTGATACCAAAGAAAAACCGAAAGAACTGCGGATGTTGTAAATCAAAAACAAAAACAAAGTTGCTGGAAAAGCTCAGCAGATCTGGCAACATCTGTGAAGGAAAAAACAGAGTTAGCGTTTTGGGTCCCGTGAGTCACCGGACCTGGAAGTCTGTTTCTTCCTCCACAAACGCTGCCAAACCTGTTGCGTTTTTCCAGCAACTTTGTTTTTTTTTCCCTGAGATGATGCTGTTTAAAGCTTCAAATGATGTCTGTTGGCAATTGGCATCAGGCATCCAGAAGCTTTGTTTCAGTAAAAAGTGGTTACTTTCCTCCCCATTACATGTATTAGTGGAGCTGCACAGGTTGAGTACATGTTTTACAATGAAAACCAAAGTAGTTTTAATTTTTCTTGAAAGCAGGAGGATGAACTAAGTCTTTATCTCATACACCTATTCAGGATGAGTTACAAATACCTGCAGATTTAGCAGTGGCATATCATATTCTGCTCTCTATTGGACCCAGACCCAATCACACTCTCATTGAAATATTTCACCTTGAAATTACTCCGTGCACTGAATGATTATTCTGACCATAAACTGCTCTTTAACACATTTATTTTACAAGGGTTAATGTGACCATTGAAAGAGCGGGCGAAGGATCTGAAAAGAATGCTTTATGTGTTCATTTGTTAATCTTCCCACAGAGTGATTTCTAAGCTCATGAACTATATTGTATTATTCCCTAATGCTCCTCCCTGCTGAACATGCCATGACTGCATTATTAATCCTTAATGAGAATATCATCATTCACCAAATGCATGTTCTTAATTGTCTTCACCTCCCCTGGTGCTATTTGGAACTGTCAAAACTTTTAAAAAGATTGGAATGAAGATAAAACTGCCTGCATCAGCTTTATAACAGATACATTGATAGAATTGTCACAGACCCTGAATGATGTCTGCTGTGGTGAGAGGTCTGGGAGAGTCATGTGAAATGTTGAGCAAGGCCTTTTTTCCAGTCAAGAATGACAAGCTGCATTTTCCAACCAAGTCCCAAGATGTCAAGTTGAGATTTTTGCCAATGAGTGACTAGAGGCCTGCTAACAGGCTTATTATTGCCCTCATTTTTATGTAATCATGCCTCATTGATATGCAACAACTCCCATTCTTCATCTGTTAGATAGAAATTAGACACTCAGAATTCCCAACATGGAAGTCAGAGCAGTTAACTGATGACCGTGGCCCTTCGCTTGTTCCTCCAGGAATCTTCAAGAATTTACTGGCTGTCAGTCGGGAATCAGGATAGAGAGCATTCAAGGTCCAGTCAGTCAGTCATCAGCTGGGACTCTCTGTCCAAGCAGGTCAGTGGTCAATGAAATAAATGTGGGGACTGCCAGGAAACACTGTCGTAGGAGAGTGGTGAGGGAGTGGAGGAGATCAATGCTGTGGATTAGAGGCAGCAATTTGAGGTGCTAAGGGGAGAAAGAGGGCAATTCAACATTTGGGGGAAAAATAATAGCGCATGGGAGGATGTGAGATGCTGCACGATGTGATAGAGGTCACCACCTCTGTGAACTTGAAGGGGGAGTACGCATCATAACATTGTATGGATGGGGCTACACCAGAAATAACTTGTGGTAGTGGGTAGGAACATATGAGGAATCAGCAGTGATAGGTTATAGAGGATCTGTCAAGTAAAACCAGACACAGAGGTTTGGCATCCTGATGAATGGGATGAGGCTGGGCCTCATGTTGCCTTCCAAGGTCTTTTGATTCCTAAATGTGCTTGACAAATGGAAAATGGTTGCAATGGCAGTTGGAATGGGAAGAATCAGTACATTTTGTTCTGGGCCATAACCCGGATTTCACTTGTGACTAGCAGTAGATCCATCGGGGGTAACTGCATCAATTGTGCTCTTGCAGAGTACAGATTGAAATGATTTAAAATCATATCATTACGTTTGAGGAATGCATTCAGCTTACAACTGAGTGGCTTGCAAATGCTGATCACAAGCAACCTTGACTATGTCAGAAGCCACACGACATCAGGTTATAGTCCAACAGGTTCCTTTGCAATCACAAGCTTTTGGTGACCCATTTCATCCACTTCACCTGATGAAGGAGCAGTGCTTCATCACTGATGACTACCAATCCTGGCTGTGTAATTGGTTCTTCCTGACTGAACATGAACTTTGGCAGCACAATGGCTTAGTGGTTAGCACTGCTGCCTCACAGAACCAGGAACCCAGGTTCGAATCCACTCTCAGATGACTGTCTATGTGGATTTTGTACATTCTTCCTGTGTCTGCATGCGTTTCCTCCACAGACCAAAGGAATGCATCTTGGGAGGATTGGCCATGTTAAGTTGTCGCTAGTGTCTGGGGGTGTGTAGGTTAGGTGGATTAGCTATTTATAATGCAGGATTACTGATATAGAGTAGGAAGTAGGTCTGTGTGGGATGATCTTCAGAAGGTTGGTGTGGGCTTGATGGGCCAAATGGCCTGCTTCCACACCATATGGATTCTATAAAACAGGAGTAATTCCAGGTGACCTTAAAACAGGCACCTGCAGGCCACAAAGCACAAAGCTAATGGAAACCCTCGACTGCACAAGGGGCTGGAACAACTTCCTCTCAACTTGAATTGTAAGTATAAAATAGGGTGTCTTTCATGGTTGAAATGGGATTGGGAGCAGAAGCGTTCAGAACTCATGCAGCACTTACAATGTCCCATCTCACTGTAGCAAGACTAGTGGTGCTTTCATTGAAATAAGGTTCGTTGTCAAAATTCCATGTTGCATCATTCTGTGGCCTTCCTTTACGGAGCGTTCCACATCCCTAAACGGAAAGTATGCAAAGCTGTCTTTTATGACTGATGCAAATGTTGCCTGCTCACATAATTAAGGGCCTGTTTTGTTTCTTATGTTTCCTGATTATCTACTGATTTCAGTGGATCTTCAAGATCCATGTCTTCGTCAACAGTATTGAAACTACAAGACAAAAGCAAAACATTGTGGATAATAAAAATCTACAAAAGTCTTGGCTAAATGAAAATACAGATATTAGAATTATTTAGTCAACAAAGCATTGACTTTGCCTTGTGTAATGATATTATTACTCTAAAGTATGGATCTGGAAATCCTGCAGTGGCATTCTTAGAGGAGTGTGAGAAATGCATGGAAATCACTGTGCAAACCAACTCTCTATGCCAAACCTGCAGGATAGTAGCTCTCTTCTATCCAAGTTTCACAGTATCTCTAACAAATCTTAGGAATAATATTCTCCAACTCAATGGGACCAACCATTAATCATACTTTTAAAGCCTTTTTTGTGGTGTACTCCTGTCGTACTTTGCCTGCTACACTTTGCTGATAAAGCCTCTACAATTGCTGGAACCTGCACATTCTGATTCATCCTAAACATTGCCGTGGGAGAGCTGATTATACAGGATAAACTGATTGTTCAAATGGGCTGTCCATGTCAGTATTATTGCTCTGCTCGAAGTCTCCTTCCAAATTTTCTCATCTGAGTTGACTATTCTAGCAATCTATTCACTTCTCCATCGAATGATTGCCGATTTCCTCTTAGGTAAATTTGTATTCCATGTTTCAAATACTGCCTCTGGTAACAAGTTTCATATTCTTAGCATTCAGAGTGAGAAAGTTTCTTTTGGATTCATTACTAAATTTCCTGTTTCCACTCTATCAAAATAACATAATAATTAAAAAGCAAAACAATTTTAAATAATTTATTAGGTTGTCTTCAGGTTTCCTGTTTCAAGAAAGAAAAAAGACCTGTCCGTCAATTCTTTTCTGATGTATTTCCTGCAAATTCCTGGAATCACCCAATGAACCTTCTTTGCACCTTCTCCAGTCCTTCCATGTTTATTTCTGCAATATTACGACTACAGATTAGAACGCTCAAGTATTGTGGACATTCTTTACTCGTGGTTCTGAAATGGTTTTTAAAGATGGTAAACACAGTCAAAATTGGCCATGGGTGGCGGCAGCATAGAGAGAGAAAGGCTGATGGGATGTGATGCCTACAGTGTGAAAGGACAGCTAAAAGATAATGAGTGGCCGACAACTGCCTACTCAATAATAAGTCACATCTTTATGGAAGGAATATGCTCCAAAATGCAGACGCGTATTTTGCTTTCCATTTGGGAACACCAAAAGACAAGGGAATTTAAAAAACACTAGTTTCATCTCTGTTGAAGTGTGCTAGTGAAACTGAATGTTCTCGTATATACCAGCTTGCTTTCAAGTGTCAGCATGCCACAAAGGTCACAGTCAAGGAACTATCTACTAATTACCCCTGTGTTCTAGGCAAAGATCCTTTCTCATTCTCTGTGTAAGAAGTCAGCTAGAGAGCACGACGATAAAACAGAGATTCCCTCTCAAACCGAGAGCCACAAATCAGCTAATAAAGCGTATGAGACATGGAACTACTTTCAAGCTATAAAACCAAGAATCTCAAAAATAAATGATTCACTAACAATGTTGAGGTTAGCAGTATTCATAACTGCAGCAGCCACACATTCAAACTATCTGCTCTTTGTGAACAATTCAGAAACTGATCTGTACATCTGTCTTCTTTAAAAATTTAATCATTTTGCACTCACGTCCTGTTTCTAATCTGTGTGTACATATGTTGCATTGCTAATTCTTCTCCTATTTAGTCATTAATAAATTCAGTCTTTTGGTTAATTTAAGTAGGCCCAGTTAAATTAGCACATAAAATTAAGAATTCATTTCATACAATCCCTGCAGTGTGGAAGTAGGCCATTCAACTCATTCAGTCCACACCTCCACTCCAAACAGCATCCCACCCAGACCCACACTCCTGCTCCACTGCTGTAACTCTGCATTTCCCATGGTTAATCCAACTGGCCTGCACATCCCTGAACATTATGGGCAATTTAACATAGCCAATCTAACCTGTACATTTTTGGACTGTGGGGGAACCCGGAACACCTGGAGGAAACCCACACAGACATGGGGAGAATATGCAAATTCCACACAGACAGTCACCTGAGGCTAAAATTGAACCCAGGCCCCTTGGCGCTAAGAAGCAGCAGTGCTAACTAGTGAGTCACTGTACCACCCTTCAAGCTGGAGGAAAGATATACATAAGAGTTGGGAACATTTTAGATTAAAAACAAAGTTGCTGGAAAAACTCGCCAGTCTGGCAGCATCTGTGAAGGAGAAAACAGAGTTAACCTTTCAGGTCCGGTGAGCCTTCTTCAGAACTCATTTTTTAGGAGGGGTCACCGGACTTGAAATGCTAACTCTGTTTTCTCCTCCACAGGTGCTGCCAGACCTGCTGAGCTTTTCCAGCAACTTTGTTTTGTTCCTGATTTAAAGCATCCGCAGTTCATTTGATTTTGACATCTTAGATTAACCTTACCGCAACCAAACAAAGGGCTGGGTGAATTAAGAATTTCAACCCTCTTCACACAGGAGCATAAGAATTTGGATTATCCTATCTGGGATTGTGATGAAGTGGGGAACTTAGCTGGAGTCTGGTCATAACAATACAGCATAGGACTCCAGGTATAGTAGAAACAAGATTTGAGGCAGGTTTAACATATCTTCTCTCCGTTTCAATTCCACTTCTCTAAAAATAAAGCTAAGTGGTTGATTGATAGCAAAACCTTTAGTTATTTGTATAATTGTTCTGAGATTAACTTGGGCCCCATCGCCAAGTAGACATGCACCTTCCAAAGTGTAACATCTTACATTTATTTGTGTCGAAGTTCATTTGTCAATTAGTTGCCCATTTTGCAAGTATATAGAGATGTCTCATAGTTTGTTCCAGTCCTCCTCAGAAGTAATTATCCTATTACCTTGGTGCCTTTGATGGTGTATATCACTTGGAATGAGCTCAAAAATTCACTGCTTGTGTGAAGAGTGTTTCCACTATGAAATGCAGAGTTTATGTTTACTTTAAATCCATCATTCTTGCCCTGTATGTACCCTTTAGTCACATTTTAATATGGCATGATTCTTGAGAATGTCTTGATTTATGTGCAAGCAGGGAATCCAGTGAAAAATCTGTGATGGAAACAACTATGCTAACATTATATCACACTAGCCTAGCGACATCCCTATTCAGTTCTCAGACTGACTGACTACAAACCAATCAATAATTTTTACAAAACTAAATGTTCCTCCAATCCAGGGGAATTAAATACTAACAGGTATTTATTCACATTCCCAGTCAAATCCATTGATGGTGATGAACCTTTTAATCAACATTACCATTGAATATCAAAGCTGTCAGATCCCAGAAATCTAGCCAATTGCTCTGTTGGAAACCACAAAACACCAATAACACAGCAATTTACAAGAATACCACCAAGTAGCCGCAACCTGATTAGCAAATGGAACTGTTTTCCTCTGTTCCTTGCTGACAGGAAAATACAGCAGTACAATAACACAGAATCCACCTTATTCTCTATTGACTCTTTGCAGTTAGTTGACTCAGTAAAAATACTCCTATATCCGATCAATCCGTTCAACATTCTTAAGCAAAGGGAACTATTTTCTTTCCACAACTTCTATGTGAGGAACATGCCATTGGTTGGCTGCAATAATCCATATGTAACCTTGCTTCAAACACTGCAGAGCAAATCCATCCTGAAAACATCAATAAATTACTTCCTTAGTCAGTGAACTTACACCTCCCTCCCACAAACAAATAGGCCCAGCAACCTTTCCTTTTAACAAAAGCATTAATCTCCCCTTATGCTTGATCGGATTGCTATGGTATCGCACACTCCAGTCTACTGTTGTACCATCCCTAATGCTGGAATAATCTTCCACACTCCTCCAGATTGCTCTGAACATCCAATGATTCTTTTAAAATCTGTCTTACTTCACATTTACATTAGCTGTAAGTGCATTCTTTTATTGTATTCAGGGCTGCAAGAAGAAATGATTTCTATGTGATTCTAATAGAATATTTTACTGTCATAATGGCATAGAATTAGAAAGGAATACCATGCTAAATAAAAAGAGAAGTAGTTAAACATTTTCAATGAATTCATGGATTGGGAAACCTATCAAATTGTTGATCGGAATCCTAAATGTCACTATTAGGAAGAGAAGAAGGTAATAAGACCATAACATAAAGGGGCAGAATTAGGCCATTCAGCCCAGCTGGTCTGCTTTGATCATGGCTGATATGTATTTCAAATATATTCTCCTGCTCTCTCCCTGTAACCCTTGATCTCCTGGCTAATGAAGAACTATCTATCACCGTCTTAAATACACTCAATGTTTGATCTCCACAGCCCTCTTTGGCAATTAGTTCCACAGACAATACAATCTCTGGCTAAAGAAATTCCTCCTCATCTCAGTTCTAAAGAGTCGCCCCCTCACTTTGAGGCCTTGCCCTCTGGGTTCGAGTTTCTTCAACTAGTGGAAATATCTTCTCCACATCCACTCTATCCCGATCTCTCAGTATTCTGTAAATTTCAATCAGATCCCCCCTCATCCTTTTAAACTCCATCACGGACAGACCCAGAGTCCTCAAATGATCTGAATATGACAAGCCCTTCATTCATGGAATCATTCTTGTAAACCTCCGCTGGGGACCCCCAAGGCCAGCACATCCTTCTTTAGATACGGGACCCAAAACTGCTTACAAAATTCAAAACATGGTCTGACCAGAGCCTTTTACAGCCTTAAGCAGTACGTACCTGCTTTCGTCTCCTAGCCCTGTTCCCTCGTGGGCTCTACCACAAACGGCTCCAAGAAAACTCTCTCTTGAACAGTCTATGAATTCCTTTCCTTGCTATCCATTGCCAAGCTGATTTTCCTAGTCCACCTGCATATCGAAGTCCCTCCATGATTATGGCAATAGTGCTTTTCTTACATGCCTTTTCTATGTCCTCGTTTATGTTCTCCCGCATGTCCTGATTGCTGCTTCAAAGTCTGTACATTCACTCCCGCCAGGGCTTTCTTTCTTTTGTAGTTCCTAAACACTACCTACACAGATTCTACATCTTCCGACTTTATGTCACTCTTGCTATTGATTTAGTTTAATTTCTTTCTAACAAGGCAACACTGCCACCTCTGCCTATTTGCCTGTCCTTTCAATAGGATGTTTAGATATTGGATGTGCAGTTCCCAGACCTGATTTCCTTGCAGCTATGTCTCTGCGATATACACAACATCATACCTGTCAGTTTCAATCTGTGCTACAAGCTCATTTATCCTGTTTCATATACTGCATGCACCCTCAGTCCTGTGCTGACTGCCCTCCTTCTCATAGTTGGCCTCTTGGCTGCTGTGCCTGAAGTTAGATTCCTGATTCTTCCATCTGCTCTGTCCTATTACTTGTTCTGGGTATGTTAATAACCTCTGCTGAGCCTTCCCTCCCTTTAACATTTACATTAATTTTCCATGCACCTGATGCCAGTCTCCCTACCTACCTACTATTTAGATTTAAGCTCTATCCATAGCCCTAATTTGCAATTCACCAGAACTCTGGTCCCACCATGATTCAGGTGGAGCCCATCTCTTTGGAAGAAGGGAGCTGTTTCCAAGCACTGGTGCCAATGTCCCATGAATTCAAACCTGTTTCTCCCACAGCAATCTTTGAGCTACTCATCTACCTCTTTAATCACTTTCCACCACTTACACCTCTTTAAAGTGTGATAACTCTAAGGTTAAAACAGCACCAGTTGTCTCTCTCTGATGAGAGATGAGAAATGTTACTTTTACAATTAAACATACCAACAATTTCAGTCTAAGTATTCTGAAAATGTGGTAACTGCTTACTATCAGGTTATTGTTCTGGCATTGAAAATTAACTATTAGCTATTACCAGCTTAGGGTCCTATCCCTTTGAGTTTTCATTGTTGCAGATTTTTTAAAAATAAGTTTTTAAATTAAAAACATTCGAAAATTATTTATGATCAATCTGTTCAAACATATGTGACACACCTCCGGAGCATGTGGGACTTAAACTGGAAACTTCTAATGCAGAGGTAGAGATGCTACCAAAACCAGAATGTCCAGGTTCAAGTTCCACCTCAGGATATGTGTCATAAAATAATTAACCAGGTTTAGATATTTGAAAAACCAGCACTAATACAGGAATAGAGAGTGAAATCAGGAGATATATACCTACAAATGCTTCACTCTGCGAATAAATCTATTCCAAGTTAGGAGTGACTTTTTTTTTCATTTGGTGGCTAGCTACACAACAATCCTTACTGCCTCTCTTGTGTAGTGTAAATTGTCTTCATTCTTTCTAGTTGCTAATTCCTTCTCAGTCTTGCACTGTTCATCACACAATCTTTCAATCTCATTAAGAAACAAAATTGGTATCTACACAGACACTTAGTTACCCCATACTGTGTTGATTTCGGTTCAAACGTTGATCAACAATTTCAAAAACTTAAATATGCAAGGGCAAATTTACCATAAAGGCAGCTATGCAAAATAGCTGACCACACAACAAAGTTTGTTCTAGTTTCTACTCCCATTATTTTTCTTTTTCTTGGTGTGCTGTTCTCTGAGACAGCTGACAGTGCTCTGGTATTTAGTCTAAGTAGCCATTCTTCACTTTCAGACTGTAGTGTTAGCAGGATATTTGATCTAAATTCATAGCAAAGATAGTCTTTTCAAAATTACAATCTTCAAAATCCACAGATGCGCACTTGTTAGCAAAACCTAATGAACAGGGTTCAGAAGCAGGAGCTTGGGAATTTTTTTTCCATATGCTCACCTAACCAGAGGCTACTAAAAAAAATGCTACTCGCTTGTCCCAGATGGGATCAGCTCACTGAGGATTTGCATCTGAAATTAGGCACCTTCAGATTTTACACTAAACCAGTTTCACCTGTATTCTGGCTACCAAATATGCTGGAAGTACATTCCGTTTCAAGTCATTTTTATCTTCCATAGTGTATAAATATTGCAAAGGTATTTCTCTCTTGTGAACCATGGAGTTTCAAACTAGAATAATGTAAAATTTTACAGCAACAACATTTGACCCAATTGACCTGTGTCAATAAAACAGTACATTGCATGTATAAATATGTTCATAGAGAGGTACATCATAGTTTCTTTTCCACAGGATAAATTTAAAAATCTGTAATCTCAACAGGGATTTTGGTTGAAACTGGTTATGGAAATGTGGTTGTTAGTGGGACAGGGAGTAACTTGGAATTAATTTTGATGACTTTTATGTATGGGGGTGTTTGTGTGTTCGTGTTGAAGGAAAGTTGGTAGTGGTTAATCGCACAAAACATATCCTATGAAGGAGGATTCTACAAACTATCGTAACCAGTAATATCAAGAAATAGAAGGCAAATTCAGAAAACACACCCAAAATCGACAAGATTTTAATTCCCTCTACTGGTCCCTTGCTTCTGTGACACAAAACAGAATGGGCAGAGCTTCATTGGGATATAAATACCAGCATATTCAATTCACCAAAAGGATTGTTATGCTGTAAAACTGTCAGTCTCTATAATGCCAAGAATTTCAGCCTGCTGACATTGCATATGGAAAGAGATGCACTTTTTTAAGGACCTTCATCTTTTACACAAAATAACTTATTAATTACACTCTAAAGGGAGCACACTTTAAAAGGGACATAACTGATTTTCTTTTCAATACTCCACACAACGCTATCCAAGCATCTCAGCTAGATACAATAAGATGGTCCAGTTTCCATAAGGTGCATATTCACTTTGAGTCACCAAGTGAATTATTTTATGCTTTAAACTGATAATCTAAATACAACCTCAGAATGACTACTGAGGATATCACTTTACAGATGGTATGATTTTGACAAGCAATTCAATTGGAATCTTTGGAATTGCAATGCGTCTGGTTAATATCTTGTTACAGATAGTTACATTACAATTCTGATAAAACTGCTGTTGCAAGCATCTGTTTTAAACACATTTCACTCACAGGAGGTGACACAGGTGTGAAATGTTACGCTGGAAGCTTTTAATGTGCTGGATTTTCATACTTTCTAAGCATTGATGGTTTGCTTTAACTCCTTGTTTAGGCTCAGTGCTTCTGCCGCCTGTTGATCAGACTGAGACATTTGGTCGCTGCTGGAATGAATTAAGTAGGCTTGCTCCCTTCGATACTGATTGAGCTGATAAGGGTGAGGATGGGGTTGCTTTTCTTATCTATCTCTGCACTTCAAAAAGATCTTTTTCTGATCAATGCCAGAACTGGTTCGTGCAGTGACAATAAACCATTGTGGATTTGGAGTGCATTTTGGATTGTAGCCATATCTTCTTTCTATTCTACTTCCATTCCTTTTACTGGCATTGTTAAAGTGCATACAGAGATGCCAGGCAGTGGGAGGAAGGCAGTAACCATGTCACTTGGCAGCTGTGAATTCAGCGGTGGCAGCCACCAGCATCCGCACTAGCAGGATCTAAATCATCAGAAAATAAAACACAGCGAGCAATATGAGGTTTATTTAATCTGATCTTAATGTGTTGTGTTTATAGCAGCTAACAGGAGCTGAATTACTGTGTTTTCCTTTCTAGTAATTTAGATTCTGTTTGCCACAATAAACATTATGTTAATGATGGAGAAGATTCTCGCCAACATGAATGTAGGACTTGGAAATGCTGTAACAGCTTGCAATAAATTGACTATTGATGTCATGTGGCCATTACAATCTGCAAAACTGAGCAACACGGAGAATATCGGAGTTCCATAATTAATTTCCCTGCCTTAAGGATTCCCTGCATTAAAAAAGGAACAGTATTCTTTTAATATTACTTGAATTTGTTGCTAGCAATTTACAAAAACAACAGGCAAGTAAATCTTTTGCTCATGAATAACTGGAGGCTAGAAACAAGATTACACATTTTATCTGCTCATTTAACTTCAGGACAGATCAAGCTTGTCTTGGAGAAGTCAGCTGTTGATACTGCTTTTGTCTCTGCATTAGAAAATTGTGGGTTCAGGCTCACCTACCTCCAGAATTTCAGCACAAGATCATAGCCAGACATTCCTGTGTGGTTTTGAGGGACAGCTACACTGTCAGAGGTGCTATCATGTTGATGGGAAGTTTGACCAAGGCTCTGTCTGCCTTTCAGTTGCATGTCAGAGATCCCATAGCACTATTTCTAAGAGTAAGGGAAACCATCCTGTATCCACTGGGTATTAATACATTGTTGCTTATGGGAGCTTGCTGTGCATAGATTGGCAGCTGTGGTTCCTACACTGTAATGAGACAATTTTGAAAGCATTTTATTGTCAGTTGTTATGATAGTGGTCAAAATCAACTATCAATTTTCAACTTCCGTCTTGATTTTTATACCTGGGATTTTCCAGCTGGAAGCAAATTAACTTCCAATGTGCTGTTAAAAGGGAAACAGTACAGAAATGCCACTCATTAAAATTGGCTTGGATACTGAACTTGCTCTGGGTCTGGTAACAGTGTGGATAGTTCCATGCTTGCTAATGCCAGGGAAAGCTATTGCCAGCAGCAAGCAACAGAAAGAATCTGAAGCAAAGGAGGTTTGGAAGCCCATGGTATGAAGTATGGAGTGATTCAAAAAGAGTGACAAAAAAGTTCAATGTCTTTGTTGTAGCCAACTGCAAGGGGTTAAAAGAGAACGATGGTTCACTCCTCATTCACTGGGTATTCTGTTGCAAATCAGGTACTTTGGGGTAGCGTGTGAATGTAAAAGATCCTATATAAATGCAAGACGTTCTTTTTCAAGTGATAGAAACTGGAAATTTAAGTAGTTTCAGGTGTTTGTAAACTGCTACAATGAATTCAGGGGGTAAATGGCTTGCAAATGTTGCACTGTTGGTCAGCAGAGATTCTTTTCGATAACAGATTTGATAGATCAATTGGCTGTCCTTTTTGTAACAGGGAAGTTACAGCAGCACCTCTAGAAGAAGGAAGAATTGCCACAAACATGCTTTGATTTGGATGAAGACCTTTACGTAAGACCCTTTGACCCTCTCAGAGCAACAATTAATGAAGTGCTTTCAATATTTTAAAGTGTGAAGCTGGATGAACACAGCAGGCCAAGCAGCATCTCAGGAGCACAAAAGCTGACGTTTCGGGCCTAGACCCTTCATCAGAGAGGGGGATGGGGTGAAGGTTCTGGAATAAATAGGGAGAGAGGGGGAGGCACACCGAAGATGGAGAGAAAACAAGATAGGTGGAGAGGAGAGTATAGGTGGGGAGGTAGGGAGGGGATAGGTCAGTCCAGGGAAGATGGACAGGTCAAGGAGGTGGAATGAGGTTAGTAGGTAGATGGGGGTGCGGCTTGGGGTGGAAGGAAGGGATGGGTGAGAGGAAGAACAGGTTAGGGAGGCAGAGACAGGCTGGGCTGGTTTTGGGATGCGGTGGGATCGGACTTTGGAGTTTGGTGGTTTGATGGGGGTGGTGTGTGGTTGGGAAAGATTGTTCCAGATATAATTTGAACTAATGCCATGAGATAATGTATATGTTAAATTATGCACATTTGAGTCTTCATGTATACATGCCAGGCACTTGCTAACTTTCTTCACTGTGCATGTGTTTCTTAATTCACAACACGGATATCTATCTGACTCTAATTCTTTTAGTCATCTTTCCCTTTCTTCTTTACCCTCCACATCCCTCATCTCTTCAGCCTGGACAAATCACACTAGCCATTCTGTGCAAGCTGCTCCAATCTCAAACTGTGAAACATCAACATGATGATTTTAATACCAATGGCTACATCACTGGAGCCAATTATACCACAATACTTGAGAATGATCATGTATGTTCCTCAGAAATGTATCGGAAAATCTGCGTGTAAAGATCTCCAGCTTCGGATTGCATTCCCTGAGGCATTGATTGCAAATCTTTGGCCTACACTGTGTAATCCACTCAATGCAACTTAATGATTATCTTTCCAACTTTGTTTTCATTTCCCCTAAAATAAAGAAGATACTTATTACAGTAGCTACATTTTCATCTGTTGTGAGTGACATCTTGGAAGCGTTCCTTTTGCACAGTTATCATTTCCTCTGATGATTGTGAATGTGCTTTTTTTTGCATTTGTAAGCCATATAAAACATCACACTCAAACATTCTCTTAATTCCCTATTTCCAAACAGCAGTAATATGTCAAGTGCCCTGAGGTGAATTGTCTATACGGTGTAATGATAACACTCTACAATTACATTGGGTACATCAATTCAGAGAGAATAAGACGTCTTCCTTTCAACTAGTTATATAGGTTAGCAAATCACTTAGTTCATCTACCTCATATTACAACCACCTAAGAGACAGAGTAGGCCTCTCAAACCTTCCGAGCATACTCCAAAACTCAAGTAGGTCAAGGTAGGTCTGGATCTTAACTCCATTTATCATTTGTTGTTCAAAAATCAAAACACTTGTCGAACAATAATCTATGAAATGTAGTTTTAAAAGTAGGCTGAATTCATTCAGCACAATATAGCAAGTAGAGAATAGTAGCATATGGTGTGTAAAATCACCAGTCACGTACAGAGGCATATTCTCCAGCTGTGACTGAAGGACAAATACTTGTCCATCTCTATTGAGACTGATGGTACTGCTATATGCAGTAATCCTGCTTCTGGTGAAGTTTGCTATTTTATTTTCCTATCAATTCACCATCTTCCATCTCCCAAAAGGAACTTTTTTTTTGCGTGGCTATCTCTAGGGATCAGCAGCTTGGTATTGCAAACTGACAGTGCATGTATCTCTTATATACTGGGCTGTTGGAGCAATTTTATTACAACAAAAGATGCAATATAAAATCAAGATGCTGTTGCTAAGGAGCATCGATGTTAATTTTATTCCAGTGGTCCTTCACTGAGGAACAAATCATTGCTGAAATGTGTGAAAACCTTTTCAACAACACCTTGTGCAATATGTTTCAATCAAGAGTCAAGTTTTCAACTGTCCAAGGAGTCACATGAGCATGGAAATTTCTATTTATCTTAATTATAAGTGGAAATTCACTATGCTTTGTTGTATGCCAACCTGAAATGTTGCAATATTCATTTCTTGTATGAGAATTCCCTTCCATTTATGGGTTTTGAACATAAACTATGAATCCAGATCAAGAAGCCCACCTCAAAGGAAGTAGATGTGAACCAGAAAATGAGTGGATTTATTACATTTCCTGCATTACAACTGTGACGAAACTTTGTAAGTCTCCATTGGCTCTAATATGCTTTGGGGTGTCCTGTGACCATGTAAGTTGCTAAACGGATGCAAATCTTTCTTTTACCATTTTGCCAGCACCACCACTGGAGAAGGTAAACTAAAGAAGATGTTTAAGCCTCAAACAGTTCACAGAGGTCCAAATAGTTCTAACAAGTTTTTGGAGTAAAACTGTAGCCAGGCGCTTCAAAACTCTCACATTCCAGGGCACTCCTTGAAAGACAGGAACATTTAAACATCAGCTTGCATTCGTATCGCAAACCTAATGCTGTCAAATGTCTCGAGGCAAACCAACAAAAATTGTCACATAAAGAAATCAGTAGGATAAGAATCCAAAAGGTGACTGAAGAGGGAGCTTTTATGGACTGTCTTAGAATAGAGAGGCAGGGAGCTGAAGACAGAAATTCTGGAGCTTGCAACAGAGGCAAATGAAGTAACACTTGGAGTGATGAATATCGGGCCTGTATAAGAAGCAGAATTGGAGGAATACAATGTATTGTTTTTCAGAGAGCACCTTACAATGTGAGAAATTCAGAACCTCCGACTGCACTTGCTTTGCCTCACAGGCTATTTGAAACTACCCTGGTCTCTGAGAATTATCTTAGGCTTTAATACTGACAAAAAGGAAAATTTTCACCCCTCTTCTTTCTCCCTCCTCCACCAATGGTGTGCACAAGTGGGCAAAAGACAGATTTTATACAGAACTTTCACAGTTGAAGGACCCTTCAAGTAATTGTATGATCAAAAGAGTGCAGGTCTATCCCATGCCCACCCAACCTCAATTGGACAGGCTAAGTTTACAAGTTGAAAACACAGAGGTGGTCAGTGTCATTTTTCTTAGATAATAAATGCCTCCTAAAAGTAAAACTTAGCTTATATATTATAAAGAGGATAGCAATCCATCTCACTCCTCTGGATCATAACACTCATTGTTAACATTAAATCTCACATTGGCAGCTCTATCCTATTCCTGTCACAATGGAGAAATAGTCATAGCCACAGAGGTATACAACACAGAAACAAACTTTTCTGTCTAACTCGTCCTTGCCTACTAGATATCCTCTATAAATCCAGTCCCATTTGCCAGCATTTGGCCCATATTCCTCTAAACCCTTACTATTCATATAGTCATTCGGATGCCCTATAAATGTTGTAGTCGTATCAGCCTCCACCACTTCTTCTGGCAGCTCATTCCATGTACGCACCACCCTCTGCATGAAAAAGTTGATTCATAGGTCCCTTTATATCTTTCCCCTCTCACATTAAACCTATGCCCTCTAGTGTAAGACTCCCCCACCTCAGGGAAAAGACCTTGGCTATTGACCCTATCCATGCCCCTCATGATTTTATAAAATCCTGTAAGGTCACCCTGTGATCAGGAATAGTAATTGAACTCAAGTCTTTGCCCACACCAGGCAAACACATGTAACCACTGAGGCATGAAAGGAACTCTAAATCACTTAATTCGTTAATGTATTGGAATTATGTGTGGACATTTTAACAACGAATGCCTTTCATTCTTCCTGTGAAATTTCTCTGTTTCACCCATTTTCTAAGCATACAGTTTCAACCTCTCTAAAGGTTTCAAATATAGTGTATATAAATCAGGCCTAAAAGGATAGGACTTTCATGTCAATGATAATAATATTCAAAGTTGCAAGAAATGCACAGTGGGACCAACTATCCTCAAACTTGGTGGTAGCCCAAAAAAGCAACATTTAAATCAAATGATCACCAGAAATCCTGATGTAGACAGATTGTAGGCGAATTCAAATTCGAGATTTTGATCATTCTACCAATGGAACTGTCTCAGGATTTGACTTCAGGCCTGATCTCGAAGCCTAAATCAATTTCTTAATTATAATACACTGAGCAATAGAACAAATTTGTGCAGTGGATGAGACAGTGAAGCTGCCAAATGGAAAGTCTTGGCAACACTGTCAGTTTATCCTCTCTCTGAAACCATGTGGTGGCTCACTGCTGCCAGAACCCAGAGACACAGAAAACATCAGAGAGCTAATATAGTGGAAAATTACATTGTTGCCTGCAGTTACCATTTGGCAGCTTTGCTGTGTCATCTGCAGCATATAATCCAAATTTGTTCTATCACCAAGTGCTTTATAACCAAGGAATTGATTCAAGCTTTAAGATCAGGCTTCCAAAGTTCTGAAGTGAGATTTTTCCCATTGGTAGAAACATAAACATATTGCTTTTCATGCTTATATTTCCTTGCGATGCATTTTAGTCACCAGAATGTGCCTAGGCTGGTGATACTGTATTACTTCCCAGCTCATTTTGTAACATAACTTGTCTTGTATTTGATTACGCTTTATGCACTCGCTATCATGGCGTGACTGAATAAAGCTTCACAGGGCTTTGGCAACTTTTCTGATTGAAAAGAGAGCCATGAAATGCCTTATCTTAAATAACGCTGCTTGATTCTCTCCTCTCACACTCTGCTGCGACCATTTAGTAATCTGCAGCTCCTGCACATGTCCAACTGTCTTACAGTCACATTGAGTGGAATGTAGAGTTGCTGAAAGCCTTAACAATCTAGACACGATGACAAGTAGCAAGAGAAGATTCATACCATTGCCTGGACGCCAACACATACATGATCAGGGATAAGATGAACTAATTTAGCTCACCTTGTGCAAATCAATTCATGACTCCATTTTAGTTTACATTTTGCTAAACGGAAAGAATAATACTTTCCCCTTCTGTTTCCTTTTTCTCCTCACCCCTTTACACTTTGGTTACTTGCCATCCTGATATTTAAAGGAAAGTGATGAGGTTTAAATTACTCATTCTTTTTCATGTTTTCGTACACCCAACATATTAACAGCAGAGATCAGGCTCAACCTACACCTTAATCCTCCATCAGCAACATTGTGACTCAGGTTTGTGAAGTTGTGTGAGAGTCACCTGGAAGGATTTTCAACGACCCTTCTCCACTTTAACTACCCTGAAAATCTCCCCTTGCTTAGGAGTAAAGATGGCTGACTGGGCTTGAGGAACAAATTAACCCTAAACTGCCCAGACGATGCAATAAACATAGGGGGCTGAAAGCCTTTGACAGGGTTCCACAGGGTAGACTGACAGTAAAGTTCAATCACATGTGATTCAGGAAGAAATCATCAATTGGATACAAAATTGGCTTCAAGGTAGGAGACAGAGGGTGGCATTGGAAAGTTGCTTTTTCCGACTGGAGGCTTGTAACCAATGGTATTCCATGAGGATTGATGCTGGGACCACCGTTGTTTATCCTTTATGTAAATGCTTTAGATGAGAATTTAGGAGGCATGGTTAGTAAGTTTGCAGATGACACCAAAATTGGTGGTATAGTTGATAGTGAAGAAGACCATCTAAGATTACAAAGGGATCTTGATCAATTGGGCCACTGGGCTGAGGGCAGGCAGGTAGAATTTAATTTGGATAATTGTAAGGTATTTCATTTGGTAAAGCGAATAAGAACAGGTTTTATACAGCTAATGGTAGGGCGGTGGGTACTGTTGCCAAATAGAGAGACCAGTGGGTTCAGGTACATAGTTCTTTGAAAGCTGCATCACAGGTAGACAAGCTGGTTAAGAAGGTATTTAGCACACTTGCCCTCATTGCTCAGACCATGATTATAGGAGTTGGGACATCATATTGAGATTGTACAGGATATTGGTGAGGCCTCTTTTGGGGTATTTTGTACAGTCTGGTCACCCTGTTATAGGAAGGATATTATTAAATCTGAGAGGGTTTAGAGAAGATTTACCAGGATGTTGCTGGGACTGGAGGGTTTGAGTTATAGAGAGATGCTGGATAGTCTGGGACTTCTTACACTGGACATTGAGGGGTGACTTTACAGAGGTTTATAAAATCATGAGGGGCATATAGAAGATAACTAGCAAGGTCTTTTCCCTAGGATGGCAGAGTTCAAAACCAGGGGGTATATTTTTAAGGTGACAGGGGAAAGATTTAAAAGGGACCTGAGGGGCAACTTTTTCACACAAGTGTAGTTCATATGTGGAATGAACTGCCAGAGGAAGTGATAGCTGCAGGTACAGTTACAACATTTAAAAGACATTTGGACAGGTACATGAATAGAAAAGGATTAGAGGCATATGGGCCAAATGCAGGAAAATGGAATAGTTTTGTTTGGAAAACTTGGTCAGCATGGATGAGTTAGACTAATGGGTCTATTTCCGTGTTGCCCGACTCTATGACTCAATGCCATGATTTGATGCAATTTTTAGAAATTGTATCAGAATGCATATAAACTATGGAATGAAGCTGGTATTCATCTCAAGAACCGTCTTTCATTTTATTGCTGAGCCATCTCCATTTGTTTACTTTTAATTTCATCTCGTGTTTTCATCTATTTTGTGGACTTTATTTACATCCTTTTTCTGGATCAATATCCTCATATTTTGTCTTTCCATCGCCACCTGACCCTTTTTCAACTACCTTGTTACTTTCAGTTACTACTTCTTGTGTCCTTCTTTCTGACCTCTTTTTGCCTCTCTCTGATTCTTAGGGTTGGAAACTTTGATTGGACATATTCTTGGAGATGTCCCTCAGCCCTGCTGAGTCAAACAGGATGTCCCTCTACTAAATTTCTCATCTTTTCTTAACCAGAATACAATCAAAGCAAATGTAGATGCCCCTCTATTTTGATTAATGATGCTGTAATTTTTCTCTTGGGTGTGTTCAGAACAGGGTCCACACGACATTTTGTGGCAAGACTCCAGGGCAATCCTGGAAGAGTTAGCCACACTGATGATTTATGCAGGAAGGTTAATTATGCAATATTATCTCCCAGTGGGGAGAGTGGAGTATGAAATCTTGCACCCTGCTGTCATAATAATATGAAATCTATAGCTGTGTTTTCTGTTGCTTTGCTATTTGCAGGCCAATAACAGGAGAGTGACGTTCCTGTAATTTGATTTTCTGTGAAGTGACATCTTACAAAGCAGATTTATTTTTAAAATACATTTTGGGGAATAATCCTATTAAGTGGCAAATACAGTCGGGTGGTAATTGTGAATGATGCCCAGAGGCTTCCCTCTGTCCAATCTCCTCTATAAAACTTGCATTCAGGTATTCTAAGAAATCTTAGCATTCAAGTAATGATCACACCTGCAACAAGTTGAATTTATGTAGCATCCTTAGGAAATCATCCCAAGGCACTTCACAGGAGCATTACTGAATAAAATTTGACAGCAAAACAGATTAGAAAATGCCGTGACCGATGATCAAGGAGCTTGGTCAAAAAATAGGTTTTATGGAGAATCTAACATTGGGAGAGAGAGAGAATTAAGGAGAGAATTTCAGAGCTTAGTGCCTGGGTAGCTGAAGGCACATACATCATTGGTGGCCCCAAAACAAATTGGTGGTATGACAGGTAAGAATTGTAGGAACACAGAGATCTCAGAGATTTTTAGAGCTGGGGGAAGATTACAGTGATAGTGAGGGGCAAGGCGACAGAAAACAAAGATACACAGGATGCCAAATTGGAAGCTAACATGTATCAGCAAGCACAGGAGCATTAGATGATTAGTACTTGATGCGTGTGATATATAGGCAACAAAGCTTTGGGTGGGAATTAATCAATTGGATAAATACATCTGGATTCTGCAATTAGTGTGCTTGTATCAGTTCATCAACAAGTCATGTGCATTAATATTCTCGTGCTAATGCTGCATCAGCCTTTGAACACCTTACAGGTCCCATTCCTCTTAATATTATTAAACCAGACGAATATATCCATAAATGCGGTAGGGAAAAAGATGCCAAGATAGGAGGCTTCAGAAGAAACTGTGCAAATTTGTGGCTTCCTATAAAAAAATTCTGCCCCATATCGACAGAGGAATTGCTACATACTGAATTGAAGCTGTTTTTCTTCGGAAAATAAACCTTGATAAATTAATTTCTGCAGTAAAAAAAACATTCTAACAAATGAAAATGAAATTTGCTGTGTGCTTGTTTAAACAGCTGACTGAAGTGTTTATTATGCTTGATTGCTGCCCTTCAGCAACACTTAATACCTTTTTCAATGAGCTGTCATCTCCGAAACTTGCAGATGCGTGAATTCAGATCATTGCAAAACCTCAATCGCCAAAATCTCAATCGCAAAACAACTTTATGTAGTGTCAGAACTCAGGTTGAATTTGAAAATGCAACTGTATAACACAAAACGCGCATCTATGTGTTGGCTTCTGAAACCCACACAGCCCCTCGCTAGACTGCAGATGGAGCTGTTGGAGTAAATTTAACCGCATTGCACAAGAAAAACTTCACGGCAATAACAGACAGCAACAGAACTGTGCTCTCTGCATTCTTGTGTTTTTTTTCTTCTGTCACGGGGAGGGCGGGTGGAAAACAAATTTTCACAAATATCAGGAATAATTGGCAAAAATGTTGTCTAACATATTAAAATCGATTGAATAAATAAAAATGATAGGTGGGGGAGTTAGAAGATATGGCTACTGTATTAGTTGACAAGCAAGATCGTTAAATGGTCATTACATCAAGAATAATTTAATTGTCAGGATAAAGCTACTTGATAATTTGGATCCTTTTTGAAACAAAGTGAATATTGAATGTAGTATAATATACTTTATCAGCCACAAAGGGACCAAAAAATTATTAACTTGCTCATGTAATGCTCTTATAAGAGGCAGAGGAGATGTCAAACATTTGGCAGCAAGCAAAATGTTCTGCTTTGTTTCAAGCATTAGCAGTCAAAATGATGAATATCAGTTCGACACAGCCTGACGTTAGGAACCCAAAAATCTGCATGATTAAGTGATGCCTGATACATGATTTTCAAGGGTAGATAGCTGTGGCAGTCGAGTTCAATTGTAGGCGCCATCCGGAGTCACTGAAAATGAGTCTGAATGATCTTGTAGGAATATATTTTTCATCTGCAAGTTAAAAGTGAAATCAATACACCTCACCTCTGCTTATTATTTAGTAAACACTTTTTATCTGATAAGATTATTGGCTTTTTACTTGAAAATTATAAATGGTCAGCAAATAGAAAAACACATTCATTTGGAAAGATTGTCTACATTATTGGACAAAACATCTAATCGAAGAGAGAAATAAAATCAAAACTGATGGACTAAGAGACAGACTGAAACAAAGAGTGAAAGCAAACAGAATTAGGGAATGTGAATAAGTGAGTGAGTAATGAGAGGAACCTGGACAGAGAATGATGAAACTAATTACTAATCTAAGATTTCTTATTTATGAAAATATTCTGCATTGGTGCACAATGCTGAGGTAAAAGGTTAAAATTCAAAAGCATCAGAATTCAGAAACTGAAGCATCTAGTGGAGAGGGCTGAAGACTGAACAGAGGTGCTGAAGATTTATCTTATTGTTTACGGATGTTAGACAAGTTCATGTCACTGGGAGGGGTGCTTAAGAGTATTTAATTTCGAAAGCATCTTCCCCAAATTCAGGTGATTGCAAAGTGCTTCACAACAAATGAAAAACAAAAGAAGTGCAGATGCTGTAAATCAGAAACTAAACCAGAAATTTCTGGAGAAGCTCAACAGGTGTGGCAGCATTTGCGGAGAGAAATCAGAGTTAACTTTCGGGTGTAGTGATCTGCCAGACCTGCTGAGTTTTTCTGGCCATTTCTGGTTTTGTGTGAGTATTTTTTTGAAGCATAGTCACTGTTGTAACATGGGAAACACCGTTTAAAAATAACTCACACTGTATCAATACCATAACGACCCAACCCTGTTCTTCTTCAAAATAATTGCATTGTTTATCCTCCTGTGACTACAATAACAATGAGGGGCCGATGACTCAGGCTCAAAAGCAAAACACCTCCTGAAGATTACGTCCAAAACTGCCAATACAGTTATGGTTTTCCCTTTGAAGAATATATAAAGGCATACTTTTAAAAACAGTTTTAACTCTGTTGGAGTGTTCTACTGGGATTGAATGTTCTTGACTGTGCCAGCTTCCACTTAAGCATTTACTGGCTGTGGAGGTCATAGCCAAAGAGCTATTCCCCAGCTACCCCTGCCAAACAGGTAAAGAGCATCTCTCACGCTAAGTGCTAGAAGTCAGCTTGCTAGCTGGGCAACAATAGGTTGGCCCTATCCCTCCCTGTGTGCTATAAACCAGTCATAGAGTTACACAGTTCAGAAACGGACCTTTCAGTCCAGCTCCAGTGTCCAAAGATTTGCAGCTTAGGTGGCTTGGCCATGCTAAATTGCCCAATGTGTGCAGGGATGTGCAGACTAGGTGGGTTAGCCATAGAAAAGGCACAGTTGAGAGGATAGGATAGGTGGATGGGCCTTGGTGGGGTTGGTGTGAACCCAAGGGGCTGAATTGTCCGCTTACACATGATTCTCTGATTCTATGATTCTAACTTGTCCATGCCGAACAGATATCCTAAACTAACCTAGTCCCATTTGCCAGCATTTCACCCATATCCCTCTAAACCCTTCCTATTCATGCATCCATTCAGATGCCCTTTAAATGTTGTAATTGTATATACTGCCACGACTTCTTCTGGCAGCTCATTCCTTACAAGCACCACCCTCTGCGTGAAAACTTTGGTCCTTTTAAATCTTTCCCCTCTCAGCTTAAACCTATACCCTCTATTTTTGGACTCCTTTACCCTGGAGAAAAGACCTTGGCTATTCACTCTATCTATGCCCCTCATGATTATATAAACCTCTATAAGGTCTCCCCTCAGCCTGCGACACTCTGGGGAAAATAGACACAGCCTATTCAGCCTCTCTCTGTAGTTTGCACCCTCCAATTATGGCAACATCCTTGTAAATTTCCATTTTAACAACTTTGTTACTATTGCAGTCAGGTTTTGCACTTAATCTTTTTATTTATATGGAGAGTGAAATCAATTTGAACAGCTGTTGGCCAATGTCAGCCAGACAGGACTGACAGGGAACCATTTTACACCAATTGCATGCATTATGTTGCTCGATCTCTTTTCTTATCACACTTCTACCTGTATCACATTTCGTCTTGGTTTGGAATGGTCTCGGTATTCTGCTTTGGTTGCAATCTGGAAATTGTGGTCAAAATTGTGTTGGTTAGGCTATTCCCCGAGTTTCTGCCTTAACTTATTTGCACAATCATCCATGTAATGTATTTAGCGAAAAACCTGCATGAAAAATAGTTTAATTGGTGCTCATCAGGTTGTTTCTCTGATATGTGAAAAATGCCAACTTCTACCTGTATATAAAGTTAGCATTCTCCTACCAGCATAATTATCTGAATCTTGTACAGTCCCTGGGGGAGCGATGCTCAATTTGGAAAGATGGTACATTTTTGCGGGTGCTGCCTGATGCAGCAGAATGGAATCTTGAAGGAGCATTAAAATCATGCAGAAACCAGGAAAGGCATTGGTTCTGGACATAGCTCTGATTTGCATTTTTTGTGCATTTTTGGTGGATTCTGGCTGGTTTACATTGAAACAATGAGCGGAAACATGCAGAAACTCATTGATGCAAAGTCAAAAGCATGCTTTATGCTCCAGCAAATATACCGTCATTGCTGGGCACAAGTATCTCAAATAATACAACAACAAAAAAATAAAAAAGGCAAATAGGACAAAACCTGAATATATTGACTGTTGCAGGGATAAAAGCATACAATTAATTTGCACCGATGGGCTGAACTGCGTGGATCTGAAACCAAAACAGTGCTTGTTTTTAAATGAGAAACGAACAAAGTGGCTTACTCAATGGACTGCTGACTGAAGCATCATTGTGGACAGCTGAGGAGATTGTGCACTTGATCTTTGCCGGTACTGTTTATGCCAGTCAGTGCTATCACAGATTTGTGTACTACACATCAGCGATACTAAACGCCATCAGTCAAACATGGTGCCTTTCCGGAACTGCAATTTTATTCCTACGAAGCTCATTAGCTGACCTTCTCAGAAAATCCCAAAGCCTTTTAATCAAGACATGAGTGAAACTGCAGACCAAATGCTAGCGAAAGCATTATCCCAGGATTGAGAAGGCAACACAGCGGAGAATTACCCAATGCACCTTTTTCCGAGACTGCTT